>NC_089647.1:38886200-39511200 GCF_037042795.1 Molothrus aeneus | reverse complement strand
TGTAAATATAAAATAATTTGTCTGATTTATTAATACCATCATCAGGCAGTCAAAATCCTAATAATTAATTAAGCAATCAATCAATCAATCAATTAAAAAGGAAACAACATAATGCAAGTTTTTCTTTTCCCTGTCATACACATCCTTACATATTAGCCCAATTTGGTGTGTTTGTGTGTCCATTGGAAACACAGTCTTTAATCCTCTTTAAAAAAATCTATCTCCAAGTTAAAAGCTCTTTTTTTTGAGGCAGATAATATATTCTTCCCTACCCTTGGCTCCTCCTGTAGTTCTTTGTGGTTTGCTTTAATGTTTGCTAAATATTTTACAACACACTCTTTACCCTGGCTTGCATCTTTGAGATCTTTTTGTGGCTCAGTCTTCCCTTAGGAATCCTGTGAATTAATCACTGGATGTACTGTCAGTGTAAACAGCTATTGCTAGCAATTAAACAACTCTTACACACTTAGAGTGAAATTCATTCTCATGCTCCGACAAATATTCTTGCAAAACATTTCTTAAGTATTTTTTAATATTTAAAGTGGCAACTAGATCTACAGATTGTTAAGGAGGTAGTGTTTTATGTCACTTCTGAACTGTTTTTAAAAATAATAAAGAAAATAAAAATCTAAAAAATCCTCACCCTGTTATGATGGACATTGTTCCACCATCCTCCTGCATGGACACAGCTGTGCCATGCAAATGTACATGCCAAAACGTGTCTCGTTTTCTTGTCAGAGATGAAATAGAGATGAAAGACATAAAACCTTCAAAGCATCAAAAACTTCAGGATTTGCAATGAAATAAGAGTGCACTGTGCAGGCATTTGTATTCTCACAGGGTAAATCTGTAACACAGGCACATCTGCACACTATGAACATCCCACAGTCTCTTCATATGATTCTTCATTCCTCTTTATTCATACTGGTTGGTTTTAACCACTGGACCTGGTGCCTGCTTGTGTGCATTTCCAACTGCAAGCCTGTTCTGGTGGTGACCCAGGCCCCCTCAGTGAAGTGTTTGCAAATTCAAAGGAAAGCCGTCAAAAGGATGCAGGCACTGAGAGAGACTAGCAGCTCTTTGAAGGACACAGACTTGAGCTGTTTCTACAGTCCTTTACAATGAGAAAAAGAGAGGCTGTACAAGTGATCTCCAACAAAGAGTGAATAATTTCAAGATAGTAATAGGAGCACTAATATAATTTCCAAACACAAATGTTTTGTCACACAAAAAGTGATAAGTGTAGTTTAATAATTAGCTAGCCGGTGGTTTCCTAAAGTTTAGAAATGAAGACTTTAATTTTCAAGTTCAGCAACAGGTTTTAGGGATGTGAGGCTATTTGTAATAATGTTGCTTTTTCAATAACTTTTAGAAAATGGAAGGATCTATTTTAGAGGTGTCAAAAACATCCATAACATATAGGTGCCATATATGTTTATGGTAATTTGCAATTATTGTTCTTATATATACAGATTATAAAAAGTTTAGCCTATTTGAGCAAATTGGAAAAGGTATTACATAAATTTCCAGTGGCTAAGAATAATGCTTAACATGGAAGAGGGAAATTATTATGTGTTACATGTAAAATGTAGGCAGATTGTAACTGCTTTACATATTATACATACAAGTAAAAGATCTCAGCATTACAGAGAAACCTCACAATTTTATTCTACGGGGTGTTTGAAGGAGAATGGAGGTCTGCATTCTTAAACGAAGAGCTACATTCAAGATGATATGACAATATCATAATGCAGCCCAAGGAAATACCCTGTAACATCATTCCATCCAGCAGTGGCAGCCACACATCTCTTTTTAGACTAGTCAATGACTTGTTACAGCTCCAAAGAAATTATCATGAGTTCTTTGCCTCGTGTTTCAATAAAGTCATCCTGAAGAATTACAATTAGGAATTAAAAAGAAGAAATACATGATAAGATATTAATGAAATTGGAACAAAAGCATATTTTCTTATTACTGACAGCAACAAAAGGTCTAAAAATAAAATTTACCTGGCAAACAAAATCATTGTAAATTTTTATGCAGAATTTTAATAAAATATATAAATGTATTAGAAAAAGCTATGTGAAAAACAAATAATCTGTAAGCATTGGCACTGTAGCAGATGCAATTTTACTGCAGTTGGGCCAGTACTAAAAAAGCACGACAGACACACTTGACCTCTATATGTACATCAAGTGAATAAGCAATGAAAATGCAAAATACAGCAGAAAAAAATGAGCACAGTTGATTTTAGAAGTCAACACAGAGGATTTTCTAAAGCAATCAGAACTACATTTCAAAGTAGCATTATTTGGTCAAGGACTTAGAGGAGTACACATAGGAAACAGTAAGAAAAGACTTGTCATGTCTTGAATTGTTTTGGATTTGTTGCTGATTTCCATTTCAAAAGTAGTTTCAAATATGCAGACATGGAATATAGCTGGAATTTTTAAATAAAAAAAATTTTGAAATCAATCAAGTTTGACTAAAATGTAGATATCTTTCAAAGAGAATTTATAATAGTCCTTTCCAGTACAACCAAATTTACTGTTCTCATATAAGTAAATTTTTAAGTATGAGTAACATTGAACAGAAAGATTTATTCTAAATCATCTATTTGGTATATGGAACTTTACTGTAAACACAGTTAGTGTGCCTGTTTTGAAGCCTGAGGTTATAGCTTTCATTTCAAAATCCTCTCTATAAAGAAAAGATAGTGAATCAGTAAGCCTTGTCATTTCAAGGGAATTTGCATTCTGAGGGTTTTATGTTCCCATCTATGGTTTTGCATACCTAAACGACAATGAAAGTCAATCATCACAGAGAAAAATCTCTGCTTACCTGAAATTTCTCTTTCTTTGAAATTATTAAGTTTAGAGAACCATTATTCTGAGAGGTTTCAGCTAGTGTAGCACAGAGTCAGACAAGACCAATCAGTCTTGTAGGGAGGGCATATTTTGGGACACATTTCCAGACACATGATTTCTAGAGCCAAAGTATTTCTACCCAGTTTTGATGCAAAGTAGCTTGAGGGGAGAAAGGTACAATAACTTCTAATGAAGCATAAGGGAAATTCAACTGTGCAATAACATAATAAAATCTTTCTTAGCTTAGTTCCAATCTCTATTTATCTCTAAAGCAGGTTGAATTTGTGGACCTAATTACTCAAGAAAGTCAACTTCATGTAACTCTCTTTTATTTGTTTTCAGACTGGAGTTCACAGATCTATGACGATAGAACCTCCACCGCAGTGTACACACGGGTCACCTATGGCATAATTCTGACACTTTGGTCTCCTAATTTTAACAAGGAAAACCTATATTTCTAGTATTTGCTTCTTACATATGGGTAATTTAGAATTTGTGTTTTCTGCTAAGCAGACAGAGATTTCTGTTTTGGAACCTTTGAACATTTACACAGCCCATAGGTAAATTTCAGAATTGTCACCATCACCCTGTGTATTCAGATTTCAAAATTTTGCAAACTCCCTTTGAAAAAGGTCTTCACTCAGTGGTCAAACAATGTTTTAAATTACTAATGTGTCTTGCATCAGAAATACAGACAGTTCCTAGACATACTTTTAAAATTTTATTATTGTGTGAAAAAGGTATGCATTTTTGACAGTTACTGTTTTAATATTTAATTCTTAAACTTTATTTGAGCTGCTGGCCCTCTTGTTCTACAGGAAAATATCATAAAGGCACATCTGGCAGATTCAATACATATTTTTCCTCATGTCTTTTTAATTAATTTTATATCCCTTATGTATAAATGAGTAGAACTAGGTCCTAAGTATTATCTCCCTAAGGCCTTCCATGAGGACAAACAAAAAATATTTGATATTTTATTATTCATTTGTTTACATTTTTGTAACTTCCTCTAGAGGGAGGGAACTTAAGCAGAGAAATTTTAGAGCATGCAACTGGCTCTCTAATTTTCCCAAGCCTGAACCTTTTTGCTTCCTTTCTTACAATTTAACGCTTTTGAGAGGCTCTCTCAAAGAGAGTAAAAGCTCTTATCCTTGCTGCTGTATGGAATCTGTGTAGGTCAGATATTTCTATGCCTGTGCTTTTTAGCTGTCAACATAGAATGCAAATTGAATTTCTGAAAGCCTTGGTAGGTGGCAGCAGGGAAGGACTGTTTCTTTCAAGTGTCATTTAAGAACAACTGATGCCAGATTTCTTCATCCTCCATCTTTTGTCTTCTGTCAGGGAACTTTTGGGATGCAGAAAGTTGGTGGGAATAAACATTATGGTCTGATCCTGTGGGCAGTAGAATCAAAGAGGTTCATTCATTTCTTGTGCTGTTTAACAAGATTTGCATTTATCCAACTGTTTCAATCTCCATTATTTCTTCAAAGGAAGAAGCGAGGATGCCCTCTGAAACTGAAAATTCTTGTTCACTCTGCCTAAGCTTGGAGACTTGAAAATACAACTTTTTAAAATGGGAGAGTGTCTTATGTTTATGCTCATTATTAGCCAGTGGAACCATATACGAAGGCAAATCTCTGCAGGATTTTAAACTTCGATATTACTTTTATTTTTTTTATCCTCTCACATTCCCCATAGATGACTGACACCAAACAGCATTGGAACCAAGAAAAGAAAGAGAATAAATAAGTAGAGGAGAGAAACTGTCAAATTTTAGGTTATGGAAGATACATAGACTTAAGAAGAAAAAGATAGTGGCTCAGTTGTGTCTCTCCACTCTGCAATTCACAAAAATCACTTTATTCTTGCCAACAGAGTAGAGCAGAAGGGAATATTGAACACATGAAGAGAATCAGAAAATCTGATATAGTGAAAGCAGAAAAGTTAAAAGAATCACAGTATATTGATGAGAGTTGCAATAAAGATTAAAATCTGTCTGGATACATTTGTAACTGTCCTATAACTGGCAACAACAGAAACAGGAACAAAATACACAGTCATCAGCATAGTATCCCTAGAGTTAATAAATAATTATATAGACAAGATTGCACCCAGACCATGAATACAGGTGAGCAAATAATTCTAAAAAGTATCAAAATTCTACACCAGCAGATAAACTGTATTGTACTTGGCAAAAACATCTGCTTTTTTTTTGTAGAATCAGATATCACCATTAGGTTATTGATGAGCACTCACTAACACAGCAAAAAATAAATATCAGCTGCTGCTCTTACTTTAAGCTCTAAAAATACATGGTTCAGACTAAAAAAATAACACCAGCTCTCTTGTGCTTAGTAATTTAAATCATTGCTTGACCTTTGAATGAGAACCTTTTTCTAAGGGAGTTTGCAAAATTTTGAAATCTGAATACACAAGGCGATGGTGACAATTCTGAAATTTACCTGTGGGCTGTGTAAATGTTCAAAGGTCCCAAAACAGAAATCTCTGTCTCTTTGGAAGACAACACCAATGTTTCCATATAGACATTGCAGAAGAAAAGAAAGGTCTCTTCCGTGTATACATTGCTATATTTGTAGTAAGATTTTCCACCAGTTTTTCTTCAAAAAATCTCTCTTTGCAAAGATGTCTGCACCAGGTTATTGTTACAATTACACTGAGACAGCTGAGCTTACATCCAGCACAGCTACAGAGTTGATTGAGAGCAGAAATGTCCAACAATGACCTTTACTGTGAACTTACTTCTGTAGAGCTTACAAAACTCCACTCTGTCCTTCTTACTACTTCTTTGCTATCTCCTTTTTCCAGACCAAATCTCTACTAGCAAAACCCTGAGGGAGGAGCATTGGAACTAGATGATCTTTAAAAGTGCTTCTCAACAAAAATAATTCTGTGATTCTAGAAAGAGAAGATGGTCAAAGATTCAAAGATTTCTGACTAGATGGGCAGATCCCAAAGAAGAATTATGCACAACATGATTAACTAACTCAGACTTCCAGAAGAACCAAGCATCAGTGCTACTTTTGCTTGAGATTTTGGTGTATTTATTAGTGGGTTCTAGAAAACACACTGATCCCAGACAAAAATTGAGGGCCATGATGACATGGAAGATATTTATGGAAAGCTGTCCAATTTTTATAGGCCATATGAAAGCATCATTAATTGCTCTGAAACAGTCCATTGGTATCTCCTCAAGAGTGCATGGGCTAAAGGAAAAACTTCCTGCTAAAATGGTAGTAGAAATAATTTTTTCCTCTTTTTTTTTTTACACTGTTCAAATACAATCAGAGACTATCTTTTACAGTTATCCTGTAGGTCTTCAATTCTCTCTATAGTAATCCAGATTTCTCATGATTTAGTAAATTGTGTGTTTGCCAATAATACCAATGGTCATGAAGAGTAATAACCCAATAGATTACAGGACATGTTTTTTAATTTCCTCCGGACTGTTCCTGCAAGTCAGGTTTTGGATGCTTATGAACTTGCTGTGGCAATAAAGGCCCAAGTTTGAAAAGATAAAGTAAAAAAAAAAAAATAGTCTGAAGTAAATAAATTGGAAAACTCTCCCTTTCAGTATATGAATTGTAGCAGGTAGGGCTGTCATCATGTAAGGAGCTGTTCATAAAAACCTGAGGTCAATTTTTCTGCAGAAAATGTTCCTAAGGATATAACAGTTTCCATCTAGAAGAAAAAGTGTGTCCTTTTGTGTCATACTGCTCAGATTTCACCCATAGTTCACCTTTTTATTCTGGAGTTTTTAAATAATTTTCTTTTAAGTATTGTCTAATTAGGAGATCTATTTACCAAAGTGAAAAAAAATACATTGACATATCAGTTGGGAAAGCTTTTTTTCTGAAATAACTTCTTAAATACTGATACAATTGGAGTGAAAAGCATCCTAGAATACCCAGAAACTTAGCTAAACTTGGCATTCACATAATATATGAGACATACCTGTTCATTCCCCTGTTCTTTTTAATTTTCAGATCAATCTTTACTAAACATAAAAGAAAGACTGATTCTAGAATTCAGCATGGAGAGCATTCCCTTGTGCTATAAACATTATAGGTTAAAGACCCTGCTCCAATTAATATTTTGTTATTTACAGAGGTGGAAGAAGTAATGGGAACATCTAGAATCCTGAGTGAGAGTTCACTTATAATCTATTTTGGTGTTTAGGAAGCTCCTCTGTGATTGGGAAGATTGAGGTTCAAACTCCAGAAAAGCATAAACTGAATCTAATCAACAAATACTCAATATGCATTTTAAACACTAAGTGTCTGAATATTACCATTGTGACCTTACAGCTTGGATTTAATGTCAGATTGCTTTTCACAGATAGGGTCAGGAACCTCATCTTAATAATAAAATTTTCAAGAAATGCTTAAATCTGCTCTTTCTCAAATGAGAACCTATAAAAACATTTACTACACTCAGACACCTACTTGATGAAAAGATCAAAATAATCAAATCTCAAATAACTACTTTATATGTTAATACAAAAATCCATGGTGCAGGATTTTATAGAGGGTGGTGGAGTATATTAAATCCACATCCAGTGAGTACCAATTGAGTGTTTACACAAACACGACCTTCTTTTTGATGAAGTGGCTTCCACCTGGTGGAAATCATGTGTATGTGCTGTGTATTTCTAAACATCTTCAGAGCTTTCCAAAAGTAGAAATTTTTATTCTGCCAGTAGGTCATGTAAGAGACTGCAGGGTTATGGCATTGATTTGCAAGAGTCTGACTCATGTCAATGTGTTTCTGACTCTCATGGGCTCATAAGATTCTCTGCATGGCAAAGAGGAATCTACAGCCACCAAGGACTAGAAAGCTTTCATACCCATAAAGATAAGCTGAAGAAATTTGAAACATGCTGTCTTCAAGGAACATTTTGAGAACCCTAATTGTGTACTGGTGGTATTTTATTTTAGCAACATAAATAAATGAAAATATAATATAAATAAGCAAATATTTATCTGACATAAAGAACACTACTGACTATATTTTTCTAAATTTCCATCTTATATGTAAGTAATCCTAAATTCTAAATTTCCATCTTATACGTAAGTAATATAAATATATGGTTTTGTGAGATAATGACAGTGTAAGAGCATGTACATTATAACACCTAACTACTAATCACATGAAGCCACTAACGTGCCCTCTAGTAACTGCAAAAATCTACAGTTTATGAAGAGCTTTTTGCACTTTTTCTTCGCTAGCCCACTTTATAAAACAGTATTTTGCTCAATGTCTCAGACAATAGTATATTTCCCAATTAACAAAACTTATTATTCTGTGGAGCTTTCCTCTTCTGAGGAGGCTGCAATCTGATTTTGAGATATGATCCCATCATTGTAGCCACACACTGCTACATTATTCCGTATGCCCATACAATGCAATTTTCACATCTTGATGTCTTGTGAAGGCTGACCTAGAACAGGGACTAGACAGAGTTAAAGAATAAAGTAGGTATTTATTAGGAGGCCTCAATGGATACACCTTGGGCAGTACAAGAGCCCAGCCAGGGCTACACCCAAGATGAACCCAAAATGGTCACAAAAATGGACTACTGGTCACGAGGTCTCACACTTTTGAAAGTTCTGGTCCATAAAAATATTTGAGCTAATTTTCCAATGATAGTTTTAGCCCATGAAGTCCCAACCTTCTTATTTTTCTCTCTTCAGTCCACTGCTGTTATGCTCTTGGGCCTGAAATTTGGATCATTTGTCCTTGGTCCCCAGATAGAGAAGGAATTGTTTTGTCTACCTACTCTGTGAAGAGAACTTACTATCCCCTAATATGAAGCTCAGAACTACATACTAAAAATATGAAAGTTAAAACCTGAGGCATCAATAGTAGTTGCACTTGTCTCTAGTGTTTTTTAATCAACTACCTTCAAAATAAACAAACAAAAAAAACCCCACTAAAATAAAGATTAGTTATGTGTATTTTTGAGCACAATTTTTTTACAGTTCTAGGAAAAGAGAAAGGAAGCAATTTACTTCTCTTAGCTTCCAAAATCAGAACCAGAGGCACCTTATGACTCATTCACCTCTGCAGTATAAAGTCAAACAAATAGTACTGAAGTCATTGCAGACTATTTTAACTGTCATAAGTAGACAAACTACTCAGAAAACTTTCTGAGAGATCTGTTGCATAGCAGCCCTGTTTCCATAGTACAATTATGAGATCTTGATGTCACACACAGAATTAACAAAAATTACATTTCTTTTGCTGGATGCATAAGAGTTTTGAAGTTTTAATATGTCATTTGCTTGATAAAACATTAGATACCATGATGCTATTGAAACAATGAAATACATCCAACTTTTTCAAAGAGGTTCCAATTTCTCATCCAAAGGACAGAAATTGACCTTTCACTAGCAAGCAGTAATCCCATTGTGTAAACTGAAAATAGATTTTGTAATTAGAAGGCCAAGTAATAGTGTTTGCTGATGCAAATGCAAATCCTTTTTTAAGTCAGTGAAACAAAGCTTGGTTGTCCCTGAATGATTTTTGATAAAACTCTTTGGGTGACTCTACCCTTTGTTATTTAAAAGGACACCAGTCTTCAGCCATCTTACTGCTTTATAATCTCCTAGTATCTTTGTATCTGTTGCACAGATCCAGCCACACAGTCATTTTCTGCCCTCTGTAGGGATCCTCCTACACCGAAATGGTCCTTCTAACATCAGCTGAATTAGCATTATAACTAATTTCTCCCACTAACTCTAATCTTACAATAGGCACACCACATTTACTTCAAAATAAAATTCTGTAATATGGTTCATTTTAAAGACACACCCATATTTAAAATTTTGTTTAATAGAAAAGAATATCTCAGGCAGATGACTCATTATTTCATAGATACAAATCGTAAGGTATGTCATTAAATAGAAAAATGTATGATGGGGCGAATCTTTTAAGGGTATAGAGAGAGAGTAATCCATTGCAATCAATAACATTTATTCACACTTAAGGAAAATATATTTCTTCTAGCTTTTGTGACTTTCAATCATTTCATTTTGTATTTTTTTACTCCCTTTTAGGAGTATTATTTACAGATATACAGCTTGCTTGCTGCTGTAAGGGGGGGAATTTGTGTGTCCAAAGCTCAAATGGAGTTGTAAATTGGCCAGTACTGTGGGGCACAGTCTAAGCTCTCTGAGAGAGGAGAATTATACTCCCAAGAGTAGCAGCTCTCGTGTTCATACATGCACACTGAGGAGAACCCAAATGCAGTGAACAGTCTGAACACTTGTTTATCTCAACCAGCTACTCTGGTCACACTGAAATGGGAATTTCTGTATTGTAAGTCTTACTAAAAGAAGAAATATAAGAGGCAATATAAACCCCTGGCTCTGTATGCCAGCTCATAATACAAAGCAGTTGTCCATTGGTGGATTTATGTCATGTTTGATTTTTAGGTCATGATTCAGGTGGTCTGTCTCCGTGTTAGAAATATTTTACCTTTTATAATAATTTCCTTCATGTAAGAATATTCTGTAGCATTTCTGAAAAATGCAATGAAAATCACATTTTGAAAGTGCTGAATGGAGATTGTCTCTGAAGCACAATGTGATGACAGCTGAGCAGCATAAGCCAGGACTAATGTCAAAATGTTAGGGCAGGAAGAAAAAGATGTATTGGTTTTTTGTCTAAGTATAGCCTTCTTTATTGGAAACATCACACAGAGATGGGTAGCCTTGCAGAGAGGTTTCATCAGCCTGAAAGGATATTCCTCATGTAAATTTGACAAAAGACTGGCACTTCAGAGTAGAAACTTTCCATAAAATAAAATATTTCATAACTATTTTCAGAGCACTGATTATGTCAAAAAGCATATTTTGGCTAGGCAGGAAAGTAAAGGGATATGGAAGTTTAAAATATCATGATTTTAAAACTATTACAGCTGTTCATCAAGTGATAGTTTCCTCACTGACAGTTTAAAACTGATCAGGAGTTATTTTAAAAATAAGAAATTAATCTGCTAGTAATCTACCAAGAAAATATTTTGAGCATTTATGTTTTATTTGCAATTCTTCTGTATGTAATAATATTTTTTTAAATTTTGCAGTGAATAAAAATGAAAAATGGGGAAGAGTTTTAAACTGGAAAGTAGCTGTTAGGAAGAAATTCTTCACTGTGAGGGTGGTGGGACACTGAAACAAGTTACCCAGAGAAGTCATGGATGTCCCATCCCTGGAAATGTTCAAGGTTGGGTTGGATGGAGCTCTGATCAAACCAGTCTATCAGACGGTGCCAAGCAGAAAGGCTGAAATTAGATGATCTTTAAAGTCCCTTGCAACCCAAATTGTTCTATAATTCTATGAAATTGCATGCAAGCAGACTGGATGTTCAATACTGAGGAGCTATGTTTCTCTTTCAAGCTAAATTCTAAATTTTTTATGCAGGTAAAGTTCCAAAAAATAATTTATTCCAAAGAAAGATGTATTATTCTCTAATAACTCCTCTAGACTAGTGTCTTTTTACTGTTACTAGACTGTGTTCAAAACCTTAACTTTATATTTTGACTAAGAATCTGCAAAATAAATCTTATATAAGTGGGAAATAATTAATTAATTTGTAGTTTCTTCATGGGTCAATATTCCTGCACTAGGCTTACAAGGATTTACCAGCAGGTAGAATAGAGAAAGTTGGATTGGTCTTCATGAAACCTGGCTGCACTTGATGTCATATCTAATATTAGAGGTTGGTATAGAAATTTACCCAAATCACTGCTAAACTTAATTTAGTGAAAGCAGACAAACTGTGGTTGAAGATCAGATAGGAGATATAGGACCTGACCAGCAAAAGAAAAAAACTTGAGCTGTTCAGGTCAGTCCTAAAGCACAAGGGTCAAAGGAAACAGGTTTGAGATATTTTTGTCTGAACTCTGGTATGCTTTAAACAATCAGTCATACTGTATGCACATAAAATTCACATGATAAGAAAGAGATGATTACTTAATTCTTCAAAGTTCTATATTTTAAAATTATGGCTTATTGCAGTATGTTGTGTTCAAAACTGCTTTTAAAACTTTCAATTTCTTTTTCATACAAATCTGCTCTGAAATAATTATAAGTATTTTATAAACAGTTTTCACTGAAAAATGTCACTGTCAGAAATTTCTGGTGTGACTGTGGTCACAAGGGTTTTCAGGATGAAGAAGAGACGAGAATGTTGACTCCATGATCAGAAGGCTTGATTTATTATTTTATGATAAATGTTACATTAAGACTATACTAAAAAGCAATAGAAAGGAAAAGTTTCTTCAGCAGCTAGCTAAGCTAAGAATAGAAAAGAATGAATAACAAGGATCTGTGTCTCAGACAGAGCAAGAGCCAGCTCTGCCATGAGTGGTCAAGAAATCCAAACACCCACAGGAGACCAATCACCTGTTACATTCCACAGCAGCAGATAACCATTGTTTACTTTGGTTGCTGAACTGCAGCTTGTCACAAGGAAAAATCCTAAGAAAGGATTTTTCATGAAAGATGTCTGCGACATTCTGGTTCTTAAATGAAGGAGTGGCATACTGTACACCATCTGCAGTTAGTGCTCAGCAAAAGGTTTCTTTGAGCAATGCAACTTCTCTTTTTGTCTTGGAATACTTCTGCAAACAAATACTGTTTTTCTTATGTATATTTTTCAGGGTTTTTATTCTTCAAATATGATTAAAAGAAGACAAGACAATTTTTCATGTTTGGTGCTGGGGTTGGAAAGCTAAGTGCAATAATTCATTTGGGCCTGATCACATGCATACATATTTATTTTCCTTGGCTAGATTCAGAAATCGATGATTTCAGAAGTTTAACAGTGCTGTATAGAGCTAGAATTTTGCTTTTTGGACTATTCAGCACTGTAGCATTTAGAATGTTCCCAGGGCCAAGTTTGCAGGCTAGTAGCAGTCAGACACTTAACCATTCACCGGAAACATGCAGAAAAAGACAGTGTTACTGCAGCTTGTGAATATCCACAATCTTTTGGAAATCACACTGTTTTCATCACAAAAAATTCTTTTTTTTTTCATAAAGAACATAATTAATGACAAGACAATGAACAAATAGGAATCAATATGGTTCCTTCCTGTTGCATATAGGTAAAGCCTTATAGAATAAGGGCCTTGTTACCCTTGTAGAATCATGGCTCAGACCTGCTACTTTGGCTAAGCAGAAAAGAACTATAGGAAAGTGACTCAGCTGAATTGGAGGTAGAAAAAACAAATTATATAACCATTATGTGTTCATATTGTGGTTTATAGTGGTTGGTTGGATTATGTTTGTTATGTTTTAAAACTATGTAACTGATAATTGGCTAACTGCTTACAAAGGCCAGATTTCTGCAATAAAGTGACTCTCCTTCACACTGGCCTGGGCATTCTGTGTTGTTTTGCTTCAAACACCTTCCTGTGTAGTGAGAAGGAATTATCTGACAAAGTTTATGACAAAAGCACAGAGGAGAAAACAAGCAGTGTTTGACTTCAGTTTCTTTTTTTTTTTTCCCAGTCAGTACATGTTTGCAGGCTTTATTGGTCTTCTGTGTGGACATCTATTGTCACAGAGCTTGGAGGAGCTCAGCAGTCTCTGAGACTTCTCTTTCTCTGTCCATCCTGGCAGAAAAAGCTAAAATGGTGATAAAATAAATAATCAACCCAGAAATAATGGCCAAATTATTTCTCTGCTTTGTTCCTTTGAGGGCTGTGCCTTAAATCTCCACATGATTTGTACTCCAACAGGGGCATGCTGCAGTTTCTCTACACCTAACCCAAGAAGAGGTAACTGCATTTTTTTAAACAGTAGAAAATACTCTGATAAGGAATTTGCTAAAGATGGTTTTTAAAAAATGTTTAAATCTCTTTTAAGGGGAACCTTTCCTGTCCTTGTGCCACTTAAGTTTTTGTATTACTTGGTCAAAACATGTATGAGATTAGTGAAAATCTTAATATTAGACAAAATAAATAATCCAAGTGCAAAGCAATTTGCATAAATGTAAAATGTTCTCAAAATTGAGAGGAAATAGATAAAATGAGAAACTATATATTCTTGTGAAGGTCATATGCTTAGCAATAACACACAGTATTTTAGGAATCTTTGTTAAACTTCCTAGTATAAATTATAGAAATAAGAAAAAATAAAGATCAAAGAGGTGCCTCAAGAGACATTATCATCTAATTGTATGCCTGGTGTATTTGTATTACCTAGCACTTATGCTTGAGCTACACTACAATATTGGTTGTAGGTAAAATGGAAAATCTGGGAAAAAAGATTTAATCTTATAGCTATTAAAAAAAATAATACAAGCATAAAATCTGTCTCACCTTTCCACTCCCTTTAAAATTATATCAGAAACACAGCAAATTTTCAGTGTAAATTTTCTGATTTAAGATCTCTAATAGATCTCTTGAAGAAGTGACCTATGTGTTACAACATCATCCTTATCTTGGAAGGAACTTGCTGTACAATGAGAGGTTCATATCTCAAGGTAGGATGATTTCTGGGAAGGAGTACAGAAAGGACTTTTGTATTGTTACAGAGCTTGAACTTCAGAAACTGAAGCTTATTGCTACAGCAGTAGGAGTAAAGATAACTTCTAGTATAACCCATGATACTCCATGGAAGTGAGTGAAAAAGAAATACACCTCCCTTTAAAAAGAAGTGAGCATTCCTTGTGTGGCACATCTCAATGAAGGCATATTGCAGAAGTCAAAAGAACTTCAGATGGAAGAGAAAGAAAATGTCTCACCTGAGAAAACATGAAAATGTCCCTACTGGTATTCACAAGCTCAAAAGCAGACCTCAGGACTATGTGAGTCTTTAGGCTGCACATTTTATACAGTACAGAAGTAATAACTTTAAGTTAATTATGCATTCTTTTCTGTGTGGGGGACAGGTCAAATGAAGAGTGTAAGAAAACCTGTTTTTTCAAGGCTACTTAGAGCAGATAGTTCAAGGAATCCAGGACGACACTTAAGGATTCATTTTGATAATAAGAGGTTTTGCTTACTTCAAGTATTACATACTGAATTATGTCATGTTTTAAAAAACAAAGTTTTTTTAAGAAACCACTAAAATAATTACCATTATATTTGCACTGAAAAGTTGGAGTAGATTTTCTACTATGAATTATGCAAAAAAGTTCATCTGACGCTGTATAGAAGCATTTCTAAAAAAGCTGTTTTTTCCTATCATTTTATTATGACTGAAACCTAAAGATCCATAACCATTCTCAGGAATTCAGTGCTTTGTAAGAAGCTTATTGATTACTTTTATTTGTGAATTATGCAATATAGAGTGAAAAATTGGTATTTTAAAGTCTAGAACATTTCATTAAATTTCTAACTGTGTAGAATAAGTGCTTTTGGTGTGTGATTCAGTGATAAATGCTGTAGAAAGTTGTGGAAGAATGCAGTTCAGAAAGTGCTTTTCCAGAGACACACGTGTTTTTCAAACGATCTCTCTGCAAGTAACCAATTTGAATTTAATGTTCTAATAAAAAAAATTGGAGAAAATAAGTGAAAATGTAATTAAAATTGAGCTCATACAGTAAACAAGACCAAACTCTATTACTTCATGAATTTTTTTCTGCCACTCTCAATTACAAAACAAAAGCAGCAATTTTTTACTCTAGAGGAAGCAACTATATATTTAAGTCACGTAATTTTTGTTTTAAATCCATTTACTTTTTCAAAGGTAGAATTGCTGTGAGAAAGCCTTTTTTATCAGGCTAACATCATCCTAATTATTAAAAATGATACACTGAATACAAATGTGATTAAATATTTATTGAGATGTCTATTATCAATACTTATGGGCATCAATAAAGTACTGTCTAAAATTTTATTCAGTCAACAAATATTCTCCTATATTTAATTAATTTTAAATACGTGTACACTAGGTGCTGATGCTTTGAAATTACCCTTATAGCTGCCCTTCAATTTTTCAATACAAGTTTTTATTTAATAATGAAGTATTTTATTGAATAATTCGAGTATTTAAGTCGTATTAAATTAGCATCGCTATGTGTTGCACTTTCTTAATGTCATAGTGAAATAACATTGCTGGTTTACAAAGACAAAATAACCTGGACTGCTTAATAAAAAATAAAATATGTTTAACTCCATATACAGTTGTGGTGGTGTGTGATGTAACGTTGTTTGATTTGGTCTGGTTCATCCTGAATAGTTCCCCCCTCTTTCCCTGGAGGTCCCCAATTTCTTGTCGTTATTTGTCTGTCACGTTTCCCCTCCCCTATCCATCAGATGTGTCTTGTTGTCCCCACCCCTGGCCTTTGTCCATCACTCGGCAGCCCTGCCTTTCCTTCTAGAACCTTCTCCCCAGGGTGTCGAGTGATTGGGCAGGGGCAGGGACCCCTCCCCAGTTTTTTGCTGATTTGTTGGTTTCATGCGTTCATCAACCTATGTATCAGTTTTTTCATACCCTCATTTGCTGTCGTGTTGCCCCTCCTGAGCCCTCCCCCTTCCCTTATAAGCTGCTGTACACCCTCAGTTCGATGCTCAGTCCTTCTCCCTCCACCTTGCTTTTTCTCCCCGACCGACCTTCCTTCAATAAACCTGCCAACCCTTCCTGAAGGCTGAGTCCCTCTTTCCTTGCCTGCGCCTCCCTGCGTTTGCCGCCCTCCTTCGCTCTCGTATCGTGGATCTCTTCGGGACCCATAGGCGCGATAGGAGCTCCGGGCTCCTCAAGCGCCCCTTCGTCGCTGATCGGGGCTGAACGTGAGCCGGGCAAACTCATCATCTCAGCACCGCAGCAGTTTGGCAGTCATTAAAGATATGGGACCCCTCCAACCAGGGATGCCGTCCCCTGCGATGCTCCCTAAAGATTGGAATTTGGCAGTTGTTGACATAAAAGATTGTTTTTTCCAAATTCCTCTACACCCTGATGATGCGCCGCGCTTCGCCTTCACGGTTCCATCTATTAACCGTGAAGCCCCAGGCAAGCGCTACCATTGGACCGTATTGCCACAAGGCTTGAAGTGCAGCCCGGTGATCTGCCAATGGTACGTCGCTTCCCTGCTGACCCCTGTTCGTGCAGCTGTGGAGTCAGCCATCATCCATCATTATATGGATGACATTTTGATTTGTGCGCCAGACGACGACCTGTTGGCTCATGCGCTTGACCTGACAACCGCTGCGTTGGTTGCTGCAGGGTTTGAGCTGGCGCAAGAAAAGATTCAAAGGATGCCACCCTGGCGGTACCTCGGCCTTGAAATTACCAAGCGGACCATTGTTCCGCAAAAATTGGCAATAAAAAATAATATCCAAAGCCTAGCAGATGCCCACCAACTGTGTGGTTCTTTAAATTGGGTGAGACCTTGGCTAGGTATTCCCACGGAAGACCTAGCCCCTCTCTTCAATTTGTTGAAAGGGGGAGAGGAGCTGAGTTCTCCTAGGACCCTCACCCCGGAGGCCAAAACCGCTCTGGAGAAAATTCAGAGTTTAATCTCGGCCAGGCAGGCCCACCGGTACCAACCGGGCCTGCCATTCCGTTTTATTGTTCTGGGGAAACTGCCACACCTTCACGGCATGCTCTTCCAGTGGGACGGAGTCATCGGGAAGAGCAAGGACCGCGGGGCGAAGGACCCCCTCTTGATCATAGAGTGGGTATTCCTGAGCCACCACAGGTCCAAGAGAATGACATCGCCACTGGAGCTGGTGGCTGACCTGATCCGGAAAGCGAGATCACGGATCAGGGAGCTGGCAGGTGAGGACTTGACGTGCATTCATCTTCCCATTAAATTCGGCACGGGCCACCTCAAATTAACAATGTTTGAGAGCGTCCTTCAAACGAACGAACTTTTGCAATTAGCTCTGGACAGCTACACGGGCCAAATTACGATAGATCGGCCGGCCCACAAATTGTTTAATCAAGAATTTATTTTTACCATCAAGTCAGTACAGAGCAAGAGACCCCTCGATGCCCTGACCGTTTTTACTGACGCATCTGGAGCATCCCACAAGTCAGTGATGACTTGGCGGGACCCTCAAACTCAGCGGTGGGAGGCAGACATCTCTGTGGTAGAAGGATCGCCACAAGTGGCTGAGTTAGATGCAGTCGTCCGAGCTTTTGAGAGGTTCTCTGAGCCCTTCAATTTGGTAACTGATTCGGCATATGTAGCCGGTGTAGTGTCCAGAGCGGAGGGAGCAATCCTCCAGGACGTCTCGAACGTTCGTCTCTTCGAGCTACTCTCCAAAATTGTAAATTTAGTCTCCCACCGAGAGCAGCCCTTCTACGTAATGCACGTTAGGTCACACACCGATTTGCCGGGGTTCATTGCAGAGGGCAACAGGCGCGCTGATGCCCTTGCCGCTCCTGTTCAGGTAGCCCCGCTCCCTGATCGCTTCGGTCAGGCCAAACTAAGCCACCAGCTGTTCCACCAAAACGCGCCTGGCCTTGTTCGCCAGTTCAATCTGACGCGTGAACAAGCCAAAGCTATCGTGGCGACATGTCCCCAGTGCCAGTCCCACCAGCTTCCATCATTGGGCCTGGGGACAAATCCTAGAGGACTTTCAAGCTGCGAAGTGTGGCAAACAGATGTCACTCATATTCCCTCCTTTGGCCGGTTGAGCTTTGTTCATGTCTCGATAGACACTTTCTCCGGCGCGGTATTCGCCTCCGCCCACACGGGAGAAAGGGCAGCAGATGTCGAAAAACACCTACTTCAGGCATTTGCTGTTCTGGGCATCCCTAGGCTGCTCAAAACTGATAATGGGCCTGCGTACAAGTCCAGGGAACTGCGCCAGTTCCTGCAGCAATGGGGAATAGAACATCGAACAGGCATCCCCTATTCCCCGACAGGCCAAGCCATGGTAGAGAGGGCTCACCAAAGCCTTAAGAAAATCTTAGAGCGACAGAAATCCACCACAAAGGTAGAGCCCCCTCACATCAGACTCTCAAAGGCGATGTTCACTTTGAATTTTTTGAACTGTTCCTTTGAGAGCCTGAACCCGCCCATGGTTAGACACTTCGGGAGCCACAACGCGCTGCAACCTACAGCCAAGCCTCCGGTCCTCATCAAGGACCCGGAGACTTGGCAGACCCAAGGACCCTTTGACTTGGTGACCTGGGGGAGAGGGTACGCTTGCGTCCTCACTCCTTCTGGTCCCAAGTGGGTGCCCTCAAAATGGGTTCGGCCTTTTGTGCCCAGGGAAGCGAAACACCGGACGAAAGAGCAACAAGTCCGTGTCGCCAGTTGGAGGCGCCGAAGAAAGCCCCCTGACCCCCTTCTTCCGCCTATCTGTTTTTTATTCAGTGATGAGCCAGAACCATTCGAATATTTAGTTCACGTTTCTTAAAACCCAGTTCTCCTTCCCTGATACTGCCTCTTTTTAGTTTTTCAGGTATGGCACGGCCCCAGACACACCCAGTTGCCACCTACCTCCTTTGGGCCACGCTCACCACCAGCTGCTCTGCATGGACTCTCCCCCAGCCGAAACCTAATGTTTGGCGGACCCTCGCGGAAGCCCTGGGGCAAGATCACCTTTGCCTGAACACGGCGGCAGCTGAAGACCCGATGGCGTCTTGCCTCGTGGGGATCCCGCTCCCCCCTTCCCAGCTTCCCTCCCCTTTCAATTATATTTACTCCTTCAGAACTACCCCGAAATCCCCCACTGCTTTTTGGAACGCCTGGAGAGACCACCTCCGCTTACAACCTACTCTTGAGGTGAACCCTCCAGAGCTCCATTTGCTCGGCTCTGCACTTGCCCCAGTTTGCCTCATTTTTCGATATATCCCCAGCCCCGGTAATCCTCTATATTTTAGAGAAGCCCCGGGTTCCCAACACCCCCCCTCTGCCTCACTCCGGTATCCACGCACTCTGACCCTGTTGAACCCCTCCAATGCCTCCTATCCCCCGAACCAATGGTGCAAACGTGTTGAAAAAATCCCTCTAGCCACCTCCCCGAATGACAAAGCAGTGACCCTTCCCCATGGTTTGTTCTTAATTTGCGGAAACCGAGCTTGGGCGGGAATCCCATCTAATCCTATCGGGGGACCATGTGCATTAGGCCGGCTGTCCCTGTTTACACCCAACCTGACCCATATTATCGATTGGCAGAATAAAAGCGCAAGCCTCAATTCGACCTTCGATTTAAAACGTATCAAAAGAGATTTAAAGAATTTAGATGAAGGCTGCGACTCTGTGATTGAACATTGGGACCGTACAAAAGCGACTGCCCTCACAGTTTTACTTCCTTGGGTAGCGATCGCGAAGTCACTAGGCGAATTGGGCCGCCTAGAGTGTTGGGTTGTAAAACAGGCCAATCTTACGTCAGCCGCCCTAACGGACCTCCTTTATGATGAGAAAGTCACGAGGCAAGCCACACTCCAAAACAGAGCCGCCATCGATTTCCTCCTCCTGTTACACCAGCACAAGTGCGAGGAGTTTGAAGGTCTCTGCTGCCTCAACCTCTCATCCAGGGCTGAAGACGCGAGAGTCTCCATTGAACGCATGCAAAATCATATTGAAAATATCAAAGCGCAAACTACCGACTGGCTGGGGGACATGTTCCGCGGGTGGGGGTTTTCAAACTGGGCAGTAGCCATCCTGAAACCGACCGTTTATTTATGTTTCTCACTTATACTTGTGTTACTCGCTGCCTCAATACTGTGGAAAGTACTGAAAAACTTTATTAACCGAGCCCTTTCCTCTCCGGAAGTCCTCCGACTCCGAGCGCCCTCCAACTCACCAGAAGAAAACTCTTGGGAAGACCCTGACGAAGAAGACAGTATGGGGCCCTTGGACCAAGAACTGTCTTATGAAGAAGGCCCTGAGGACAGCGAATTTGAACCTTGAGAACATGAACTCAGATACTTATAATAAGTTAGTCCCCCCGTCCCCCCTTTCCTTTTTTGTTGTTTGCGAAAGGGGGAGATGTGGTGGTGTGTGATGTAACGTTGTTTGATTTGGTCTGGTTCATCCTGAATAGTTCCCCCCTCTTTCCCTGGAGGTCCCCAATTTCTTGTCGTTATTTGTCTGTCACGTTTCCCCTCCCCTATCCATCAGATGTGTCTTGTTGTCCCCACCCCTGGCCTTTGTCCATCACTCGGCAGCCCTGCCTTTCCTTCTAGAACCTTCTCCCCAGGGTGTCGAGTGATTGGGCAGGGGCAGGGACCCCTCCCCAGTTTTTTGCTGATTTGTTGGTTTCATGCGTTCATCAACCTATGTATCAGTTTTTTCATACCCTCATTTGCTGTCGTGTTGCCCCTCCTGAGCCCTCCCCCTTCCCTTATAAGCTGCTGTACACCCTCAGTTCGATGCTCAGTCCTTCTCCCTCCACCTTGCTTTTTCTCCCCGACCGACCTTCCTTCAATAAACCTGCCAACCCTTCCTGAAGGCTGAGTCCCTCTTTCCTTGCCTGCGCCTCCCTGCGTTTGCCGCCCTCCTTCGCTCTCGTATCGTGGATCTCTTCGGGACCCATAGGCGCGATAGGAGCTCCGGGCTCCTCAAGCGCCCCTTCGTCGCTGATCGGGGCTGAACGTGAGCCGGGCAAACTCATCATCTCAGCACCGCAGCATACAGTGTTTTCTTACTTAAGTATACACCTCTTTTTCCTCAAACTCTAGACATTTTTCAAGATGGGTAAACCTTATTTAGCTAATTTTAGAGATGAAGCAGCATAAATTGTCATTAAAATATTAATGAAAATCTTGATATTCAATTATTTGAAAATCCAAGGACCTTAAGGAGAGCAAAGGTCACTGTTAGTGATAAATAACCATACTTTTAGTGACTTTTGATTTAGTAGCTTGAAAAATGAACAAAACCAATACAACAAGGGAGAAATAACTCAGCTCTACGAGTAAGAAACAAGAATTTTTTCAAAGTTTCTAATATAAGTCACACCACACTGAAGTCTTTCTGCTTTACTTTTCCATTTTTGGGAGGACAGATGCCAGCTCAGTGTTGCTAAACTGTTTTTGTGTGGGTAAGAAACAGCATGAAAGACAGCAAATTTATTTACTGCAGGAATTTAAAACAATAAAGTTCAATAAACTCCATTGTAGTTTTTAAATTTTCTTTAAAATTACCCACTACTACTACTACCAATATTTTCCTAGATTTGCCTTTTAGAAATTTTCATGCTTTTTTTTCAATTTTCAAAATCAATGGTTCTTGTAAAAAAAAGTTTAAATATGGTCTAAGATCTGCATTGAACACTGAAATAAGGACTAGCATTCATTGCTAATTCCAATAACAGGAAAATCCATTAGTCTCTCTCTGCTTCAGCTTCATAATTTGTAATATTGGGATAATCTTGAAATTTTTCACAAGAAAATGTGTTAAACTCCATTAGTCTCCATGGAAAAAAAAATATATCTTCCATACTGAGAATAAATGCATGCTTAATCTTCATGACAAATATCACAAAAAGGCCAGTGTAGTGTGTTTTGGGCTCTCATGAGACCAGTTTAAATATTGAGTCTTTTCATTTCAACCATAAACCCAGCAGTTTTTAAAAACCAATTTTTTCCATTTTTAGCTTCACAAATCTTTACATTAAAATGACAGACAACACTACATGAGGCTGCTAAGGGTGTCATTTTTATCACAGGTAGGAGCTTTTCAGTATTGCTTTTGACCCACTGTGTATATTCCCTAGATATCTAAGAGTTGCAGTGGGTTTTGTAGAAGTGCATTTACTTTCACTTCATCAGTTTAAAAACCTGATCAGCAAAATTATTATAAACACTAGAATAACTTATGGCCTACGGGAAAAGTCTGGCCTCATCCCACAGTGGGATGTTTTCCTCTCTCAAAGAAATGGTAGAAGTCTAGTCCATTAAAGTATAGTACTGCTCAGCCATCTATGCCTGTGATGCTGAGTTTGGGGTCCCAAATAAGAAAATTAAAATTAAAATCTTGGGAGTTAAGGGATAATGATTTGCACCCTTAGACTTTCTGAAGCAGGTGTGCAGCCTGCTGTTGAAGTTAATTACCAATCATTATCAGTGAAGCTGGCATATTGCCACTTTTCTAAAAGTAATTTTTTCTTCCAGTGGAGATTGAAAATACTCTTCATACTCTTCACTTCAGTCTCCCCCCAACTTATATATGTCCCAGATTTCACCTTCAAATTAATCACTTTCAAATAACAATGAACTGTAGCTAATTTCCAGTTTATAAAGCATTAAAAAAAACACCAAATAGGGAAAAAATATCCCAGCGTCCTACAGCTTATTTCATATACTTTTCCTAGTAACTATGAACTGAATGGATAACTGAAATATTAAATTCAAATACTTTTATTTGTGAAGTCTATTAATAATTTCAGATACAAATGTATAAATTGAATGTTAGCAATGATATTCAGAAATCAAACTATAGACTAAGTCTTTTGTTGCAGGTTCTATTACTGAGACAGTCTAATGAGTTGGCACACAATAGTTTGAACAGAAATATGATGTTTCCAAATCAGAAATGTGCTATCATACAATGCACAGTGAATTTCCTATGGATAATGGCAGATCTCATATTGCCAAATCTTGTCTCTCTTATATGAATACCTGAGAAATATACAAAATTCTTGTATTTCACCTTACAAATACTTTAGGGGGGAAATAAGAAAAAAATCATTGAAGAATGACTAAGGATTTCTTACAGTCAGGGTTAGAAAGTAGATGGTTAGAAAATAGATGGCTAAAATTAAATGATAAACTGAAAAAATCAAATTGTTAATCCTCTATTTTTATTTTAAAACTATTAAAGAACTCCAAAAGGAGAAATTACTAACTTTTCTCCATTATGATTTTCTTTGATCAAAATTCTACCATTAAAAGTATCTTCAGATCTCTGTTTGCTTTTTGATGGGACTGTAAATGCTACTTGCAATGTGGGAATTATAGATAAGTGCTGACTTTTTAAAACTGCATTTCATGATAAGCAGTGAATACCCTGTAACATTAAAATATTAGAAACACTTGGACTGACAACACATCACTCCTAAAGTATAAAGGCATAGGATGGGATCCACACAGTCAAGTGCAGGTGTCTACATCAAGCAAATAACTCAAAGTGAAAGAAAATAAATACATCTGAGGTGAAGAGCATAATTAATCTCCCACTGAAGTGGATGAATTTTATTCTTAAAATTATTTTTTTTCCAAATTATTAATATGACTACTTCAGAAGTGGAAACCTAAAGATGGGTAAAATAAATTACACGTAATATATCTAGTTCTAAAATCAGAAGTAAAACATGAGAGATTTTTTTGTGTATTTTGGTTTTGGTTTGGGGTGTGTTTGGTTGGCTGGTTTTGTTGTCATTTTTTGGGGTTTTTTTGCATTTATTGTGTATTTAAGACTGTTTATCATATGATTTAAAAAATATTTTTAGTTTTTAATTCCTTATAAAATAGCATACATATCTCTAATTTAATAAAGCATTTATGCCAGTAATGTTTATGGGGTTCTAATTATGTGCTTCTAGCCATGATAATAAAAGGAAACCAGTTCAGAAATTGCCTCTCCAATAAATGAAAAAATCCTTTTGTAGTATCCATCAGACCAGACTGTTTTAGAGAAAAATATAATCTCTTTTTTTTTTTTATATTTCCAGAGAATATAGCATTAGGATGTTAATATAAACCATTAAGTGATGTAATGCCTATAATAACAGAAAAAAAATTAAAATTAGTATTGGAGTATCTTGTTAAAGTATTTTTCATGAACTTTTTCTTCTTTTTAAAAGCAAAAGCAGAACATAGTGTGTAATGTGAATTGTATTAAAGTCTATGGAACAGCAAGACTAATACATACTACATCACTTTGACAGGTCCTGTAAGACGAAGAAAAATCTAAACAGAAAAATATTTAAAGATGGTCTGTGGGGATTCAGAAGTATCTGTAGCATTACACTTTGAAAGTGTAGTTCCTTGAAACACACAGCAGATCTCACGTTTAACTCAGTACCAAACCCATAAGCCATGTTACCTCATACTACTCTGTTTAATTTACACTTAATATACATAGTTTATTTAATATTTATAGTAAAATGCAGGGTCTATGGTTATGAGGGAGTTGAGATCTTCATTAAGATCATCCAGTCAAGGACCTTTGCATGGCAGAAGAGGACAATTTTTGAAGACAAACAATGAACAGCAGCAGTAGGAGATGCAAACCTAATAGAAATGGGAAAACTGGTACCAAGCGAGAAGAAATAAGAGAAACTACTTATAATGTATATAATGCTATAATGCCATCAGTGAAGGCAAGAGCTCTCCTTTTGTGGTGGTACCAGGTGTTGATTTCTCTGGGTCTGGACTGATGGCATTTGAGACAGTAATTCGTGTTCGGACTCAAGTGTTTATTATTTCTTATCAGTAAAATAGTCTCATCACTGTGAGTTCAGCAGCTTTTCATTAGAAGGCACAAAATGGCTATCTCTTGTTACAAGGCCTTTTAAGACTAAACTATCCAATTAAGAACTGACACTAAATTATTTTCCCTTTTAACCCAATAACTGATCCCAAAGAGTCCTCAATGTGGACATTTCTGCCCAATTACAAAATGCCATCCAAACTCATGAAGAAGAAGGAAGAAGAAGCATGAAGAAGAAACCCAGGGCGACATGCTGTGCCCTCCATCTTGCTTCCATCGACAACATACTAAAAATCCCAAACCCTAAATTTCCCACCAAGTGATACACCTACACCACTCTCTATCATCTATTTCACACTTTTGTGGATTCCAGTCTATCTAGTCTATCTTTCCTGAAGTCTAGGAAACTGTCTCCATGAATGAGGGTCAAAGTCAGTGCTACCCTGGGGGCCAGGCCACCCCAGAACAGGCAGAGAAATATCCCCAGTGCGCTGGGTTCCCACATCCTTTAATTAACTGAAACTGCATTCCCTTTGAAGTAATGATGTTGCTAAACAGCTGTGGTACACTTGGCCACAGACAAGGTGTCCTGAGAGGTTCCACTGAATCACAGATCACATGCATCCTATTGGTGTACTTTTCTGGAGCAGCTTATACTTCAAGTATACAAAATTCAAAGATCAATTTAGGGATTAATATTGTTCTGAATAGCAATGGTAACATGGAGAGAAAAGATGTCAACTCTGTTTCACTCCTGACAGCAGAAATGACAGAAGCCTGTGAAGTTGGAGTGCAGGAAGGATGATGCAGGGTGGCATGGACATGGATGACGCCTCTGTGTGCTTAGCTCTCTAAAAGCTTCCTGAAATTAACTATTTTTTCCCTTTCTATGTGTCTGAGACATTTAGGTCCTATCGAGCTAAATCCACACACACTTTTACATGCCTCAGCAATCATGTATTAAATTGAGTCACGTAAGTCCGTGTCTGCAGGCTCTCTTACGCTGTTAGTGTGCATAATTGCAAGACTAACATTTAAGTTTAATGGTGTTAGAGAAGATTCAGGGATTACAACTGCACCACAAATAGCAAGACAATATATTTTTTATTGCAATTCTTACAAAAATCCATTGTGTTTTTTGCCTTTTTAAATTAAAGCTATCCTAGTAATCTACTATTTGAACTTGCTTGTCTTTACTTACTCAAAGTGAAGACAAAAATAATCAGCTTTTGGATTTTTCTTTTTACTGATGTATCTTGGTTACAAAAGAGCTGCAGGCTGGGGAGCAGCTTTCAGGTAACCACGAGCCCTCACAGAGCCTTGGCAGCAAAAATGACTGAAGGAGAATGGGCTGTAATATAAGGGGCAGAGCCAGAAGACCCAGGAAAGTGATTTCCCCCCTCTACTTGGCATTTGTAGCAATCCATCTAGAAATTGTGTCGGGTTTTGTAGCCTCATCTATAAGAAAGACATTAACCAGCTAAAACTGGGATAGCTGGGCTTGTACAGCCTGGAGCAAAGACGGCTTTGGGATGACCCAACAGGAACTCAAGTGGCTGTGGGAGGTTCTAGGGAGATGGAGCCTGCACTTTTCACAGAGGGTTGGGTGGGAGGGTGAAATAAAGTGGGCAGAGATTGATAAGATAGAAGTTCAGACTGGATACAGGGAGCAATTTCTACCCAGTAAGGAAGGTCCAGCAGTGAGATAGCTTGAACAAAAATCCTGTGGAGTCACAATCACTGAAGGTTGTGAAGACCTGACTAGATAAAATGTAATCTGGTTTGTCCCTCAAGCTGACACTGCTCTGAGCAGGTGGTTGGAATGGACACTTCCTGAGTTCTCCCTCAGGACGTCTTGATAATGGCATGATCCTGTGATTCTGTTATGATATTTAACTCTACTGTTCTCAGCACCAGTCATGCTTTTAACTAAAGCTGTTTTCTGCTCACATTCATTTACAGCCATTGATAAAATTACACATGGACATTTCTTAAGCGGTTGTTCTAATCTTTATTTCAAATAATCAAGTTCTTAAGGGCGCTGGAGAAAATAATTATTCTATTTTGTATAAGGAGTGGGAGGGGGTAATTTTTTTTTTTCTTAAAGATAGTCAGATATTTCTTCTGGTATTACCAGGATTTATCATCATTAACGTCAGTAGGTTATCCTTTCTTGACCTGACACAGGAAGATCAAGTACAAAATTGTTTAGAATACAAAAATAATTTGTAAAAGCAGATGTCTGGATTCAGTGTTTGTAATATTTTTTCTTCTCAAGTAAAGAATAACATTTAAACCTGTATGGAGTAGACAGTACTTTCACTAATGGTGGCCACATGGGTTTTGCTGCTGCAGTGAGATAAGACAGCAGAGTCCCAGAGCAAGCTGGTGGAGTGAACAAAAACACAGGTGCTCACTTTGTCACCTCAGCTTTTATTAAAATAACATACTATTGGATATTTTAATCCCAAGACAAGAGAACAACTGGCACAGCAAATCAAGATCAGAAATCATGCAGGTGTGTGTTCTGTGGACTCAGCTTTTTGAACAGTACTAATGGTTAGCAGGCTGACATAGAAAATAAACAACAGATAGCCTGTTTCCAGAAAATTCTGCATTATCTTTTATGAAGTGGTGATGTAAAGAAAAAAATAGAACTACTGGCATGCTTTGATAAAAAAATTTAGGCAGGCAGTAGTCTGGATTTGAAGAGAAGACAAAGCTACCTGTGAATAAGATGAATAGTTTCAAATTTCCTGAATTTCTCATTCATATTCAAGTATGGATATTGATCCTCCTGTTTGGCCAGACCACCTATACATGAAGCACACATTGTTCTCAGTACTGGCTCCCTCAAGTTTTCTGATCAAATCTTCTTTAGCTAATTAATTGAGAATTCTTAAGGCAGAGGAGAGAAAATAAGAAAACTTCTAGGTAACGGCATTAATGTGGAAATGCAGAAGTCTAGATTCTTTTCAAAACCAGCTTATTCACTTATTCAAGAAACTGAATTCATTTGTGTTTTCTCACATTCACTTAATTTTCTTCACAGAAATTAACAGTTAAGAGCAAAACGTAGCACTCCTGTATTCTCTCTCCAAGCTCCCTGATGATGGGAAGTCTATTATTCTGTACAGATTTGAGTGGCAATTTTTGAGAATGCTGTAGGTGGTTTTGGGGTTTACCCTAACATTTCTTTCTGCTCCCTTGCTACAAACCTTTAGCACATCTAATCCTCTTTCCTCTATCTCCAGCTAAAGCTAGACAATCTATATTTTGAAAGTGCAAGGAGAAACTTACTTGAAAGTGGCTTACAAGGCATTCAGAAGGTATTGTGGGTAAAAACATTTTGCTGGTGAAGAAACAGTCTTTGAATTTATCTCTTTCTTCCTCGGGCACTAGTATCTCCTCTTATGCTGAACACTGCTTTCTTAACAATTAAATAGTATATATTTAGAAATATACACTGTTCTGCAGATTGTTTAGTTCTGTTAAGCTGCCTTATATGTAATTTGAAGCAAATGAATGCAGTACATTGAAGAAAATGCTAGAAGTCTTCACATATTTAATGCAAATTAAAGCAGTCAATGTATGAAAAAGACTTTTAATAATTAAAATGTTTCAAAATTTGAAACTTTAAAGTGCTATTTTTCCCTGCTTCAAACAGTGGTTAACACTGATTTTACACTAATAACATAATTTTCATGCTCTGCAGGTAGAAGGGTATCAAACCCAGAGAAAGAATTTCATGGTCAGCTCTCTGCAACCAAACAGCCAAAAACTGTAGAGAAATAAACAAGATCACTTTTATGTGCAATTGAATATAGTCATTAATGACAGTTAAGATTAAAAACATGTTTAGTCCCAATACCAGTCCAGCTCTTTATGCAAATGCCACCACATGCACCCGTTTTGTTGGGGTGGTCAGTAACTTTGTTGTGACCTATTCCATCTGAAATCCAGCACTGATCAGAGACCTAACAGCTAGTAACACCACCACTGTGTATTTCAGGTTTTAAATACCGAAAAGTAATCAAATAATAACTTGACAGATATATTATAAAGAAATGGAAAAACCTGAGTAGCTGGATAGGAGGCACATAAAATCTGCATTTCAGAATAATTTGTGTAAATATTATAAATATGTGGTTGCTTATGTCCAGATCTGATAACCCTATGCTGTTATCATTCTCAGTTGCATTAGGCAGTTGGTCTGCTCTCCTGCTGACTACAGACTTTGCAGTGATAAATTCTTTGCAGGAGTTACTTGCTCTGAATTTGTAAAATGCCCAGCACAACAGTTGTATTATTGACAATATTATACGCTTCTGGTATTTTACGTCAGTGGATGCATAAGATTGTATTGCTTTTACTGGTTTTAGTTTTCCTTACTTCTTCTTACTTACTTACTTCTATTGCCTACAAGAAATTAAACTCACAAAGCAGCACTTCTCCAGGGGATTAATGCACTTCTTAGGTAAAGCATTTAACCTTGAAGCATATTTCTTATTCTTATTTGTGTGTCTCTGGAGGGTGTTCAGCAGTCACCCAGAAGCATGGTGTCTGATTTGTCTTGGAGCATTTTGCCACTTTCTGTCATGTGCTTCAAAACATTAGCAGCAATTTGTGACTGATATGACTTCATATGAAGGTTTTCAAAAGATAAGCAACAATAAATCCAAATAAGTCTTTCAGCTTGTGATGGACTTGTAATTTAAAAATAAAACAGTGTTTAGCAAAGTTTAAAAATGGACCACGACTCTTACACAAAATTCAGTAAAACAGGGAACACACACTATGAAATGAAACTTCAAAATTGTAACTGTGACATATGTAATATATGGCACAATCAGTTGCTTTTTCTGACTTGTGCATGTATAATTCATAAGATACTGTCATTTTCCAATAACTTTTCCTTTACATCCACCATTTTTCTTATGTCCACCATATTTGAACTATACCTTTGAAATTATGCTGCTGAATTTATGCATGATCATCAACTGGTACTGAATTTTTAAACAATCATTTATTTTTCCGCTGTATTACAATAATCTCATTATCTTCATAATTTTAAAATTTTAACATAAAATTATTTTAGCATGGTTATTTAGTAACAGATAGACGTGAAGGACATTTGAAAGCCCTGTAAACAGAAACCTTTAGACTATGTTTTTTGTCAGTTTACATCTACATTTGAATGAGAGATTCTTACGGGAAAATACTGCATAAATTTGGTTTGAAGAGTCTACTGATACAGCCTGCCATATTTTGGTTAACTTACAATTTTATTATATGGTCCTGAGCAAGACCCCAGATTATGATTGGAGTATCTAGCTCCTCTCCTTCTCCACTTCCTCCTTACCTCCTCCAGGCATTAAAATTCCAAGGACTATACATCAACACTGATCAATGAACACGCCAGTGAAATGTAGCTGCTCTAAACCAGCTTTTGCTCATTAGAAAAAATGGAGCTATCAGGCTGTAAATCACCAGAACAGCAGTTTTGTCTGTCAAGAATCTGTGAGCTTCAAGCAGAGGCTTTTCAAGCATTCACCTGACAGGAAGCCTGGAAAGTTGTGAAAGGGCAGGGATGGTGCCCATCAATCCCAAGAGTCAGCCAGAGATGTCTCTGCCAGACAGCTGTGAGACAAACACTACTTGCCTGAATGCAGAGAGACCTTGACACACTCCCATAGGAATGAGAAGTTAAATTAAGGAGCAATACATTAGGAAAATAATAAACATGCTAATTTATTTTATTTCCTTTAAGTAAAGCATCATCACATTCAGCAATTCTGTGCAAAGCCTATTTACTTGTAGCTTTAACTCTTCTTATGTCCCCTTAAACCAAAGATATCTTTTAAGCAATGTTTGGAGAAAAGAAAAGTCTGCTTGGTCTTTTTTGCAAATCCCAGGCATTAGTGCAGTAATTGTACTGAGGAATACAGGGAGTTAAACAGAAATTCTTCCTTTAAAAGTATTGAGCTTGAAGTAGAGCATCAGTTGCCTTTACAGACCCAAGAGATTTGAAACTCCAAGATTCAGTGTCTGGATCATCTGCTAACAGTCTACTGATCGGATGGAAAGTGTTTTATCCCAGGATGTAATTAGCAAAATGACAATGCTAAGGCAATTTCTAGGCCAACTGAGCTTACTGGAGTTACTCCAGACTTAAAAAGTTCTGCTGTAAAATGGAATTTAGCTCTTAATGTATGTCTAATGGTATGAACCTAAATTAATTCAGGTTTTCTCAGTTAAGCTTTTGCTTTAAAAGACAAAAAATGAATAAAGGTAATATAACAATATTCTTCTATCTGACCTTCCAGAATATATCTTTTCCCAGGTTCTGTCTTCATTACAGTCTGTGTTGTATAGATTTTTAGTTATATCAGAACAAAGCAAAGGAATCAAGAAAAAAATCACTTGCCATAAAAAAGAAACATAAACTAGTTTTGAATGCACATCATGCTTTTTCATCGATGACAGCAGCAGTATTTCAGAAGATACCAGATATGAGGTATTTATGGCAGGTGCATTACTACTTAGAAACTAATCTCACACACATGGCTGTTAACGTGAAATATGGATTTTAATAATCCAGCTTGGTGAGATATGTGAGCCTGCCCAGTGGGGATGTGATTAGCCACAGTCTGCAAGATTAATTGAGATACACAGTGTAAGATTACATTTAGTGAACTCCAAGCCAGTCTGATTATGCAAGAGACCACTCAGTTAAGGCTGTATCTTTAGGGATATGAAAACAGATAAATCACAGACTCTACTATGACAAGAGAGTCAGAATGGAGACTGTTTAAGTCAGTGAGCACAATGAACAGATCATCAAAGTAAAATATTAGAATACTTTTTAAGTAGAAAAAAATAACTCCAGGAGCAAAAAAATATCCCATGTGGTTGAAACAGAACAAAACACATATATATGGAATGAGATTTTAAATGTCTGCTATCATCATCATTTTAAATTGATGGTATGAAATTTACTATTTTACTATTAAACATGGCAATACTCATTCAAGAGTGGACTGTTTGTAAATGGTAATTTTCTTTTTAGTTTACAGTTGAGTCTAAAATTGCATCAAGATCATCAACAAATCAGATACCAGTTTGAAGGATTACATAACTTCAGAATGACATTGTGATGAAAACTTTAAGTGGTTTTAAGACAGTGACATTTAATACAGTTCCATAATAAACATATCTTCCAACTTCCTGCATTGCTGAACACCAGTTTCTAATGGAGAAGCAGTAAGGGAGGTCCCTGCAGAAATCAGTGCAAACTGGGCTCAATTCTTTTTTTTCTACAGGCTGTTAATTATTTGGATAATTTGCCCACTCACTCCTTGCCTCATTTTTCATGTCTGTGAACACATTATTAGCCAACAGAGATACTGATGGATATTGAGACCTATTGTTTTACTTTTAAGTAAAACAATATGAGTACCATATGAGTACCAAATGATTAGAGTGCCTTCAGGAGAAACAATTCTTACATCCGGTAATTATTTTAGATGACCAAAGGCCTGAACCAAACACTTACAATAATATATGCAAAACTGTAGATTTTCTCGTCATGATTTTTTTATTTTTAGAATTGATACAGAAGTTGCTGGCTGCAAAACTAGTAACTTCTCGAATCATGTAACAGACATTTTGCTCATTCCCTTAAACCACAGAGAGATTAGTCATGCTTCTAAAACACATGAAGTAAACACACACAATAATACCAGAGTAAGGCAGTGTGAATTGTACTTCATTCATTTATTTTGACAAGTATGGTTTAGCTTAAATTATTAATAGGAACACTTTGCACTTACTAGTATATCTTAAATGTAAAAATGCTCAGCTTTTAGTACAGTGAAGATCAGTCAATAACTTTGCTACTAGAGGATTTTCTGGAATGAAAGACTTGTATGTGTGTATGTACATGTCCCAGGGAAACACTAGAGCAGTATAATGCAGACTAAATGAACACTGAATTCACTTTGGCTCATCAACCATATCACACTGGCTGCAGATTTAACAATCCTCTCCCTGTCACAGTCTGACATTCAGTGCTATAGCACTGGTTCCAGTGCCACTGTATTGGTCTTGCCTTGCTTGAGCTATGTCTACTGAAACTCTCCAGGATGCTTTCTCCTCTCTAAAGTTCACTAAGGAAGCTGATATAAGCAAAACAAGAGAAGCAACAGCCACATATAATGCTGGGGAAATGATTAAGGAGAATGATCCAATATCAGCCCTGCTTGGTTTTCAGTTGATGAATAGCCACCAGGAGTAAAAACCAAAAATCTGGAACACCCAGAAAGGATTCTACACTAACACATAATGTAGAAGGACATCCCAGTCAAATAGGATTAGACTATAAGAGTTTTGGTAAGGCTGTAGTATTCACAATATACTACATCTTAGAATCATAGAATCTCTCAGGGTGGAAAGGACCCATAAGAATTATCAAGTACAACATCCTTCAGGGATTCTCTTACTGCCATGGATTTTTCAGCAGAAGTGTTTATTAGCTTTTGTGATATACAGGAATTTGCACTGTTCAGGGAGAATAAAAGCTCTCTACAATATATTAGAAATATATATTGTCTGTGGGTTTTGATGAAAATTAGAAAAAAGTAGATATGTGCAGTAGAATTAGGGTAGAAACGTTAATGTGACAGTGTTCACAGGGGTTCTTGGATGAGGCAAGAGACACGAATGTTGACTCCATGTTCAGAAGGCTTGATTTATTATTTTATGATACATTATAACTATACTAAAAAGAAATAGAAGGAAAGGTTTCGTCTCTCAGAAGGCTAGCTAAGAATAGAATATCAAAGAATGATAACAAAGGCAGCTGGCTCAGAGAGTCCAAGCTATCTGGTCTGTGGTTGGCCATTAATTGTAAACATTCAAAATGGCCCAATCACAGACACACCTGCATTCCACAGCAGCAGATAACCATTGTTTACATTTTGTTTCTGAGGCCTCAGCTTCTCAGAAGAGAGAAAATCCTAAGAAAAGATTTTCACAAAAAGATGTCTGCGACACTGTAATATTAATACTAAGTGCAAAACTCCTTTCAGCCCTATATTAAATCCCATTACACAAAACACTGATGCTTTTGATCTTTGAAAACAAAGTATTCTGTATACATGTGCATGATTAAATTTTAATATCTATCTGCATGTTCTTAGTGAATTTGCAAAAGGTCTGGGAACTATAGACTTTCAATTATGATACCATACCCCATATGCTGGTGGGTAGCCAGCTGAAAAGCAGCTTGGAAGAAAAGGACCTGGGCATGCAGGTGGACACCCGGTTGAACATGAGCCAGCAGCAGCCCTTGCCATGAAGAGGGACAGTGATATCCAGGGCTGCACTAGGCAAAGCTGAGCCAGCATGTAGAGGAAAGTGATCCTTCTCCTTTGCTCAGCACTAGGCATGCCACAGCTGAAAGACTGTGCCCAGCTCTGGGTTTCTCAAAAGAGACATGGACAGACTGGAGACCATTCTGCAAGGAACTATGAAAAATAAGGAAGTTTCTGGGGCCTCTCTCCCATTAATAAAAGGCTGAGAGACCTGTATTAATAAATTAAAAGGGGGTGCAAAGAGGATGAAGCCTTTAAAGAGAGTCACTCTAGTGGTGCCTAGTGACAGAGGCGATGCATACAAACTGCGATAGAGAAGTTTCCTTTTGAGCATCAGGAAACACTTTTTTTACTGTGAGAGTGGCTGAACACTTGCACAGGTAAACCAGGGACATGGTAGAGTCTCCCAGCTGTGGAATATTCAAAGCCTCCAGTATATGGTCCCAGGCAAGCAGATCCAGTTGGCCCTGCTGCAGCAGAAAACACTCAGTGTTTTATATCTTGAATGAAATTGAATTTGTATTGTGTCTGTGTTTTCAAGTTATTTGCTGCAGTAGAACGATGGATGCTATGTTAGAAAATAATTTACTTATAAAGAAACACAAAATTAATAAAACAAATTATGTATTCTGGATAGCCTAGTTAGGAATTTTATTTTCCATTATCACAGACACTGATCTAAAGAAACATTAGAAACTCCTCAATAGTACCCAGGTAGTCCTCCAGTACTTAGTATGTGATAAATGATGCCAGGCAACTGCCATAATAAGAGAAAAACTCCTTAGAAATAAATAATTAAATATTTTCCTCCCTAATAATGCTTTTTAAAAATTATATTTCTTCTTTCCATGCAGATAAAATGTATGCAGATGTCTGCATAAATTTTCAAAAAGGAAATTCAGAAATATTCTCATGTATGACAACTCTCCCGTGAGTCTTTTGCTTATTTGTATTTTTCCATGTATATTAGATCTAAATCTTTTGCTCTCAGGGATGCCTATGACAAAACTGCTATCTTTGAAACTATCTGAACGTAAAACCAGTTTACAAATTAAAAATAAGCCCAAGCAAATACAACCACTTTGTGATTTGAATAATGAAGTTGATGTTGCCCATTAAGTAACATTCCTGGAAGCATGATAAGGGGGACTTCCCAATTATGGCTTTTGATACTGCTGCCAGAAAAATTTTGCATCAAATAATGATGAAATAGTAGCAAACAAAAATGTCTGGTTGATTTTTCTTTTATATATAAATCAAACCTTTTCTCCCACCCATTTTAAAGTTGTATAAAAGTACAAGTTCTAGTCTCTCTAGGATAAGAGAAAAATTTAATGACAGAAAAAAAATCCTTACAACTACATAATATACAAAAGTGTATCATCACAAGAACATATATATGAACACAGACATTTTAAATTTTAGAGAAAGTATACTGAAAATAATATAATTGTTTTAAATAGAGGTGACATTTGATGTTTAATATGCCTTGAAAGAATAATCTTTTAAATTCTTTGAGATATATTTATTTGATATTCTTGTGTTCTTTATGGTACCTTGACAATAATTCTGAACAAGGCACACAGAGTTTATAAAGCAATTGTATGTAAGTTATGCTTTATCTTACAGGTAATTAGAATTTAATTAGTGGACCCAAATATTTAATTATATGATGAGATTAATTAAAATATGCTTTTAATATAATAGGTATGGAATAAGACAGACTTGCTCTTTATTAACTTTGGCCTCTTTTATTCCTAGAATGGGTTCATTTTGACTTATATGGAGAAAATTTTTGCTTCTGCTTGACCATTTGATTCTTCAGTATGCTTAAAAATAAAGTTCCCTTAGAAGACATAAAAGCTAGAACTCTAACTGCATTGTTAATAGCAGAAAAATGATGCTGCTAAGCATTCCTTAATGAACTTTTTGTGTTCATGTACATTCTCTAGTAAAACAATAAATTAATACCAAATATTATTAAAATACACTGCATGTGGAGTGGAACCAGTCTTAAAGATTATTCAGAACAACCCTGTGACTTGCACTTTTTTTAGCAGTAAGTACACTGAAACCTTGACACAGTTATAACATTTCAAGTGTTATTTAGACAACTGTGTAAAGAACTGATGGACAGCTGGTCAGGGCTAGAATACCGTGAGTGATGGCATGTATAAAAGCAATAATAGTTCATTATTGGTCATACCTTCATTCAACAGTTCAATGGATCATACCTTCATTCAATCTGAGAAGTTTGCTGCTTGCATTTTTCTTGTAAGAGAATTATATACAATGTGAAGCCTCCTTTTAGATTGCAAACAACATATGTGTGTACATCAAAAGAAGACGTTTAGAAAACCAGAAATAAGAGCTATAGGGAAGCTTTATCATCTATCTAGGCTAGCCCTCCACCCCTGCAGCCAGTTCATCTTCTTCTAACCATTCCTGAGAGCTCTTGGGAGCGTTTGGAACTAACACATATTCCACAATGTTTCACAGTAATTTTCCCAGGCTGAACCATTATTCTGGAAACAAAGGTTTAGTTCCCACCTAGAAAACAGTGTTAGTACTCACACATGGTAGTTTAGAGATGGTCTGCCACAGTGACTCACACTATTATGATTGGATTTTGGTCATTCTGAAAGAATTTCTAAAGGACTGCTGCACCTCCACACCCATCTACTTTACTAGAGGAATGGCTGCACTGGGACAGGGCAATTCAATTCTGGCCCTAAATGGATATGGATGAATGTTCCAAAATGTAGGGATGAATAAAATTGAGACAAACATGCATGCTGCTTCCCTTTCAGATTATTTTCACTCCCAACCTCATTATTTTCAGATTTTCAGTTGCTGTACCCAGAAATCTCTCTCATTTGAATGAATGAATACATTAAATATTTAAGATTTTACATACCAATTTGTTATTGCTTTTCCTGTCTGCTGAACTGAAATGTTACATTTTCTTTGCTTCTTCTCTTAATGCTTATATACATATGGAATTACTTTTTGCACTTGCTATTCCTTGCTAGTTTTTAATGATTTTCTTAATAAAGGGATATTCTTATTAATTCTCCTGATGTATACAGTTTTATACTTATTCTAAAGTAGTATGCCTATTTCCACATTCTGAAGTCTTTGTGTTTGAGATCAATGAAGAAAAGCTCATGGGCCAGCAAGTTGCTTTTACTGCACGTCCTATGAGTTGCCTGCATAAGGATAATTTCATCTTTGTGGTTTTGGTTCACTGCTTAAGTCCTTCAGACTTTCTTCTCTTAAATCTGGACTCTGGATTTATTGAAGGATGCCACAGTGATGTTCAGTGTCATTACTTTGTTGCTCTTCCTCTTTTTTTCCATAATAATCATTGTCTCTTGATTCTAACAGCACTACATCTAGTCATAAAAAAACCCCTCATTAAGCTTCCTGGTAGATCTCTCTAATATAAGTCCATTTAAATTAAATGCTTGCTTATACCTATTTTAATTTTGATAGATCATTCAACATATATGTTTCCCTGAACACTTTATAGACCTGAGAACATCAGCATGCAGTTTTGACATGTAGGGCAACACTTGATCTCCATTTTCTCTACGTGTCTCTACAGAAAACAATAAATCTGTGCAATAATACTGGCATGAGAATTATCACAAGTCTCTGTTTTGCCAATCAAGTCACAATTAAGCTTGTTACATAACTATATTAAGACTATCAGCTTCTGGTTTATTCTCTGCATTTACAACAGATGCACACATACTTGCACACATGCACACAGCTTCTTCCAAACCCTGTGTGTTCAGTGGCTGAAATTTCCTTTAAAATTATGGGAATTTTTGAGCTTTCTGGTTAAAAGAGGGGGAAATAGTTGAATTAAAGCAACAAGCTATAGAAAATTATGACACTGCAGGTGTCATAATTTGAAATATGCTTTGATCCTGAGGATTCAATGAATATATAATACTTTCTTCAGGTGCTTCTTATAGCAGAAAATAATAAGGCTGAAAAGAAAGTGTGGTCTTACATACTAGTGAAAATTTAAAGCTTAATTAAAAAACTCAATAGAATCAGTGAAGATGTGGATGAAAAACAGGAAGAGAAATAAATTAACAAGGATGTTCTGCATGCAACTTGAACATACAAGACTTAGAAATGAAATAGTTTTAACTTGTGCCTCAGTTAGCTTTGTGAAACAAACCTGCAGAAGGCAAAAGTCAAAGTTACTGCACATAAAACACTTGGTCCTTGGCTAATACAACTTTTATAAGGAAGCTAAATTAAACTAGAAACAGAAATAAAAGTATACAGGTCACATCACTGGAATTTGATTTCCTGCTGGTTGCTGATAAAGGTTATAATTTCAGTGATTGAAGAACTTGTCACCGTATTCTGTCAGAACCATTTTCTGAAAATGCATATATTTATATATTTATATATTTATACATAGATTTATAGGTTTATTTATAAATTATTAGCAGTGGAACTTAGAGAAAAAAAAACATGAAGAACTCATGTCCTAGGTGTGTGCAGTCCTGCAGCCCTCACCTTGATCAGCTGTCTCCAGCACAGCAGCAAAGCAGCACCCCCCTGATGCAGACTTCTGCTAAAGGGAGAGGGACAAAGTGCTGCAGTAAGCTCATTTCTGCTGGGTACCGATCATCTAAATCAAGGGTTAATGACACAATGGACTGTCATGTGGCAGGAAGGACAGAGGGACTTTGCTCATTCCCTGCACTGCATGTCCCTGGGAGCGCCTAAGGAAGCTCCCACAGACATGCAGCGCAGGGAATCATGAGCTCCTTTCCATTCAGCAAATGTCAGTTCAGCCTCACAAAGAAATTGATGGACCTGGCTGGGATCAAAGAAAAACAAAAGACAATTGACTTTTCCCCAAGAGCAGGACATTTTTGGGACTCCACAAATTATGGATTTTGAGGTGTCGTAGAGGAGAAACAAATAAGGAAAGATTTAGGGGACAGATTTGGGGATTTCTATAGATGCTTCCACTTCCTCAGATAGCAGCTTTATAGAGAACTAAAGTGTTAAAGGGATTGATCTAGATTTTAATATTTTCTACTTTACAGTATTTTTAAAGCAGATTACATGAACTCCATATAAAAGAAGACTAATGCACAATTGAGAGGTATCCTACCTATTATAAATGAGATCATTTGGGAGATAATTATTTGCCTGGGCTGCTTGACAGCGAAGTGTTGAAATGGTTTAATGAGGATGCACTTTAATTAAATATGTCTGTTTCTTAAGGATAATTTTCACTCTATAAAGGTTTTGGTTTCTTTGGTAAGGAGAAAAAAAGAAGGGAAAGAACAATGTTTAACCAGAAAATAATTTTAATTATTCACTAAATAAATGAGTTTTGGAAAAGTGTTCATGGACCTTGATTAGATATTAATCAAAGCAAGGTGATCTAATTATAATTAAGGTTTATAAGTAACTGAAATAACTTCTGTTGATGTTTTGAGCTTCATGAACTGCGTACTACTATGGTCTGTAATACAACTGTTTTTTATTTGAAGTTTGAGTGAACATGTGTATTTTTTTGGCTTGTTGGAAATTCATGAACTGCAAAATTGTCTGATATAAATGTAGGTGGTGTAATGAAAAAACACACAGGTAAACGTCACAATAAGACATCTGACTTAAAGAGGAAAAAAGAAATTTGGTCAAACAAAACTGGTATAAGTGCCTGAAATTCCAGGGCAACAAATCATCAGCAATTTGACACTGCCAAGGTCAGGTACAATGGTTTTAAATGGAAGTTTAGATTCAGAATATATAAGGAATGTATATATTCAGAATATATAAAGAATGTATAAGGAAGAATTTTTTTTATGATGAGTGTGCAAGGCACTGGAACAGTTTGCCCTGATAAACTGTGGATGTCTCATCACTGGATGTGTTCAAGGCCAGGCTGGATGGGGCCCTGAGCAATTTAGTCTAGGGGAAGGTTCCATGCCTATATGTATGATCTACATTTATCTTGGGGCGGAGGGGGGTGGGGGGAGGGTGCTGGGAGGGAGAGTTTCAGGGGTGGGGTTTTCCAACCAGAATGGGTTGTTGGGAGAGCGTAAAGGATTGTGGAAAGAAGAAGGAGCAGGCATGGCCATGTGGTATCTACCATCATGGTCTGGGGAAGTTACCTGAAGCGGATCGGGGGTACAAAAGTGGGCACGAGAATTCCGGGACAGGGTATCACAACTTGGGGAAATAGGGGAAAGGGTAGGGTCCCGGGGAATTTGACCGGAACTGTCCGGGTTGGAGACAGGGAGCTTCTGAGGGAAGCTAGGGAGTGTGGCTTTCTTCAGAATGTCCTGGGTCGGGGCTGAGGGTGAGGAAAGAGGGCTAAAAGAGGGAAAACATAACTTAGAGAGGGGTAAATCGGGTTTCTGGGAAACAGAGGTGTTGAAACTGTTCCCAGATGGCTGTTCCTGCCTTTTTAATTTGGGTTTTACAACATTTCTTATCTGCATTGCTAGAAAAGCAAACTTTGACAAAGATTTGTCACCTGACTTCCCTGCTCTCAATAACTCATTCCCAATTTTGTCCCAGAAAGCCAAATCATGGATATTTTCAGTTGATACATTGGGGAAATGAAGGAACAACCATCTAGCAAATTGTTTAACATCTGTTTTTGAAAAGAGGATTTCTTCACTCTTAAGACAGTTCAAAAAATGGTAATAGACACCTTTGTGAGATACAGAAAGCTTTGCACCCATTGTACCTGTGATTTTAAATTTTGTATCTCAAATTTCACCAACCCAGGGGGGGGGAGAAGAAAAACCTGAAGCTGGCAGCCTGCCAAAAATAGAGAAAAAAAACTTCCGCTGTCCGCAGCGAGCCTGAAGATAAAGGCAGGGAAACACCCCCCCTCCCGAAGAGGGGAGAAACGGGAAAAAGGTAAACTTACCAATCCAGCTGTGCGACAGGAAAACAGGAGGTCCTGGGATGGTGAATTCTCCCTGAAACTGACTCTTGAGAGCACTTAAAAAGTTGCTAGTTTAGTGCAAAGAAGAGCAACTCATTAAAACGGAGTGTGTTCTTCTGAGATAGCTTGCCGGCCAAAGGCTTTGCGAACAGTCTGAAAGAATGTCCGAGCCCCGTCCGTGAGCTCCGGGGATGGTCTCAGAGCCCGACGTTGGTCGCCAAAATGTCTTTGTCTCTCTGCGAGCCTCTCAGGAACCCTGGGCCAGTCCCGAGTCGGCAGACACCGGGGGGAGCAGCCCCGACACGGCCGACAGCGGGGAGACACTGTGTGTGTGTGCCCCGAGGGTGCTGAGGGCACCTGGGCTGGCAGGGAGACACTCTCTATGTGTGCCCCGAGGGTACTGAGGGCACCTGGGCTGGCAGGGAGACACTCTGTGTGCCCCGAGGGTGCTGAGGGCACCTGGGCTGACAGCAGGGAGACACTCTCTGTGTGTGCCCCGAGGGTACTGAGGGCACCTGGGCTGGCAGGGAGACACTCTCTGTGTGTGCCCCGAGGGTACTGAGGGCACCTGGGCTGACAGCAGGGAGACACTCTCTGTGTGTGCCCCGAGGGTGCTGAGGGCACCTGGGCTGACAGGGAGACACTCTCTGTGCCCCGAGGGTGCTGAGGGCACCTGGGCTGGGCGCCTGTGGAGCACAAGAGACACCAGAGACATCGGTAGAAGATAAAGGCCTGACTCTTAGCAGGGGTTAATCCAAGGTTTTATTAGGATCCCAAAGGAGCTCCTGCACCTCAGGGGGCCTCCTACCGAGAGCCCCGGGAGATGTGCCAAGGTCACATTTAAAGGGAGGTGGAAACCCAAAGTAGATAACATTTTACCAACCAATAAGTGACCCTAAGGGATGGATGCTGGGGGATAGACACATAGGACAGCGTATGGGGCAAGGCTTGGGGGGCTGACCCCTGGCCTCTGGCTAATCGCTCGACGACCTGGACCGAAACTTCTGGATGGAGGGATGGGATGCTGAGTGATTGACAGAGAGCCAGGGTGGGGGTTTGGGGATGATCTCATCCCGGGAGAGGAATTACACAGGTAATGGGAGGGGGGTACAGTCTGGGATAAACCATTTGGGAAAAATATGGGAATACAAAACAAAACTACTTCAAAGTATTACAAAATATAAAAACGCACTACAACAATCTTTCAGTTTAAAGCCATTACCCCTTGTCCTATCACTGCATGCTGTTGTAAATGACCTTCTCCATCTTGTGGTCCCCTTTGGGTACTGGAAGACTGCTGGGTGATGTGCCATGAGCTTTCTCTTCTCCAGGGTGAACAACCTCACTCTCTCAGCCTGTCTTCGTAGGAGAGGTGCTCCAACCCTCTGATCATCTTCACAGCCTTCCTTTGGACTCACTCCAACAGACATATATCTTTCTCATCTTGGGAGCCCCAGAGCTGGATGCAGCACTCCAGATGAAGTCTCACAAGAGTGGAGTAGAGGGGCAAAGTCACCTCCCTTGAATTGCTGGTCACACGTCTTTTGATGCAGCCCCAGATACAGTTGGTTTTTTGGGCTGTGAGTACACATTGTTAGGTTATGCCAAGCTCCATGTTCACCATTAAGCTCAAGTTCTTCTCTCCAGGCCTTCCCTCAATCCCTTCTTCACCCAATCCGTATTTGTGTTTGGGATTGCCCTACCCATGTCCAGGACCTAGATCTTGACCCTGTTGAGCTCCATGAGATTCACATACACCCCACACTCTCAAACCTATCCAGGTCCCTCTGGATGCCATTCCTTCCCTCCAGCACATCAATTGAACCACAGAGCTTGGAGTCATCATCAAACTAGTGAGAGTGCATTCAATCCAACTTTCCATGTTGGCAAAGATAATTGTTCTTTTCAGTTTTATTCCCTACAGTCACTATTGCTATCTGCTAGATCAGTACTTTGGACCACTGCATTAGCAATTACATGCATTATATATCCTACTTCAACCTTGAAAATTAAAAGAGAATTCTTGCCTTAAATCCCAAATGTTGAGTTTAGGCAAACCTAGCACTGTAAATCAAAGGGACTTAAGAATGGGGGAAAGGTGCATTCTTTATTTATTGAGCATTGCTTTGTACCGAAAACATAAGGGCCATATTAATAATATTTAGAGAGCAAGAGAGAATAATTAACAGAGCCAAAACTGAGATATACATACAAGCAGCTATTTCTTAATGCAGTGGTCTGGCCAGGCCAATAAGATATATGTGCAAACATTAATTAAGGGACTAGATGTCCCTAGTGAACCCTTTCTGTGTAACAACTGAAAACTTAGTGCTGTCAATAAATTCTAGTTTAGACTGATGGGATATTTAAGTGTTAAAGGCTCATTCAATATCACATACAAAAGAGAATTTAGAAAACATTTAATATTATTTGGGCTTCTTGTTACCATTTTAGTAAGTAATTAACCAGTAAGTTAATTACTTACTACAATTGCACTGTACAGTTTTGTTACAAAATTACAGACAATCATAACTACTTTAATTTCAAGTCAATTTTTTTTGATGTCACCAGAACATTCTTTTTGGTAGTAGGCATACTGGATTTAGCTTGATTTTTCAAATGTGATGAAAATAGCAAAGTCTAAGGAATAAGAGAAATATATGCCACAATTATATATTATAATTATATATCTAGAAATATCTTTAAGATGTAGTGAATGTACCCTGAAATGACTTCATTGTCAAGTGACATATTTTTATATTAACCTGCCATAAGCAGCAAAGTATTGCTTTCTCACTCCTCCCTTTTTACAAACTTTCCACTAAAATGGATTTCCCAGTGAGATTAATAGCTATCTGAGTGCTATCCGTACTGTTATTCACTATAAATATCTCCAGCGGCCCTATTAACTTTAATGCATTAGCTCTTCTTCTATTTATTGCATCTTGATGAATGCATAACAATTTTAGTTTAGGACACCATTAGCAGGATAGTTTTTCCAAGCTCCTGTAGCTCAGCAGATGTAGTGTCATAAATTACCACCAAACTATGTGCTCTTTTATGATGGTCATAACGCAAAAATATTAGAAAACCATTTTTTATTCTCCTACAGACTTGGCATTTAAAAGGGCTACAGGTTCAGTAAAAGCATCATGTCTGAGTCCTATCATAAGCATATGTTTCACAAGTAACCAGGATTTAAGCAGAAGCAAAGATATAAAACTTGGCCCCACAGCATTCCGTGAGGTAAGGCAAGAAGACAAGAATCCAGAGGATATACATCAAATGCTAAGAAGCTGCTCATGTTTGACAATTGGCACTATTAATATATATTCTGATCATAATAAGAGATATTTCCCTTCCATATTATTTGGAACAACACTTAATAAAAATGAACTGTACCTCTGAGGTCTTGTTGAGGGCTCACATGAGCAAATGAAATGATATTTGTGTCATTCGCTTCACATCTATACAGATAAAGCTGTGAAACAGAGATGACTAAGTGCTTTTCAGGGAAAATTTGATGTGTAAAATGTTTTCTGAATCCTGCCCACACTTGAAAGCAATGCTTGAATCCTTGGAGTGCAGATTAAGCAGTTGTATTATGTACTTGGGTAATTCATGGAAATCCTACATATAGAGTGAGTGTTAGTATGACAAACAAATCAGCTTGCTGTGATCTGATTTTAAACTATTAAATACTAACCCAGCTACAAGATCCAGATTATTAGTCCTACAGACATCAAAATAAGTCAAAAGGAATAGAGTTCCCCAAGAAAGATCATCACTTCCTGAGCAAAATGTATGGTGAGCATTGGATGACTACTTACGGCATTATAACTTGTGCTATATTTGAAAGCACAGATATAAATTAAAAAAGAAAAAAAGTTGCATCAGTTTTAGACATTACTCAAAGCAAAAAAACACTATCTGAAGTTGAAGCTCTATTACAGCTAAGCAAGATTTCTGTAGTTACATACTGACCTGCTGAGGAGGTAAGACATCCTTACAGAGCAGAGAGAAAAAAACAATATTTTCCACATTACCATTGAATTCTGTCAGTAAAAAAAAACAATCTTTAATCTTTTAGTCTTTTCATCCATTCATTAAGCTGTTTGAAATACATTCCAAGATAGAGTCAAGTATAAAGTCCTCAAGTTTTCATATTTTTCAGTGCTTCTCTGTTGTCTATGTGGCCAGTCAGAAATACTCCTTGAAATTCCATGTAACAATGTAGCCATACACTGTTTGTGATCTGGAATGCTTGCCTTAGGTATGGTTCTTGAATCATCTTATTTATGTGTATATAAAATCTTGTGATGTCAGAAACAATCTAAGTTACTTAAGGATTTTGGTAGCTATGATTTATATCAAAATAGCCTGAAAATGTTCGTGTCCCTTTCAAAACTGCTGATGCAGGACTGAAATATTTAAACTTCTCTTAACATTCTGGGATTCTTCAGCCTGAAGGGGACAATTGCTACAGGTGACAGAGCAGACAGCCTGCCCACCATCAAACAGAGATTTCCTTCACATTACTCATTCTTGCAATAAACTGGGATTGATTGAACAAGCATGTGACAGTAAGGAGTCTCAGATTTACTTCCCTGTTATATTTTGTCCTAGGATAAATAATATACTTTTACAGCCTGCTCCAAAAGGTATCCTTCATAAGCAAAGTTTAGCTTTCTTCCTGTTAGCCTGCACAAAGCTTTTCTGGTCAGTAGTTCCTCCCCCACAATGGACCATAAACTAACCATTCAATGCTAGATGTATTTCTCTAGAAATCACAAGAAGAGACACAAGGACATTTCATACCTGTTAGTCTCAAACAAAGGTCAGAAATCCTATAGAAATCATTGCACTTAGTTCTCAACAGTTCTTTATAATTTGTTGACCAAGACTTTCCTTTTGATCAATTTATCTAGTTTTCTCTGTGTTTGTATATGTACATATATGCACTCTCACACACACATGCACGTTGCATAAAACCTCAGTAATTATCCTGTCTAATCAACCTCTTTGTGGTGACTAAGAACATATTAGAGAAACCTCTAATTCTGTTTTTTTTACTTAATTCTATTGTATTTGAAAACATAATAGGGTAATTTTTCAAATAAGTTCAGTATGTTTTATGCATAAGCAATAAACATAAATCAAGTTATTCACGTTTACACCTCAAAAATTATATCCTGGATGAACTAACAACAAAAAGATTGATTGGTTTTGAACATCTTCTGCAGAGAATTTCTCTTTAAATATGTTGTAACTTTCTTCTAAATAGGAATTTCTAGAGTTATGTCCCACTTGGCTGGATCACTGTTTTTCCATACAATGCATTTTACTGTGTTTATCAGTACTGCTGTGTCCATTTGAGTAATCATCAGTCCAGAATTACCACCCCCTAATTGAGTCAGTGTTATAAAGTTCACTCCAGCTTTAAAATTTCATTTCTCCTGGTTTTAGTGTTAGTGTATAGGTCAGTATGTAACCTCAACTTGAGACATGTGCTCTGGATATGGAAGGATTACTAGCACAACTAGTGTGGAGTCACTGCTGAACCCATAGGAATGACCTTGAGCATTTTTAGAATCCAGATCTTGAAACAGAAACTAATTCAGGTGAAGAGAATATTTTTACAACACAGAAAACCCAGTTTCTGGAACAGATTAAAAAAAACCCAAACCAAACAAATAAACAATAAAATACAATGACAAAAAAAGCCCCCAAAAATAAATGGAGTGAGAGACTATTTTCCTGCCAGTTCATCAACTATTTTTTTTTAATTAAAAAAATGTTGAACTAAGTTGTTTTATAATAAATTACTCTTCTTTTCCACATGGATGATCAGCATGAGTAACAAAGGTTATAGTGGATTAATGTTTTCCTAATATGAAATTTAGGCATACACAGAAACACTTTCTTTTCTACAAAGAACGATATTAGTATAGCAGAGCTACTAAGGATGATTTTATGGATCAGCAGTTGACTTAAACTCAAAATATCTGGTTGAATTCCCAGGTGCTAATCATAATATTATCACATACATAATTCCGCATTTAATATTTCTTCTCTCATCACTCTTAGTTTCCTTTGTAAACAATAGACAGAGGTAGACATACTTTTATTGGCATCCTACCTCTGTACAATATTTCTTCTGAACCTTTATTTTGGAATGCAGATGTATTAACTGCAAAAATTCACCAGAATGCAGTTTACTAAAACCAGCATATTATATATGTATATGTGTATATAAAATAGATATTATATCCAATAATGTTTACAAGTAATGTTTATATATAAATAATAGTATCAATATATGTTATTATTTTAATATATATAATATAAATTTATAATATATTGATATGTAATATATGCATACATATTATAATACCTATTCACTGTATACTAAATACATATTATTATCCCGCACCAGTGAAGAATCATGATATGTAGAAGAACACCAGATTGTAAATGAACTTAAATCCTCAAGACAAGTTAATTTCCTGAAGAAGCCTCTGTTATTGAACGAACTCATTTCTCTAGAGGTCTTTATGACTCCTGTCTGACTTGATGGTGACCTAGCAAACTGCACATGTCTGCTTCCCCCAGGGAAGGTGCTCTGCTGAAAGAGGCAGAATAACTCATGCAACAGAAGAACAAGGTGCTTACAATCAAATACTGCATTGAGGCCCAAAGCAGCCTGACATAAGCCTTGACTAATGCTTTAACTCAGCCCTTTCAGCATGCAGGTGTATCTGTTCTATCATCTAGAGGACATGCAAATCACTAACACATGTGAAAAACAAGCTGATGTTACAAGATAATGGCAATGTGCACCTGTGATTTAGAAGGCAAGTCAAGGCCTTAGAAGAGTAGGCTAGATAAATTATTATAAAACCTTTTGTCTCTATAAATCAAGAGGCTTGCTGAATAAAACACAACAGAGCTTATAGTTAATATCTTATCAAAGATTTAAGTCTAACTACAAACAAAAAATCTCTACCCTAAAATTTATACATAATCTCAGATATTCATAATTTATGACTGGTTTATAGACAAATGTCAAGTTAATTTGGCCAGAGCAGAGAAATGCAGTAGCAGACAGCAAAGCCAGAGTCTGATGTTGACAGACAGTGGCTGACTACCAGCCTTCTCTTCGAGTTAGCATTTCAGATTTGGAAGTGTCTAACCTACTTACAGCAAAGTAAATTACTGATAGTACTTCATGTGTTCATCCTTTCACTCTGAGATTAATTACTTTGCAGTCACTTTACAGCATTTTGGTTTGCCTTTCTCTGTATGACAATGTATTCACTACAGAGGGGAATGAGGGATTGAGACTAGGAAATTGCTTTCATTTTCCCGCTATCACTAAATAACGTGTCTTCTCAATATCAGGCTAAAAGGTCAATATCTAGTTTAGAATCCTGTTTCTATAGTCCTTGAGATGAGCAGCTCTTGACTTCAGGAAAGATGGTCTTGTGATTTAATGCATTTTTAACTACGTTGTGAGAAAAAGCTGAGGAATTTGGCCCATTCTTAAAAGCAGTTGTTGAAAAATGCACAGTGCATCTCCTCTCCTCTCCCCTCTCCTCCCCTCCCCTCTCCTCTACTCTTGAGATCAGCCTCTCTTTAGCAAACAGAACCCTTAATTTTTTTCCTCCATCTGTATTTATTATAGGTGTAAATGAAAACCAGAAACTTGAAAACCATGCTTTTTCTGAAGGATATTCCATTCCAGATATCTCTCTCTCTCTCTTTTAACCTAGAAAGTTTCTCCCAATTCATGTGGCCTTCTTAGCTTAACAAATTTTTTTTGGCCACAAGCCAGTCTGCCAGATTAATGGCTGATACTGTTTGTTTGCAGCTTCAACCAGACAAGAAGATGATTTCTGTTAGAGAATTTGTCACTTTGTGATGGACTTAATACCCCTTGAGGCATTCAGTAACAAGGCAATTTTAGGAGTTAACGAGCATTCTTCAGTGATACACAGACAGATGCCCCAAATTTTTACAGCAGCTATACAAAAATATAAATTTCCCTGACTGTAGACATGGGATGTAAACATTTACTAGAGTATCATACATGCTTATTATTTAAAAGAGTCTGTCTTATTATAGCACACATTTTAAGTTCATAATTTCCCCTTTACAGAGTCTTCCTTTATTTCATTCTCATGACTAATAAGCTACAAATTCTCTCACAACACTATGAAAACATATTGGACAAATATTTGAAGAATTTCATACTTGTTCTAACTTCCCTACAAAAAGGCTAATTTATTATACCTAATATACAGAAATTTACTATTTATGTTTTACTATAAAAAAGTAGAACAAAAAGAGGGTGAAAACTATAGCAAGAGTCTTGTCAATGATGCTTTAATGGACACAGGCATACAGCATTCTGAACTGCAACAGAACAGTGCCTTTTGCTGGGCACTCCTCTGCCACTGGCCTTCATGAAAGAAGAATATCTTTTGATCTCTTTCTAAATGTATCTGACTTTGTGTGACCTTTCACAAGTCACATTAGTTGGATGTGCAGCATCCATAAAAATTAGTAAATTATTGCTTTCCTTGTTCTCTTGAGGTTTGTGAGACTTAATTGGTAAATTTTATAAATCTTTTCAAGACTCACAGGTGCAAAGTGCTGTAAGGACAAAGTTTTATTGTCACCATTCCTTTGGGAAATGAGTTTCTTAAAGTTATGTGAGATAATTAGTCTCATTCTGCAGGCTGTGCTGCAGCTAAACACACCATTAAAGTAATCTGTTTTATAATATGAACAATACCTGTTCTCACAAGTTTGGCAAAAACAGATGTGAGTTCTGGGTTTCTGGTTTGGCCTTTTCCAGTGCCCTGCAGTTGGAAAGATTTTAGGATGCCAGGATTTTTTTCCATTTCTTTTTTTTAAAAAATGGTGATAGATTTTTGCACCATTACTTAAAAATGACACATACTAAATGTTTTGGAAATGCTTTCTCAGATTTCTATGAAATTGTCCACAGTTGCATAGAAAGTATAATTTTCCTTCTCAAAATACTTGCGATATTCACATACTATTTTTGCTAAGAAATCTTGTAATTTAAATAAAATATTTGGCTATAAGTTCTGTTTTACAGGCTGTGACTGAAACTTACTTCATGCTGCCTCTCAGCTGGTCATTTACAAATAGGCTGATTTTTTAAGTTTTTTTTTTTTGAGCAACCAATGTCACCTTTCTTCATTATTTGAAGGAAGGACACATTAACTCTCTGAGAAACAACCTTGTTTAGTGGAATTACAGTAGGCTGTCTGCTTCTGTGGCATTAACAAAGGCACTAAGACAGTTATAACAAGTTTATTTTATGGGTCACATTTTTAAAGTAGATGTATGAAGGTACATGTACACCTTGTTCATGTTTCCATTCTTCTCATATCTTTATCTCCTTCTTTAAGCTTCATGAATTTTCTTTACTAATGTTTATCTAAATAGCATGATAATTTCCCTTTTTCATTCAATTTAGAGAAAACCATGAGGTTATGGATGCCATTTTGTCCTCCTTTTAACTGTTTTTGGAAAAAGTATATGTTTAACATACCCCCAAACTTGCTTGTCAATCTGGATTTTACTGTGCTTGGTTCCGAGTGGCAGACAGGTGGTTTCAACCTTTTACTATATCTAAGACCTGTGCTTTGGGAAACTGCACTAATCATGTGTGCAGAATCCTCATTCATGTGAATGCTCTCACTGAGCTGCAACCTCAGTCACAGTACCCATGTTCATCTCCTATTTTGTTATCATGCAGACGTTCAGCAGATACAATTTCTCTGGTAACTCAAAGAAAGGGCTTATATTGCTCATAGGCTATGTCATGTCTCCTTTTTCACTAGGCAGCACATCCTAGGCAAGATATACAATTTATGACTCTGTTCCAACCAGAATTGGAACAGTGACTTCAGCAATTTCTGTTATGATAACTAAGTTGTATATTTAATCATTATCATAATCATAAAATGCTGCTTTTTATATTTCTTGCATTAATAAATATTTATAGAAAATGTTTATCAACTTGATTTACTATGCACTTTGTTTTCTCTCTCTTTGTGATATGAGTAATCCTCTCACCTTTGATCCTATGATCAAATTTTAAGTTCTCAGTTAGCAAGTCAGTATGGAATTTTATGTTGGTTCTATTCTTCATTAGTCAGCTATAACTCAGAAAGCTTGTGGAACTTCACCCTGTAGTGTAGAAAGCCACTTTGGAAAAACCACCATCACATCTATGCCTTAATCTTCAGGATATCCCTGTTTCTTCTAAAGCCTTGCCCTTCAGCAAGTAAAAGTGACAATAATGCTATCTGTGCCTAGAGGATCCAACTCTAAATGCATCTATAGCACCTCTGTACATGAGAATCATGGAGTATTGGCCAGGGTGTAAGAAAAGCCAAAGTAAACTTTTAGTAACAGCTTGGACTTGGTCTCACCCATGTCTGCTGTGCCTTACAGACTTGTAACCAGAACTCCTGGTGTTCTTGACTTCACTACTATTGGTTGTCAAAGATCAGGACATCCTATAGAGTCTGGCTGTGAGATAAGGAGTTTATATCTAGGGACTTAATAATTTGGAAAATGTTCCATGTACTTCCAAAATTGTATCCTGACAAAGGACACCATGACATCTAGAAACTTCTCTTACCTTCTTCCTGGTAGTTCCAACTATAATAAAGAAACATGTCTTGAAATGTTCATTAAATATTAATCACTCTTTAGAGTTCATTTAAAAAAGACAGGACAGTACAATTTCATCTAAACTATGTTAGTATGGCAAAACCCAAAACAAGCCAAAACTGCTTCTCTTAGCAGCATGAAGCAGTTCTTATGTACTGAAAACAGTTTGTTTTTCTACTGACATTTATAGAGTGTTGTGCACAGAAGATCTAGATACTGCAAGGGGCCAGCAGAGCAGTCCTCTCTGTAGTTTATATAACATTTACCTGCAGTCATAAACCAAATATTCAGGACCTCTCCTCTCAAGTGAAGCTATATAAAAAGGGAGCACTTATTATTTACACTCACTCTACCAGTAACAAAGAGATAGGCTGTGGAAATTAATTTTGGCTTGTAGAGAACATTCACTGCAGAGATTCATGTATTGCAACAAGTTATCTCTAAGGTGTAAATGTGCTTTATATTTATATAATAATAATTAGAGGCCATTTGTGCAGCGGAAGAATACAGTACTCAAATCAGTCAGTGGTAACCAAAGTAAAGCATATTTTGTGCTTCATTCACACAATCTTGCTAGATCATTACCAGCAAGAAATCCCACTGTGTCATAGCTATACATTACATTAAAAGGTTGATTTTTTTCCTTCCAATAGCATGGCTCTTGGAATGATAAAGATGTCAAAATCTTTCACCTTATTCTAGTAAATAGCTTATCAGATATAAACATCAAAATTTCTTTATTCTTGAGAATAGAAGAAAAAATAATGAACTATGCAATCTAATTTATAAACAGAGTTTATATTTTTAGAAGTAGAATAGTGATTCTAGCTGTTTTACTTACATAACCACAGGAGGAATGGTCTCAACTCACTGCACATAACAAAGGGACTACTACAGAGAGAAATACTGTGAACATATGCAAAATATGTGTGTTCCTATAATTTTGCTTTTTGTTTCTACTAAATATTCATTCATGCATCTCATCCTGGTGAGAGAAAGCAAGAGAGAAACAATATGAAATATGGTCATCCATCTCCATCTTCAGCATAAACTTCTTTTCCTTGTCTGCACACAAACAGTATTAAATTCTGCCTGAACAAGGATCCCCAGACAACTTAAGATATAGATATAACAAAGTGCTCACCTGTATTAGGGAATGTCTCAGTCAAAAAGTGGTAGCATAGTTTTTTGCACATTTTGTACTGATAGATGATATGTTACTGGCATCCTAAAGAATGGCATTTTGATAAGGCTGAACTAGCCAGCTCTTTATGTGGATAACTTTTTAAAAGGAAAGCAATATACTACATCCTTTCTCCCACAAATTGCTTTATAATTGTCATCAGCTCCTGACAACTCCAGTTTACCCTTCTGTATAGCCAAACAGTTAATTCTATACAATTTAAGTTTTTTTCGGTTTTTTATCCCCAAATCTGATTTTTTTCAGTGCAGCATTTGTATGAAAAAGTGCTCCAAAGAAATAAGGCAGTAAGTTTAAGAAGTGGGCAAATTTTACTGTATTCCTCTTTATCATGATACTTCTTTTAACTGGATAATGTTAAATATCAGCAGTAGGTGCTGTTTGAATCAGTGCTGGACAGTTTAGACAATGGTCTACAATTTCAGCATGGCTTTTGAAAATATTGCAGGATATCGTTTGCCTACCTGAAAACTAACAAACGTTATGGTTAAATAGAATTAGAGAAAGGTTTGGGTGGGAAGGGACCTTAAAGATCATCTAGTTCCAACCCCTGGCTATGGGCAGGGAACCTTCCACTAGCCCACATAGCCCTGTACAATCTGACTGTGAACATTTTCAGGGGTAGGGCATCCACAACTTCTCTGGGCAACCTGTTTCAGTGTCTCAACAATCTCAGAGTAAATAATTTCTTCATAATATCTAATCTAAATCTACAATCTTTCAGCTTAAAGCTGTTTCTGTCTGGTTTTACTTTAAGATCAGACAGTCATGGCCTTTGCTACACACATGATATGTAGACAAGGCGTATCTGCTTTCTGTTTTCTGATCTAATTTATTTAGAGGAAGATTATGAACACAAGTACCTCACCTTCAGGGAAGCATCACACCTGTTAGATTATAAGATAAATATTGTCAATATCTGACAGTTTATCCTGCCAAAGGATAAATCTGATTACACCATGGCATGAGAGGGACATATTCCAGAATTAATAATATTGCATAGATTACTTTACAAATTTTGTGAAACTTGATATCAAGCATATTAATTTTTTCTCCCACAGATCATTTAAATGTTTTAACAGTGTTTTATCTAATATTTTATTATTGTCTGGATTTTGCATTTAAAATTATTTTTTATTCTGATCCATACTTTTAATTGCATAACTTTGTTATTGTATGCTACCTGAAATTTTTAGTTTCTTGTCCCAATAAGGGGGTTGCTTTGAAGGAAGCTTTAATTTCTTTGAAATTTGAGACTTCCATTCTGTGAAGCAGAATAGAATAATAAAATGTGATTTTAATAATTTATTTAGATGAAATGGGACTAAAGGTTTTCTATAAATTTTTTTACTGACTGCAAGGAAACTACCTTTTAACTGAACTTTTAATAAACAGAGCGGAAGCATACTTGTTTAAAACAAGAACTATAAAAGCCTGCTGATAGGCTTTTAACATAAGTAAGAAAGTCCAGACAGAGAAATGGGCCCTTATTTCAGTGTGAGAGATTCACTGGTGCACCTCAATACAGATATCAGGATATAGGTTTCTGACTCTGGCTAAGGAGGGAGCCATAAATTGTCATCTGCTGAGCAGTGCTGAATCAGCTCCCTGCTCTGAAATGAGACAATAAGCAAGAAATAGATTCCAACCTTTTATTCATTGGGAAAGATTTAAACTTCTTTTTTTTTTTTTTACTTTGGGAGCACAAGGGCTTCTATCTATCACCTCTGAAAGAGGTCCCCTAAACAGAGTAGCAGAAGCATTCTGAATGAAGCTATCTCAATTTGTGCGGTTAAAGATGCTTCAGCTGCCATGTGATATTCCCCTATGGTAGGAAGAATAGTGAAAGAATTGTTTAGTCAGTGGAGAGGAGTTCCACTGTCACAGAGGAGTCCCTGTAGAGAGGGAGGAGTGCATGAAAAAATTCAGTTCAGTTCTATCTTATAATGATTTTAGTTATATTTATTTTCCTGGTTTATGTATCTGCCTGAGGCAAGTTTGAATTCTTCCAAATCAGGCTCTGCAGACAGGAAATGCCTCACTGGGGCATCCTTAAGAGGCTGTGATGTCAGTGAATAATTTCACTGCTCTGTTTCACAATGGGGGTAGCTGTGTTTATATCTACTGCCTCAAACTCAGGCATTAAAGTAATACAGAACTTACATTCACCCAGAGTCTAAGTCTGAGTAAAGACTGACCTGGGATTGTGAGCTTTGTTTTTTTTTGTACTGGGTACCCACAATCTACTATGAAATAAGCCCTGAAGTACTTCACACTCCTTCCTCTTTTTGAAAATAAACCACAAATTATAATTGTAAGGAGGTATGCACTGTGCGCGCTGGAATAAACTAAGTAAAGCAACTGCTTTTAGATCCAAAAAATCCAGTTCCTTGCAATGTCTTGCACAGATTAAAAATCAATACTGAGAAATGGACTCAGGAAAAACAAATTAACTCAGCAAGTGACTTGGACTTGCTCTGCAAACTTTTCTTCTGCTGTTTTTAACCCTTTAAGATATCAGATCACTGCTACATAAAGGAGGAAGTGCAGTTGTGTTTTGCTTATTTAGATATTTCAACTCAATTTGATAGCACAACTTTCAAGATGAATTTCATAAAGTTTTCCAAGTGCATTCTGATTGTTATCATGAAAGATGCTTTTTGTGCAAAGATAGATTAAAGAATATAAGGTGCTTTTAGGACTTTTTTCGAATGTTAACAATATCACATTTGATCACTCACTAATGGCTCCATATTCCTAGAATATAAATATGAAATTTAAATTCTTAGTACATTTTATCTACTTTTTCTTCTCCTTCTCTCGCTCTCACTTTCTTTTTTTTTTCCCCTATGAAGTAATTTTGATGCTTTTGTTCTGCAATTTACTAAATGATGGCTACATGCCAAACAGATTTAGGAAAGTGATCAAACCAATATATAATAATGCAATTTTCTAAGACTGACTGATTCAAATAGACTTCTGACTAAGACTGACAAAAAACAAAGAATGTTCAAGATTACTCAGAATGGTAATGTAAATTTTGCTTTCTATCCCTTTAGCATTAATTAAAATTAAAACAGACTCTTTCATCCTCTTTATCATTTCAGCTTTTAAACAGCTTCTTACTGACACCTCAGCTGACTTCTTTTCCTTCAAAATTTTTACACATATGCCAGCCTGGCTGGCCACAAGTGTAGATGTAATTTTTATTCACATTATTTTTAAGTCTAAATTGTGTTGTGGGATAGAAGGGATTTAAAATTCCCTTTACTTTCAAGGACACCTTTTTTCTTCCTTCATTCACTATGGATGGGAGAATTTTATCCTTTGTAAAAACAGCAGAATACATCACCAAAGTGGTTATAGCAGTAATGACAATTGAGGATAAAAATAACAGTACTAGTTTTAATATTAAAAATTGAAGATAAATAGATAATACCATTAACTAGGTGTCATTAAGTGCTCTCTATTACATCAAGAAATATTTATATTTATTCATATAAACCTTACAAAAATACAATATATTTCCTTTCCAAAATCTTCTCCTCAGCAGAACCACATCACAAGATTCATTGATGTGCTGGAGGGAAGAGATCTCAACAGGCTTGAGAGGTGGGCCCATGCAAATCTCATGAAGCTCAACAAGGTCAGGCACATGGTCTGGCATATTGGATGGGAAAATCACAATCAAAAATGCAGGCTGGATGGAGACTGGATCAAGAGCAGCCCTGCCAAGAAGGACTTGGGGATGTTGGTGGACAAGAAGCTCAACACAACCTGGCTATGTGCACTTGCAGCCCCAAAAGACAACTGTGTCCTGGGCTTCACCCAAAGCAGTGTAAGGCAGCAGAGCAGGGGAAGGGATTTTGCCCCCCTGCTCTGCCCTTCTGAGACACCACCTGGGGTGTTCCATTCAGCTCTGGAGCCACAAAATAAGATATAAGAACTACATGGCACTGATGGAGTACGTCCAAGGGAGGGTCACAAATATGATCAGAGGGCCGGAGCACCTCTTCTATGAAGACAGACTGAGAGAACTGGACTTGCTCAGTCTGGAATAGAAAAGGTTCTAGGGAGAATATATAACACCTTCCAGTACCTAAAGGAGGCAACAGGAAATCTGGAGTAAGACTTTTTACAAGAGCAGGCAGAAATAGAACAAAGGCTTTAAACTGAAGTGGCTTTAAACTGAAAGACCATAGATTTAGAGAATATACTAGGAAGAAATCCTTTAGTGTGACGGCAGAGAGGCACTGGAACAACTTGCCCAGAGAAACTGTGGATGTCCCATCCCTGGAAATGTTCAAGGCCAGATTGGATGGGGTTTTGAGCAACATGGCCTGGTGGAAATTGTCCCTGCCTAAGGCAAGGGTGCTGGAACTCGATGATATGTGAACCCAAACCATTTTATAATTTTATGATTCTATGTACCTGTTATTACTTTTATGATGGAGTTCAACCAATCCATTCTAGAAGGATTCCATACACCATTTAATTCCCAGTTAATGTCTAGAAATGTAGCTTAGAGTGAGGTTACCTACCAAGAATTTGCTTTCAATTCTAAGGACTTTTCTAACCAAACTAGTTTGCCGCTTCAAGGGTTTTTCTAATTCATGCTGTTGATTTATAGCCTTTGTAGAGATATCAGACATGATTTTTTAGAGAAATACACTATGAAAATATGCTATCTAATTCCATTTATTGTGTTGGTGTATTCTTTTCTTCTTTTCTTTGAGAGAACAGGCTAAGAATTACAAGAATATATCTTTAATCTTTGTGTCCCCTCTCTCTTGTTTGCTGTCTCATACCATCTCTCCAAATGCCAGGATAACTCTGATCATGAAATGATAAATTGTCTGTTCTTTGATACAGTTTTATAACAAAAAAAAAAAAAACAACCAACCAACAAAACAAAATAAAACAAAAAAAACCAAAACAAAAAACCCCAAACCAAAACAAACTTTTGGAAACATAGTAAAAGTTGTACTTAAGATAAGCCATTCAGCCCTTTTACACTGGCCACTGGAAAAGACAAAATCCTTCACTGGTTAGATAGGCTAGGAACAAAGCACGGTCACATGAATTAAGAGGTACTGAAATACATGACTTCAAAAAAACTAATTCATATTACAAGAATAACGGCAAAATCTTCACAGATCTTCCTCTCATTTTGTACAGTTGGATGATTAATGGATTAGGTATGTTTTTGTGTTTGTGTTCTCTCATGTCTAGATTCCCGACTTAGACAAATGCCTCCCTGTTTCACTATCAACACAACATTTATTCATTTTCTGAAATTAGAAGCAAGTAGAAAGAAGAAAAAATAATTTTTAATTTAAATTATTTGTATTTTTAAGGATATTTCTCCCTTTACATATTCTTTAGTAAAATAAAACTTTCGTCTCAAAAATAAAACAAAATACACACACTCACAAAGAGATTGTTTTTGGTTTTCTGGCTTTCATTTGAGATATGTTTTTATCTGTAGGTTTTATGCTTCTAAACCCTCAGTACAATTTTGCAGTTAAGCGAAATCTTCTAGCCTGCAAGTAACAGTTAGGGAGGAACAACAAAACTGGCATTTGCAGAAATAATGCACATATTCCTTCAATTAGTAATGAGATACATGGCCTTATCAGGGACACTCTCTTTTGTAAAGCTTCCCTGCCTCCTCATCTGTTTTCACTGCTACAAAGAATGTGTTTGAAATTAAAGAATGATCAAAATCTAACCAGCTGTCAGTTTGCCGATTCTCCAGCCTCTGCATATGTGCTGCCACTCTGCCAAGGCCATGCCTAAATGCCAATTTTAAAAAGGAGGACATGCATATTGTGTTACATTAGTTGTAACTAATTTTCCCAATTATTTTGGTTAGCAGTATTGATTCTTCCATCAAAATGAACAAATTGGATAGGACAAAACACTAGAAGAATCTCTAATTATAAACACTCTCTAAAAAACACCATCAGGCATAATCATGCCCTTATTATAGCTGTTATGCATTCAAAATCCCAACTGAGGGAAAAATGTATATTTTCCTAAGAATTAGTACCTTATTGTCTACTTCCTTACACCAATTTTAAGATCTGCAAAGTCTGGGATCTTTTTTTTTTCTGTTTCTCACTACTCAGAACCTCAGTGTGAACCTGCCGTTTCCATAGGTACAAATCTCTCCCAGAAATTTTTAAGAAGCTAATGGTATGATTCTTTGGACTGTCCTGTGCAGGGCCAGGAGCTGGAGTCTGATGATCTTTGTGGATCCCTTCCAACTCAGAATATTCTGTGCTTCTGTGAATATCCAAAATCACAGGGAAAAAAATCCAGAAAATACATATTTTTGTTATACCTATCACAGTGGAATCAGACTGTGGAGCTTAGGATACCTAAGAGTTTTCTTCTCAGTCTTTTCTTTTTGTAGTGTGCCAGTCCTGGACTGTAAGGTACTTCTGTAAAATCACCTCTCCCTTGAATACCCACTTCTAGCATTGCAATACACAGCTGAAGCATGGCAACTCCAACTGCTTCCCATTATTGTCTAGATGATATTTGCCTATTTTCCCCTGTTTTTTCTAGGCATTCTAATCATCTGCCAATGTCTTCCAAACAGCATTTTAATAACAGCTTATTGTTTGGAAATGAATGCAAGAGAAATGAGGGTTTTATAGCTAAAAAAAAAAGGATCTACAGATCTAGACATATAACTAATACAGAAGGATGTACATCTGTTGCAATTAGGTGGAAAAAAAAAACCCAACAAAAATCTGACAAAAAATTATGGTGAAAAATTCAGTTGAAAATCATATATTCCTCTGGTGTTTTTGTATTAGACAATAATTCTTGATTTTTGAGATGAAAAGCCACAATAATCATGACATGGATGAGAATTAGAATACTGATTTTATAAATAGATTTTAAAGGGGAAATTGGGCATGTGGAGTGACTGGGACTAGTTGCAGAGTTATATTTTGCAGAGTTTTACATATATCACCATGAAAATTGGTGAAACTCCTGAAAGTTCTTGGTTCTTAAAGAGACAAAGATAAACATAGAGACTTTCTTTTAAGTATTTTATTGCATATATAAATTTATGTTATCAATAGTTTAAATTAAATGTAATTCCACATCACATTCAGGACTGGGTCTAAGGAGAGAATTGTCACATTTCATACAAATATCAAAAATATAATTAGTTTCCTAAAACAAAATATCCTGTGTCTATTTAATTTCTGCCTAAATCCCTCCAAAATACTTCAGAGCAGTGATAGCCAATGCTTTGCTGTTGCAATTGCTATTTGCCCATATTGGTTTTTACAAGTATACCACAAGATTTTAGCCAACATTTCAATATTGAGGTGGCTGTCAATTAATGTCCATGGGAACTGATGACTGGATTACAAGAGAAAATTTATCAGGCAGGGTTTGATTCCAAACTCTTCTTTTTTTACAGCATTTTTCTTTTGGTCAGAAAACAGATTTTGAAACATTAAAGTTTAACTATCTTCTTCAATGTGATAAAACTAGAATAAGGAGGTAGAATTCCACCCTTCTTATTATATAGTTTTGTAATGTTTGTGGAGGATGTCATAATCCAAAGATAGGACCATTAGAATTACTTAGATACTGAAATTCCAAATATACATGAAGAGCTGCTAAATTCCAGCAGTGAATTGTTTCCTCTAAGTACTTTTCATACATGCATGAGTCTCTGTGCACAGTCAGAGTGCTCCAACATGAAATGCCCCCTATAAATGTAAATTTACACTAATATCTAGACAGTATGCAAGTTATTCCATAAACTGCAGAGTGACATGCACAGTAGAGTTAGAAATTAATAGCTGTGTATCACAGAAAAAGCTCCTTGCATACAAGTAGTTTGTTTTACATAATACGTGTCATTCCAAGGAAGATTTGGTTTATATGCATAAATAGGGACACATATTTGCACATACCTCAAACAGTGACACAGAAACAGATGCATATTGGAAATGACTGAAGGAGTAAACTATCTGCCAGCCCCATTCATTTACACATGAAATGCCTTATTGATTTAAAATGAGGTGAAAAGGCACAATCCTATGGAATAGGCTAGCCTTGTTTTGTAAATCTCCAGCTGATTTTCAAGCAGCTAATTCTGGTGGCTGTAAAGGGAAGCCAAACTGACAGAAACACTATGCTTTTGATTTGTGAATGCAGAGAAAACTATTTAAACAAACTTTCTGGAACCAGCTTGCTTTTGCTCTCAAGTGTGTTCCTGTCCTCCAGATCCACCTTGCCTTATTTCAGCTACTTGATGGGACTTTAGAAATGTGCTAACTACATAAATTCATGGGAAAGAAAAGAACACTCTAGAGAGCAGCTTTACTTACTAAATCTTAGTCCATGACAACCAAACCTGATCCTTCATATGAAAATCTTCATAATGGTCACAGGATTCGTATTACAGATTTCAGGGAGAGATGAAAATTGGGAGTTATACCCCATTAGACGGCCAGTTGTGTGATGAGACAGCTTACCACCTCATTTTAGCAAGGAACTGCATTGGGCAGGTCAAGACAAGACCCATGACATGGGTCCAAGGCTTTTCCAGCTGTTTCCCTCCCACACCTGTGGATTTAGCCGAGACAAAATCCCTTCTCCTTTGTGGCACAACACGTGTCCCATGTGGTAGGACCAAGCCAGGGACATAAAGTACACATTGGCCATGTGCAGCCAGCAGTCAGTCAGCACTGTCCAGCTGCCACCTGGCTCTCCATAGGACTGATAAACAAAACAATAAATTACAATAGCTCACTTCCTCTTTAATCTATTGTCTTTAGGAAAAGGCAACTGCAGTATTAAAATATCAGGATGGTTGTTGTTATTAACAAGGCCAAAAATAGATCTTTTGAGAATGAGAAAAATGAGGGCAGTAGAATTTAATAGGATCTCTGCTGACCTGAAAAACAAAAAGCCCATTTACAGCTCTTTTGCTGTGTATTACAACAAGCAAAAATAAAGCTAATTTATCTCCAAAGAAGCAAATTGCTTTATAGTAAATGGCTCATGAGGGTCCAATAAAAACATTAGAGAATCTTTGACATGGTAAATAATTAAAGACTGGTCAAAATCTTGATAGAAACTCCCCATTGCCTGCAAATTACAAGATCTCAAGGGTACTCCTGCAGAAAAGGAAATGTAGAGTAACACAAGAAATGACTCAAGTGCCAGGTCCAATGCAACAGCATTAAATATTAAATATTAAGTAACAGAAAGCACCAAAAAAAAAAAGAACTTTACATCATCATCATCTAATTTGGCTCTGTATCATGGGGACTTATACATCTTAATGGTTCAAGCAATAAATTCAACTAGAAAAACCAACAGTGTAATAATCTAAAAAAAAAAAGCACATTAATAGGTCATGTATATGGAAATAGCCTCTTAAATTGACCAATTAAGTCATAAAAGATAAAATTACATATCATCATTAGGTATTCTATGAGCTACTCTCTAACAAAAAATGAACATTTACCCTTTATTTGATTAAATTTTAAAGACAGCAGGCCTACACAGAAATATTTTTGTTCCACTGAACTACAACTCCTGAGAAAGAGTGATTTAGATTCCCAAACCACTATGATGATTTTCATTAAAACCACCTCTATTTTTCATAGTTCAAGACCTGATTTGCCCCAGCTTAGTCAAATAAGTCTTTCTCCCAACTGCAAATGCAAAAGCAAGAACCAAGTCCTTCATATAAAATGCCAATACTGTTCCCCAGACTCCACTTATTTTTTTGAGGGTAAGCAATATTTTAAGGGAATAAAAACCCCCAAATCAATGAAAATCATGCCATTAAAAAATAAGGTAAAATGTATTAGGGAAGATCAGTAACAGATTTTCAAAATGTCATTTACCCTCCATTGTAAATGCAAAATAAGATTTTGATTCATTCCAAAAAATAAAATAAACAGAGTAGAATCAGATCTACTAGGTTCACCTATATCAAAGTGAAACCTCAAAATAGTCTTATGACTCCACCCATTCCAGCCAATGTTTGTTTTCAATTTTTTCAATTTTTCATTAACCATTACACTCATGTTACAACTCTTTACACCCACAAGCAGCTTTATGTAAATTATAAATAAAGGCAATAATTAACAAACTTTACATTGACCTTATAACTTGATAGGAGTAGAGGCAATAAACAAGCTTAAACATAAGAAACTTTTGTTGGATACCAAGGAAAAAAACAAACATAAGAGTGGTTGAATATAGCAATATGTTTCCCAGGGAGACTGGGGGATGCCTATTATTGGAATTCTTCAGGACTCTATTGGACATAATCTGGACTGGGTATTGTGATATAATTACCCCTGCTCTGAGCTGATGGCTGGATTAATTGATCTCTAGATGTCCCTTCCAATCTCAATTTTTCCATGATTCTACTATTTTCTTCTGTCTGCATTTTCACTGTCAAGCTTTTAAAAAAATTTAAAAGAAACCAACCAACCAGAAAAGAACATATGCTATAATAAGAAAAAAAAAATACATAATGGCAAAATAACTAAACATCTTTGGCACTCTTGGTAGCGTAAGTTGGTCTAACAATGCCAATACTCAAATAATCAAGCCACAGAAAAATGCACAGCACATAAGGTTCATACTTTGAAAACCACCCTTCTTTATGCTGTCAGTTCTCTAAGAAGTCACAGCTCCATGGAACATGTTCAGCAGTGACCCATGGCAATTACCTAGTGAGGGGAACTTGCTTCTGTAAAACTGTTCTTTGGAAAGGATGAAATACAGAGGAAAAAAACATGGTTACAACAGATCTGAATTTTGACCCCAAATCCCTCTCTTTCTCTTTTTCTAAGAAACTGTCCAAGGTCAAGAAGATAATAAAGAGGTTTTTCAATCATTGCCATTTAAAATCGAACAGCATTTGGTAATAAAAGCTTCTGTGCCTTAGCTGATTATATTCAGAGGATTTATACAGAGATTTAAACAAATGTGTCTGCTTAACCTGGTAAAATTTCTTTGGCAGTAGAGCTAAAAAATGCTAAGGACTGTAAGATGAAACTTCACATGGTCGTCTGCTACTGTGCTAAAACATGGGAAAATTTTGAATATGTATTATGAATCAGTACAGCAGTAATATAACAGTTATATTAATTTATGTTTTTTCATGTACTCTAAGAGGAAAAGAAATGTATCAGAAGTGGAACTCAAAGCAAACTTATTGCTTATTTATCTAGGTCCCCAAGAAAATATTTGCACTTTGATGAACATTAATTTTAGAAATACCTTATAAACTACTGAGGACAGTACAGACTACAATGTTTTTTTTTTGGTTCAAGCACTGTCAAAGAAAGCTTTTAAACCTCCTGTTGTGGGTTTTTTAAAGGACAACCAGTAGAGAGGGATTGAATTAAAAATTCAAGCTGTCCTTTTGACTAGGAATAATGGATTAATTAGAGGCCAAACCATCTGTATTTCTTTGTCAGCAAGAAATTACTGTGTCATGGATTATGACAGTGTATAACACCTACCAGAATAGTGACATTGTAATGTCACCATACTCATACTTTCATCTCTTTTTGATGGGTGATCGTGTCATTACAAAGGATGTGAAACACAACATCACCGGAAATCATCCACATAAATCTATGTAATTCATGATAAATTCACGACACTATTTGTTTTGCAGTAACTTGTCATGCTGAGGGTACAATTGCTCCACAACAATTGAGACAGCTCAATTCTTATTTTAATGTACTACTTGAAATTCTTGCCTCTCTGTAAAACATGGAGGAAAAAAATATACATTTGATTTGAAACTTACCAAAATTAGAAAACATGCAGAAAATATATACCACAATACCCTTTAAAAAACAAAGCTAAATCATATGACACAAATACACATACAGAAACACATTCAAATTCTAGTCAAAAATAATTACTGAGTGATATTGCATTTTTTTCTTGTGAAAAAGATTGCAGAAAAAAGGCTGAATTTTAAACATTTGTATTCAGTGATTAATGTTTTCCATCTATGTATACATAATTTATTTCCCCTCTTTTTCCTTTTGTTTAAAAGAAAGGTTCAAACCATCATGACTTTACAGGAATAGCCAGGAACAATGTAGATCCATGTATAAGTTGAATTTTTGTCTTCTTTTTGAGCTCTGCTGAACAAGTAGAAAATAAATGTAAATGAGGAAGGAAAGCAGCCAGAGTTCCTCAGAGTTCCACTGGGAATGTAAAGAACATGTTGCTAGTGATATTTCTGCTGTTGTGTTTAGTGCCAACAAATCTCCAAAGAAATTTTTTTTTCAAAACACCAAACTGTTGCAAACCTCAATTAATGTGCTCTGCATAATAGTACTTCTAAATTCATACATGGTTCCTTTCTGCTTTCTCAAGCTAAGCACCTAGAGACCCCAAAGCAAGCCAGGGAAAAATAACCACTGCATATATTAGAAAATTCATAACTACAAAGCCCTAGTCTGTAGAATTACTATGCTTTTTACTATTCTACTTGACTGTCAGTATAAGGTATTTTACAAGCATTAAAGCCAACACGTCAAATGGGTAGACTGATGTAATGTTAATACAGCAATTTTCAGAGCATGTTTTGTGTAGTAATGAGATGATAAGAAAATGTATGCAAAAGAAGACAGAAAAGAAGTGTGAGAGAGAGAAGGAAATGGGAAAATGTTGCTAACTTAATCTACCACATATGTAAAGGTCAACCCACAAAATGAAAAAATGCTTTTGCTTTTTGCTTGGTGCCTCTCTAACTAGCAAACTTAATGCCAAGGTCTGCTGACTTCTCTAGGGGCAGAGGACCTGACGCACAAGGAACAATAAACTGTAGGACAAGTCTATGGCATGCACACTACTGTTAAAGAAAACAATTCTGACCAAAAAAAATCCTGCTTCTTAGCAAACTCCCAATGTAGTACCTACATTGATTTTTTTAAGCCTTGACTGTCTCAGCCTGTTTCAGTACTGATTAACTAATTCACAGATCAACTAAGGCTGGAGGGGACTTCCAGACATCATCTAGCTCAACCCTCATACTACAGAAAAGACAGATAGAACTGGTAGCACAGGATCATGTGCAAGAAGTTGTTGCATAGATAAAAGGAGAGACTCCACAACCTCTCTGCACAACCTGTGCTCAGTCACCCTCAAAGTAAAAAACTGTTTCTTGATGTTTCAGTTTGTACTAATTGGCTCTTCTTCCAGTGGGCACCAGTAAATAAAAGAGCCTGGCTCTATCCTTTTGCACCCTCCTTTCAGGCTCTTGTGCTATTGATCACATCGGCCCGAGCCTTCTCTTCTCCACACTGAAGAAGCCCAGGTCTCTTAGCCTTTTGCATTGGAGACATACTTCACTTCATGGCCCTTCACTGGACTGCCTTCAGTGTGTCCATGTCTCTCCTGTGGTGTGAAGTCCACTGGACAGAGCACTCCAAGTGTCACCTCACCAGGGCTGGTAGAGAAGCTGTGGATGCCCAATCCTTGGAAGTGTTCAAGGCCAGGCTGGATGGGACCCTAAGCAACCTGGTCTCATGGGAGGTGCCTCTGTCCATGTCAGGAGAGTTGGTATGAAATGACCTTTAAGGTCCATTCAACCCAAACCATTCTATGATTCTATGGTTCTATGATTTTATGATTTTATTATAATGTGTTGATGAAGGAAGAATACCCTTTTGCTTTTAAACTCTTCAGTTAATTCCTATAAATATAACAATTTAACATATTTTGTTTATTCTGTTGTCACATAGTTGGGCTGCTCACTTTGAGAATTCACACTTACAGAGATGATGTGAAAAAGGAATGCAAAAATTAGCTAAATGACAAGAAGCAATAAACCTAGGAAACAAGGTAAAACATCAGTTGGAAACTATACATCTACCAAAATCCTATACTTTGTTTTCCCCAAATACTCCCAATAACTGTGAAATAACAGTGGGAGTGGCAGTGTCTGTTGTAACACACTGGTAAGATAATTTGATTTGCTGCTTTATCAAAGAATAGTCACTTCCATCCTTGATCTACTCAAACTGGTCTTGTCTTGTGAAACCAGCCACAGAACTCTGAGATGGTGTTATTGCCTTATCTCATAAAACACTGTAAATACCATCATTATTCTTGAATAAGGGAAGGTGAATACAATATCTTATAAAAAAGTACCAAGTGGAAATATAGACAAATATTCTTTAGTGTATGTCTTTTCAACATGTTAATATTAATTCTAGTTTTTTTAAACATTATCTAAATTCTTTGTGACAGAAACATGTTGAACTAATTATCTTCTGATGCCTTTTTTCTTAATAATTTCAAATTAAGCACAAGAAATACTTCCATTTTTTCATCTAGAAAAGACGTGACAGCCAAGGAGAACAATATTTATCTAACCTTGACAGTGCAATAAAATAAAAGTATTAGTGCACTAATTGTGCACTAATAATTCATTGTTACGTACTTCCAGGTATCAAAATTTGTACTAATTTAAGTAATATGTCACTCTCATATTGAAATAGGTTGGAAAACTTAGAAAACTTCTCTCAGAGATTTAATACTTTCATTACATGAGAAATTTTGAATTTCATAACTAAAAATTGACTGATTTTAGGTAATTATTTCTATATGTCTGATTTTATGTAGAAAAAAGAGAAATAAGTAAAAAAGCATACAATGTGATAACTACACTGCATTGTAATGATACTAATTTCAGCCTGTACCCTAAAATAATCTCTCAGGAGTGTTATTCTTGTCTTTGCTGGTGATACCTGGAGGACAGACTCCTAATTTAATGTGCCTGAATTACATACCTAGAAAGCAAATTACATACATAGGAAGCAAAATTATGTCCACTTAATTCCAAAAGTCTTTAATAGAAGGATGATATGTAAGGCAAGTATATATATACCAGATTTACAAAGCAACACATATTTTAGCAGCTCTTCATCTTAATTTAAAAACAAGCACAAACCTATCCTATGGATGGCAAAATAATTTCTGCATAGGGCTTCTGTTTGGAAGATTGAATGATTTGTTTGGTTGTCTACAGTTAAACATAGCAGAGGTACAGTTTTGCAGTGTATCTCCAGAACTTATTTTAGAAATGAAATCTCTATGTCTATGTGTATATCTCATCTTTATATCCACAGATGAGATAATTAGAATTCTGTAGTTGGCTGATTAAATGAGAACATACTATTCTAAATCTTTCCTTATCAGTCTGAAAAACCTACATTTGCACATGATTCATTTAGGTTTTTACACTTCTATCCATTATGAATTCAGGCAAGTACCAAAGGATTTACTCTCCAGTCATACTGTATGGATTTAGTTTCATTAAGGAAAGCCAGTTTACTGTTAGACAGCAGGGTATTGTAAATTTAAATTTTATTTTAACCATTTGGAATGTGTGATCCAACAAAATTAACAAGAAAAAATTTCTCATCCTTGGGGTTGTAAGGTTTACTTAGTGAATCTCCCTCACCAATTGGGGCAGCAGAAGGGGTGGCAGGGTATGGCAGCAGGAGAGTAAATTTAGTCAAAGTTTTAAAAGCCTCAGGAAAAGGCAGTAGAAATTAGATTTGAGCTGTGATTTGGCACAAATCTATCTAATAAAATCCACACTAGTGCATTTGTATAAGACTGATGGATTTGATTTAATCTTGCCAAAAAAAAAAGAACACTAAATTACACACACCAGATGAGACTAAACTCACTTTATCACCAATAGAATGACAGTGAGTCATTTTTATGAAGTTAATCAGCTCATCTAAGGTACAATGAAGACTCTACTAAAGGACCAGCATCCATTTAACAATTGTTTTTCTTTTGCTTTTTCCTTTTTTTTCCCTTTTCTTTCTTTTTTAAAGGCAAGAGGATTACCTGAAATTCATATTCCTGCAAATTGAAGATCAAAGCCATGGTGCCATACATGCTGCTACAAGAATGCTCTTGTCTCTACATCATCTCAGAGGAAAATATCCCTGGGTTGATCTACTTCTCAATTACAGAAATGCTCTTTGGGCCTGGTTGAGGGAATACAGAGACCAGGGTAGTTATTGCCTTATCTCGGATTATTTGATTAGCATGTCAGTTGAAAAAGCCACTGGTCAAAATTATCTAACTTGTTTTTTAGAAGTCCAAATAAAACCCTTTCTGACATTTATTATCTGTGACATTTCAATGTTTCCTAAGAAACACATGGAGATATCTTGAAAAAGGTTATACAAACATCTCTAAGTAGTCTAAGCAGCACAATGCCTCATTTTCTGAGTCTTGGTACTTAATACTTCAACACAGTCCCTGAAATTTCCTTTTTCAGTTTGAAGCAAGAATTAACAGAATATTGACTTGCTGTTAGAAGAATGTGATGCAGTATGTGTGGGACATTCAGAAATAACTCTATTTGCAAATCATAAAAATTGCACGCTAGAGACATTTTTATCCAGCAACTAATATGCCCAGGGGGTCCCTGAATTTTCTCTATGAACTAAAATATAAAGGAATTGTATAGGTCAAGCACAGAAATGATTAAAATGCATATATACATAAATCAATAAATCCCATTAAACCAGTCCCTATTTGAATTTTGGCCTGTTTGACATTATTAAGATGAAACTGGTAATCTATTAATTCCATCAATATTTAATACTCTGAGATTGCAAGTAAGAGGGAATAACTGTGAGCTAATTAATAGCAATCTTTTCCTTATGGTAAAAAATATGATGTAATGCAAAATCAGGTTTATGATTTTGCTGTATTATTACATCAAGAATATAGGGGGTTATTTACTTAGGTAATATGTGGCCTTTAGGGTTAATTGTCTCTGAGTGTGTAGTCCTTGGAATTCATAATAAAAGCTTAAAAGCAAATTTAAGTATTTATCTATTTGCAATTTAAATTTAAGAAAGAGGAAAACTACTGGTATCACTGCCAGCTATGATAATGTTTCACTGAACACAAGAACAAAACAACTTCCACGCTAACAAAAATATTTCTGCAAGGAATAAAACACATTCTCTGGGTTCAACTAAAAGAACTTCTAAAATTATATCCAAGAATTTCCCAGAACACATACTCCTAAAGACCTGCCAATCCTTCCACAGTGTTGCAGTAACTTGGGCAGACAACATAACGTGCTGCAAATATGCCTTTGAAACCAGAGCAAAGACAAGTTTCAAGGCTCCCAACCTGAAAGGAACTCACCAATTGCTAATTTTTTTGTACTGGTTACTCCTAGACAAATTAAGCAAATGCTAGACAAATTTACTCTGAAATTAATTATAAGAATATTGTGATCAGAGCCTTGGAAAACAGTTTTGATGAATTTCTCTGCAGATACATTAATATTCTTTGTGGATTTAGAACCAGGACATAGATCTATTTTTAATCCTTTACTTTTATTTCATGCCAAAAAAATCTTCATTAAAGCATGCTGTGACTAGAGCTAGGTTTTTTATTTTACAATTTCTCATTTCTTAAGCATCAAGAAAATACCAAAACCACTGTAATTAAATCTATCTTCAGTAAGAATCTTCTCCCATGAACCAGTCTCATAAATCACTGAAATCTTTATATTGTTTATACAGGTAAATAATTATTATTCAGCACTGTTTACACAGTGGAATGAAATAATATAAGACTTCCCTATATCAGCTTTTGTAGAAAGAAAACTGATGGAAATGTGTGAGTATAAGAGGGAAAGAAGAAATTTAAGTGTTCATGAGAACAGATATGAAAAAATGTTCCAGGAAGACTCAGGTTGTAAACTGGAAGTCTTTCTAGAAAGGCATGTGCTTTCACTCTATTTGGAAGATTAATTAGTATTTTAAAATGAACTTTTTCACTGAAGTGAGTAATGTAAAAATGAGGTTAATTAAGAAAAGTTCATTACAGAACTCTCTAATTTATGACAAAATATACCTTATCAAAGTGGAAACTCAATAATTTCTCCTTTTTAAGTGTTGCTAAGAATTAGAAATATTTTAAGCCATAATTTTCTCAAGTCTTACATAAAAAAAAAAAACAAACATAATTTTAAAAGAATTTTGCTTGTCATAAAATTCTTATCAGAGGTACTTCAAAACCTTACCAATAAATGTAAGGGCAACTGACCAAAAGTAACATAAAAGTGAAAAATACCTGGTGGGTTCCTTGCAAATGGTATTTAATTGAATCACCTTTTTTTTTTCCCATATCACACAATCAACAGGTTAATTTTTTGCTTTAGATCTACTTCATTTTTCTTACAGTAGTTTGCCATGTCTACTATACTCTCAGACTGCACTACAGGACTTGCTGTTCTGTGCAAGCTGGGAGACATGCAAACTTACAGCCTTAACTATATAGAATAGAGTATAAATTATAGACATTGTTTAAGAGCATACTAACAGAACAGAGAAGACTGAGACAGTTTTAGAAGAATTTCTTTTCTTTCAGTTTTTAACAAACTTATTTTTTTCATTGCTAAATCTAATCTAATGGGAAATTCTGAAATGCAAAGGAGGACACATTGCATATCTTGCTAAACCCTTTCTCTGATGTTTGCTTTGACATCCTTAAAGATGCAGTTCAAAAGTTCTTAGATATTAAACAATTATGATGCAAACATCAAACTATAGAGCACAGTAGAAGTCTAGAAGTACATACTGGTCATCTTTTAGATTTTTGTTTGCCTTGCACTCTTTCCTATTAAACAAGGTAATCCAATTTTAAACGATCTATATAAGGAGTTATACAAACTAAATCGTGTTAAAGTGGCTAAGTCCATCACTAGGCCCCATTTCACCCAATGAGTCAAATCAATGGTGAAATTAATGTAACAAGAGATCTTCAATGGTTTCTTTTTATTTCACTATGTCCATTCCTGTTTGAGTTGCCCAATTTGTACATTATTTATGATTATTTTCCAGAGATATGAATGTTAAACTCATTAAAGTGACACATCAAACACTGTTACAAAATTTTAAGAACTGCCCAGTGAATGGAAAATACAAATTCTATTCTTTTAAAAATTCTATCTGAAATGGTCATCAAACAATATGAGTTAAGCAAAGAAAAAATATATTACAAAGAGAAAAATATGCTACTTTGAGTTACAAAGTACAAAGTGGTAGGTACAAATGTAAACTCTACAAAATTGTAATGTTTCATGTTACTCCTGGTGGGGAAGGTCACCAAATCAGAGTGCATTTATTTTTCTGCAGATGTAATAATTTCACTCCTCACTTTCTGCCCATGTCGGACATATGTACTTTTAGAACAGATCATCACAAACATGACTTTACAATATCTTAGCAAAAAAATTAGCTATGAGACAAAAGGCATTCATTTCTGTATTCTACCACCTCAGCATATTTTCATTCTATGTTTTTTTGTGTGTTTTGCATTCTAAAATAATTTTTGAGAGGCTTCTCATTTTTTACTTTTTGAACAGGGTAGGGCTTCAATGACGAGTAAAAAACAGTTGGAGAATCATCTAGACCAAGTAACTAATTTAAGAGTAGTTTCCACAGGGCTTAGATAAAAACAGCATCTTTACAGAGAACTGCAGCATCTTTAGAGAGAACTTTCAGAATTGCTAAGTTACATCGTCAGGAAATATTTATGAACATGCTCATCTTTTTCTTCTAAAATGGCTGACTCTGTCATCCATTGTTCTTTTTTTAATCACTTTAAAATCAATAGTAAATTTCAATGATGCCACATCCCCTTGCAGATGATAAAATTACATCCTTTTTTTTACCTAACTCGCTTAAATCACAGGCTTAGTCAGAATGTCTGTCTTCACCTTTCTTCCTGGACAAAATGAGAGCACTATCATTCACTGTGTTATAAGGGGTTTAAATACTATCACTTGCAATTCTATGCTGAGCAGAGATGATACTCTTAATGGCTGTGTGGTGAGCCATAGCAAACCACCTACAGCTTTATGCTGAGCCAAATTGACACTTCGTGTAGTGCCATGACTGCGACACTCCCTTTTCACAGTTGCACACCATACTAAGGGCAAACACAGGCCATGGTGCACTCAAGACAGGGTCACACCCCAGCGGACATCAATGGTACAGGAACAGTTTAACCACTGAGCTCACTGTGTCAGCTGTAGGGATGCTAAGATTAAAACATAAAAAACTACACAACCTCCTCACTCCCCCAAAACACAGCCACAGAAAAATTTCAATCAAAACCAGCTCTGATGGAGTGTTTAACAGAATACTAGGAAAAGCCTTTCTACTTGAATACCCAACATTAAGGTAGATAAATTCAAAGAAGTAAACTAAACCCACTGCTGAAGTGGTCTCAGTACATAGCACATCTAGCCATGTTGAATAAAAGCCAAAATTGCAGGATATGTTCTTCACTATTATAACATTTTCACACTACTGCACTTAATAGGGAAAAGCCTCCCTATCAAAGCAGTCCACTGAGCAAAGCAGTTACCAGTCTCAGTGCTGCATGGAGCTTGATAAACTGCCTCCCACTGTCCTATCATGGAGCAGTATATCCATATATCCCATTTTCTGACAGGAGTGAGATTTATTTTTCACACTATTTTCATTCAGTTTGGGGAGAGATTTAGTTACAGTACAGTTAAGAAATTGCTGTCACTGAACTGCTAGCACCAATTTAAACAAAGGCACTATAGAGTTGACTAGTGCATCAAGTCTGGAGCAGCAAGAAGTTTCCCCATAGCTACCTACATTCATCAGCTCACACAGCTATGAAGTGTTTATTCATCATTAGAGATGTGACCTCTCCACATCAGCCAGCTTGTCTCCCATGTAGAGAAACTGGCAGATTTTACTCTAACCTTATTTAGTAATTTTTCCAAATAACAATAAGGTTTTCAACACATGTTGATGATTACTATTTTAGGGTGACTCCAAAAAGTGTTTTCAAGTGGTAAGAAAACTTTTTACATAATCAACTGATAAAAAAAAAAATAGAAACAAAACCACACAACTGGATTTTTTAAATATGAATACTTCAGGTATGACACAGGCAACACGTAATAACTTCATATTGGCTAAAATTGCTCTGAGTTTAACCTACTGCCATTACTCCAAGGGAGTAATGAGAGAAAAAGGGAGAACCACCACCTAGGGAGCAAAGGAGAACACTTGCAAGGAGGCAGATTATCTAATGTTTTGCCTTCTAACACAGATAGTTATCATATATAGAATAGCTATGGACATTAGCTGTGGGAAGAAAATCATATCATTGCTGAAAGTTTACAGCCTTAAAAAGTTGACTTTTTATTCAAACACAGCAACGAGTTTACCTTCCTGGATCTTTTCTGATGGTGTTTTATATATATTCCATCTTTTATGCTTTAAATTTATTCAACCCATGGTAGCAATTAGTTTCTCTGATGTTATTTGCAATAAAAATCTTTTGCATTTGAAAGAGCATTTACCCCAAAAGTGTGGTCTGTCGTTTGTCAGTTCAGTCTTGTGTTGTCATTAAGTATAATTTACCATGCTAGGTAAAACCAGAAGAGACCACCATACACACTTGGCAACATATCACTTGAAGAGTCCTGACTGAAACTTTTAACAAAAGAAAAGTAAACTCTGGAAGTCTCAAGGACACAGAGAACTTTTGTAATAATATGTTTGCTACCTAGTGCTGGAATTGAGCAGTGAGAAATAAATACAGAAAACACCCTTGCAGGTGTTTTTGGTTATTGTGTTTTTTTTCCCTAACATCTTCCCTAGCAGAGTATGGTATTTTTCTCAGTTATTTACTGCAAAAATTATCAGCAATTTAAGATTTTTCTTAAAGATTTCCTTCTTTCTTGAGATTTTTCTTTATAGGTAGGAGGCAACCTTTAAATTAGATTTTGTCAGAAGGTTTGAGCTTGGTATTCCTTACCAAGCTGGTTAAAAGCACCAGGTGCTATTTCTTGGAATAAGGCTGGACATGAACCAACAATTTGGTTTGCATTCAATCTTACTCCTGTGGTTGTAGGGCAGTAATGTAACAAAAATTCCTGAACACATCTAACCTGATAATTTGATAGCATATTGAGAAACTTCTGAGCAGCTCTATGAAAGTAAGCAATAGAGAGCTTGCTGTGCTCTGAATGAACACCCAGGGGGATGTAGAACATGTATGAAGGGGAAACAGGGATTAGTGCAGCTCAAAATTATTTTGAGGACAACCCAGCCTTACTCTCTTACAGCGCAGGCACATGCATACACACACACAAACTCACATATTCACTTGCATCCACCACAGAATTTCTATTAGAATCTTAAGAAAACACTTAATTTTTAAAGTTATTTAATTTTGCTTTCCAACTTAAAGCATTGTCATATCTGCCAGCCTCCTAGCAGACCTCTTCCAATATTGGTTTAACCTCATTACTGAAAAACTAGTATCTCATTTCAAAGCTGAATTTGTCATAATTTTCAAGGTTTCACTGCCTTTTTATTGCACTCCTAATAGAAAAGGCCAGGTCAATGCTTAAAAAACGTTGTGCTAACTGCTAATGACTTTTTGAAATGAAGTTAATAACTTATTATGTATTTGAGATATTGTTACTGCTGCTTGGAAACTCTAAATTATTCTCTATTATGAGCTAACTACTCCTTGTACGTGTCTGGCACTGGAAGTAAGAGAAAACAGACTTAGTTGCTTGTTAAGACCAAGTATTGCTCTTTTCATTACTTTGGATCATGAGAAGTGGTCATCTAGAAGCACACTTGAAGAAAATGATAATCACTTCATAGAATGAATTACTTTTGCCAGCAAACCAATTACAAATATTCCTACAAAAATTATATCACTGTTGCAATGTGTAGTATAACAGCCAAATTCCCTGTAGTATGAGTGAATGTATAAGAGATTCCTGGGGATAAGGACTTCTGGTGAAGGGTCAAACACTGCAGTATTTGGAAAAGAATGACATGGAATATCTAGGAAAAGTCGTAAAAACAACATCTTCAAGAACATTTTCAACACCTTGTTGGCCAGCAGTAGGAAACTGGCTTTATAAATTGAACATAGAAAATTGTAAAAAATACAGAACAACCCAGACATGCATACAAGCAGAAGAATTTATCCTAAAAATATTTTCTTAAATCCGTACTCGGTATCTTTTTTCCCTGCAATTTTTCCCATCCTTAACACTCCTGATTATTTAACATTAAACAACATCAGGATTCTGGAGGCAGTAAATATTTTTTTACCTTTGCATTCTTCTTTTGAATTAAACGTAAAGAAATTGCAATATTTAGCAGATAAGTGCTTTGCTCCCTGATTCAAATAAGCACTTGATTCAGGAGAGAGGATGTGGACAGCAATCTGCCTTAGTTTTCAGCGCTGTGGCTGTTTTCTTGCCTTGCACCCTTTGCAAATGCAGTACTTCAGGATGATCAGTAGAAGGTTTAAGTGTGTTATCTTCTCCATTTTTACTCAGAAGCCTGTGAACAGGAAAGTCCCCAGGCACTAATACTTATCTAGAGCTCTGTCGCCAGGATTTTATCCTCAGCTATCGAAGGTGACAAAATTGCATGGTATTTCCTATACTGCCATCAGTGCAGGGCCAGGAGTTGGGGGCAGGGAACCGTGGGTAACTGTATAAATTTATCAGTGCTACTGGTCATTCATGTGTTCATCATTCATGTGACACAGTAGCAGCTTTTCACACGCTGTCCACTGAATTGGGAAGGACATTGTCTAAAAAATGGAAGAATAAAAATGAGAAATAGTCCTGGAACTCAGAGCGGTATGCCTATTTATATGCTTTGGTTAATGAATTTGTGAACCTTAGGCTATGAATTTTAATCCTGGCTGTGGCTGCTGTAGTTCTGAAAGTTACATATTGAGCAGGTTTGTGATGTGTTTTGGAAGCTGATAAGTGCAAATGATAGACAATTCCTAAAAGCCCCCAAGTAGCCAGATGGAGAGGGATGGGTACGATAAAAGACAGGAAGCACCTCAGATCCATGCCAGCTGCAGGTCAAAACTATTACAGGACATTTGTGTTTGTTTGTGCTCTTTTACTTAAGAGCATTTTTTGTAAGTCTCCATTCATATTATATTCTAGCAAACAACAGCTCAGAAAAAGTTATGCTGATTCTAACTTTGAACACCATAACAAGGGATACAGGAAAAAAAACCCTATATTGAGGCAGTCATTGCTTAGTAGTAAGAATGTTTTATGTGGAAAGGAATGAACGGTACATAGAGATGAGTTTTAAGGACAATGTTTACCCACTCAATGCTATGAACAGTGACCGCAGGGTCTCAGAGGTACTGCCTCTATCTTGTGAAGTCTTGCTACTTTCATTATACCCATAATTTTATTGATGCCATGAATTATGCAGTCTTACAGAGAAAATGAGTCTCACTTTGACCCAATTAACATGCAGAAGGTAATATTACAGAAGTAGATAAATGTGCAGGGGAAGAAAAAGGCATAAAGAATATGTGTTAGATTAAAATAGAATTAGAACTCTATAAATACTTTTCACTCTACTATGCAACTTTTAGCATATATTTAAATTTGAAACCTCTTGTAACAGGCAGCAATAATTATTAAAAGGAATGACAGGAGTCCTATTCTCAAGCTAGCTTTTTCAAGTGTCTTACATCTGCAAATAAAACCCATTATCTTAATTTTTCTATAAATCATGAGATGATAATCTGACGTCATTTTTTACTATTATAAAAATACTTCCCTTTCTGAAACATGAAGAGACATATCTACTTGTCTCATTAAATGGTCAGGGTTCTGTTTAAAAGAAAAACCTTTCAGTAATATACATTTCCAACTTCTCTGAGGATCCAGTGCAAGAAAACTTTAACAAGTCTACACAAAAAACAGTTTCTCTGCTTTCTCACACACTCTGTTCCTAGTGTGAACCAAAAATAAATAGCCTTTACTTCACACTCTGTTCCTAGTGTGAACCAAAAATAAATAGCCTTTACTACAAACATAAAGGCCGACTCTAAGGTGATCATGGGGAACCAGGACACGAGGACCCTGGGAGTACACACCCAGACTAATTCTGATGAACTTAGATTAAATTTAAACTGAGCATCCCTGTACTTTATGCATTCCTGTAACCAAATCAAAATTTTTAAAGTTACTCTGAATTTCATATTTACAGTTTCCCCCATAGTAAACTATTCTTTTGTAGCATGCTGTCTTTCTCTAAAAGAAATCTTTATAAGAGGAAGAAACAGAAAAGAAAAAAAATCCCCCCAAAACCCTCCAAAAATCAACATTTTTATTCCAACTGTCAATTCAGTAGTGAGGCAGTCCCTAGGTCAAAAACAACAGCTTAATTCTTCTTCAATTCCATTTTGGCTTGAAGGGCAGTATTACAGATAAGAAAGAACATATCAATCTTGAGATCTTCTTTTTATCTGTTAATTATCAATATTTCATAAAAGTTAAATTTTTGACAATTTAAATGTGTAACTGTGAGCTGTACTCCCTGATTACCTTTGCTTTAAACCAGAGTAAGAGACATAATTTAGTCCTCATTCTTATGTTCAGAAAAATACATTTTTCTCTATTCAAATATTATTTTCCATATAGCCTAAGCACACTTCTATACATTCATGCTTAAGCACAACCCAAAATAAGAGAGTCAGTTTTAAGATAAAAATGATATAAAAATGGGATCAACACAAACTAAAGAGGTCATCCCTTCTCTTGGATCCTTTCCCTCACCACTGTAAAATCAATACAACAGTGCAGAACTCTCTTCCAAACACTCCCTGATGCTAGGAGTGATCCCATGATATGATGATTAAATGGATAAGTGCTGAATTTTAACAGAGTCTAGAAGAACAGAAATTGAATGAACCATCTTCATGGAGCACCATCAATATCTGTTGCTCTGTTGTTAACAATGCATTCAGGCATCAAACTTACTAGGCTGCCTTGAATTTCATCAGCTGTAGGAATGAACTATTTGCAGTTGTAAACATGTTTTAATGAGCGCCGCAATATAAAAACATCTCCAAATGCAGGATGATGTTATCAAATACATAGTTATGGAGACAGTAAATTGCTAGTTGTACAGATGATCTCATTAAAATAACTTCAAATCTAATTTTTTTAAAATTTTGTTAGTTTCAGCTCTTATAGCAAAAAATTAAACAATGAATAATTAATTATTAATGCACATGAAGTGATTAAAATGTTATCTTGTGCGTGTGAAAAATGTATGTTATCACATTATATTCAACAATATGTGAAAACAAGCACTGCAGTTAAAAAATATTTCTTACAGAAGTTAAATCTCCTGCATTAATATGGAATAAAGATTTAAAAATCCTAAAGAATCACAAATCAGAATGAAATTTAAAAAAACGAATGCTTTAGAAACCAGATATAAGTAACAAATTAACAGATGAGAGGAACAGTCAATTTTAAATATGATGCTGAATGACCGGCAAGAGTTTTCAGGGTATAATGTTATTAAAATAAAATTCTTCTGTAAATATTGACTTTCAGTTAAAATTCCCAAGTAGTTACACACCCTCATGCTATATTAGAATTAGTCACTGCTAATGCTTTTAAGTCTTTGCAAGATGTTGCTTGAATGTACGTGCCTAAGCAATGCCTGTGGCAAACATCTGAAGCTTGTTCCTGTGTATCCAATTTTAGGATACAGAATTGTCAGCATATTACATGTGTCTCACAAATTTTGAAACATATTGATGTGTTATACAGAGTAAGGCAAATCTATCTGGAGCAAACTCGACAGGTATTTTCTCTAACAGCAGTTGAGAGTAAGGAGATATTATCTATGTGAAACCAGCTACAGGCTCAGGTGCATTAGTTTCACAGATAAATACCTTCTGCCAGATGTTAACATTTAAATCAAAGATTTCAAGATAAAATAAATAATTCTTAGAAAGAAAACCTATATTTAAATTTCTGACATCCTTCTGAATTTTGCATCAAATTCCTTGCAATTTGTAGCAATAAAAATATAAATATCAATTTAAAAAATTAAATTACATTAATAGGTGGTGGTTGTAAGGTACTACTACTATTAGAATCACCAAAATACAAACATTTACAATACAAACTAATATTAACAATGTGGCTGATAGTCCAGCACAAAGAAAACAGAAATTCCCTGTCCAAAATCAACAGACTTAGATAACACAATGAAGCTACAAGAAAGAAACCAGATTAAACTAGACTCTCATGTGTGCATGCAAAGCATGTATGTTGACATCCATGGGCACTTTCCATTATCAAATTCCTGTGTTAAATATAACTTTATTGTTACTAATCAGATGTTTTATTTCACTGACTTTTAAATTTCATCTTGTGATGACACAAACCCAATAAATTTTGGAACAATTTTGGAAAAGAGTAGCTTAGTAACTGCTGAGATTCAATAATCACGTCTTAATACAAGGACAGCATTTTTCAATATCTTAATCTAAATCTTTATAGTTTCACCACTCAGTGTAGAGGCCAGAAAGGTGACTTTAATTACATTCCCACCCACCCTTAGGTCCCACTTTGGTTTGAGAAATGCTCCTTAGGCTTTGGCCTTGAAGAACTGCATCTGGACTAAGCCCCTCTCCAGCTTGTCAGAAACACTGTCTATTCACAGGAAGTAGAAGATCACCAGATTTTTTTAAAAAAGCAGCCTTTAAAACCTATTTTTCTTGCCTGAAAAACCCAAATGAAATAATATTTCTGTTGCTGAACCTTCAAAGAAAGTTACCAACTTGAATTGCATCCAGGATAGAATACTACTATGACTAAAATCCACTGTCTTGCAATCTTATAAAAAGTGATTTTAAGTGAGACCCTTTGGAGCTCTTAGTTATGAGGAGCTGATGAGTACTAAAGACCACTGTCTATTGACCTTATAAACAGCGGTCCAAAGTGAAGTTTTTTTGAGCTCTCAGTTTCCAGAAAATACTTGGCTAATGTGCCTCAAACACCAATATGGCTGTGAAGCCAAGCAAGAACTTTAAGTAATAACTGACACAAAATTTTGGTAATAACCAAGGACTATTTGGACTAGCAACCTCTGAGAAAGAACAAGTTTTGACTGAAGAAGAGGGGCCAGGTGGAGACAGGGCAGCACTTTTCTGTGAGAAAGAACCACAATCTCAGTGCAGGAATGAATGGCAGAAAGAGGAAATATACTATAAGGTGAGCCTGGGACCTAAACAAGATTTTCCACAAAAAAGTACCCAGCTCCAAGTCCAGGTAGTGACCCTCGGACCCTGGACATCTCATCAGCCACACTGATGCAGCTGGATTGCTGCTTATCACCTGGCTTGACACTGAAAACAGGATGGGCATCCCCTCAACTGGGTTGGCACTGAGACTGGGATGGGCATCCCCATCATCTGGAGTGATGCTGAAGTGAGGGCTGGTGTACACTTTTTTACTTTTCTTTTTCCTCTTTCTTGTCCTCCCTTTTTCTCTTTTCCTTTCTTTAATTAATTTCTCCCTTTTTAATGAACCTCTTTAATTTCTGTTTTCCATCCCATCCTGTCCCTTGATCCAAGACCCATTGCATTGTGCTTAATCACTCTTTTCCCTTTACCCTACCCTTTTGTCTGAACCCCACTGCCATGTGCCTACACAGCAGGTCAGGGGCTAACATACCAATTTTCATGCCAGTTGCATAATTTACCAATAATACTCTATGCTTCTTTGCAGACTCTCTCACTTCTGTAATTTTTTTCGACCAATGAGCATTAATGAATCTTATGGGCTTCCTTCCCTTAAGGGTGGATCATCACACTCAGGCAAAGAGTTTTCATAATGATGCTGATCTTCTCCAGCATGCTTTTACATCTTCCTATTTCTGTTTGCAGTTAAGAGCCTTAAAACGATAAGCAAAATTTTCTTGTTTTTTGTTTTGATTTACCTGAAAGACAGCCAGTGAGTGACAGAAACATCAAGAGTTTCCATGACAACCACATCCTTGGTCACAAAGGTCTTTCCGTCCCTCTTTGTGCAGTTGTTTGCAACGTTGACGTTTCTTAATTAAAGCTTAGCCTATTGGGAGAAAGACAGATCTCTGTTACGAAAATTAAAAATATCTCTCAATAATATGACAAACAATTAAAGAGACAAAGCTTCTTCTAATGCAATTAAAAATCTAGTTCTAAAGGACTCTCTATCCCTCTGACTCTCAGACTCAGAGGGATCTTACTCTGGTAGTTAACAGTGTTAATAGCTCAACTGTCTGTGGCAGCGCTCTGCATATGTGTATATATATTACATGGATATCGCGTTAAAACTACATGTGCTTTGAAGCTTTGAATTTCCAAAAAGCCAAGATTAGAAGATAGTACACATATCTTTCACAGCAAATATATTCAAAGCACATGGCCTGACATGTGTTCTTATTTTCCTGGAAGTATGTTGATTTCTGATATAGTGTTTCAAAGAGCTTATGTTGAAGTGTGGGTTAGATGAGTGGACAGTGAGGTGGATTTAGACTTGGCTGGAGGGCAGAGATCAGAGTGTTGTGAGCAGTGGTGCAGAGTCTCGTTAGAGCCTGTGGCTCACAGTGCTCCCCAGTGATCGGTACTGGGTCCAGTTGTCTTCAGCTTATTAATCAGTGACCTTGGCTGAAGGCAACCCTCAGGAAGTCTGCTGATGATACAGAACTGGGAGGAGTGGCTGATACCCCAAAGGTCTGTACAGCCCTCCAGAAGGGCCTCAACATGTTGGAGAGATGAGCAGAGTGGAACTGTCTGAAGGTTAACGAGGGCAAATGCAGGGTGTTGCACCTGTGGAGGAATAACCCCAGCACAGGCTGGGATCTGACCTGCTGGAAAGCAGCTCTGCAGAGAAGGACCTGGGGGCCCTGGTGGACAACAAGCAGTCCATGAATCAGGAGTGTGTCCTTGTGGTCAAGAAGGCCAAAGGGATCCTGGGGTGCATTAGAAAGAGCCAGCAGGTAGAGGGGGGTGATACTGTCCCTCTACTCAGCCCTGGTGAGGCACATCTGGAGTAGTGTCCAAGTCTGGGCTCCTCAGTACAGGAAAGACAAGCAAGTACTGAAGAGGGTTCATCTGAAGGCAATGAAGGTGATGAGGGGATTGAAGCATCTCTCTTGTGAGGGAAGACTGAGAGTGGTGGCAGAGCACTGAAACAGGCTGCTCAGAGAGGTTGTAGAGTCTCCTTGTCTGGAGGTACTCAAGACCCTCCTGGACACAATCCTGTGCAGGTGAATCTGCTTTGGAAGAAGCTTTGAAGTAGGTACCTGCATACTTCCCTTTCAACTCAAACCATTATGTGATTTTTTTCCTGTAAGTAATATGTTGGTATATTTAGTATAAACAATTTTTAAAATGTTTTAGGAAAATCCAGGTGTTTTTACTAATTGCAAACTGGATAGAAATAGATTCCAGATTCAACTTAGTGTATGAAGAATCTAAGAATACCTTTAAAAAAATCAGCACTTTTACCAAATATGTTGTTCATACTCATCTCCTACTCTTCCCCATATTTGTGATTCCTATCTGTCCCATGACATGAACATAAATTTTGACTTCATCTTTGATCCCTGTCTTCTTAGCTATCACTTTACAATGTCAGGAATTTTAGCACATTGGAACTCAAGAAATTTTGCATTCAAATGTCTGAAAAGTCAGTCCAAAATATGAGAAAGTTCAGCTGGTTTTGTATCGAAATATGTGTACTTCTGGTCTTTGACTTGAAGAGCATCAAGTTGCAAACATAAAGTTAATTTCCTATATTTAATTAGTCACATCTATTCAGGAGGATTCTGAGATCCTCTTATTGGAGCCCAAGGAATCTTCAATCAGTAGAGGCTGTGATTTATGACTAAAAGAGAAATGACATGTGACATAATTATGAGACAAGGGAGAATTTCATTTGTTCCCCTATCCAACCCCTTTTGGGCATAATAGGACTCCTTCAGATTATAAGCAGCTGAGTTAGATGCCATATTTGCTGCTTTGTGTGTCCTATTCTCTGTTAGAACCCTGACAGTAAGAGAACAGAGGCAAGGCTCTGCACACTTGCTAAAAATAAAAATATAAATCATAATGTAAAAATAGTTTCCTGCTGGATTATTCCATTTCAACTGTTCTCTGAGCATCTCTAGTTGTAACAAGTTTTGACAGTCTTTCCATCATATATAGAGAGACACACTGTGTGAGCACAAGATGACATCTCTTTATGTTGCTGGCAGTTATTCCTGCAACAATATAAAGGTGTAGCTTGTCAGCTTTCATTTAAACAGCACAGCAGATATGCTTTTCGACACAGATAAAAAAATCCCATTTTGGATTTGTACTTCCTTTCAGGTAACTCAGACCAGGGAAACTTAATATTGGACATACACATAGGTATAAGCAACCCTGAAAGAGAGCACAACAATCTGGTAGACAAGTGACTTTCCACATAGAACTTGTAACTCATGTCAACCTCCACAGGAAACCTCCTCAATTAATTATTAATGTCTTCTGCCTTTGTTTTTCACTTCAGTGATAATCTGCTTTTCAGGCATTGTGTTCCTTTGGTTAGTGAATTATCTCATTCAGCATTCTTTGTTGGCCAGGCCTTTGGGAAATAAGTATTTTCATTAAAATTTAAATTTTTCCCTCATGGCCATATCCGTTAAAGAGAGTAAAGCAGAGATTTCTCCCCCTGCCCCCAACTTTATTACTTTTTCTTCTTCCTATTTTCCTAACATCTTTTCAGCTACTTTTATAACAGTGAAACACAGAAATTATTTAAACTTGGTGATTTTTGTCTAGCATCAACAGGGAAACATATATCAAATTTTCAAACATTACAGTGTGAGACTGTTGCTGTTTTTATTACTAGGTATTACTGTACCTATTGGATTAGACTGTTAAAATGATAATAATAAAGGTTGTGATTGGTAGAACAGAAACAGGATGAAGAATAACTGGAGCCAAACAGTGGGAATATCAAAATAAAAGACAGACTTATACACATTTCTCTTTGCATTCTTGAAAGACAATGATTTTCAATTCCCTCAGAAATTTTGAAACAGAATGATTTTAAACGTTCTGTGAAAAATAAGTTTTTTTAATGAATGTGTCATTGAAGAAATCAGAGTTATCACAAGTTGAGTGGGATAAGGAGCCTATAGCCGAATAGCTGCAATAACTTTTATGTGACAACCTTATGTAACCTGTACCTATTAATGTAATACATACTTCAGACCTTTTACACAGGAATACGAAAATGTAAAACCAGAGCACTATGGCAGACAGATAATCTAATTTTAAGTCATGGATGTTGGACACTGGCCTTCCTATTTGGATATTTGTTGTATAAATACGTTGGCTGATCTCTGTAAAAGAATTGCCAGCAAACAAGCAAAAGCAAAATATGCCACTGCATAGTTTTTAAAAAATCTACATGGAAATCCTGATTATTTTCATAAGGAAAGGATTTTGCATCTTTAACTATTTTTCTGTATTTCTTGTTGCTTGAAGTATAATCGGCTAAAAATGTACTTGGCATATGGATGAATGAAATGCATACCAACATAGTAGGGTTGTTGACCATCTAGGATTGGGAAGTACTGATCATGCAGACTGACAAAGACATTGATACTGCATGTGTATGGCTGCCATGGGGCACGTAGGATAATGACAAAGGTGCTTTGTAGGAAATGACATGGGCAGGAGGATGAAAATGCTGTATTTAATAAAGATGTACAGATAGTTAAATTTCTGTTCTAGATTTATTGAAGGCATGGACTCCTGGCTTTACTATCAGTGGTTGCCACCTATCTTTCCAAAAACTGAGCTCTAACCCTTAGACACGTGTGATTGAAGAATTCCTTTATGCTTATAGAAAAAGATCAAAGCTGAACTAAATCCATTAAGAGGAGCATCTTCTTTCTTACTAAAGAAAAAGAAGGAAAAAAAGGGTCTTATTGCTTTAAAAACCCAAATGAATATTCTGTTATATTTATAAGAAGAATCTTCCACTTAAAATTGCCTTATTCTAAAAGTAGTTTAAGAGCACATATACCAGCAGTATTCAGTTGTTCTTGGTTTGAAAATTTTGTTAATTTTCTGTTTTGTTTTGTTTCTTTCCCAACCCTGACTATCCCAAAATGAGGAAAACTTTAAAGCAAAAAAAAAAAAGCATTTACATTTTAATCTTATGACTGTAAACCAGAATATACAGTAATTTATGCAAAAGAACACAGCTCTGAAGGTGTTGCTTAAAAGGACTTTAAAACAATTTCAGCTGAACAATATCTGTTTTTTTCCTTAGTTACAAATTAGGACCTCACTAAAATCCAACTCACTTGTTTAGAATGGTTTCTTGGCTTCATTCTTCAAGAAAAGAAAATTAAGTTGTCCGGAATATACTATTTTTACAGATGTCTTTTGCATAATAGCATGAATTGACAAAGCACTACAGTCAGATTTTTTATTTAAAGATGAACTCTCTACCATTTCTTGATTTTTTAAATTCTGTCCTGTTCTTATTCTCATTTCTTTGCAATAGAGTTTCAGGAAATTATTTTTTTCTTAATACCAAGGACATGAATTTTCCCTGAAGGAAATTTGTATAAAAAGGTGATCTAAAATAGAGATGTATATAATGTGCAACAAGTAATTCATCTAATTTCTTTTCCAGCACAAAAATTAGAAGCAGTTTTCAATTTCCACATGGTACTACCCCAGTCCTTTGTGTTCCCCAGGATTTCTGCCAAATTACTTTCGCAATTTATTTTAATTCTGTGTAATAATTGTAGAAAACTTATTAAAGCCCTCACCATTCAGTATGTTTTAATGAATTGCTTTGGCTGGTAGTGACAGGGTGGATATTTTTTTGTGGTTCTGACTCCTAGCAGACTTTGTGAATACAGAGTACTAATTCACTATTGTCAACCCTAATGTGCAAGAGGCTTGAACCAGATCCAGTGAAATCGTGCTTTTTCTAAAGGTAATAATAGCATCTACTATCATTAATGTTTGTTTTCTGACACGTAGGATAAATTTAAATGCAACTTCAAGGATCTGTTCTTTTTTAAATTAAAATACTTTTAAAACAAAGCCTTTAGTATAGATAACATGACACTGATATCAAAATGCTTTCTTTCATTATCACTACCTAATTTCCTTTTTCCATCTATCCATTTATGTGTAGCAACATGAAAGAGATGATTGCTTAAATCCACATCTGCTCTCAAAGCAGTGGAGCAAATCTTTGTGTCTACAGTGACTATACTTCTCAGAGGAAATGCTGTGACTTGTCTCAAAAAAAAAAAAAGTTTTCTCTGTAATATTTTTCCTATATCAATATATATTAGAAGAAAGTTCAAATTATTTCATTTTCCCTTTCCTTTCAAAAAAGGACCATACTCACAGGTAATGAAGAAATAAAACCAGTGATATGCAATTCTGATGTTCTAGATAGAGTTGCAAAAGCAGGAACTAAAAAGAATTAGAAATTGAGCCATTCCCACCCATACATCCAAATAGAAAAAGAAGAGCATATGCTGTGCAGAACAAATATACTTGCATTGCTTTAGGTAGTATTATTAGGAAATCCTTTCATCACATTTAGTAAGTGGAGGATGTTGGCATAAGGTGCAATGAAACTGCTAATAATATTCCTTACTTAGGGTGGCAAAGCTATGAAATCAACAAATGCAATAAGCTAAGTACCAGTGACTAGGCTTCCTGTTAAAAGGCTAGGAAGAAGACAGAGGTCTTCTAGCTGAAGATAGAGGTTAAAATACTTCTAGACTTTAAAGCCTTCTGAGCTGCACCAAACTCTCTCTGCTTCCCAGCACAACCCCTTCTTCCAAACCCTTCCAATCAGGGCTTGGAAGATATGAATGGAATTGTTGCAGACAACAATTCAGCCTATCTTCCTCGTTCCCATGAGTATCAGACCTCTAATGCTGAGTCCACGGAGAATTAGAGGCCTTAGAAAACCAAAGGCTCCAATATTAAAAAGCTCATAATGAACAGAGGAAGTAGCTTGGCTGGAAATTTTTAAAAAGAGCTGGTCTGTAAAGATCTCCCTAATGAATAATTAGATATAAAGTCAGGCCACAATTATTACAGACAGTGGTTATACAGAATATAAATAACCTCAACTGAGTTCATGGCCCTGCTTGCTTTCAATAAAATTTTTATTTGTTCAGTCCAAAGTCTTTTTGACAATACTATTTTTATATTGGTTTAAGTTTACTAAAACCATATTAAGTTAATATTTGATAAAAGGCATACTATAGACACTTATACAATGAAACATCACTGAAATTTGTTAGAGGACAAATGAAAAAGGAATTATATTAAGCTAATGTAAACAGCAAGGCATCTTGTAGGATTGATTATTACCGGAATGGAAGATCATTTATTTGCAAACTTTAGTAATTGTTCAAACTATTGTAAAGAAAATTTAATAGAGATCAAGATTTAGCAGTTAAATAAAAAAATTTCAGAGTTGTTTATGAACACTCTACTGCTAAGAATATTAAAAGTTTATTCTGTAGTGGAAACTTTCCTTGTCAGGTTCCTTTTGGCAAGCAACCAAGACTTTCAACATCAAAATTAATTTTTTATAAGTTTTTCTTTTTTTAGTGGGTTTTTTCTTTTTTTTTTTTTGGTGTTTTGTTGTTGTTGTTGTTGTTTTATTCATGACACTAATAAGTTTTCAAAGACACCAGTCCAGGTCTAGGAAGAAGCAGATAATGCTATTCTACAAAAGAATCAAATAACTTTTTCTAAAATAACGATCAATCACAATTTCTATACTGGTGAATGAATATCTGAACTACTGCTCTAAAAAAACAAACCAAAATATTTGATTGTTAGCCCTGAATAAGTATCTCAAAATACCTATTAGTCCATCTAAATTATTCAGATGAATCAACCTGTTTGCAATGCTGTGCACAACACCTATACAATAAAAATTAACATTGTACTAATATTGTATTAAATGTTGATTATTTTATAGTATTTGAATAAATTTGCACATACATATTTAAAATAGAATGTTTGTATGTAAGATGCAGAATGTGTCCCTTTCCAACATTTCAACCAGTTGACTGCATTTGCATTGTGTCTAATATTTTTTTTTACCAAATCAACCATTAATATGTCTAGAGGAGATTTTTAACATCACTTGACCAAGAACTGGTTTATGCAGAATTATGAGGGATTGTTCAGTGCTATTTTTTATAGAAACTAGATCCTCTTTGACATTCTTACTGCAAATCAGACATAAAATGCCTGTGTATGCTGAAGCAAAGATGGCAGAAAGAGTCCTCAGCTTCTCTAAACCAGCAGTACTGAGGTGCTCTACTTGGCAACATTCATTTGAATAAAGCTTGAAAAAGCTGGAGTACTGCTTAGGCAGTCAAATGACTCAGGATATACCTTGAAGTAGAGGGTGCTGAGTAGAGTTAAAACCATGAACTCCTGTCTACTTTCAGGCATTGAGGCAGCTTCAAGAAGCTGCTCCCACCACAAGACATGCTCTTGTGGTGAATAAAATACCTGTTGGAAGAGGCTTCCTGAGAAGTGAAGGAGTGGAATTAGATCTGTTGTGGATTTTTCCCTCTATTTGCCAATCAGACTGACAGCTTCTAAAATTCAGCTCACATTTCAGAGAACAAGCAGTTGCTGGGGATAAAGCGGTTTAAAAAGCCTTGCTCTCTCTTAGGATTTTGAAAGCAACATGGATTCACTCAGCAGCATGATTTTGAAATTTCTTAAAGACTGGGCTGGAAATAACAAAACTTTTGTCACAAACACCACAGTTAAGCTGTTTGGTTTCTTGTACGAACTTTATGACCAGTCATTTCTCAAAGTCTCTCAAGCTCTTCAAATTTTTTTTTTTTTTTTAGTTCTGCCAATATTATTCATATCTAATAGGAAAAAAAGAATAAAGAAGAAGATTGTGTATAATTTGACACTTTGGAAATGAAGTCTATAAGCTCTCTTGTTAGTAAATGAAGAGGAATAGAAAACCAGAAGGAAAATTAATTCAAAGTCTTTTGACAGTTATTTTGAAGTGAGATGAACAACCTCATTCTTTTTGCTAACTCTGATGGAAACCTGCTTGCAGCAGAAATCTAGACAGCTATCTTAAATTATTCAATTAACTTTCAGATGGCTAAAGCGGAGTGATAGCAGTCTTAACTTGTCTTTTTTCCAGTGTGTATGGAAGTTTCATCTCCATGTGAAAAACTCAACTGGTCATTTAACTCCCAATCTCAGTTGAATTACAATAAAATCACTCTTCATCTATGATAATCCTTTCTTGGTATTTTCCTTTAATTATCAGGGAAGTTATGTAAGCTCTTAATATTAAGAGTAACAGATGCCTCAGAGAAATTGAGAAGTTCAGGGAAAATCTATAGAATTGTAGGTCATGTTAGTAACCTGCTCTTAATCTGCACTCTTTGTATTAGACTTGATTTATTTGCAATGAAAAATTGCAAGGAAAAAGGCATATTCTCATGGTATGTTTTTCAGGCCCACTTGTTTATTTCCAAATTCCTCTGGGAGATCATAATATGTGCCAGTGTAATCACATCTGGAAATGTTCTTTCTCTGCCAAGCAAGGGATTAAGGACAATGAGAGGACCCGCAGGACACTGCTGTTATTTTCTCTCTCTGCTGCACTTGGTAGAACCACCTCTAACATATAAAGAACAGCTTATCTTGACCTTTTTTCTGCAGCAGCCAACTACTACCAAGAGGGAAGATGACTGCAGTTAAACAAATATTCTTAACTACTACTGCATCCAGCACATCAACCAGCATAAATGGGCCCAGCATAAGCCTTCCACTTAATGCAGCTGCCAGACTAATGACATTATGCATTTTAATAACACATAACAGGATCCTCACTCATTTCTCTACAAGGATAAAGCCCTGTACATTGTGTGTACTGCTCTGAAGTAGTGGCCACAATCTCTCCATGGACCTGTAAATTCAACTCATCTCTGTGCTCTCTTCCAGACATCAAATCACCAAATCAGCTGTGCCGTAACAGCATATTGTGCACCAGGGTGCTTAATACTATGCATGTAAAGGATAAGTACACTTTCTGTGCTGAAGATGTGAGATCCTATGCACTGTATGAGGAAGGTGCAAGGCAGGGTCCCAAAAACATGTTAAGGAAAAGTAAGATCCTTCAATACTCTGCTTGGCTCCTACCCCTGGGCTTTATGTGATGCTGTCAGACTGTCAGAAGGACACTTGTCTGAGAAGGATGTAGGCTACATGTGCTGAGTGCAAGAGGCTGTTTCATGTGTAGAGTGGATGGGAGACACAGAGAGGTTTGTGTGCAAAACGAGTGTGCGTGAGCAATCTGTCAGTGTAAATGTGGTACAAGTCTGCCTCAATGCCAGTCCATAAATTAGAAAAATAACAGTTGTATTAAAAAAAGAACTTGACATGGTATTTGTTACTTCTGAGTTATTACCTGTGTAGTCACTGTTGCAGATTTCACACTAGTTCAGCCCCCAGGTTTAGTAAAAAGACCATTTTTAGTCAAATATTCTATTTTATTGTGATCTATAATGAAATAGCTGAAAGTTCCATCTAACCACAGAATCACAGACTCATTTAGGCTGGAAATCATTTTGGTTCCAAGAGAAGTTGTGGATGCTCCATCCCTGGAAATGTTCAAGGCCAGGTTGGGTGGGACTGTGACCAACTTGGTCAAGTGAAAGGTTCATGGCAGGAAGGTTGGAAATCTTTAGCATCCCTTCCAACCCAAACTTTTCTATGACTCTATGATTCCACGAAAAGGCCTTCAAGTTCATTGAATCCAACCATAAAACTGCCACTACATCTTCAATTCAAGGCTGGCTAGATATTTCCTAAACTTAAGAGACAGAAGTCACTTTAGACACTTTTGGAAGTCATAACACTCAGTGTATTTTAAAAAAACTGAGCATGTTTTTTAAACAATACATCTAATTAAATTCAATCTATTCAGACAAATAAAAATAAAAAAAATACTAATTTTGACTTAAATTGTTGCAATAAACGATCTCATTACAATTAATAGTTGAGACATCTCATGACAGCAAAGAGTATAATATACAATAAAATGACATTATCTTTGGAACATAGCTGTTAGAGGAGCAAATAAAGATGCAGAATTTGAAGATGCATCTGTAAAAACAAAATTAATTAGGAGAAAACACCTAAAACACTCAGTTGTTGTTCTGTATTGATTGTGGTTGCTTAAATGTTAATCATTTTGTTCTTAGCTATTTTCTATTTGTAACAGTAAAATGCATTTTTAAATTGGCATACTGAAGAATATTAATGATGCAACAAATAGATTGGTACTACAGAGATGTATCTGGTTTTTTTACAAGCATATTTAATTGCACATGATTCTTATGTTTCTAATTACAACCAGTACTAAAAGTGTCTAGATGCTTAAGGATGCATTTTTATATTTAAACATCCTTCATTATTATTACTTATATGGCAGATAGTTCGCTAAGATATAATGATAGGATATTAAAGTGGATTAGAAATCTCATTATTAGAACACAAGCTTGTCTGAATAGAAAGAAAAAAAATAAAGTACTCTAAGTGGAATAAGTACCTCTTCATTTTCTTTCACAAATCTAATTTTATTGCAAGCTAAATGTCAGAGACATAAAGACATAACTGCTGGCATGATCCCATCAGGGAGGTTTCTATCTGCTATCATATGGTATTCAACATTCTTTTTCCACAGATTTTAAGCAAAGCCAGCAAAATTTACTAAGGACTCAAATTTAAACCAAATATATTTCAGCCTATCTAGAGATGGATTGTTTATTTTTAAATAGTAAGAGATGACTGCAGTCAAATAACATTTCTTCTTGTATTTTAACTCAGCATTAGGGCACACACCAATTATGAAATTGTGCTGTCAGGTTACCCCTCTAAGGGCAGTCACACACTTCATGTTTTGAGTGGCAAATTGAATTTGACATTTAATTTGAAGCCCAGGATGCCATAATGTAAAACCTTCTGCAGTATTAGTGATAAAACATGAGGGCATACCTCCCGTCTGGGTTTTTTAAATAGTCCCCTCCATGTGACTATTGTCTTCATTATTTTCCATGGAGATTATTTTCCTGATATTGAAAGGAAAATCACGGTAAATATTTAGAATCACAGCAGCTCACAACTAGAGCATTTCAGGTTTCTTCAGAGATTCAAATAAGTGATCTAATATAAAATCTACCCATGCATACTGTTCAGACACCTTGTCATTTTTGAGTTTAGACCTCTTAGTAGGTGGTGGTGCCAACATTTCCTCATTTGTTTATTCTTTAGAATATAATTTAATTTAACATTGCAAGAAAATGTGCTAATAGTAGTTACAAGCCCTTTATTGGTGGAAGTTTAATTCCTTGCAAAGATTTCTGTGTAAGTTGGCCTTTCTTTAATACAATTTAGAGTATTGAAATGCAATATTTTCAAGAAGCAGCCAGAATTTTTCTTTCCTTGACAGAACAGGAAGTTTTAGGTCAAAAAATTAAGAATGTCACAATCTGAAAGTCTAAAGCCTGGTTTGGTGCACATGCGAATGGAATTTAGCCAGGATTTCTGGGTTAAGCATCACCTTGGAAGTTACCATTACATATTACTCCCCCTCCCCCAACCAAGAAACAAACAAGTGCAACAAAAACAAACTTATCCCCCTCCAAAAACAAACAAACAAACAAAAAAAAAAAAAACAAAAAAAAAAAACAAAACCAAACCAAACCAAAACCTCACTGATAGTTTCTTTACCCTCTAAGCTTTCATATTGCAACAGCCATGAATTCAGCTGTGAAATTACCAGTTCAGAATCAGGCCCAGAGGCTCCAGCCGCAGAGTACTATGTAGCAAATATCAGATCTCTGTGTGATTCAATATTTTTACACAAATATAACTCACCCAAATAGGAGCATATTTCTGGTTAATTGTCCTGCCCACAAAATACACTCAGCATAATGTAAATTTTGCATAAACTGGCACTATCTGATCGACATGAAAGTCAGCAATGATCCAGTTATTTCCCACTTTTTTCCCTACCATTTCTACATTCTCTGTCAATTGGATGAGGGGTTTTATTATAATTTTGTATTGTTGATATGCTAAAGTGGAATTTACTGTCATGAAGATGAACTGCTTTAGCACTCCCTACAGAGTGCCAATATTCCCTAATTATTTCAATAAGAGGTCAGAATTCTGTCAAGATATTGGAAGTATATGCCCTGAGGTTTTTTCCATTTTTTAGGTTTTATTTCTGAAATGATTAATTTAAGGCTTTTTTCTTGGGAGAGAACACCCTCCTTGATTAAAAGAAGACATGAGTCTCTTACTGGTTTCCAGAGAGTATTGTCATTGATTGTGTTAAAAACACTTATTTTAATTGATCTTGCATTTTTTTTCATTCTATCAGAACATTTCTTGCAAAAACCTTGTCCTTTTTTTAAATCCAGTTAGTTCCAATTGCTGGAACAGCAATTGTAGGTTGTAGGTTGTGTTCACTGAGATGAAAATTTATTTTTTAAATTTTTTCTTTATTCCCATTTATGAAGGAAGACAATTTAGAATTTACAAGCAAGAACACAAACTATGCCCAGCTTAAAGTTTACAGTGTGGCACTTTCCTCGCTGTAGAAGATGCTTCACTTTGGTAAATTCATACCGTCTATGAAACACAATCTAAGAGCACCAATTCAGCAAAATACAGTGAAATATAGTGAAGAAACTATGTACCTTGTGCTGTTGGAGTGCTGAAATTCTGCCAGTGCTTCATGCAAAAATACAAGCCTGAGGCTACTGGTGCATGCTGGACAAGTGCTGACAAATCCTAGTAATTACCCAGAGAAGGCTCTGTTGGGACAGAGTTTTCACTCACTTGTTTGACAGGAAGTGAAGTGTCAGGCCCATCACTGCACCTACTTAAGATGATTTTTTGGTTTTTTTTGCTTCTGGAAGATATGTGGAATGATGCCTGCCTTTATTAAAAGTTCAGCCATCCTCTTCCAAGAGACAAGAACCCCTTGGCACAGTCCTGATTATTGGTGATAAGGGAACCAAGGTGGAACTGAGATTGGAATTGTATGTGTGCTTCTCTTCCCTCCCTGATAATTAGTTGGAATCATAAGTGTTTTACAATTCAATTTCTAACCTGTGCTGCCAAAGAGGAATAGCAGGATGGCTAATAGATAGAGTGCCACTTATATCTGAAAAGGAATGCTGTCTAAGGATGCCTTGTCACCCTCCTGCTCTTCCCTACAGGTTTCATGCACAGCAGCAAAGAAGGCAGATAACAAAAATGTATCTTTTTGAGACCTTAGTAAAATAAGCTCTCAAAATTAGTCTGATAATACCTTTTGTTAAATGTGATGTTATATTTTCTATTCTTCTTATCTTGAGTGTTCTCTTAGACTCTAATTATAATAGTTTATCCATAAAATTAACATGATTTATCTGTGCAACTTAGTACTGTGACAAGTTCTTAAAAATAGGTGTCTGAGCAATTGGAAAGAGAAAATAACCCCCAACACATTCACTTCTTTTCTTTATGCTATCCATATTATGTCAGAATATTTTAAAATTATTCAAAATAAAAGAATAAGGATGTAATTAAGTATGATTATGTAGATTATGACTGAAAATGGAGAGGGAGGTATTGTCTGTTTTGAATATTTTTTAAGTGTAAGTGTATTTTGAAGATTGTTTTTTAAGTGTATTATTTGTAGTCTTTGTATTTATGTTTATATGACTCCTTAGCCCCATCCAGCAATCTACTATAGGATGAAAATTTATATTAATTAAAACAATCAATAAATTAATTCACTAAATATAATGAATAAATTAACTAATCAGATTTAAGTCAAACTAATTTAAAAAATTTAACCAGACTTAATCAAGGACAAAGGGACTTTAGAAATTTGATAACCTTTCATAGATAATTATACAGGAAAGAAGTCATGTGTTAGCTTGGCCTAATTCGAGTAAATTAAAAGACAAAGTCTAATTGTAGACCCTTCAGCATCATATAATGAATTATAACCTCCCACCTAAGGAAAATCCAAAACTAAAACCACATGATTGAACACTAACCAAAGGTGTGGGAAACATCTTACTTATATCACTATTTTAAATTTCCAGTAAAGAAGACTCATAACACATCCAGCAGTAAAATCTCTAATTTGAAAATATTGCCACTAGTTTTACCACACCTACATTTACACCTCGGAAGTAGTTCAGAAGAATAAACTTCCAGAAGAACAACTAAAAACAATTTCAGTTTCAGCTTCATGATTATGAGTGGACCTCTTCTGACAATTTATTCACTAAGGAGAAAGACATTAAGAAGTCAAACAAAGTCATTTGAAGTGCTTACAATGTTTATGGAGAGATAAAAAGAGAAAATTAGTCAGTACAAATATTATGGCTGCAAGTGGATATTATCATCTGTTTTGATCTTATTTTCAAAAGATACAGGCTGGGAAATATTTTCTGAGCCATAGAAAACTCACCACCTTCAGAAAAGGAAGTACTGATATTGTGAGTAAATAAATTATTATACAATTAATTTAATATAATTACTTATTTCCTCACTAAATTCCTTTTCCCAAACAAGTGGGTGAAGGGGGGCACTGGATAATCAAGAGGTGGCAGCAGCTGATGAGAAACTTAGAGACTGATTTCTCCTTGAGGAGGCAGAAGATGGATGTTCCTTCACATCCATCTGCTATATGTCTAAAAATTTAGTTTGATTATTATGTCATACAGGGGACAGAGGGAAAGAATTTCACTCTTCTCTTAGTGATTTGAAGATTCGTTGAACATATCAGAAGTGCCACAGTTTTAAGGAAGATAATTTTCAGAGTTGCAGAGGAAGTGGGGAATAAGGAAAACAAAATAAATCTGTGATCTCAGTTTGGTGAAGGGAGGGAATAATGAAGGAATAGCAATCTAAGGACAAGAGAAGAGGCAATGTACCTTTCCTTACTCATAAGCCTCAGTTTGAACTATCTGGCTCAATATAATTCTTTTTTATTTTAATTTACCAATCTCCTCAGCTGTTCTCTTACAATGTAAATTTTATGTGACCATCAGTGACTGAGATGAATGATTAAAATCAGATCATAACATTCTGCCCCCAAGTATTTTCTGTTTTCATAGAACAAGCAGATTAAATTTTACAAGACAGCTACACATCCAAAAATAAATCTGCTGCATCTCCTATTCCTATGTACACTTTTGTAGCCTGTCTTACCCCTTGTCCTTGTTTGTTGGCCTCTGTAGGCCAATCTTTGCCCTTGATTATTTACATGCAATACACTAGAAAGTTATGCATTATTTGTTGCCTCACTGTTTACTAGATCTCTTCCACAAATAAAGCATAATATTTGGAGAAATCAACCAGATTTATAATGCAGCATCACAACAAATGTGCCTTATGTGCCATTTTTTACACCTTGGTATGTATAGAGTAGTTTAAAATAATTGAGAATGAATTAAGAAAATCCACAGATCACAAGGGATTTTTGGCACCAGGCTCTCTCTCCTACAGGCAATGCTCATCCCATTCCTCTGCCTGCCCCTTCTCATGAAGATAAAATCCATGGCTCTTTCACCCTCCACCATGACTTTGCTATTTGGTTTTCCTAATTCAAGAGCATTTAGGTCAAGTTTTGTTTCTGAGACATAAATCATTATGTAGGGTCACAACAGTCCCAGCTGGCTTGGTCTGAGCAAGTTAGAAGAATGAAGATATGTACATGCAGATGTACATGAATGTAGCTGTATATATATATATATATATACACACACACACATTAATTTAAACCTTACTTTGTCTTACACACTGACAAAGTTAAATTGGTAAGACTTTTATTAAACCTAAACATTTCAATTAATGCCCAGATGTACATCCATCTAATATAGTCTATACAAAATTAGGGGTTTTTTATAGTGTTTAAAAAAAGGGTTTTTTTTGTTGGTCTTTTTTTAGCTTTACCTAAACAATTAAGATTGCAAAATTCATTTGGTTTTGTTCTTGTTTGTTGTTTTTTGGGCTTTTTTCCCCAAATTATAAGGCTTTTATGGATGATAAACTTGCTGATAAAGTTTTTTTACATGGTATATCAAGAATAATTTTGAGACTTAAATCTCACTTTAAAGTTAAAAAAATTACATTTAATTTCTCCAAATTCTATGAAAAAAAGATGTTCTGGAAATTACTGTAGTAAAAAAGAACTGCTAATATTTAAGGCAATGCATTCAACCTACAACCCAGAACAGCAAAAATTGTTTGTTTATTAAAGAACAGATGTACAAATAAAAATATTTGTTTTCCCCTATGTTCAGTTACTCAAACATTTTACTTTTTTACACAAACAAACAAAGACAAACTTATCACATGGATATGTGAACTTCAATTATTTGAGAGATTGAGACAAGCTTTGAAGGGAATGATATATTTGAGCATTTAGCTTTAAATCAGTGCTTTGGCATATGGAATTACAAAGTAAACAGCAGAGAGTATGGAAACACAACCATAAGAAGCAAGAAAACAAGAAATATGTGAATATAAAAGAAAATGCAATTACTTGATTTTGACTGTTATGTCTTTGATAGAGGTTCACCTGGGTAGTCACGACTTTCTGCTAAGTAAATTCTGTCTACCTGCTTGGCCTTTATGAAAATTAATGACTCAGAATGAGTTAAAGAGATTATATCATTCATCTTGCTTTTTGAGGAACAATTTTGGCTACAGAACACTGTCCATAAAACGTCCCTGGACATATTTATTAATCTGTGGGTATATCCTATGACAGCTGTAAACCTGTTATCACTGACATTCAAACAACATTTTTATTTTACACTCTCATTGCAATGTAAAGACATTTCTATGAAATCCACCAATATTACTGGTCTTATATTTCCACTTTGAGAATAAAGACAGCCTTTCCAGCTCAGATTTTCTTTGAGCAAGTGTTTTTATGTTGGAGTTTCTGGGATTATGGGCAGGCTATAAAAAGATCTGTTTAATAATAAATTAAGTGACCTGCAGATAGAGAAATTAAGTTTGCACAAAACTCTCACAAAAAATCTTATCTTCTTTTTTCTTTAGAAAGATCATTATTCAGCTAGTACAAACTTGTGTGTGCACATATAAATTTCTTTCTTTTAAAATAAAATATTGGTTTTGCTTGTTCACTTGCTGTGAAATGAATCCAACATAATTCAAGTAAAGATGACAATTTAAAAGCCTCCTCAAAGCAATATAAAGTAGTTTAAACTGCCTTGTTAAAAAATCAACTTAATTTACTCAGTAAAATGTATAATGCAGCTCTAATGATTAGGGGAATCAAGGATATATACAGTCTAAATTTAATTGGTGACTATGTGGGCATTTGTCCACATCATGGTCACGTTTCTTGATCAGTGAGATGATCATCAGAATTTTGAATGTTCTTATTCAAACTCACACAACATTTAAAATTCAAGGTGTTTAGCCTTTCCAGAAGCTGAACTGTGTTTGCTCTTCCTATCATAAAACATGAAGAGACTGTAACTACTTAGTGTACTTCCAATTATTTATTTCTTTGTTATGTTTTAGGTTCTATTGATTCCTCCTTAAAAGTGACTATAAAACTACTGGAGATGTTATAAACAAAGGTTAAAAAAAGTTGTTCTAAATAAAATTAATTATGACCTAAGTAACTTCATCAATCAATCCAGTTTTATGTAAAAATCACACAAAGATTCTTCTTTAGTAGAGAAAAAGAAGAGAAAAAAAATAAAAAAAACCCAGATGACAGCATAGATGAAATATTTTGTTGGATGCCAGCTCCAAAACTGCTCTTTCCTTCTTACACATCAGATAATCTATTTAGCCATGAATTAGCTGTCATAATAATTTTGAAGAACATATTGCATTGATTATCTTCACTAACACCCTGTGATGACACACTGCCATTAAAACATGTTTAAAAGTATGTGAGAGTGAGATACAGGGACTAATTTTTTAAACAACCTTAGCCACTCACTCACATCACCATGCCTGAAAACTCTTCTGTATTAAGAATATCGGGCACTTTCTTTGTATTGGTCAAAAAAACTTCTTGCTTAAAGATGGCCCAGACTTTCAAAAAAATTGTTATTTTTGTTTTCTAGGATGTATTTTTCCTTAGGTGGATTGCTAACTTTCTCACTTCCTTCCTACAAAGTCTAAGATTGTCTCAATTTTATTAAATAGTCAAGCTTTATTTTTGCTCTCAGTAGAGATTATTATAGAGAATCAAAAATCATTACTGTTTTTCTGGCTACATCTTCTCATACTTAACCAGAAACAGGTCTAATTTGGGCACCTCCCCATTTTTATCCATAATGAACTCTTTCTGACTATTTGAAAATTGATACTGATATGCAAACTCTTACTTTGAAAAACATTTCACAAGCCATGTGCATCAACATGATCAGCTAAAGAGAAACAAATAAGATGAACCATCAAAATGAAATCATAATGTCCTATCTTCTGTTCTTATTAGCACATTATTTTTTTTTTAATAATTGAGTGTAGTCATGCAGTTTTTAAGACAGATTTTGTAACTGCTGTTCTGGATTTTTTCCCTCTACTAATCCTTTAGCAATAAATTATGACAATGAAAATCACATAGATGGATGATAAAAGCATGAAAATCTGAACTGGAAACCCTGTATTAAGAGAAAATAACACACCTTTCAATGTTATTTTGGACTGCAGTTATATATGGGCTTTTGTCACTAAAAATCATAAGGATACCAGCTGCAAACATAGCCTCTGGGAGGAAGCAAGCCCTAACATGATGAATCTGGAGCTATTTTGGCTGCCACTGTTTAGTCACAGTCAGCAAGGGTTGACATAACTCTGCACACACAGCACCATCTGTGAACAGACACCTCTACACACCTTCCAGTGCACGACTTCAAACAGCCACAACAGCAGCCAGCATGAGCTGTACACCTACTCTGGGAAACCTTCTGATCCTGCTGCATTAACTACTTCTTACCAGAACTGCTGATAATTTGTCTTTGGTCCACACAACCCCAGGGCAGGGCTGATGTTTAATTTGAGAAAATCCTCTATGTGTGGGGCTTTACCTCAAAGGACATATTATATATTAGAGGGACAAGAAAAACAATTTATTTGCTGCATGACAGCATCAATATTCTGATTATTTATTTATTTATTTATTTATTATGATTTATTTATTATTATTTTACAAACCATTTCTGGGAACAAGCACTGAGCAAACACCTCCCTAAATGGACCAGACTAGCACAATTAGCATTTCAGAAGTGCACTCAGGAACATCTTACAGGGTTATACTTTAACTGGACATCTCTAACACATTGAAAACTCATTGTCACTCATTTGTCACATTCTTTTCTCTTTGAAGGATCAAAAATAGCTGTATGAATTTTCATTGAGCTATACATATATTTCTCTGATAGCAAGATTGAGAAGCTACAGTTCAATATCAGTTTAAAGGGAAATTAAAATCTACTGAAAAACATGAAACAAAAAATATTGCTCAGCAGCCTTGGAGAGGGAACAATAGAAAATCTAGAGAAAATTGCATCTTTGTGATAGGAGATACAAAGCACAGATCCAGAGCCTACACAAACTATTTAATCCTTTATTGATGTATTCATCCAAAGAAATTAAATTTTGCTCTGAATGCAGATTGCCAGATGAGGGTAATTTCCAAATGCCAAAATGTCTGCTGCAAGTAAAGATGCCAGCTGTAACCAGGACTAGATATTTACTGTAATCATAACTTGGTGCAGATAACGTACTGGAAAACATCACTTGCAAAGCTGTCTTAAATGGAGAACTTTATAAACTAAAAAAGCTAAGTAGTTTGATTTTTTTTTCAAAAATTACTGTGTTAATGCATGTGACACTAATATGTGTTGGGATATTTTTTAAATACAAGATCAAATAGATAAATATATGTATATATATAGATCCTATAGATCTATTCAAAAGACATCTTAAATAAATAAGATATATGACAAATTACTGCCTTCAATTTGTTACAGGTCCCTGCAGTTGGTTTCTATTTGATCTATGAATGAACAATAGAGAAGGTGGGAAGCCAGACCAGTCAACAGCTCAGTCTGAGAAAAATAAGCTGTTATTAGAGCATTCTGGAGGAATTTAATTGCTTTCAGTCTGATTATGAGGAGAGAGAACTGAACAGCCATCCTTATACATTACAGAAATTAGTTGCTCTTCAAAGAAGTAGTAATAGGTGGATTAACTTTTCATGTACCAGCATTTTTCTGCAGGTAGATGCTAGAAGACTGAGACAACTTTTGTTTTCTCCTGCCCTAGGTGTTAAAAATGTATAAGCACTTTATAGGAGAGAATATTTTCTTTTTCATAATCAATATGAATACGTGTACAGAGACTGACGTAAAGGCACGAAGTGTAATTCAGGGGGTAAAAAAAAGGTGTAAAAAGTTCATAGTGCATTTTTATGAACTTTCTTTATTAATCAAGGAAGCCTTGTTCACTTAACATTGTCATCATTGTAAACAGATTTCTACAGTAGAACTCACAGACATGAATCTTCTGCTGTCTTAAATTAAGATACTCCAGTTTTTCAAAGTAAAATGTGCAAAAAGAGTTAAAATTATTTTTAAACAAACAAATTAAAATATTAAAGCTGTGGGAAAAATGAATGTACAGGACAAGACTTCACACAGGACTATCCATGCATCACTAAAACAAAAGAAGGTGAAGATAGAATATGTTCTAATCAACACTTTTCCAAAGGGCTAGATTATATTATCAGAGAACAAGATAAATTGCTATTCAGGATGCAGAAAGAATATTTTCATTTTAAAATATCAACAGATTTTTTAAATATGACTATTATGTAAAAAAAAAAAAAAGTGAATTCTAGAATATGTGAATTATAGAGTTTCTAAACCAAAATTCTAGATTGCCTTGGAGGGCACTATTTTCATTTCTAAGAGATAAAGAGTTTAAATGAATGACAGTTTAAATAAAATTTTTCTTGTATTTGTTTTTGAGCCAGTAAGAAATATGCCAATAAAATTTCTATCAGCCATAGGAAACACCCAGATTGTGATGCTGGAAGAAGAATTGATACAATCCTCAGAGCACTGGAGTTCTGTCCAATCTCAGAAAATGTACTGCCAGCCATGCGTTTTTACAATAGAGTATGAGAGATTTATAAAGATATTTGTGAAGCAACTTTCTTTATGAATACAGCTGGCATGGATATATTACTGACAACTGGCAACACAGCAAAATGGTACTAAAGGTTTGTAGATCAAAATGAAAAATCCCCAACTAAAAATCCCAAAAAATCTGCAAGCTGAAAAGTTTTTATGAGATCTTCTCCAGTACAAATAACAAAAACCCACTGGAGATAAAAATAAGGTATATAAAATAGCCTGCTACAGTAAACAGTCATCACGAGAAGGACTTATTTTTATTTTCATTTACAATAATTTTTATTTACATTTACATTTAGATCAATGATGTTTTCATATTACTTTTCCTTAAAGAATATTAGTTCACAGTTACTGACAGTTTGAAATAAAATCAAAACTTTAGACAATTAAAACCCTTCAGAATGTCATTGTTGAAGGTTATTGTAATAAGGATGTTGCAATTTAAAAAGTTTGGGGTTTTACGTATCTTCTCCCAGTTAATCATAAATGGCAGCATAGCTTGAGCTGGGAAAGGACTGTTAAGCTCATCTCATTCCAACCCTCCTGCCGTGAGCATGGACACCTTCCACTATGCCAGGTTGTCAGAGCCCCATCCAACCTTGCCTTGAACACTTCCGGGGATGGGGCATCCTGTCTGGGCAACCTGTCCCAGTGCTTCACCAGTCTCACAGGAATGAATTTCTTCCTGACATCTAGTCTAAAACCAGCCCCTTTCAGTTTAAAACCCTTACCTCATGTTCTATCACTACATGCCCTTGTAAAAAGTCCCTCTCCAGTTTTAGCCCTTCAGGAATTGAAAGCTGTTTTAAGGTCTCCCAGAGCCTTCCCCAGGATCAGCAAGACCAGCTCTCCCAGCCTGTCTTCATAGAAGAGGTGCTGCAGCTTCTTTATCTGTAATCCAGATCATTGTAATCCTCTTGTGGACTCACTCCAACAGGTCTATGTGCTTTTCAGTATTACTTGAAATGTGGAAATCCCCAAAGAGAGTGCTAAGTAGCTGTTTTGTTGTTGCTGAGAGTAAAATGTTATGGAAAAGAAAATACTTCTTGCTTATTACTAATAAAAATATGGAAAATACTTCTTGCATATTACTAATAAAAATATTCATTGCCAAAAATTGTCAGCAGCAAATGTTAAGATTGTGAGTTGTCAAAAGAGAGTTTGACAGTGGAGAACTTAGTTTTGGAATGACTGTCAGTTAAAAAGATCAGTTGAACAGAAAATTAAAATTAGTATTTTAAATTTATTTGCAAACTAATAATAATAATTAAAACCAAAAAAAAGAGACCTGTTTGGAGTAAAATTAAATATTTTGTTACTGCATTCTAAACCAATTTTGATTATTATTTTTAATGGTTACTAAATTATTTTAATTTTTTTAAAATATAAAATAATTTTACAAAGACATAATTTATGTTCCTTCACACTGCTTTTATGTGGCAAAAAAGTCATATTGTTCCCTGAGAAAGGAGTGAATTTAAAATTTCAGGTAGACTGATATCAAAGGCATTTCAAGCAATAAAATGAATTGTCTGAATCATAAGTTTGATGTCATTTGAGATTATTTCAGAAATAGGCAATTATGATGTTTCACAGATGAGGGAACATCAAATTTAAGTACTGAAGCCATGAAGGACTTGGAACCACAGGAAGCCGTAGATTGCAACTGACAAGCACTTTATGTTACAGCAAGGAGCAGGATGCCTGGTGTACAGCAGGAGACTGACCAGTGGCTCAGTAAGGCCTGTATTATATCCCTGGGGTGTAGACATTTTCAGACATGGCCTATCAAGGTGCATAATGTGCACTAAGTGGATTGCAGCCCGTGATTAGGGCTTGCCTGTGTGCTTAGCAAAGGAATAACATGATTATCTAATTTGCAATGCATGATAAGATATGCCACTTTCTAAGGAACATAGGATGTATAAGTATTAAAGGACACAAAGAGCATAAACACAAATCATAATTTGTGCCCATGGACTCCACCTGCTTCAAGGTGAGATCCCACTGTGTGTCACCCATCACCTGAGTAGACAGTTTAATTTGCTCCTGTGTTTTATCACTTTGAATAACAGGAACTGTGGAGCCAACCTCTAAATCTAGGTGAAGTCAGCCTTTGAAAGAAGTGGAATTGGAAAGGCTCTGGGTGAATTAGAGGCAGCCAGATGCTGAGAAGTTGTTTTTCTGAATGCTAGTGCTGGGCAGTCAAGGCTGTGGTCCCAGCTGTGGTTTAACTACATGCTCGTCCCTCCATGGAATTGTCACCAGAATTGTCAGGTGTTTATTTTTTAAACATATATTTGGGATGCTGTGCAACATTGGCTAATATTTTACCTGTGTTCTGCTCCATGCAGACTATAAAAATCCTCTGAAATATTTTTTATACATTAGGAAAAGACTGAAGTAAAATATAATTAAAGTCTTCACCCTTTCATTTTCTCTTTTCTTGCCAAGAATGATGAATTGGGTTTTCAAGTGGAAGGTGCATTCTGATACATACATATTTATATTTTTCAGAAGACATATACAGAGTGACTGTGAATAGCAGTAAAAACAGCTCTGCCAAGAAAATAAAAAGTACTACTGCTTTTCAGTACTTTTATTTTGTACTATCCCTTGGGCAGGCATTCAGATTAAGCTATAATATGTTTTGACTCTAAGAGGAATAAAGGTAGAAAATGAAAGATTTCACTGAAATTATAGCAATGCTTTTAATACTGAATTAATTTGATGAGGCACCTTGACACCTAATTCTTATGACAAACCAGACAGGTTGCAAATAAATAGCATTTTTTCTTTCTTTTTTTTCCCTTATAGTTGGTTTCAGAGTTCCAGTACAATTTCATGTATTCTCAGTTTAATATATGGTCAGTAATATTATCTTAAAAAAATCCCTAGCTGATGCTTCTTCAATTCTCAATCTATTTTCTGAAATTCAAAATGGATGAACTTGAAAATTAGGTAGGTCTTGTCTTTCCATGTACTGTCATCAGGTCCTCTCCTCTGTTAAACTATTTGGAAAAAAGAAAAATGTGTATTCATTTTAAGGAGAATAAGGTATGTGCTCATTTCTAAAACTACATGTTCTACTTTAAGGAAGTGAACACGATGAACTAATACCTTACTAGGTATATATAAATTTTGCATTTCAGGTTTCAAAAAAGAGAAGATACCAAATTATAAAGAATCCAGGAAAAGCAGGAAATATCAAGTGTTCTTGATATTTCCTATACGTGCTGAAAGTTCAGGAAATGGTATGATGAAACAACAAAGAAGCTGACAAGTCAAAAGTCAGAATATAAATGACCTAAATATCATAGAGTCCGATTTGCAGGTCTTTTGTCTAATGCAATTGTAAAAACCTAAAACAATTGTACTTTCATGTTAAAACCTAATCTTTCTATAAAGAAATATTTCTATGTGTTTTTTTAAAGAATGTAGGAAAACATTATGAGAAATTAAAGAAGAAATTTATTACTTTCAAAAAATTACAGAAATTACTACTTCTGTCTTGATATTTTAAGCTTTTAATTGCTTCTCATGGATGGTTGTATAGCCTCCCCATAATTTTGCATTTGCAGTTGTGATCTAGTGATAAAGACAAGCAAACCCTGATAATATTACAGCAAGAACTTGATAACTAGGTTTGATCTTGAATAAATAGCCCTAGCTCAAAGCAGCCATCCGGTCTGAACTCTGTGGTGGTGCTGGTAACTCCTTTTTGCCTTTCTACTATTTCATGGTTTGTTAAAGTGTCTAGCTGTAAACATACCTTTAAGATTCTATAATAATTTGTAACACTTCAAACAATGAGCTTCTTTGAAGGTTGCACTAGTCATTTTTTTTTGCTGCAAGGATTCCTTTTTTCGACCTTTCCATTTTTCTACAAGTACCAGGGAAGTATGAAGACCTTTATGTTGTGTTAAAAATACTCCCCTTCTGTCTAGACTGTGAAAATTTCAGAGATACAATTGATCCAGTTCTTAAATGAGGTCCAGTATTGTACTAACTTTCCTCAAACTGGATGAAATTGTATTCTTTACTTGTAATTTGCTGTCCAAAGTGAGACCTCCAAATCAAACTGCTTAGACCAGACAGCAGTCAAAAAATGGACGTGAGATATTTCTTCCTGTAGTTTTCAGATCTCTCTACAATTTAGGGTTATCAATCTCAATTGCCTTTCTTCAGTAGCTCAGGGAAGGCTGGAGGTGAGCTGGGGCAATAGAGTGGAGGTGAAGCTAATGTGAGGTTGTGCAGTAACACCTTCCTCTTGTAAAGGAACGCTGGTGGCAGTGACACTGAAAGCAGTTGCAGCAAAATGGTGTGACAATAGCTAACTCAAGAAGAGCCCAGTGACTAGAAAGTAGCATTCAGTCATGCTTCTTTTCTTCAGGGTCTTAGACAGCAAAATCCAACCTGCAACACAGGGAGTGATCCAGTTTCAAACATTGTTTTTTCCTGAATCTGTGCATTGGAACAGAGGCAAAATTTCTGTATCTTGGTCTTGCAATAAAGATCTGGTCTTTATTACACACCCATCAGACTGCAGTGGGAAGCAAATTACTTTGAGTCCTCCATCATTTTTTGGGAGGTTTATAAGTATTAGTATTGTAGGTCTGCTTTAAAAACTAATTGTACTTAGCAAAGGGCCTTGGAGGGGCCATGACCATGAACAATGCCTTCACTCTCATCACTGAGACATGGAAAGTAATTTGGAAAGTTCTGTAAGTGACTTACATGGCTTGTTGCCTTCAGCAGCTGCAAAAGCATTGATAAGAACTATGCCTAAATCAAACTGGCACTGCTGTAGTCAAGAGGTTTTTCAAAGTTGCACATGGTTAGCAAGTGTTCTTACAAAGTGGGAGCACAAATGTCTTTCTTCTACATGGGAGGGCATGGAAAACAGTATTCCTTCTCACTTATCACTTCCAGAAAATAACTTCATGCTTGTGATAGGTTCAATATGTAAAACCCTTCTTGCAGTTTACGATTTTGGGAGAGAGAGGGGTACTGGGATAAAAATTAGTGAAAGAGATACAGAAGCTCATTTTCATTCCATCCTGTTTCTCTTGCATTCTGGTTTTATCTTGTACATAGAAAAAAAGAATTCTTATATAATTAAACTACATTGCCAATTTTAACACTACCCTTTCTTATGTCTTAAGATGAATTGAGAGCATAATCATTTATGATGCTTGCTATTTCTTCCTAAGCCAATATTGAACAATCTATCAAGCATGAAGTGAAACTTGCTGTCACAGGAAATCACTAAACCAAACATTGTACAGTCAAAACGAAGAATGTCATTTTTACAGACACACATAGAGGCACACACACACTAAACTGAGCTAGTTCATGCCTTTAAGCTAGAGATCATAAATCCTCCAAACTTTTCACCTTTTAATTTGATGTTTATATAGTTACTAAAGTAGTTTTACTGAGCAATTTTCCATTGATCTTTGCTTGATTTGGCTTGACATTTTTTTATCCATGTCAGGTGGGAATTTTTGCAATGGCCTTAAGGAGTCATGTATATGTCCAGCATCAGCACTTCCTAGGGATGAATGGCTAACACTTGAGATTGCTCTGTCTGTCATGTACTTAGGTAACTGCCTGTTAGATGCAAAACTGTGGGTAGAATAATGAGATTATCCTTTTAAAAAGCTACTGTATAGTGATAACAGTAAAATTACCTGAGAAGTCATTTTAAATATTAGACTTCCACATCAGAAACTAATAAAAGGTTAAATTCTCAGCATTTTAGTCTTGACTACCTAAATTTCTTATCACTTGCAGTTCTCCAAATCCTTGAATTTATCATGAAGAAGCCTTTTTTCAAGATTATTTTAGTCATCATCAAGCAAAAGCAGCAGCATTTTTCAGCAATACAGCTCACTGCAATTTCTGTACATCCAAAAACTTATTTTTCAAGTACTAAACTACCAGTCTCTTCTCAACCTAATGTTTCTTTAAGTGAATTTGCAGTATTAGAACCTAGAATTCAGAGGTTTATTTATATTGAAGCAATTTCTTTCAATTAAGCAAAAGGATAAACAATTCAGAATATATTCCATCACTATTAGATTATTAATGCAAATCTGTATGATTAGGAGCTACAAATGCTTACTCTTCAGTTGCACTTTGCAATCTCGACAACAGAAATGCAAAAAGGGAAGGAAATTACTTCACTTGCTTAGTTAATCTAAAAGTTTACTGCCTCTTGCTAAGTCAGTTGTAGGTACTGACCTACTGAAATTAAAAGCCTTGGAAAATGGGTTAATGCTATATATATTAAGTCCTTGTAATACTAACGCTAAAGAGTAAATCACTGAAACATTTTCAAGAACAAAAATAATTAACCAAACCTCAGAAAATTTAATACTACACTTCTAATTCTTTCATCTCTAAAGATAAAAGAACTGCTACTCTTACACATCTGTCTCCTGCAGACTTCAGTTTTATTTTTACAAGCTGAAATGAAAGTTGACAGTGCTAAATTTACAAGTACACTAATGTATGCATATTACTGCTCTTCTAAGTGTGACTTTGGTCCTTAAATATCTTTAGGTTTTCTAAGAAGTTGACAGTGGTTTGAAAATCTTCCTACTAGTCAAAACTTATTTTTCAAAGGAACATAATGTGTTTTCTCATGATGAACGAACACAATTCAACAGGGAAATGAAAAAAAAAAACTTACTGGTTTTGTAATGGTTTTTTTTTTTCCAAAGCATCTTTCTGAAAATTGAACTGATTTCCTTTCATAAAATATAGGCTGATAGACAACCTCACCAAAACATTTGATTACTAATAAAGAACAATCACTCACAGCAATTTTTATAATAAGCACCTGAAAGAAAATCAATATTAACATTTTCAGTAACCTGAAAGAGGAATTATGTTGTATTTGTTTCATAAATGAAAGAAATAAAGTATAATACAAAATTCATTCTATATGCAGTGTTTTAGAATCTGCATACTTGCATTGTGTGAAAGGAAAATTACTGTTAGGACTACAAAAATGACATCAACCTTGACAGCTTTTGGAATCAAGTACCTGCCAAAAAGATCTGCCCACCTACATGACAGCTTGTTATTTAAGTACTTAAAATTAATTTCCTCTCCTTACTCTTGCAGAACAGTGCTTCAGAGAATAAATCTTTTCTTAAATATAGATGACAACTCCAGAAAATAAGGTATACATTCTCTATGAAAAAGGTTCAGGATTTCTTTGAGCCACAAACCTAGATCAGTGCTATAAGAGGAACATGAGGAAGTGTGTGCATTCTTTTACAACCAAATGAACATAACCTTTTCAACTACATACCTGAAAACTAATGTTAAAACAAAGGATCACTAAACTGTTAACTAAGAATTTTGGTTTTATTATTATAGAATTTTCAGTGTTGAAGAACATAGTAAGATAAAGTTTGTTTTATGCAACACAGAAATTTTACACTCTGCATATGAATAAAACCTTCAAATTATCTAGCAGACATTCTCCTAACAAGAACAAAACAAGGCATTGTTATGAATTACAAAAGAAGCAATATTTAAGGTGAGTAATTTCTGTCTGTTAGACAGTGAAAACGTCAAAAAGATATATATTAAAGGATAAAATATGAGAACTATCATGGTTTAACCCCAAACAGAAGCAAAGTACCATGCACCTGCTTGCTCACTTCCCCATTCACCAAGATGGGATGGAGAAGGGAATGGGAAAAAAGGCAAACTCCACAGGCTTAGATAAGAACAGAAAATATTATTATTATTATTATTATTAATAATACAATTAAATAGGAGATAAAAAAAGAGAGATGGGGAAAAAACCAAAACCCACAAGTGATGTACAATGCAATTGCTCACCATCTCATGACCGATGCCCAGCTGGTCCCCCAGCAGTGATGGGCTCCTACCTGCCAACTCGACCCAGTTTCTGTACAGGGCGTGACCTTCTGAGGTATGGAATATCCCTTTGGTCACTTTGGGTCAGCTGTCCCTGCTATACTCTTTCACAGCTTCTTGTGCCCCTCCTCACTGGAAGAACATGAGACACTGAAAACTCCTTGACTCAGGATAAGCACTGCTCAGCAATAATTAAAACATCAGTGAAATAACATTATTCACATACTAAATGAAAAAAAACCCAGACTATTGATCTAGCTACGAGGAAGAAAAATTAATTCTATCCCTGCCAAAATCAGGATAGAATCTTGTAATAAATGTTTTAAAATACAGTTATATCTAAAAGTTCAATGTGTGTCTTTCTTTTATTGCAGGATAAAAAGCACTTGGCAACTAAAGTTTGGTAAATTGTCATTTTTAAATAGGACAAGTTTTTCTTTAAAACCTAATTGTAAGGCATTTCTCAGATTTTGAATCACTAAAAGAAAGGGGAAAAAGACATCACCTTCCTTTTAAATAAATACAAATACAAATATTATTAAAATAAAAGAAAATAATATTGGCTTGTTAATAAAGATATACTTTGTAGTGAAATCAGTTTTTTCTCAATGTGGTTAAAAATAAGATTATTATTATTATTAAGCCTAAGACATTATTACTGTGCTAAACTAAAAGTGTCCATTGTCCAATAATTCCCTTGAAATATGTGGTAGAAGGATAAGCTAAAGAAATGTGTCTTGGCTTGAGATCTGTCTAGAAACACAGCATCACTTCTTCTACATGAAATATGACTACACAGACAGATGATGATAGGCAGGTATTTAATCTATACCAAGCAGAAAACCAGCATGAAGTTATGGCTTCTAGGCTAAGGTCATTCATGAGTTTGTGTTTATCTAAATGTACTCACAAGTGTGATTACAGGTGTCAACTACACACCTGATATCTGAGTAGGTATTTCTGTTTTACTGGTAGCATAGCTAGCCATGTAAAAACAGTGTTGATAGCTCTGCGGAGGCTAAATTACTATGTTGGAAATCTATGAATGAGCTCAAGGCTCTGCAGGTTATTCTATTGGTTTTATATTTATTTTATTGTATTGGTCTATTTTTAAAGTTTTCATTTCTAAAATTTTTTCTCACTACAGATGTTGGCTAGATGTATAAAACTGTGCAATATGTTTATGAAAAACATCACAACAAGGAAAAATAGTTATGGAAATTGTAATCTTAGATCTTGAGTCACTAAATACTGAAATATAAACAGGAAATCTGTAATCTAGGGTGTCTGAGAAGCATACTATACAACATGAACTGGTCCTAAAATCACTTCTCAGACAGGAAGTGTCACATAAGTGTCTCCATATCTAGATGTTAAAGCTTGCCACTTGCCTCACAAACCTATGTTTTATACTACATACCACATTATGCTATCAATATAAACAAAGAAGTTTATTTGTAGAGACAGAGCGTTGGAAGAGAAAGAAAAAGACAAAATCAATACCAAAACAGAATCAATAAAACAAATTAGATCTGCAGTATTGTTCTTCCTATTCTTGTTTGTATTTTACTTACCAAGGCCTTAGTTGCTTTTTGTTTTTTTTTTTTTAGCTGTAATTTAGGTTTTTTCAATTCCCGAATTGTACTACATGACGTGCTCTAGAACTCAGATCTAACTGTACATGGATATGCAAGTCTTGCTGCTTCATTTATGGAAAAAAATCACGGAAAGCAAATAAATATTAAATTGTTACAGCACATAATCTGAAAGTAATTTTTAATATGTAACTTTTGGAAACATGTTTATCCTACCAAAGATTTACAAAAGGCTCTGACAAAAGGGGCATATTCTGATCTATTTTCAACACGTTCATGTTGGAACCACTGTGGCTCATCTGCTTCCATGGGTGTGGTGATTTTGCATTCATGAAACTAGAGAAAGTCTTCTGCTATGGATTGTGTCTAAAAGCTTTTGAATTTAGTTCATATGAAACTGGTGCATTGCTGCTTAAAGAAATGCTCAAGCAATGCACTGCAGTTCTTGAAACAGTAGCCACATGGGCTGGGCAGCAATATGCAGTGATGGGTACTGACATTTCAGAATGCCAGCTGTATAGGATTTACATGGAAAGGGGTTTTTTTTCAAGGAGTAGAGGAGCTGCAGGCATGGCTTCTGAGAGAAGATCCTGATGCTGTCTGCATATTGAACAGAGAAAGTTCCAGACAGCTCCAAGAATGACCCACCACTGCCCAAAGCTGGCACCTCTGCAATATCGTATTTGAGAATGGAGATATAAAGTTGTGCTACAGCATTTGGGAGACTGGAGTGAGAATATGTGAGAGCAAGAGTTTGCAGACCCCAAGGTCATTGCAGAAGGAGGTGCTACAGACACCAGAGCAGAGATTTCCCTGCAGCCCATGATGCAATCCATGGTGAGGCTGCAAATTAAGTAAGTAAAAAATAAATCCAAGCATATATTAACTGAGACTTGACAAAACCAGGGCAGAAATTCATGGCATAAAAACCCTAAAAGTTAGGTACTACTGTACCACCCAAAAGTTTTCTTATTTCTTTTCTCAAAGAGTAATCAACAATGGAAACTTAAGGAGGGCTTATGAACAGGGCATAAGACCAGGAATGACTGGTCTTTAACCTGGGATGAGAAATCAAGGTAATGTTGGTTTTCTGCAAACAACAAACAGTGCTAATGTTTCCAAGCACTAGACTAGTTGACTAAGGAGAATCTCTAAAATATATTTAATTTGAACATGGCACAGGTGAAAACCAAAATTGATGACACAATGTATCAGAAGTAGGAGAATATTCTAAAGTTAAAAAAAATTAATCTCCACTGATTTCTGAAGTGCTCGTAGAAGCTTATACATATACCATTAATTGACCTTTTCTAGATGTACCTTTCTAGGTACTCATTCTGTGGTGTGGACATCCCTAGTATCAATGGAAACTCCCATATTTTGTTTTTAAAAGATATATAAGGTTTCACTACCCAAAAATTAACTTGCTTTAATGTACATGAAGTCTAAAAGTCTAACTGTCTAGAATAAAATAAATGTATGCTTTTCTCCTGAGGTATCAAAGTAACATGACAGAAATAAAGGAATCACCAGAATTTCTGGCTTGGCCTTGCAGACTAAAATTAATTCTATCAAAAAAAACCCAAATTGACATCACTGAAATCCCCCACATCTCAGGGCTATGATACAAATAGGCATCTAGCAACAGCTCAGCTCAACTCATATTTTCAGTCTAATCCCTCCCAAAAATGATACAGAATTTTAGCGTACTTTTCATGGTCAGATTTAGCTTGCAAACTCTTGGTTAATATACTTGAAATAGCCTTTACATGTAGGAGGCATGTACTTTAAAGTAGCAATGCGTGTATGAAGCTTGAGAAGTGTTACAGCGCACTGGCTACATGGAGGAGAAAATAAACTTGTTATATGTCACCCTACAGTGACCTGTTCCCCACTTCAAGTGATGTTCTTTGAGGTCACAAATTTACCCCTGTGAAAATAATGAGTATTTACTTCACTACAATAAATCAGTCCCAAGAGCCAAAGAAATATATGGGTATGAACTTCTCCTACTATCAACTTGGTCTGCTTACTGCCTGCAAAGTTTTTAGCCTGTCCAGCACTAATTTACCAAGGACTTGATTTTCAGGCAGAAGTAAGATCTGATTTCTCTTGAGTGTTTTTACATTTATATAATGTGTAGTGATTAATCAATATATTGTTTGCACACAGGTGTGCATGTCCTAAACGGATTGTGCAGTCAATTTGGAAATCATATTTAAGGTGATTTTTTAATTCAGTTCTATCCTGATTTGCTATAAAAAAGTCAAGATGCATTCACATTCAGCAGTTTGTTTTACCATCTTTCTTACTCTTTCTTCAGAGCTCTCACTCATATCTCAGAGGCTCAAAATCTACACAACTTCATCACATGTTACAAGAGTTTTCTCCAAGCTTAACAATATGGTCAGCTTCTGTCCCATGTTCATTTGCAATCTTAATTTCCAAACTGAAGGCTCTGGAACTGCATAACTATCAACAGAATAATGACATCTCTCCATCTGCCCTTAAACAGAAGGAAAATTATCCTTGAAATGAACCTGTTGAAAGCTTTATACATCTCATCTTTTAAATGGATCTTCCAATTCATTTACACTACATCTGTCAATGAACAGTTCTCCCACTCCTAGTGCCTGTATCAATATCTAAATGTATCACTAGAAATTGCCTCTCTTTTCTTCAGAAAGTATGGCTCTGTTTCCATGGGGGAAATAAGTTATTTTAACTGTGACATGATAAATTTATATTCCTTCAGGGAAAAAAAAAACAAATGTGGCATGAATTTGTTCTTTCTCCTCTTACCATTTGTTTTCCTCACCCACATTTATTTTCTTCTAAAAAAAGAATTCTGAATGCAGTTAATTTTTATTTCTATGTTTATCTTTTTTGGACAGTTTGCCTACTGTCACTTCCATAATATTGCCAAACTCAGTCTCTGACCATGAGTTTGTTGGTATTCTTATTGTTTCCTACTGTAGTGCTGCAGTAGTAGTCACTGCATCATTTATGATTTCCATGCAGCCCAACTTCAGAGAGCAACAAAGTGATATAGCCTGATTATCATTCCCCTCCGAGGCAGTATCAACCTCTGGAAAGAAATGAGGCAAAAGGAAAGGAAACAGATAATGATGGAACAGGTAAATGGCAACTAAATAAGAATACAGTAATTAATAAATAATTTAAAAGTTCTAAATAAAAGCTTTGATTTAAGAAACTGTTTATTATTGTTGTTGTATAATATGCAAAAGACAAATATCATTAAAATAGGATTTCAAAATGTCATCTGACTCTACTGCTTTTTAAAAGACATTTGGAAATTACAACTTTCTGCACTTAGGTATAACTCAGTTTATCTTCTTGTGTTGATATTCATTGCTATCTTAAGCAAACCAATTTAGGAAAGATGTGAGTAAAAATGAGTTTTATCTTATACTTTAGGAGCCCTGAATCAAGTCATTCTTTTAGGAAGGTGCTAAGGAAGGCTGAGAGGTTGCTCTTAAACATATTTAAAGAGCAACCAACCAGCAGAGAAATATTTCAGTCCAATTTGAAGAAGGCACGTAATTTTTTCATGACTATCAATATATAAATTTATATTTAAGGAATGGAATTATTCTGTTGACTCTCTGTATTAGCTATCATTCAGCAAATAGCAGCTGCTATTCAAAATGCCTTCTTCAGATATCCTGTTGAGATAGGACACTCCTGTGTATCAGGGTTTCATAGAAAGTTAGTGTCCTGCAGGAGAAACAGTCTCAGGATTGTTCAAAACACAGTCACCCACAGCTAACCAAAAGGGTATATCAAACAGGGAGGTACCTTTGAATTCTCATTTTCTTTGATATTTATTCATAAATATCACACTCAAGATTATGCCTGCCTGTGCAAATTTAGGATACTGGCTATTTTCCCAATGAAAGAATCCAAAGTGGCACCTTGTAAAGCCTGTCTCTGTTTAGGAACATTGAGGTGTGAAAGTGTCTGGAGTTTACATTTATTGCTAAAACACCAGCAGAAGAAAAATTTTTATTCTTTCCTATCTCAATCCAGTTACAAAAACTCAGGGCCATGTTTCCCAGTTTCCAGTTCCTAAAGTGTTGACACACAAAATAGCATACATGATTCCATTCCTCATGTTGAAGTCAGTTTTCAAACACAAAATTATCAGACTAGGCAGAAAGAAAATTGATAGGAGGAATCAGTCTCTTCCATGATTGGCAGACCTGCATTCCAGTCTATTTCTTTTCTGTGAATTGCTTCAGGGCTGAACTCAATGGATGTTTAGTACAAAAACCTTGTAGTAATCTGCAGTGAAGCAATGGGGAATTAAGTCTTCTCACTGCCAAAAGGTATAACAAAAGCTATTCTGTTCAGCTCTGCATTTATTGTCAGAATGGGAGTATACCAAGATGCTAACAGAGCAATAACCAATCCTGAGTTGCCATGAATGATGTTGGTCTGAGGAGAAAGGAGGAAAATTGCAGCATAAAAACAAACAAAAACATCCATACATTTAAAAGATGCCACTATGGTCTTGAAGGCTGTTTTGAAAAGGATTGTGACCCTGAGCTTTGGAACATTTGGTGCATACATAGCAACCAGGTCTTTGATGATGTTTTAGGACACAGAAATCCTTTCTTAAATAATTTTCTATAGAAATGGAAAGATAAAGGCTAAAGGAATGTCAAAGTCCAGTATGTGATGCCTCTTCTTATAAGCTTTCTGACCTGCTCTTGAATATAAGCACCTAAATTTTTGTTCATATCCTGCAAGCCCCACATAGGAACTAGAGCAGGCAGTCTGTTCTCAAAATACAGATCAGTCTGCTTTTTCTCTCTTCTCTCAGATTATATAGCTAAAATAAAGCTTCCTAAGTATGAACTCATTTTCATGATTTTCCAATACCAATCCAGATATTTCTTTAATTTCTTTTTAATATATTTACCTTTTCACAAAAAACAATGGTGCGAATTAAGTTCTTTTTTCTAGCATTCCTTACAAGAAACTAGCTATGTTATATGCATTCTATCAACCATTTGATGTGGTAGAACATGTATTTCACATTGTACTACCAAAAAATGAAAACTGTTTCAGTGCTGCACTTTCTAGCACTTCTTTTTTGTAAAACAGGCTTTGTGAAAGCCTATTTTACTTCTCTTTGTGAAAATTCTGTGAATTTTATTGCCTCTATTACCTTTAGTAACAACTAAATCATGTCCCTTTGTACAGAAATTTAGCCAAACTGCCAAAGTTTTTGTACAATGAATAAATGGATATTGGAATATCTTTGGATAGAGAGAATTGGGTGGCAGTTTTTTCTTTTGTTTTGTGAGGTTTTCTCCCCCTTTGTTTTTCTTTGTTTTTGTGAAGAAATGCAATTACTTTTACCCTACACTATAAATTACAATAAAAGGCTTGGAGATAAAAAAGATATTACATTACTTATAGACCATGTTTTAAAGGCAATAACATTTTTAGCTCATTAATTTTCCAATAAAAGCAGAAATTCTTTTCAAAATTTTAAAAGAATTGGCACTGGCTTGCTGCCCAGTCTCATTTACTGCTTTAATTTCTGGCTTAAATCTTGTTTTTCCTATCTGTTTCAGGCTCATGCAAGGCTCAGTCATTCTCAAAGGTTCTATCCTGTGACCCCCTGATCTTAGTTTTCCTTTTTGCCCTGACTTTCATGAATTGGATCATTATAATCTCTCTTTGTAGAGACAGAAAGTTGCATGACCCACACTTAGAGATCAGCAGAAGAGAAAGTGAGCCTAGTGTGTAAAAGAGATTATTACTTCTGCTGTTGGATTCTGTAGTTGGTAACATGCTTCTTTCTGTCCTCAGAGCTTTACTGTACTTTTGCTAGCTTACAAGGTGATAAACCACTTTTGCCTGAAAATCTGTCCCTCAGCCATCACTGCTCAAAAACTGTGTGTCTTCCCTGTCTGCCATTCTGGAACACTGCTTTACAAATCATACATTTTCATGGTAAAACTAATCCCTCTAGACAAGAATAAATTTGTACAGTGGAGGATGCAGCAACAGCCAAGGAGCTCTCTGCACAGGGGGCCAAATCCAGTCAAGAGCTTCATCAAATTATCTCCATCTGGAAGTGTGTGAAAATCCTGGTGAAATAATAGACTAAGCTGAGTTTTAGGAGAGCAGATGCTGGACAACTACATGGTGTCATAACCCATAATGATATGAGAAAATCTGTCACTGCAGTTCAGGGAAATCTCTCCCATGCACTAACATTTTGCTTTTTCCAGTCTTTGCCTAATTTTCCTTTATCCAGTTCTCCTTCAGTTCTAAAATTTTTCCTCTACCCTACAGTCTTTCCCCCTTCTCTTTCTCTAATCCTTGTCTCAGGGTATCTTCTATTGTCCTAAAAGACCATTTATTATCCTATATATAAGGGAGCTTATTCAGCTTTGCTTTGTTGTACTGACAGTCAACTGATATCCAGACATATCTAGGCTATAAATAATTCTCTTAATATTTTTCAAGTGCTAATTAATATACTGTATTCCTTATTACAAAAAAAAATGTTTGTTTTCTTAGATGCACTGCAGATATATTTAATGGAAAACATATCTTCTTCCACTTACACAGGTATTCATTGGCACCTGTTTACTTATCAACAAGTTGCCAAAACTGTTTGTGGATGCCTTGTGAGAAGGTTTATAATCTACCACTATCCAAAGTCAGTATTGTCACTGACAGTATTTCATTAGCAAGTTCTTCAAAGATGATAATTTGATTTGATTAATTATGAAGGCTAAGAATTTTAGGAACCCCCCTGGTGAGCAGTAGCAGTCCATGGGAATAACAGTGACTGTCAATGAGGGGAGGAGACTGCCCAGGAGACAATGCTTGTTATTAACTCTGTTGGTAATAAACACTGCTAGTAATGCTGAAACAAACACTTCCTGGATAATTTCAATTCCTTGCATCTCTTCTCAGTATTAGTAATGAGTTTCCACTTTTTATCCTGTTAGAATAAAGAAGGGTTTACTCTCCCATTAAATTTTACTCAGACTAGTCTGACACCAGGAATGCTAATCCTGAAGCACTGAAGAAAATGATTGCTAGATTACTCTTGGTGTTCCATGTATTTGAATCAGGCTGTCAGGACAGACAAACAGGGAGACCCTCCATCAAAGTGAAGCCACAAATATGAGGCTTCAGGGTATTTCTTCTTCTGTGGGAAATATTAGTAAGTTAGACACTTACCAAATTTGGGTAGAGAAAAAAAAATCTTGCCAAGAGATTCTCTCTTGCTGAGAGAAGGCTAGTAAAAGATATTAAGGTGTCATCTACATATATTCTTGAAAGAAGACATCTCATTAACCTTCTTTAAAATCATACATCTTGTCTTTGATACAATTATAAAACAACTACAAGAATTAATAAAATGGGAAATTTTCCACTAAAGTGAAGACGTGCCCTGTGGTCAGTCTAAGGACACCACACAGCATGGGCTAGTCCTTTCCTTTCAAAGAATGATGGAGGCTTCAGTTTACATGAAAGGAAGACTCTTGTAACTAAAATAGCATAATTGTAGTATCCAGTGATATTTTTTCCTTAATCCATAAATTTTAATGAATATGTAAACTAACATAAAGCTTGCAGTATGCACTGAATGCAGAATTACCTATTTTCAGTTAAATCCAAGTTGTCAACAAGAGAATATCTATTCAAATCGGAAGGGATTCTTTATTAAAAAAATAAATCTGAAATTGCACTAAATACCATGATTTCCTTCAAGCTCACCTTTCAAATCTGATTTGGATTTTTACAGCCTAGATTAAAGCTTTATAGTCTCCAGTACAAAAATGAGAAAGACTTGGTGAAATGTACTGAGAAACCCACACCAAATAACAACGTGCTTTGCAATTTTCATCTTGAAGTTCTGCAAAAAGATCACAAGTTATCAGTTTGTTTTTCACTGTTCAGTGATACTAGTAGACTAGTAGACAGCTTAATGATAAGCAGAATATTTATATTTATCTATATCTATATCATCTATATCTATATAATCTATATATCTAACCTATAACTATCCATATCTATATCACCTGCTGTATGTGTGTTGATTTAAAACTAAATTTTAGACAAAACCTATTTTCATAATCTAATTTTCAGCTGAAAAAAGCAGATGAGATATACTGATTACAATTGCAAGATAATGCCTACTTTAGAAGTACAACTTCACTTACTCATATGGAATGCCAGTTCCTAAAAAAAAATTAAAGAAACAGACCTGAAGATAATTTGTCAAAATCAAGAAAAATTGCTTTGTGTATAGCAAGTGTCTCAAAAAAATCTGAAGTTTATTTTCTGAAAAACACTAAGTATTGCTATCCCTAGACTACCTCTTTGGTTTTTTTTTGGTTTTTTGTTGGTTTTTCTTAAGGGTTAGGTAATGTTACTGCAATTTTTTTTTCCTTTTCAAGCTCGAAGTTGCAATTTTATTGATTTTTGTGTCTTTCTCTTTAGTACAAGAATCAAGTGACTCTTATTCCGTGCAATACGTTTCAATAATGAAAACATCCATTCCTGATGAATAGTACAATCATAGAATCATTGAGTATTTTTAGTTGGAAAAGCTGTCTAAGATCATAACATTGAACTCTGAATTAAGGACAACACTATTCACTATTAAACTGCATCCCCAAGCACCACATCCATACATTTTTGGAACAGTTTCAGGGATGCTGACTTCACTACCTCCCTGGGAATCCTGTTCCAGTGCCTGATCACCCTTAGAGTGAAGAATTTTTCCCTAATATCCATACTAAACCTTCCCTGGCACAGCTTGAGGCTGTTTCCTCCTGTCACTTGTTCCATGGGAGAAGGGACAAATCCCACCTGGCTGCACCCTCCTGTCAGGCAGCTGCAGAGAGTGATGAGGTCCCCCTGAGCCTCCTTTTCTCCAGGCTGAACACCCCCAGCTCCCTCAGCTGCTCCTCACAGCACTTGTGCTCCAGAGCCTTCCCCAGCTCCGTTGCCCTTCCCTGGACACGCTCCAGCCCCTCAGTGTTTTAGTTGTAAAGATGGGCCCAAAACTGGAGTACAAAAACAAATCTGTGGCTCACAATTTTAGCAAGCAGATACTTGTATCTGCTTCCTAAATGCTTGTATCCTTATCTCAAGTTGTTTCTCATTTTTTGGACAAAGGCTTGGCAGATGGGCCACTACCCCATACCTTTTTCTTCCAAAATGCTTCTCAAGCTTCTTAAGTAATCAGTTACTGAAAACATGGCAACAGTTAGGTTTTTGTGGGGCTGAAAGGACTAATCCCTTTCATCCATTCCTCCAGTGTGTCTTGTCTTATTCACAACTTTCTATCTCAGAATAAAATGATCTTATTATTCTGACTTCTTACACTTAGTATCTTTAGTACTCCTAAATGCTAGCAATATGAATATAAACAGGAAAAAAAATCTGATAAATTCAAGTTTTCCAATAGCTATCTTTGTACCAAATTAACTTCCTAGTGTAGGAACTTTTACAAGAGGGTTGGACAGAAATTAATTTGAGCAAACTCTGATTTTCCTCTCTCCTCCTTGGTATATTAAGTCTAGTTGTCTAGAACATCAGACATTTTGGATATTAAAATGTCTTGCTTCCTGATTCCTGTCTTTCCTAATGAACTGTCAAGTCATCTGTTCTGCCCATGGTTATGATTTACTAACCATAACTGATAGTGATATTTTATGACATGCATTTTTCTAATTTGGATGCCAATTCCATGTAGCAATTTTACAAGGGTGAACCTTATGGTATTGGAAGATCAACAAAAATTTTAATAGTATCAAATCAACTTTTGAAATCTGTTTGAAAAATCAGCGTTTCATTTTAAAAACAAACAAACAAACAAACAAACAAAATCAACCTTCTCCTGTGACCATATACAAGAATATGGTTGAAATTTTCTGCTAAAAAATATGACCTGTCACATTACATAAATTTCCAGAGGAGAACGCCAATACCAAATAATTAGATGTCTATTGGAACTAAGAATGCAGCTGAAATCTCTTTACTCTTGTACAGTAATCTTAGTTGTAAACAGCAAGTGAGCTCTCACAATAAAGAGCACATTTTTAATGTTATTATTTTTTCTGTAGCAGACAAGCTCATATATAATTAAAAGTATGATTTGATAATAAAATCTGTTCTTAAATTCTTTCAAATAAATTAAAATGTCTTTCTTCACTCTTGATATGTAAGATTAGATATTGAGATAAGATTTGAATACTTTATAGTCTTGTTATAATTAGAAGCCTACTTTTCTGGATTTCATTTGTATTCTTAACGTTTTTAGCCAATACCACAGCTAAATGAATGAAGGAGAGACACAACAGCTCTTTGTCAAACACAGTGTATGAACCAGAGACTATAAATATATGCATTTGAGTGTGTATAAATATATGCATTTGTGTGTGTATGTTTGTGTGTGTTTGGACATGGACAAGTGTGTGTGTGAGAGAGAAAAAGAGATAATCCTTCTTTATCATGGTTAAATGTAGTAGTATCAGCTAAAAGTCAAGACAAGCAGGCAATAGCATGCATTCAGCTGTTCTAAGCTTACACTTTTTACACAAACCAAATCCATGCACTGGGAGCATAATATTTCAGAGATGGCTTTATTTAAAACTTTTAAAATAGGTTGATCGATTAATCAAATTTTATTGCCAACAAAAAGTAAAAGTCTGTAAAAGTCTTATTTGGATATGACCTATTTATCTTTCTAGCATGTTGAGTTCCCCAACAATGAGGATGACTCCCAAATATTATGCTAATAGTATTTCTTTTTCCTTTAATTTTGAATATATTTTACATTGAATCAACCTAGACTATGGAAGAAAAATTGAATTACTATCTATCCTCACACTGATGACATAGCAAAAAGCTGTTACATCTGCCAACAGAAACCTTTCTCTTATAGTTAAATATATGATGATACAGCACTTAGAAATGTTAGGACTTCCTAGTCTCAGCACTTTGATGAACATGAAGATGGTATCATCCTGCTTCCACAGAGTTATAAAAACCTGCAAATGACCAGCACCTGTAGCAAAATAATTTCTGCACAATAAATATAAATGACATCTGCTGCTCAGAATACTTTAGCCTTATAGCTGGAATTGGAAAGGCATATTCTAAGCAAAACTGCTGCTGAGATAGCATATTTTAGAGGCTTGTGGGAAATTAGGGGTCTATCAATGACATGCATCATCACTTCAAATGAACTGTGGAATCCAATAAAATAAGTGTTCAGATTCCACATACTTGGAAGTGGGCACAAAAAGGTTTAATTTCTCCTGATTTCATGCAATGGTTTTTTCATTATGATAGCAATTTTGGCACTTCTGAAATTGAAAAACTAAGTAAATAGGCTAAACCTTAAAATAGCTTGGTAGGAGGGGAACATGGCTTAGAAGGACTGAGGATTATGCCTGACATATTGCTTGAATAATGAAGTTCTATTTCCATGGAAGAAGTACTATCACACTCTGTCAAGCTTAGCCAAGTTGCAGAATCTATGCTAATGCATAAGAAATGATGCAGGGTAAAATCAAAGGGCTCTGATCAATGTCCTCTTGTAGGGGTGTTTTAGCAAATTACTGCACCAAAGAGGATGTCCTGCCTAATGCCAGAAGCTTTCAGTTTTTTAAGAAAGAGCAGCATATTTTGGTCTAACCAAACCACATAAACCTCATCTTTTCATTAGGATTTAAAATTATTGCTTCAGAACACAAACTAAAAATGCTAGAGCATATGTCCTTTTCATCACCTCCTCCACAGGGGCAGTAAACTTTGCTTCAAAAAGGGTTGGGAGAGCTGGAGATAGATGTGTCACATCAGCCTAGCAAGATTCACTAGAGGATGTGCATCAAAACCCAAAGCATTTGGTTTTACAAGGGTGGCCAGCACTGATAAGGAGAAAGAAAGGAAATAATTTTTTAATCTACTTAGCAAAGATGGCAAAAAATGTACACTGTTTTCTGGATGACGAAGATAAAGACCAATGTGCTAGTACATCTGAAAAAAAGCCCAAACCAAAAGTCACTTTGGAGTCTGAGAAATTATCACATTTCACTTTCATGGAAGGCATTTCCCATAGAAAACATTTTGTCCATATAGTTGGTGTGTACTCCGGCACCACTCCTGAGGTGTACTTCACATCCCTGCACATATATTTATCTAGTAAGTTTTCAATAATTTAATGTTGGAAAACATTTAAATAATTTGTTAATGTAGGCATTCATCATGTAATTTTCCCTAATATTGATGTAATTCTGAGGCTACTGAACTATAAAAAATTCTGTGTATTTAATAAACACTTGTTTCTCTTCTATTAAGTTAGTCCTGCTGAAAGCCAGTTATAATTCCTAGACTACTTATTTTCCTCATAAAAAATGAACATAATTAATTTCTTCTTTTATCATCCATGTAGAGAAATATGTAGACTGAACAGTTTTGCCAAAGAAATCTTACAAAAGAAGCTTCAGAATAAATCCTGGCTGTATTGAAGTGAAATACATAAACTAAATGTGGTCCTTAACTTTTGGCATATATACATTTGTCATCTGATTCTCAGAAAATCAAATACCTTATAAATATCTCTCTTCAAACAGTATGTTTTTTCAGAATGTTTTGCACTTTAACAAGACAAAGGACTAGCACATTTTGTCAAAATTGCAAAATGAATAGAAGAATATTTATTGATAATACTAGAACATCATAACTATATGATATTATCTTGAAACTACTTTTTTACAGAAGATTGAGAGAATATTATTGTCATTATTGTGAAAGATTCTGGTATAAACAAAGTATAGAAATACACTAGAATGATTAAAGTACATGGTTCAATACACACAGAGATGACATGAAAAATAAACAAAGATTCAAAACAGAAATAATTAATTCAGTGCACTAAGAAAAATGCATAATTTCAGACATCAGAAACTCTTGGAAAAAAAAAGTAACAGTTTTTCAGTAGCATTAACTAATAAAAAACCCTGGTTTTGCATTGAGTGGCTGTTATGGTGGTTTTTCTCCAAAACCCCTGGAGATAAACATACCTTTTGGTCTAATAGAGACTTTAATTTTTAGCTTTGGAGTACCATGTGATTTTTAAATGCATTTCATAAGTTTTATGAAAGCATTGCATATGTTTCAAAAATCTTTAAAAGTGGTTGATTTTTTAAGGTCAAGTGACTGAAATTAAACAACTTTTAGAATCATTTTAACCCAGAAAAGATTGACTAAATATAAATGGAGAAAAGATGTTGTCTTGGGAATAATTAAATTGGAAAAATTTTCTTTTGTGTCAATAAATGTATTTAGCACTAGAACTGAAATCCTGCCTGATGCTTCATCTCTCACGCTTTCAGAGGTCTGTGTCAGCACAAGCATTCTCATGTGAGTATTCTTTTGACTCCTTCAATGGCTAGACTAAACCTTTTTTCAAGTCAAGACACAGAAGCTCTAGGAAAGTAATTTCCAAAAAAAGTGACATTTAGGAAAATTTAGCAAAAAATTACAGTTCACTATCAAGAATAGCAAATAATATCACTATTAGAGTACTCAAGGGAATAAAGAAACAGAAAATAAAGACATTGCATTTTCACATTTTTGACCATGAAAGTTGATTGAGGGCACACCATGCACAGCCATCCTGATGGATTGCTTCAGTAACCTCAGCTGTCTCTGTTCTGACCAAAACTAGCCATCCTTATCAAACCCTGACTGTAGAGAAGAGCTAATATGAAAATAAGTATATCTTATGAAACTACAAACTTCTTACAACAGAATATTTATATGATAGTTCTTGGTTCTCCAATTTTCTCTGTATTCATAAATGGAAATTCATTAAACAGCAGAGTAAAATTGGTCAGTTTTAAGGATAGCAACTGGCTGCATTTCTGAGAGAGGATCTTTGTCACAATGTTGAATGAAATGTGTCATTCTAAGACCTTTGAAACCCATGCTTAGAATGATTACAGAAAAGGTTTCATAGTATACATTGCAAAAATTCTGTAAATAAGTAATCAGTTGATAAAATAATCTTCTTTTCTCTTTTAACCCCTAAAAGACAATTGTAGCAAGTAAAATGAATTTTTAATATTGATTGTTAAGATTCAATACAAACATTTAATATTGTAAACATATATCTGCTGCACTAAATGCAGCACTTCAAATGTCATAAACTCATATGTTTAGGGGTATTCATGCTTTCTGAATTCATTTTGTCTGCATCAGATTAATTAAAGACTTTAGCAGGTAGCTTTTTTTAGAAAATTTTTCTTTTTATTCGAACGGCTTTATTACCCATCTGTTCTTTAAATAGTTCTTAAGAAAGCAATTTCAATTTAATTTCCATTTCAGTGAATGAATTATATCTTCTGTGTAGAAATCGTGATGTGTGAGAGTGAAAAGGAATTCTATTTGAAAACCCCAATATTATCGGGAAGAGTATGTAGGTATCATTTTCCTGAACTTTACAGGCCCAATTCTCAAAGACCATCTTTTTTCACACTTTTCTTATTGGAAAGACTTGCCATTCCTTAACATTTAAGGACAATTGCATTTCATTTGTTGCTTTACTCTCTATATATATATTGTTGGTTTTTTTTTTTTGAGACCTTATTAAATATTTCTTTCTCTGTAAGTGCACTTTGTAAGTGCTTCCTTTACTGAACAGAAATATGTATTCATACACAGAGTTCCACACAAGGTTTTAACAGTATCTGACAATATGGCATTCACGTTTCATCATTTCATCATTACTTCTGAAAATTTCTTGCTTAATACATAAAATCATGCAAGTCACAGCCAGTCAGTGGGCATAGATAATTTCCTCCTTAGTTCCCAAGAGCTGAGATCCGAATTTAGATGAGCACAGGAAGGACAGTTGTTGGAGTGAGTTCAAAGAGGAACCACCAGGATGATTAGAGGGATGGAGCACCTCTCCTATTAGGGAAGGATGAGAGAGTTGGCTTTTTTCAATCTGGAAAAGAGATGGTTTTGATGTGACCTATTTGCTGCCTTCCAGTACCTGAAGGGAGCTCCAAGAACACTGCTTACAAGAGCATGTAGTGACAGGACAAGGGTAAGGGGTTTTAAACTGAGAGTAGGTTTATATTAGATTTTACAAAGTAATTCTTTACTGTGAGGGTGGTGAGACATTGCCACAGGTTGCCCAGAAAAGTTGTGGCTGCCCCATTCCTGGAAGCGTTCAGGGCCAGGCTGGATGGGCTTGGAGCAAAATAGCCCAGTGGAAGGTGTCTTGCCCATGGCAGGGTTGGAACTAGATGAACTTTGAGGTCCCTTCCAACACAAGCTTTTCTAGGATTCTCTTATTTTTAGTATTTTCCTTCAGCGTTTTCTCTTTTTTGAAATAAAACAATATAAGGAACTTGAAAGTCAATGTGATTTACTCAAACAAAACTTTCCCTTAAGTTCAAAGCACAACTGGACTTTTGACCACCATTCAAAAATGCTAGAGTATAAACAGTTAATAAGAACATTCACTGTCTTAAAATATATTTCAGATCCTTCTGATTTTACTAGCCCACGATATAAAGACTCTTTTTCAGTTCAATTTAAAGTGGTTTGTAGGTTTTAAACCAGCAGAGGTCCTATTTCAACCATTAGAGCATTGAAACAAGTGCAAGTTTTGTACTTTGTGGACAAATCAAAAAAAGCAAATAATAAAAACAACTGAAAATATCCACCAATGAAACAACCACGAGTCATCTCTGAGTCATCTCAGTCTGTGAATATCCAACATTCAGATTTTGCATGAAGTAACCCAAATTGCCAACTACTTGCTTCAGAGGAGTAGAGCTTCAAAACAGATATTAACAAAAATAGAGGATATTGCTATAAAATACTTTAAAATAACCAGAACATGACAAAAGTTAACAATTCCATTATCACCTCTTCAGCAAGACGTTAGAGAAATGAATCTTATTATTGAAATGCATTCTTTACGGAATCTTTGGGATATGAAAATATAAGATAAGTACAAGCCCTCATTAAGTAATAGATTTACTATGTTTTGTACTCTAGATTTTCTGTGCTCAAGGAATTGGCTGGTTCAGGAGATTTTCAGCAATTTTTTTGATTTGCTGAAAACAGATAAGTACAGAATGCTCACTTCTAACTTTAAAATAAGACTGACATATGGATGCCAATTGGCACACCTCCTCATATGCTGCAAGTTAAACTTTCCCAAAAATGGGATAAGACAGCAGAGAGCAAGACCAGTATAGTTTCTTAAAAGGTTGTAAAAGTATTCCTTAGTTTAAATCATAGCAATATTATTTTTCACTAGTTATTTGACTCAAAATGCTGCAATGACTAAAATATTGATAAAAGCAAAAATGAGCAAAAAGGTGATTCACATCAAAACCCTGATAGCACACTTCATTGTTAGCAGCTACAAACATAAGAGTTCTGAGTGGTAATTGAGAAATTTATTTTAAACCAGATTAAATACTTATTTTTTGAACTTTTCCACCCCTTTTGTTTACTTTATGTAGCTTTAAAGTAAAAAGAGTCATCAAACAAAATGCTTCTAAAACATTAACATTTTAACATTCAGGAATGCTTGCAGGAACCTGTCAGTTTTATATCAAACAATCTGTTTTTTTAAAAAGAATATTGAATAAAATTATAAAAGTCCCCAAAAAGCAAAAATTCTCCAAACATTTAGAATAATTTGCTTTATACGGAAAAATTCTATTTTTAACAAAAAGAATGCAAATGAAATTATTTCAGGAGGCCTGTTGAAATCTGTATAAAGTACACTGATAGTCATAAATTCAGGTTAAAGATTAAAAATTATGAACAGGCAGAAAAAAACCTCCAAGGTCAGTAGTGTATTAATTGAATAGTGATTGCATGCAAGATTTACCTTACTGAAATAGGGGATTAATCCCTAAAAAGCCAAACAAACCAACTTCAATTATTTAAATGCAGAAATACATGGTTTTATATAAAATAATCCTCTACTAACTCTTACATCTGTAGAAAGTATACTAACTTGAAAGCTATGGTGTTTCATTATTAAAACCAAACAGAGACTGTGACCAAAGATGAGCAGGTTAATAAACAATACTAATTTTTTTCAGAAACTATGTATTTTTCTGCTGCACCCATAATTTCTCATCATCCTGAAGGAGAAAAGATTGTATTGTCTGTCAGAGCTCTCCAGATCATCAGAAAATTCAAGGATACTTTAAAAGGAGACTGCATTTTAATTCAACTGAGGCACTCTTTAGACAATTCAGTTCCAAATTGCAAAAAGTCTCTGTACAGAACAAGCACCTTAGACCTGGCATGACTCCTAAGGCAGTCTGCTTTTTTTTGTGCTGATCCACGACCATTCCTGTTGCAACCATTTGGTATCGATTGTCATAGATCATTTCTCATCCTTAAGTAGGTTCATTTTCATTCCTGGTACATTAAGTACTGTTTCAACCTCAATCTGAATTGCTGTTTAATAAGATAAATAATCATAAGAAGTAATTGCCCAACATTTAAGCTGATTTGTAGCTGTTGCAGTGAGGCAGCAAGATTATCAGGAATATTACATACATATTTCTATTCCTTTGCATTCTATCTTAGAGAGCAATTGGTTTTAAGCTGTCTAAACTTGAACTAAGAGAAAGAAAATTGCAAAATTTCTCACATAGTCTAAATTTAAATATCTCATTTTCCTCAGGAAACCTTTCTAGTATTTCTTTTTCAATTCTCTAATCTGTTTATTATTATCTACTTACTAATAATATCAATTTACCTTGCATTAAGAGCTAAAGATTCTGATCAAAATATCAAAAAATTTGAGTGACTCTCTAGAGCAGGTTACCCTGCCCCTATAAAGCATCAATTTCACCGACCTCATTTTTGACGAGAATTTGTCCAATCTTTTGTTATCACTGTCATTGGTAATAGAAACTTTGCAATTGCTTTATGAATTTTACTCAATCTGAAATTAGATATTATTCCCTATCAGCATCAGAATATCTGTATCTTTATCACTGGAACCTGAGCTGCAAATCTCATCTCATCCACTTTGCATACTGAAAAAATGATGGTAACTTCCCTGCTTCTTTTACTTTAGAAGGTTTCTATATTGGAAAAATGGTGGTTACATGTCTGCTATAGCTTTTTATGGTTTAGGAGGTTTCTATATTTCATATGAATTCTATATTCTTCAAGGCAGACAGTCTTAAGTTGGTCAATCTGTTTTCACAAATAAAATCACTGCCTCGGGTTGTTCTCATTGTTTCTCTCTGGACTTGCCAGTAGCTGCACATATTTCTAAATAAGTCACACATGAAGTGTTAGGTATTTTTTCCAACTGAGAACTACTATTGTGCAGCTTACTTAAAAAATATTTTGTTTTCTGTATGTTTGCCCTGTCCAAAACAGGGCAAGGTTGTTCATCCAAGGATATTCCCTTGGATGAACACCCAGCAGCAACATGGCTTTTACATTTCATTTTCACCTTGTGATCTCATGAGCTCTTTCTTGGCATCTCTTACCAGTGCAGTTTGTTCTTATGTAAGATAGTATTTTCAGGTTATACATGTTAGTTTACATATTTTTCTCCTCTAAATGATTGCTCCAGTTTGTCATGATAATTTCAAAATCTGAAATCTGAACCTTCCAATATTCACAGTGAGGTAGCTGTGATCTGCAATTTAATGTGAAGCTCCCTATTCCATCATGCATTGGGTTTGCATGGCCAAGCTTTGGTAGTGGGGAGCTCCAGTGAATGGTTTCTGTGAGAAGCTGCCAGAAGCTTCCTCAGTGTCCAGCAGAGCCAATCACTGGATGTACAGCTGATTGAGGCTGGCCCGATTAGAAACATTAGTAAAGGCTCTGTGATAACAGATTTCAGAAGGATAGGAAAAGTTATTGCACAGATGTAATTGTGGCCAGAGAATGTTGGTGTGAGAATATGTGAGAGGAATAACTCTGCAGACACCAAGGTCAGTGAAGGAGAGGGAAGAGGCAATCCAGGCACCAGAACTGAGACAGAGAGAGAAGCCCATGCTGGAGCAGCCTTTCCTTGAAGGACTGCACCCTGTGGAAGAGTGATCCACACTTCAGCAGTTTGGGGATGGACTCACATTGAAGTTCACGGAGAACTGTCTCCCATGGGAGGAGTCCCATGCTGGGGCAGGAGAAGGAGTGCTCTCCAGGAGCAGCAGGAGAAAACCTCAGGTGATGACCTGACCATAACCCCCATTCCCCATCTCTTTGCACCACTGGGAGGGAAGATAGAGCTGGAAAGGAGGGAGAGGTTTTTATAGGTTTTTTTAAAGGTGTTATTTTACTTATTATCCTGATGTGATATTATAGTTATAAATTCAGTCAATATCTCTAATTTGAGCTTGTTTCGTCCACGATGGTATTTGATGAGTGGTCTCTCCCAGTCCTCAACTCATGAACCTTCTCTATGTTTTCTCTCCCCAGTCCAACTGCTGAGGAGAGTGAGAGAACAGCTTTGGTGGGTGCCTGACATCCAGCAGGGACAACCCACTACACATCATTAGATTCTTACCGAAAGTAGCAACTAGAAATAGGCCTAGAATAAACATTTTAGAGTTTAACAATACAGGGTCAGTGCTCTCTTCCTACCTAATTAATAACTGCCACCAGGTATTCTTAGAATGTACTTTTCTAGCTATTTTTACATTTGCCACCTAGTCCAATCTAGATCTTTTTTAGATTCCTTTAGAAAGTCCAGACCAAAGCAGAAAAATCAAAAGCAGTACTAAATACTCCCTCTCTATTACACTTAACATATAACACTTAACACTTAACCATGCTGTACAAAGAGTATAAAGTCCACTGTTAGATTTGTATGACAAAGTTTATTCTTACTGATCCCACTGGCAGCCATTCATGGCCTCCTTACCTGACAGGGGCTTAAAATAATGTATTTATTCCAGCATATTTTCTTGTCATGAAGATTCACTTTTTCTAATTTCATTCTTCATACAATGTTGCCTTTATCCCAGAGATTTTACAGCCTGGGTAAAATAAGTCTAGAGGATTCTTTACTTTAAATATATTGACAAATAAAGTATTACTTAATCCTCAGTCTGTTGGGCCATTTGAAAATTGAGGCTTTCAAGAATCTAAATTGTGACAGAATTAGGCAGAAGGTTATTTTTTTTTCATACTGAAATCTCATTAAAAGGTATGAAAGTAAAGATTAATGTTCAATTCTCAGTGGGGAAAAGAGTCAGCAGTGGCATTCCCCAGGGCTGAAAATGCCTAGCAGGTTCAAATAGCAATAAAAGAAAAAGGACAGTATCTCCAGCAATAGATACCAAAAATGTATGTTTAGACATGTTTAATACCTGTAAAGCACTGACTATAGATGCTGAGGCAGAAAAAAAAGGATTAGAGAAATTACCTACTACATAGGAATACAAAGTACTTTGCAAAATGGACAGGCTCCTGTGCTTTTCTCAGACACTAATTTCTATTGCCATCAATAGAGACAGGATCTGAATCAGCAAAAATTTTCCATATTTTTAGGATAGAATTTTTCCTTACATAATTAAAAAAAAAAATCCCCAGCCACAAAATAAATCCTAGTAACATAAGATTATGGTCTCATTGTGACTCAGAAGCAATCTTGGGGCCAAGACAATCACTGAAGATATTTGCTCCATACTCAGAAGTCAAAAGGGAAAACAAACATTGGGTAATAGAAACTGTGTGAAGAACAGAACCAAGAACATCACAAAGCTACCATAGAAGCCCATGGTTTTCCCATGCCTAAGATTCATTCTGTGAATGAATTCTTTACTCAAAAAAAATGCTATATTTGGATAATGGTCCAAAGGAAATCAGCAAAGATGTTATGAAATCTCTTATGTGTGAGCAACGGCTAAGTAACTAAGACTATTCAGTCTGAGAAAGGGAAGACTGAGAGAAGATTATGTAAAATTATTAAGGCCACAAAAAGGCACATGTAAAAAAATTGCCAGAAGTTATGAAATATAATCAGCAGGAGCAAGGTAAAAAAGAAAATAAAGGAAAATATTTTATCCAGGCAGCATACATATGCTTTCCACAGGACTTTGTGAATCTGAGTTTGTATGGGGCAGTAGTACAGAGAATTGAGAGCAAAGGGTTGCTAAATTAAAAAAAAAGATCCAGAGATAAATGTTACTTCTGTGCCAAAAGTGATTGCTGGCTGAAAGAGCTTTGGGAAAAATGTCCCAGTCCTTCTCCAGGCATGGCCTTTGGTCAGTGTTAGGGGCAATGTATAGAGGAATATTTCATGAACCAGCATGCTTGGTCTTTTCTCACTCCAATAAAATTGCAAACCACTGCTAGCAGTGAAGATAAGGACATGTGTTTTTGAAATGTAAAGTCATTTAGTGAATTATTAGATTTTGTCAACCACTGGATTTAGGATTTTTTTTTTAACTTACTGAATAAGAACTCTTTACAGTTATTGACCCAAAGGAGAAAAAGACTTCTATTGCATGCAAATGAAAATCTGGAAAAAAACTAAAATCAACCAAATAACTTGAAGTTATTGCAACGAGCTTTTTTTCCTCAGTAGACTTTGGTACTACTCATGTTAACATAATGTCCCATAATACTGTCACAACAATTGAAAATCTCTCCATGATTAAAGATCAGTGTTATTAAGAAATCATGAGACTGTTGCACCATGGAAATCCTAAATTTCAGTATACCCTGTGTTCTTGACATATTGCTGGAGGAAAGAGCCTTCTGAAGTAACAAACAAACAAATAAGAAGTTTATTTTTTTTTTTACTGTACATATGCTTTTCAGCACAGTGATACAGTATTTTTTCCCTGATTTCTAAATGTCTAGCAAGGCTTCAGACTGAAAGGCAGTTGGCATGTGTGGAAGCTAGACAAAGTGGGAGGTAATAGGGATTGGCAGAGGGAATTGTCTGAGGTTTTGGATAAATCTGCAAGAGCTGTCTCAATTAAGGGATTTTTTTAGCTTCTTAGCAAAATGGTTCACTACTGGAGGTCCTAAGTAGATCAAATACTGTTACTGGCCTTTCAGACTGTACCATGGAAAGGAGCATTTTTCAACTGATGCAGACCTCTGGATTAAAGTCTATCATCCTGGATGAAAATCCTCACAGAGGAATACTCTGGTTTAGTGAGGAGTATCCAGAAATTACATTTCTGCAGGAGGCATTAAAATGAAACAGACTCTTGATAATTTTGTAATCCTCAAAAACTTTCTCTGGATGTTGAACTGCATCTCAATATCCAGTTTCATACAAATTCAGATGGCACTTCCTCCAAGTAGAGTCTGGCCAGCTGTGTGTCAGCTATGTGTGAGGCTAACAGACATCACCCACTTTGAGATCTATATCTCAACAGGAAGCTGATTTAAAGTCCTGAAGAGTGCATAGTTTCTAAAAATACCTCCCAAATCAAGCTAGATTAAATAACATCTTTTACAGAACTAAAAATTGACACCTCCGGAGTTCAAAGGTTTAGATATCCAACTGTGATTCGTGATAGCTAGCTCAAGTGTGTTTTCCCAAATATCATTTTAGGAAGCATAGTAGGTTTCTTTGTTTTACACTTTTACCACCCCAGTTGTACCTCTCTGGTTCTATTGTTACATGTCTGGTAAGCGATAGAAAAGTACTCTAACAAAGAATGGAAGTTCAACTTGTTTTTTTTTATTATTCTCACAACTCTTTCCAGTGGGAAAAAAAATCCTGAACTGTTTAATTTGATGGTGATATGTATTAAACTTCCAAAAACCACTATGTAGAAAGAAGAGTGGAGTCCCCATATTTTGGCCTATGTCGCAGAAATTATCTGAATGAGCTGCACTATACTCTGCCTAAGGAGGTAGTTAATGAGTGGCTCAGTTCAAGAGCATACAAAATGCACAGAAGAACACCTCTGGCCATGCTAGACTCTGAGGTAGAAACAGAATCCCTTTCAGAGCAGCATTTGCTTCAAGTACTCTTCCCATCCTATCTCCATCCTCCCAGTCTCAGAGGGAATTATACAAAACCTGGGCTTCTCTGAGTGTCCTAACCTTGAGATAAGAAAAGTTATGGATGAGATATAGTTCTTCCCTTATGTAGTTCTTATCAGAAAACACCAATGAGATAATTTCTTCTGCTTAATAGAACTTGAATGGCCTTTAAAAATACAATTCCCTCATTATTTTATGTTCAATTAAGGAAAAAAAAAGTTTTTCCATTACGCACTCTGTTACATATCCTGTTTGATGCAAACATATAAGGAATCCTTTTACATTTCTCATTAACAGAATTATTTTCAGCATGCCTATGTTCTCTGCTGCTCATATCCAATTTTACCACCTATTCCAAATAAGAAAAAAAAAAAAAACAAACAAAAAATCTATTTCAGTCTTTTACTGACACTAAATATTTGCACAAAAGAAGGTGGAAGGTATTTAAAAGTTCAATAATTCTATTGAGATAATGGTAAGTGTCACAAATATGCAGTGTTTCTAACAAGACCAGGAAATACAGATTAACAAGAAAGTACTTTGGACAGTATCCTGCATGCAAAATTTTCAGCCTTAAACTCATAGTAATTTTCATCTACCATTCTAATTTTTTTCTTTTAGCTGACTGACCCTTTAAACTCTTTAAAAAATTGAGTTTAAAAACAGTTTTTATTTGATTTATGCTTATTAAATAGCAAATATATATTATTGTATATTTAGATATATTTAAATATATATAAGTTATATATTAAATATATAGGATCATAAATCTCAGTACCTTAAAAATAGGAATTATCTTTTATTTAGATTTGTTTTATATTTCTGAGATTTCATTCCTGTCAGTTAAGACTAACCATCTTGTTAGAAAGCAGTCAGAATGAAGAGTAAGATGCCCAGTGTTAACCTTTTTACCTAATCACATTCTATTTGAACTCAAGAGAAAGTAATAACAACATTTTCTGCCACTCTGACTTCTGAGTAATTCACCTTGGCCTGTGAGGGACTATGAGGCAAGGAGTTTCGTGTCTTAAATTTTCTATCTCTTTTGGTCATTAAGAGATGACCACACAATTTTCGCATACCTATTTTCATCTCATGATCAAAGCTGCTTTTCTACAAGTTAAGATGAATGCCTCTTCACACATATAATTTTGACTCTAATCCTTTAATAATCAAAAAGAAAAATGGAATAGAGTTTACAGTAATTTTAGCAATAATCTAAGGCCCTTGTGTCCAAGTTTTCTCAAAAACTGTACAGCCTCTGAAAAATATTCCAGCAGAATTTAGAGATAAACCTCACACCAGTTGTACTAGGCATTGTTCAGACTCACACATTCCTGTTCCAAAGATTTTAATTGCAAGCAAGGAAATTGAATGGGAAAAAGACTGATGGAGACCAATAAATTAAGCTCAAACAACTCTTGAAGACAAGGCAAAAAGTAAGAGTGAGACATGGAGTAATAACTTCCTTAGGAAGCTAATAAAGAAAATTTACTTTTTTCCTGTGGAAGCAGCTATCAATACACACGTTTCCTTTCTAAAACCTTTATTTTTCCCACTTGTAAATGACAGAGCCATGTACACACTGTGATGGTCTTATAATAGTTGCTTATCCACTTGGATGAGAACAGACTAACACTAGCTGCCTAGAAGGAGCAGCAAGAAACCTCTTATAAAAGCCAACTGTGCATCCTGCACACTCAGCCACAGTTAGTGTTTAGCAGCAACAATTTCCTTTCAGTTACATGCAGAGCTTTGGTGAACCTACCTTATTTCCACACCATTAACTTCCAAACATTTTTTTTCTTCCCACTGTCACTCACCATGATCACTTCTGTGTTTTTCTGTCAAATCCAATAGCTTCTCCAGCAGTCTTACTCTATCTCAAAGCAAAGACCTTGTTTCTTCTAAACAGCTTTTCTCTCATTTACATCTGTTTTTCTGAGTAGTTGGGGAAATACCTTGAAAATTGCTTCTCATCATTATTCTATGTTATCCAAAAAGTATGAAGTGTCCCATAATCCCAGGTGGGGTAGGCAGAGGCAATTTAACTGGGTTACTTACAGGAGCAAGACACAATGTTTCACTTGCCCAGGCAGCAGTATTTTGTGCTACACACCAAGCAGTTCATGGTTGGCAGTGCTCTGAAGCATGGGACTTTATCTTCTGTAAATAGGATTAGCAAATGAAAATATGTATTCTAGTTTCACAGAGCAGGATTATCAGCAAACCAGTACATTTTTGTGATGTTCCTTTTAGCTCTATTTTCTGATGAACAGTAACACAGCTTTTGCTAATCTCTTCTGTGAAAAAAACATATATTCAAACATGTTATACATGTTAGATTGCAGGTTTAGACTCAATTTTAGATCATCTCTTTAGTAAGACTAATAGAAATCTCTGAGTCATAAATTTTCCAATTAGAGAAGGAAAAGGTTGTATTGTAGTCACTACAAATAACAGAGCAATTTAATGAGGAAAATACATAGCCACTCACAACACTATTTCCAATACTGTGTCCTTTCAGTTTTAAGGTACCCATTTTATATGAACAGGTTTAAAAATAAAAGGAAATGCTACTGCACAAGTTTTTCTTTATGACACTCCAAAAAATGGGTTTTGATAGTTAAAAATTTTTGATAAGTGCCTGAAAATGGTAAATCATCTGCTCACAATTAATTCAGTGCTGGTTCAGGGACGCTGTCATCAGAAGCTTCATGGTATGTCTCTGAAACAGGCTGTGCTGGTTTTGGTTGGGGTAGAGCTATTTTTTTTTCACTTTGGCTAGTATGTCTTTTGGATTTGTCATGAACACAAAGTTATAATATAGAGGTGTTTTTGTTGTTGCTGAGCAGGGATTACATGAAGCCAGCGCTTCTTCCACTTTTATGCTGCCAGGCTGGTGAGGAAGCTGGGGTTCCATGTGAGGTTGAGAGGAGACACAGATGGGACAGGTGACCCACACCAACTAAAGGGACATATCCAAACCATATGGCATCATGGTCAGTACATAAAGTGGGAGGAAGGAGAAGGAAGGAGGAACTTTTGAAGTAATGGTGTTTTTCTTCCCAAGTTATTGTTACAAGTTGTGGAGCTCTGCTGTCCTGGAGATGGCTGAACATCTGCCTGCCCGTGGGAGGCAGTGAATTGATTCCTTGTTTTGTTTTGCTTGTGTCTGTGGCTCTTGCTTTCCCCATTAAAATTTTTTTATCTCAATCCAAGTGTTTTCTATCTTTTCTACCCTTTTGATTTTCTCCCCAGACCTGCTGTGGGAGAGTGAGCAGGCAGCTGCATGGGGCTTGTTTTCTGACTAGGGTTTAACCACTAGACAGGCTCATGAAAATTTATCGTGTAAATACTTCAGTCTTATACTGAAACAATGTAAGAAAGACTTTCATAAACTGTTTCCATATTTACTACAAGTTCATCTCCATTACATATTTCTTAGTTTTATTTGCAATGTAAAATGTGATGTAGTACACTTAGGTACAAAAAACCCCTAAATTCCTGAACTTTAACTGAACAGCAAATTTACCAGCCTGAGCATGAATTATCTGAGTTGGTTCTACATGGCAATTGAGATATCCAGAGACTTACTTTCCGAGGAATGGATGTCATTTACAGTTTGTGGGACAAATTCATGTTAAATGTATGAGGGAAATAACAACACAGTCAGAATTTTTGTTTCTCTTTAGAGCTGTAAGAAATAAAGGCATCAGTTACACAAGATGTAAATCTCTCATTTGTGTTTGTGAAGACTAAAGTCAGGACCTTGAATTTTAGGAAACCAGAGCTCCAGTCATTTAAGGAGTTAGTCAATAAGACCCCCTGGGAAGCTGCCCTCAGGGAAAAGGGAGTAGAACAGAGCTGGCAAATCTTTACGATTACTTTCCACACAGTGCAAGAGCTTTTAATCAGCAGGTACAAAATATCAGGCCGAGAAGGCAAGACAACAACTGGATGAGTCAAGACCTACTGGCCAAACTAAAGGGCAAGAATGAAATGCACAGATAAAGGAATCAGAGACAGAGGTCCTGCTAAGAGTCTAGGGACATCACCCAGTTGCGTTGGGATGGGTTCAGGTGAGCCATGGCACAGCTGGAGTTGAACTTGTTAAAGGATGCAAAGAATAAGAAGACTTCCTACAGAAGAAAGTCAAAGAAAGTGTAGGTCCCATGATAAACGAGGCTGGCAAACAGGTAGCTATGGACAAGGAGAAAGCTGAGGTACTCAACAGTTTTTTCCTCAGTCTCCAATGGCAAACACCCTTCCTGCACCTCTTGAGTGGGTGGACGGTAAGGCAGGAACTGGGGAAGCAAAGTCCTTCCCACTGTAGGAGAAGATCAGTTTTCTTACCACCTCAGCATAAATCAATGTCTCTAGGACTAAATATAAGGAATAAATCTTTAACAATGAGGGTGGTAAAACACTGGAACAAGATGTCCAGAGATCTGTTAGATGTCACATCCCTGAACACTTTCAGTCCAGGTTGGATGGGGCTCTAAGCTACCTGCTCTAGTTGAGCATATCCTTGTTTATTGCAGGGGAATTGGAGTCGATGGCATTTTAAATATACCTTCAGGACAAAGTATTCTATTTTTCTGTTTCATTATTTTCTTAAAAATTAAAGGAAAGGTTATAATTTAAAATACATACATTATATATACCACATAATGCAACAGTGTCCTCTCCATAATCAACTAATATGGATAACCCTGCTGATTTTTCTCTTTTGCTAAACTTATTCATGTACACCTGGATTAAAAAAAAAAAAAAACAAAAACAGAAACAACTCTTTTTTTTTGTATGGAAATAATTAGTCTTTTTATTAATAATGAAAAGAAAAAATATTTTAAAGTAACAGAGTGCATCCCTATCTGCTATAATAGTTATAAAAGGAAGAAAAAAATTTTGTTTATAAGTACCTTATGATCTTTCCTCATAATTTGTAAAAATAAAGCAAAACATCCCTTTTCAGTACAACTAAGGGATATAATGCTAAAACTGCCTGCTCACAGGCTAAACAATTGTTTCCCTCATTGCAGACCATATCAGATTGATAGAACAACTAGAAAGTTGTGTAATAGAGCATAAATAGCATTCTCAGCTGTTTTGCCATCCAATCATTAACCAGGTGAAAGCAATTCCCAATACCAACCAACACTAGGATTGAAAGGCAAAAAATTCAAGTTACCATATTATTTGGTTTAACAATTATCAGATATGGGGTAACATAAATGAATAAATAAATAAATAAATAAATCAAGTTGCAAACATACACAAAGGGAACATGTTTTCAAAGCTTGGAATTAGAAAATTCTGTGTTCAAGGACTGACACAATAACAACCCTCTTTTGGAGGAAAATATAGCAAGTAGACATGGGCTTTAGCATATTTAACAGCCATCTGATTTCCTATGATCACATCATTTGAAATATCATTTCCAAGAAAGAAGCAGTAAAATACATGTAAATTCTCTATCAATTCACCCTTCTAAAATATCTTTTCTGGTCTCTATCCTCCTCCCCCTTCTTTCTTCACCCTAGCAATGATTTCTGCCTCTCACAATCTTGATTGCTCTGATGACCTCAATCAAAAGGCAATTATCCAGCAAGGATGGAAGGTAATTATTCCCATCAAGGAGAGATTGAATGCACCTGAATAGACAGCTGCAGTTCTTCCAGGGATTACATTATTACTATAGAAACTGCCTCCATTAATTTGTGATGCATGTCAAATTTATGATAAAAACTTGATTTGTTTGCAAGACAACTACTTTTCCCATTTCATCCAACATTCACTTTAAGGCAAGAGCAACAGTCAATTGTAAGTTACTTTAATATATAAGTGACAACTGTCAGCATGCAACCATCTGCTCAGAAGTAAATGACAGAAAATCAGGAAAGGGAATTGAAGCTCCAAATAGATATATATTATATAACTCCAGACAGAGCCAAAAGCATGGATACTTCAACCCAATCTTGTTAAGATCCTGCTGTAGGGGCAGCAGTATAGGAGCAATATATATTTTATATATATAGAAAAGAAAAACAGGAAGGCCCAGTAAGAAAATAAATTTAGTCACCTTATTTATCTTCAATGCTCAATTGGAAAATGTTTAATACTAGGAGATAAAAAATGGAAAAATCTGTAAGTTATGATGAAAGATTTATATATCAATATTTACAACATCCTATTTTTAAGAGAGGTTGGCAAGATACCTGCTCTCAGACTCTTGAGGACTTATAAGTCCTCAGATTTATAAGGTATATTGTAAGTAATAAGCTTTGTCTAGAAATTTTGGGTAAGGGTTCTAATCACTGTAGTCATTACACATGCTAAAATACTGCCTTCCTTAGGTAGAATTATAAGACTGATAATTATTTTTAATATCAAAATTCATTAAATTTAAAAGGATTAAAAGAGGCCATTTCCCTTACCAATGCTTGCCTCCTGAAAGGTAAAAAGCACAGAAGGCTGAATCAGAAAGCATTTTACTCTCTTACTGGTGAATTATAAGGCATTTTAACAGAAAATCAACCAAAAAAACTGTTGTTACATCTTATTAAAGGTTATTTTTGTGCATATGCTACAATTGTAAATCTTGCATTTTAATGCCAGCAGAATATATAAAAGTTGCTGTTCTAATGCTAATAGATTGTCATAATTCTTGGCAGTAAGGTCACACAATATTGTGCTAATTAGGTACATACATGGCATATTTAATTTAGAAATAAGGAATTTTTTATTGTAATCTTACACTCTTTCATATAAATAGAGTATGAAGTCTTAAATTTATCCCTCTTTCTATACTCTTCTTTTGAGACACTAAAGTCAATAATCATTGTATATGTATTATTGTTATTTTGAAAGTGTATCGCACAACAGTTTCTCTTTTAACTTGTAGTCTGAAAGCATCAAATATTTTTTCAGCATTTTCAACTTTTCACCATGATCTCTGTCATCTTTTTGTAGTTCACCAAAATATGAGAAAAGAAGGGAGAGAAGGAGGGAGTACAGAGTTATAAAAAAACCCGTGAGAACAGAAGGGGACAAGCATTTGCCCTGCCTATTGCAAAATTCTTTTTCACTTTTTGAAGTAAAAGACACAGCTGAGTTTCCAGCCTGCAAAACGATAGCTGCTCAGTTAAACTGGCTTTGCTCTTGCAACACATGTTCTTCTTTTTTTTGGTTCTTTGTATGTTACAAAAAGTTGAAAGTGCAGTCAGAGTTCACTTCCTAAAGCCTTTTTGCCCAGCTGACTAAACATACAAGTCCTGGTTAGGCTTCACTTTTTTTCTTTACCACTACTTAGAGCTGTGTGGTGGTTCCTATCTCAAAATTCTCAGTCATCAATGTCAGTTCACACATAAAATAACTTTTCTTTTGCTGTGAAGAGAATAGCAGAGATGTATTGTAGAGCACTTTATTAAAAGTTTGTGTGCAACAGATAGGGATAAGAGAAAGCACAAAACTACCTTGCTTCCTGGGTAACTTCTGTATGGACAAATGTTATTCAAATCATCTTTAGGTTCATAATTGCTGTAATTAAATTTTGCTGGTTGTTACATAACCGTCAGCCCATACATTTTTAAATTATTGTCAATTTCTGATTTATCTATGGACAAACTGGTTCCAGACATTGTGATATACTGGTGATCCTAGTAACTGAAGCCTGTTTCCCTATCTTAACTTGGTATCAGAGAGGCTCCTGAGAGACACTATTCTATTTGGTCTTGATCCATGTGATGCAAACTCCTTGTCAGGACCATGCAGTATTTGTACCCAAAACTTCTCCAATGACTTTTTGGATATTCAGGGAACATGGAGGAATTATCTGCTTAAGGTGGTCAAGTGGCAAGGTTTCTGGATTTGCATTAGTCTTCAGTTAGTAACTTGTTCTTGGTGAATTATCTTTAAATCATCCTTTTCTCAGGCTAGCTTAAAGAAAAATGAAAAGAAAATATTCAAAACATCCAAAATAGCTGACACATTTACCAAAAAAAAAAAAGGTAGTGGTGATCAGAATTTAATCTGCTTGCCCTATGATTAAATGAAAAAATCCCTTTATCTTTAGCAATTGTGAACTTTGGCATCTGTGGATTTTATTTTTCCTCCTGCTTTATACCCTAGGGGTTACCCCTGGAAGAAAGTCTTGCCGTGGTAAGACAGACTTGGGGTTAAAATTAATTTCTTTTCTGGAGCTTTCCAGTGTATCTAGAGAGATTTCATTTGTTTTTCTCCAAATCAGTTTACTTCTCTTTCATTCGAGTGATAGTCTGACCATACAGCTGAATCCAAATAAGCTTTCTTTCACTTCCTTAGAAACTCACATTTTTTTCTTGGACCAGATCAGTTCTAATACCTGACAGGCAAATTACCCATTCTTTGACTCAGTTAAGGTATAAACCCCACTGTCTCTTTCTGGTTGAGTGACTCAGGGTGGCTTTTTGTGTTACACAAATTACAGAAGAGCTCAGGCCCATTACTGATGGTGGCAGTACAGTTGCTTCTTCCCTCTGCTTTCCTGACATCATATCTAAGTGACAGGGAACATACCTAGGATTCATGGAATCTTGCATGTCCACAATGGTGAATATAGTGAAAACAAATAACTAAATGGGATATATGGTTTGTAACTGCTTCTTCATAAAGAGACAGACATGAGTGAAATTAGCCTTTCTGACATGACAATGGGATTGGGAATATCAAACACCAGTCCAAACATCCCTCCAGGATAATATCCTAGGAGGATATTATGACACATAGCCTTTTTATTCAAATCCCTACTAACCTCTTGCAGTTTGCCTCTGAGGATCTCCTCTTTCCTTATTGACCTTAGAACACTGAGGCAAGCTAGTGTACAATCAGAAAAGTGATAGAAATAGCTGCTGTAGCAGATGATGTCTTTAAGGAATAGTGCAGTAAGAAGTTATCAATTTGGAGCAAACAGACAAATTGTGCCCAGGCTGCTGGAGACACCTGTTGCTGCATCAATTCAAAAGCTGAATATTCCATTTGTTGCTGCCAAACAGTAATCAAGGTGTCTTGGGTAACCTGAGCAACTAAATTAGTAATGGTCATCCTCAACTAGTTATGCTTATGGATGAACTGCTTTTGATTCACCAATGTTTATTAATAAGTCCAGAGCAGAACACCCTCCATGCAGAGACTAGTTAAAGGGTATATCAGAATAAGGTGACTTCCAGGAAAGAGTAAATGACCTAGTGGCGCCAAACTTATCAGTTTTATATTGCCAGGAACTGCTGATGAGAAAATTTTATGGCATACTGTGATATACAGCTTTAAATTACAGAGTTGCCACTCTCATTGAATATGTCTTACAAGAGATTTATCTGAATCTTTAAAGGTCTATACATTTAAATATTCCTTTAAAGACCTCTAAAAATGTAGTCTACTTTAAAAGACATACATTTGGAACTCATCAAAGCTTATAAGTAGTTGAAAATGAGAACAAGCAAAAATTAGTTATAAATCACCTTAGCAGTAGGCAAAGCCCAAACTAACATTTTGAGCCCTTAAGAGTTTTTGTTTCTGACCCTTACTAAGCAAGCTGAGAGAAATTTAAAGAAACAAACAAACAAAAGGAAAACATTCTACCTCAGATGTATAGAGTTTGTAGAAGTCAATATTATTATGGGGCAAATGTGGACTTTATACCACACTTTATATGTATGTTCTTTTGGGACTGTAATTTGAGTCATGATGCTGTTCCCTCTTTATTGCTTTTCTAATAATAAACAATAATGAATGGCTGCAAATATCTATTGCAGAAGTGGGTGAGAGATGGATATAATGAACACACCAAGGAAATATATCTTAAAACCAGTATGTGATTGTAAGTATACAAAAAACCAATTATATAAGTAATGCCTACATCACTCATGCTCTGTTTTGTAGATCAACAGGCATTTTAAAGTTCCCAGTATTAAGAAATGTCCTGATTGTTACCCAGGGAGGAGATTTCAAGCAATTCTTTTTGAAAAAGCAAAAGAACAACCAACATTTATTTTTTGAGCTTTATTTCCGACATTAGAAACTGATAACCTTTATAAAATTATTGAGGAGCACAGTACAAGAAACATGCTTCTTAGAAACAAACTAATTCCTTGCTAGGCAGACCATCTGTAGAAGGAGATTAATCTTCATGTTCAGTCTCAGCTTAAATCTGAAGAGGCTAATACAGGCAGTGGGTGCTAAATGGAAGGAGGGAGTCAGAATTTGACTACCAGATATAACTCACTGGTTTATAGCAATCATGGTTTACACTAATCTGTTTTCATTTGCTCTGAAGCCAGCTAAGAATGGTAGTGAAGCCTGGCTTTAGCTGCAGAGCAGTCTGCAGCCTGCAGCCCCCCAGACCATGACCTGCCAAGCTCCTCTCCTGCCTCATCTTCATCTGTATGGTCCTCTACCTGTCTCTAAACACCTACTCTTTGATCCAATTTACAAAGAAAATATTTTGCTGAACACTGTTTAAAAAAATTATGTAACCTCCAATTTTTGTGCTGATTAAGGGAAAAAAAAGCTTATTCCTGCCCACATTATGTAGTCAGAATGACTTAACAGAGTTTGAGCCCTCTCCAGTTGCATTAATTCTGGTATTGATGTGATTCTTGTAATTTCATTTCTTGTGCTAACCTTGGAGAAAAGACACCTGATACTGTACAGTTTTCTGCCTGGTTAATGATCTACAATTCCTTGGGATAAGGGCTGAGGATTTGAAAGGGTTGTGGCAGGACTGCACACAAGCACAGAGGGAGGAGGGATCACAGGTAGCTTGAAGCTGAGTCGAGGCTGCAGGGGAGCCCCAGGCTTCAGTGCTGCACTTCTGCAGAGGCGAGGACACAAGTAGGACATAATGGATTTTACTTTTTCTTTTTTCAGCCCTGCTGAAGATGAACTCAAGGGTGAGGCAGCTACAGAGACCTGTATGACTAATGAACTGATGAGTCTCATGCATGCTAATATTGCCCAGGATTTCTCTCCCTTATAACACCCAAATGTGCTTTCTGTGGGATCTTGTCTCTGGCAACAAGAAGTGATAAATATGCAGTGATCCCAAAACTACTTCCTGCCACATAACCTTAGTGTAGCAACAGCAGTCACCAAAAGTATGGATACAGGGTAATGCTAGATGTCAGCAGCAGAGGCAGATGGGTTATTATATTAGAAAACTCAGCAAGCCTGGAGCACAGGGTGACCCACACTGAGGGACATGCAGCCTCAGAAAAAGCAGCATCAGGGCATGATAGTTCTCATATTTTACAATAAGATGGAGAAAATATATTTAATACCCCTAAGACAAATGCCTGTATGTCATCTCCTATCCCAAAGGTTTTACTCACATATATTAATTTGAATTTCTCCATGGAGAAGATAGTAGAAATCAACAATAAGTACAAAACTGCCACACCTAAAATTCTGTTCCATCTGTGTGCATTTCAAAATCTTGAAGTAAAAGTTCTCCTTAATCATTATGTGATTTCTGTGGACAGATAATATTATTTGGGGAAAGTGGATGATCTACAGTACAGTGATGAAACAACCTTGTAAAAATTAACAAAATATCCACATCATATTTGAATCCACATGCATGGAAACTGCATTGAGAATAAACATCATGTCCACTCTGTCCAAATATCTGCTTATTTGATGTGGTGAATAAATTAAATATTCTATCAGGCAGGATTAAAAATAGAGTAGTGTAGCTGCAGAATTGTGTGCAAACTCAAAAATAATTTTTTGATGCCCATTTCTTGTATAACAAATACTTTAAAGAGTTTCAGTTGTAGTCATAACAACACAGAAAAATAAAAAATACATGTCCTAGATTGAATTCAATTATAAAATCAATTAGGTAACATTACCCAAAAAAGTATTTATAAACAACACATTAATATATTCTGTTAAAAAATAAAAAATAAAAAAAAGGCAACCAGGAAAACTATCTCCAAAAAATAATTTTGCTCTCTATGAAGGAAATTGAATAAAGCCTATTTATCTACAGTTCTTTGTCTTCAAAATTATGTGTCCATAGATATTGTACCATCAACTTGCAGCATTCCAACCATATTGGTGTGGGTTAAGAGAAAGCGTAGTCTGTGCTCAATTTATCACTCTACATCGTAGTTTGCTCACCAGATGTACTGAACAGAATGTAGAACATCCACGTTCTACCTAAATTTATCCCATCTCCATTTGGAGATATTTTTTTTGTCTGCTTAGATTTTTCACTAAATTGTGTTGAGCAGCAACACTGAGTATTCCTTCAATGTTCTCTGGAGCTGTCTAATGAGTTCTGCTATTACTAGTGTGGAAAAGAAAGAATTTCCTCACAGACAAAAAACTTAATTGCATAAACCTTATGTCTTGTTGAAATTCTCCAAATAATTCTGTGAAAACTCAACAATAATTTTGTCTTTATACATATTATCCTATGTATTTTATATTACTGTCATAAATTTCCACCCTATAATGAAGTTTATTTGCAGTCTCCACCCTTCAATTACATTTTGGAAGAGAAATATGAGACTGTTACTCTTCTTCTTGGTGAGAAAAAAAAGAGAAGAAAACAAACACCATCTATCTGCACTACACCTGTTTATCATAAACAAGAGTGCATTAGGATGAGAGAGAAAAGAGAGAACCCTGTTAAGTGAAACATCTCCAGAGAATACGTGGAGAACTTCAAACAGAAAGGATTTTTTCTGGCATGGTCAAAGTAAGGTCCAGCAGTTAGCTTACATTGGACTGGCCAATTTTGCCCCACTCCTCTGTAGTTTGCCAAACTTGTTCATCCTTCTCTTTACAATCTCCTTATAACATCCCATAACAAGACTTATGCATCTGAAAAGCTCTTAAATATCCCCTCATAAATTTGCTCTTACCCTTGAGACCCATGCTGATTGTGTTTCCTCCATTCTTTTGATTATGAAGCTCTGGGTAAATCTCTCCAAGGCCATGCTCCACTGATCCTTTCAGTGTTCTGTGAGCTCTTCATCTATGGTAGTGTTTCTGTAACTTCCTCATCACTTAGGTTTTTGTATCTAGATGTTTAACTCTTCTCCTGATTCATATCACTGTTTTTAAAGTTGAATTGCCATTAACCAGATATCATCACAACTCAGATGTCCTTACATTTCAGGTGTCCACATATCTTTTTACCATCCATATATCCTTACAATACTTTTTTTTCCAAACATAGAAGCATCTTAATTAAGGGTTTATGACAATTGCCATTTATCAGTCTCAAAACAAAAACAGTCTCATTGTGCAGGACTGTAATCTTAGTATCTGGATTATTTTTAAACTTACAAAGAGCTACCCTTAAAAATCACCCTATAGATTTAAACATGGCAGAACTGTAACACTCTCTTTTAGACTAGACTCTTCTTGGCGATTAAAATATTTTCTTACTGATATTTCTCATTACAACAAAGAGCAGGAACAATCTTTCATTGTTTTCAACCAATTATTATTATAATGACTTATTAATTATAAAGAACAATTACAAAACCCATCCTTTTGTTCACTTGTGAAGTACCTGGTATAGTGGAGTCCTGGACCATGACCTGCTGCTGCTACTGCCTCACCAAGAGAAATCAAACTAAACCAAAGCAAAACCCCAGTACTAAAGAACATGGCTACAGAGGATAGTTGAACTCTCTGCAACCTTGGCCTTTGGCCTTGCTGATACTGCTCTACTCATCTGCTGCTCTACTTAATTTCATCACTTCAATTTCCTATATTAAGGCTCCTCCCTCTCTTACTGTCTCTGGTATAGAAGGATTTAAGCTCCACCAGGTCTCTACAAAACAAATAATAGACTTCAACAAATATGAAAATGTCACTTTCCTTTCCTTTTCTTTTTAACCATATATAACACCTTTGAAAAATGTCAAGATTTTCACAGGGCCCTGTTTTGTTATTATTGTTTGTAGTGCACAATAGATAGAGATTCAGAAATTAGTGATTTTACAACATTTTCTATCAGAATGCAAAAAATGTATCCCTCACACCAGTATAAAGAAAATAAATAACAGCCTGAGTTTTCAACACAGCAGAATTCTGATCATCTCTGTAAAGAAAATCTTTCACCATCATTAAAAAAGTTCATAGTATAATTAAAAAAATAATAAAAATCAAAGCTGAACCAGAATCAGAATACTTGGTTCCATGTTCTGGGAGACAAACTCCTTACTTCTCTTACTTACATTAAAGTTTAGTCATTCTGAAAGACAAGCAAAGCCTGAGGATTATGGATGTTTCCAGCTCTTTTAGTGATGTGCCCTCGAGGAGTTATGCCTTATCACTCCCCACCAGACAAAATCTTTGAGGGTTTTCAAGGACACTGCTAAAGAGAGAGAGCTTGTTGCAATATTCTAGCCCAAAGGCACTGAGAGCTTGGGGCAGGTTGCTGTCCATTATCATCTTTGAATATTTCAGAAATTAAAATGGCTAAACAAATATGATGTCTGAACTGTTTGACTACAAGGCATCACCAGTCTACACTTTCATGGTTTTGAATTTTACAGGAGATGTCATCCCTAAGTGAAATAAGGGAAAAATTGCCTGTCTTCTTAAACTGAATAAATAAAAATAAAGAGAAGATTAAAATTAAGATTTTGCAGCAAATTGTAGAGGTGGAAGAGAGGAAAGGTGGTCAAAATCAAGAGGAAAAATTGGAAGAACAATAGACAAAGAAGCCCAGCTGATGCTCTTACAAAATATAATTCTGAAAATAAAATCTATTCAAAGGTGCTCTAATCTTCAAGATGCACATCCTGAAAGTTGTTTGGAGGTTTTTATGTGTCCCATGGCACTTAATTGCAAATTCAGTTAAAAAGTTTAACGAAAGTAACATCAATTATAGTATAATGAGATTCTCATTTTATTACAATTTTTTTTGTTCAACTTTCTATTATTCTTTAGGTTTCTTTGCGTATTCTATGTCTTTGTGTGTTCATAGGTGGGAAATGCTCATCTGGGAAATTAGATGCCTAAAAACTTAACTCTCTTAAAAATATTTTTGTAAGAATTTATGAAGAAAACAAATGGACAAAGAAATAAAATCTCTCTGTTTCCAGGGTCAGTTAAGTATATCCAATTAAAGGAATCCAAATTAAATAAAATGCAAATTCACAACCACACCAAAGTCACCCCAAGGTACTATTTATTGTCTATCTACTTAATGTTTCCAGCACAAAAACAAGTAATTGAAATTAATAAAATATTATAAAAATCAGTGAGATGTTATAAATTGGAAAATAAAATAATTTACTGCAAAAGACATTAAAAATGACATTTTAGATAATTTTAAATATTTTCAGCTCTTTTTGGTAGCCTTTAATTGACACGAGTCTTTCTAATAATGTAAAAATAATCCTGAATGTTCCATTTAGACCCTGTGATACAAAAATAACTTCTCAATTGAAATTATTCATCTAAAATGTTCTCTTTCAGTTGTCCTGTCTTTCAGGATAGAAGCCTGCTCACATAGAAGTGATGCAAATGACTGTTTATATCATCTAAATGTCATCAGAGTGTGTTCAAAAGTTAAACCTATAGAATCTCTCAGTGATCTAGTTGTTAATTTGATATGTGACATTCCCAGCTTAAGAAACATCTTTAGGAAAAGATTTTGCAGTAGACTAACAAAAATGAAAGAAAAAAAACCACACCAGTGATAGATTTCAGATATGTGGTAAAAGGTGTGTGACAGAAAGCAATTTCTGGCTACCTTATTGAAAGGTAACACAACTCAGAAACACTGGTCACAAAATGGCTTTACCCATTTCTTTATTTTATAGTGCATTGAGAGTTTACACCCATTGACCATAGTTGTGAAAAAAAATTTAGCCATTTTTACTAGGTACAAATCTTCTGTCTTTATTACACACTGTAAAGAACGATTTACAACTCAACAAGACTTGCAGGAGAATAACTAGCTTAGCTTTTTGAGAATTCTGTGGATTTTTTAAAATTTTCTTCCTGAAAATTCAAAGAATTTTGAGTTCCTGTGAATAGTCAATGTATCACCACCTCTTCATGTGAGCTCTCTGGTACTGGGAAAAAACCCAACTCTCATAATGTACTAGTTTCAAAAGGTTTGCTGGGAAATTCTACAGTTTTTAGCAGTTTGGTGGACTATTCAACACTTAGCCAAATGCAATCATGAACCTAAAAAAAGCCACCTTTTTTTGAGATTTATGTAGTGTTCAAAATGTATCCCGACAAAAGTTAAATAAGGCATTGTACTGAAATTTCTATTAATGGGTGTTAGCCCTCAGGTCAAGACTTGAGAGCGGGTTCAAGCTTTTGCAAGTATAATGAAAATTTATAATTATAAAGATTCTTATTTTGTAAAAATAATTGTCAGAACGTGTCAAACTTGCTACTTGCTTTTTCTCATGATTTTCATATATCCTTGGCATTACTGGCTGCAGGCTTTTTCTTACCTGCTAAATTATTGAGAGGGAGCTTTGCTCAGAGGCCTTTTGAAATTAAAAATAATCAATTGAACTTGACTCAGTAGGGGTTAAGTAGCATTATACCAACTATTTCTGAAATTAAACTGCAATTTGATTTCAAAAGTAATCAGACTTTTGGACTGGATTAAGGAGTTGCACTATTCTTATAAATGTGATTTTATTAATTAAGCAATCATGAAAGAATTGCCAAATGGAACCCTGAGTGGGAAAAGTCATTGCAGTTTCTAATCATAATCTTTTGAAATTCCTAGGGGCAAAATGCAGTTTGTGATTTATATTTTCTTGCATTTTAACATCATTGAAGAACATTCCATTTCTGCAAGCTTCTTTTAAATATGTTCTATTTGTGACTTTTCAGATCTTTCCAGGAGAATATTAATTCAATTTCAATTAGAGAAGGATGGACCTGTTTAATAATTATTTTTACTAAATTTATCCCTCTGAAGAATTTGAGGGACTAGCCAAAGTTGTTAATAAATTGGATACATAATTCAATAAGTTTTTAAAATTGTAGGCAGAAAATAAGCAGTGAAAGTTGGGGAAATTCCTGGGTAGGTCAACCAAACTTACCTAGGTTCTTAAAGGATTATTATGTACTGGTATATGACTAATGAAAATTATATGAGGATGTGCAATTCTTTAGAAATATTATTTAATCTATACCAGCATTAGAGTTAGCCAAAAATGCTAAAATACTCAACAAAAAACCCCACTAAAAATACTATCACAGGTTATTTTTTCTCTTTTACCACTTAAATTCAAGGTTATGACATTCAAATTCTTCACAAGACTTTCATCTCTGCATAAATGAGTGCTTAAATACCTTTTCAGATTTATCCCTAAATAGCCAGCCCCTAACTTCAGGGATCCTTTGATGTTTGATTGAAGTCCTGGCTATGTTCAAGGAGCTAAACGCAGCTTCCATTTTCTGCAATTTCTGTGAATGTCTAGGTCAAGGTGATATCAACAATGGAATGATTTGAAGTGGCATTCTCTAGTAATGAAGTCTTCCTTACTCCCACTCAGTAAAACTCCTTTTTTGATTTTCAACAGTTCCAAAATAGGGAAACACACAAAAAATACTTGCCTCTTCAGAAAGATAAATGACAATCAGATCGATAACCCTTGGCTAGTCTCCCTTGAAATGCTTCAAACTGCAGTTGCTATTGGTGGCAGAACATGTTTCTCTACATCCTGATTCTAAACTTAGCCAGAACTAACCCATGTAGGTTACAACACTATATTGTGAATTGTTTCAGCCTCAGCATGAATTATCTCCACCCTAATTTTGCCTAACAATGTCAAAATAAAGAAGAAAAAAACTAAAATGTTCCAAGAAGGAGTGGGAAGGACAGATTGTCTCAGTTTAATCTATATATCTAATCTTTTTCTCAGCCAAGGGAACTGAAAGAATGACTGGAACCTTGATCCAGCAATAGCCTATTAATTTGGTAGAAAAAAGCCAAGTTTGTCCTCATTCTTTTAAACTTGTTCCCTGAGGAATTAATCTAAGTGTTTCACTTTTTAATGTAAGGAATTAACATATATGATAAAGGGTCAGTGCCAGCACTTGGGAACTGTGTTACTGAGGCTGGTCTCCAATGTCTCCAGAATCATACTTACCACCCCTGGAGATGCAGCCTTGAAGACAATAAATTCTTTGAAAAATCTTGCCTGAATAAAATTAGTGTTTTAAAACAACCTGACTTAAATATTTGAGCAATTAAAGATAATTAAAATAATGTTTGAAGAAAATACTGTTTCACAAGTGTACAACATTAAACACAGTGCTCTTAAAGACTATTTTTTCCTTTAAGAAAGGCTTACATGCAGTGATTTCCTGGCAAGGGTAAGTGTACTATTATTTTTTCATTGCCATTGGTGCACGGACAGTCACTTTGGCATTAACAGTGAATGGATCAGCATTACCAATTCCAGTCCAGGATGGATTGACTGACATGAAAATAACAGGATGGAAGGGTTACTTTTTAAGCATATTAACCATGACAAACAGCACTAGCTAAGACATTTCTTGTGGTGCAATTCCTCCAGGTTTAGAAATGGACTATATGATCCAATTAATTTATACTGCTAAGAAACATCATAGTTTCAAGAATGAACACTTTTTTATTGATTTTGTTGCCTAGCAATTCCATTAATGTTTAAGAAATACCTAAAATAAAAATTTAAAAAAAAAACCAAAAAAAAACAGAGAAATGGTCAGTGCATTTTTAACTTATTGGACTGAATGGGTAATTCGTGAGCACAGTAATTTAAGTAGGCTTCCATAGGAACAGCTTCCCTTCTGGAAAATGTTCCATTGATTACTCTCTTGATGCTCTGAAAATGACCTGTCAAAAGATGCTCCTGAAGATGTTTCTATTTGAGAGGAAGCCATGGAAAAATAGAGGGAGGATCAGATCACTTTCCAAACTGCCTGACAGTCTTGTTTGAGAGCAGATTCAGATAATAAAACTTACCCCCTTTGGCAGCAGAGGCTGAAATCTTTTTAAAGGAAGGTTTTCTTTGAAAAAAATTCCATTAAGTGTCTCACCAGTGATGACAGAATAAGGATACACCCACTCAGAAAGCTGCACATAAGCTTTTTATTTTTCAGATTCTATTTCAGAGGATGATGACATAAGTATGTTACAATTTTTTGAGCAGGATCTTTGTATTGTCTTACATAGTGCTCAGCAGCGAGCAGAGTAGGAACATTGTCATTACTTTGCAGATTTTTAATTTGATTTCTGAAGACTCTCCTGTGACTCTTCACAGTCCTCTATACCTATGAAGTCATGTATAATGACACTATGCTGACTTCTGTTCTTTCATAATCTTATAAGTGGATTATTATTTCTGAATTGAGAACCTGAGTACACGGTACTATTTGTATGAATAACATTAAGCTGTAAGTGCAATATGTAGACAAACCCCAGCTGGCAAAAGAAAACCCATAAAAAACCAACAGACAGGAATCAGGAAATAAAATATTTCCACCTAATAAATAGGGAGTTTTTACCTGTACATTTTGAAGTAAGTTTTCCAACATCTGTATCTTGATCAAGTTTAAATATCATGCTGGTTACCAAGATATTAGAGAATAGTGTCTACAGAAAAAAATGGAAGTACATTTCCCGTTACAGCTGGCATAATATTAAAAGAAAATCCTAGAAGGGAGTCATGGAAGGCATTACAGACAGCAAAAGTTATCTATGGTGAGATTCTGTACAAATTGATTAGGAATACAAGTTTCTTTAAAATAATTGTGATTTCAGAAACTTGAAAGATTAAAACTAATTTAATTTAGTTCCCAGAAGCTAGATGAAAATTTCACATTTCTTAGATTATAAAGAAATATTTGCCATGGAAGATATAAACTAAGGAGACTGATAAAAGTAATCATGATGCACAAATTTAAATCAGCAGTTTTTATGGCAGTCCATGGCACTCCATTCTGTTGATGCCCTGCTTCAAGCCTTGAAGTACTAGAAATTTGAAGGCCATGGAACAAAGTTGATGCTGTGTCAATGAAAAGTAAAAGTTTCAGCCAAGTAATTACCAATCCATCAACCACATGCCAATCTTTTGAAAAATAGCAGGCAGGACTCAAGTACTAAAAAAAGATGAGGCCATGTTAACTGGCATGAATTATACAAAAGTGCTGATAGTGTACTTAATAATTAAAGGAAGGAAATTAATCCAAATCAGCATGGAATTAGGAAAAGTAGATCTTAACTTAGATATCTTAAAAGGATTTTTTTTTAATGCAGTCATGAGATTGGTTGATGAAAACAATAATGCTGATACAGTATACTTAAGTTTTAAAAAGGCAACACAATTAAAATTAAATAGCTTTCATTTCTTTTTCAAAATGCATTGTGAACACTGAAATCAATGAAAGAGTGGTTAATTGATAATGCGATTAAGAATAAGGATTGTATATTACTCTGATGGTTATCTTTTGGGATCCCAGGTACTTAGTCATGCCAAATGCCTAATTCACATTATCTAAAAGTGACCTTAAAAAAATTCTAGTCATAGGAAATTAGATATTTAAATGACACAATAATCAAACCACTAATCCTGGATTACCTGAGGAGTCAGAAGAAAATGCAACACCACCTCACACCCCCAGTTTGTTTTTCAATGTCACTAAAGTCAAAAGAGTGTTGCTAAGTACCAAAACCATGGACCCTATTTTTGAATTAAATGATCTGAACAATTTCAAAATCAAATCACTACAAGCCAATGTCACAAATAACAATAATAATAAAAATCTCTGATGGTTAAAATAATGAATATTGTGTGTACATATCAGTTCTTTTACAAAACTCCTACTCAAATACTGTATATATTGTATACTGTTTATAATTCATAGAGGTTGTCAAGGAGCTGGAGGCAGTTCAGAGAAACTTTCTTATTGATTTAAAAGTGTGGAAATTACACCTTCCAGTGAAAAATTCAAGTCCTTATACTAATGGGAACATTAAAGTTGTCCTGGACATGAGTAAACTACATATAGAATACAGAATAGCCAATGGAGCATCTTATATATTAAGGGCATGATGTGACAAAATCATAATTAATAAATTTTTAGGCTGACATAATTACACATTTTCTACACCAAGAGATTAAGCACAGGATCAACTTTATGACAGTCTTTTGCAGTATCTATGTCGACAAACATATTTTAAAATATGATTTCTTTGTCGTTTAATATTTGCTGTATTTACAGAGATTTTATAACATCCATTGCTCAATTTAGAGAGATCAAGCCAAGTAATCACAATGGTGTTACTTAAGAATACTAGATCACTGTATTATTTAAATGCCGTTCTTATTGATAATTTCTCTGAAAGGGGGAAAGGTGCACATAAAAGTCACAAGTGTCCCTGATTATATTCTACAATATGGAATACTAACATTTTGGGGACTAAACGGAACAGTTTATCTGCAGGTAACATTAATTCTGTTTTCAGTTTACTTTCTCATAAAAATTCCATCTGTTCTTATCACTCATTACACTGAGACAAAGAAAAAGCCTTATCTATTCTGATTAACAGTATTAAATTCTGCTATGGAAACTCCCCAGCCAACTGCCTTTAGGTGTTTTTACAGCTGCTAATCCATAGGCATCAGGAAGAAGTGCAAGTTTAAGAAATTGCAATCACTTGAGAGCCCTTTACCATTTTTTCCCTTTTAAAAAATATCCAAATTAAAAAAACCTGTGGGCTGCACACATGTTAGAATGTAATCTGTATTTGTTTAATATTATGGATGCTTGAAAACAATATTATTGAGAAAATACAAAGATCCAAGAAATTATTATGTTTAGGAACACATTGTTTACGGCCAATATATCCCAGTCATTCAATGTACAGGCAACACTAAACTTTCTCTGCAGTTCTGCTGCTCCAGGAAGACAGTTACTTCAACCAGACATATATTTTAGGATATGACCCATGATATATGTTTGTCATCTCCAAAATCACTAACACGGAAATAAAACCCTGCAGGCTCCTATTTGGAGTGTATGAATTGCCACAGTTTCTTAAAGGAAACATTAAATTGCCAGTTACACTAAGAAATTATTGCATGGAACAGTTCAAGATCATTTTTGAATATGTCTTAAGAGAAAGGTACATGAACCTTCACAGCAAGCTGCAACATCTTGACCTGATTTCTACTTTCATAATCCTTTGAGGGCGAGCATGTCTTGCTGATATCCCCTGAGCTATGATCATCAAATTTCTTTCTATCCCTCTTCCCTGCAGTGCAGTATTATCTCTGAAAATCTGTATTTTCATCTTCACAAAATAGGTAAAATTATTCATAATTTGATAAAGTAATTAATGTAAAATAATGTAAACTAACCATATTTATAGCACATTTTTACTTAATCCACTGAGATCATTGGTCCAGGAACACGAGTACACATAATTCGGTGGGGGAAAAAAAAGAAACAACATGCTAATGAAATGTGGTGGAATATAGTTTTTCAAGGCCGCATATCAGATAAGATGAGATGAATTTGAGGCCAGTAATAGTGCTCTGGAACTACATATGTAAATACTCTTTCTTATCACACTGGAAAATTCTGAGGTACATGCAAATGATGAATGATATGCCTTTTAGTATTTATTGTACTCAATCTAATTACAATTAACTACAAATCTGTTTAAAATCTGAATGCTTTCTATATGTATGTTTTTTGGACTAAATCCGGAAGCTCTAATTCCCAAAAAATAATTCTGGCTTTTTTTTTTTTTTCCTCCTAAAAGCAGAGTTATTCTGGACAAAAAATCAGAAAAAAGTGTTATTTTTGTATTATTTCACTTGCAAAAAATTTGTATATTAACTTCAAATTCAATTTTTTCCTTTAAATTAAATGTTACCAAGTACTAAGGAGTAGCATGATGGTTGGGTAACGCAGCCTTGTTTTGTTCTATCTCCGGAACACACATATGGAAAAAATATTTTGCCCTAATTAGATGCTAGCTTCCATGTAAGAGTATCAAAATGAAACCTATATGAAATGTAGAGACTCTAATGATTTCTCCTGGCTCTTAATTGAGCCAAACTGCAAATGCTTTGCATGGTATTTTTTGAATCAGAAGAAAAGAACAGATTTTGAATTCATAAAAGCATGGGTGAATCAGTATTTACTGAAATACACTCAGTTCTTCTATTAATGACCAGAGAATAGAGAAAATACTCCTTTTCTTCCCAATATTTCCTCGGCAATGTATCCAGGTCTCTTCAAAACTATGTAATGGTCAAGCCAGCATCATCTAAACACCAATCTTGCTTATTCTGTAACACATTAAAAATTTAAATGAAGTTCAATATCAATGCTAATTTGGTTTATACAAAAGATTTGACTTCTTGTAGCAGCAGTGGTAGTTCAAGGCAATCAATACAGGGCTCTTTGGCTCTGCAGGACATAAACCTCAATGATTTAATCTTCCAAAATGCACAGAATATCTCTTCCAGAGCGATCTTTTATGACTGAGGTTATGATCAATTTCTAGACTATTTCAGACAAATCCTAATTAAGTAACTGTGCAGACCCTCTCTCTGTCTTTATAGTTTCATCTACAGAAAAAAGAAAGCAATGATTTCACACATGTTTCTGGAGTATAACTGTTTTTTTGTTTATTTGATATGATAGAATAACCTTCACCAACTCTTCCACTTTTGTTGATTTAATTCTGCTAACCCCAAGTGGCACATGAATGATGAGATAAATTAAATTTGACATCACTATTGACTGAGTCATTGAAAAACAAAAAGCAAATTCTACTAAATTCCAAAATATTTTTTTTGTATGGAAAAACCAACCTTTTTCTAAAGAATAAAATTCTATTCAAAATAAAATATTTCCTCTTATGAGAGTTGAAATTACTGTATAGATATCTCATGTGCACTTCATACTAAAATGTTTGATTATTTTGAATAAACGCTCCTTTGTTGCAGTTGCTCATAGTGACCATTCACTTTACAATTTTATTTTTGTGATGTTGTTGTATTTTTGGGGTATTTTAAAGTTTACCTCAAGTAAACTTTAAGGCATTGTTGTTGAAATTAAAGAAAGGATTGTTCTGCTTGTGCTGAAGCTCAAACTGTTGCAGTCATAAAAACAAGAAGTATTAGTACATCTATCTCATATACCTTAGACTTCATTTTTGCCAAATGTGATATCCAGATACCATACGTATTTTTTGCTCATTCTTCTGAAAACATCTACAAACTGCCTTTTATAAAACTCTGCATTTTAAGTTCACACATAGCCAGATATCTTAGGTATCATCAGGCAAATACTCTGGGGATTCAGCATGTTTCACTTTGCACAGCCTATATCCACTATTCTTATTGAATATTGTCTTTGTGGAGAAAGCAAAATATTTTTTCTCCAAATGCTCCTTTCAAGGTAAAGTACCATTAAGGAACTTTGCATGAAACAAATAAGGAAGACTTCTGTATTTTCCTATAGTCAATAAGAAAGAAAGAAAAAACAATTTTCTGAAATATAGAAAGAAAAATAAAAAGACAGAAAAAAACCTTTTATCCAGAAGATAAAGTGAAGTGGGAAATATGAACAACAGAAAGAAGAAAAATAAAAGGTGTCTTTCAGTCTGTCATAATTTCCTGGAAAACAGAGTGAATTACAAAGCTTTCCTAGGAGGAAGCAGCAAACAAATGACTGCTTTCCAGTGTCTATCACTTACAGGCATTTCTTGCTTAAGTATTTTTGAAAATCTTACTCAGAACATGGCCAAAAAATTAGTCAATAACAGTAAATTACTGTCAAAAATATCAAATAAAATCTCCAAATAATGACAGCACCCTCTACCCTATGTCAGACCCTGCCTACATCTAATCAAACAAAAATGCATCACGAGTATGGTAGGGTGTAAAAAAATGAAAGAAAAGGTAGAATGTACCAGAAAATATGTAACCTAAAATTACCCTGGCATATGTAGCTTTTCAGAGACAGTTCTTATTTACATGATCACGTATCTTTCCCCGCAAGATCTCTATCTCATTTAGGTACTGTGTACTGGAAAAATACAGAATTATATGTTCCAAATGGTTAAAGTTCAATTTGCAGTGCTCCAAAGTGTTGATAGTCAAAATTGAAATTATTGGAAACTTTGCTTTAAGTTAAACTTCTGGGAAAGTGTTAAGAAAACTGGAAAAAAAATAGTTGTATTCTTAGCTTCTTACATAGCACATAAAAACTGGTCAGCACTTTTGTACATGCTGCCTAACACTGGTGACCAAGTTCTGTAGTAAAGTAAGGATACTACAGCATCATCTCAGAAAATCATTGTAAGGATTTGCTGACAGCCTGGAAGAGGAAAAATACTCTGAATGAAGACTCCAGAGTCAAACTCTTCTGATTTTTTTTTTTTTTTTGCTAAAGATTTGCTTGCTAGGAACTGCTAGAACTGACAGGATTAGATAGGACAGGTATGGAACAGGTAGGTCAAATAAGACCCTACAAATATTGAAAATAAATAATAATAATTAAAAACAAACAAACAGAAAAGCCACAAAAAATGTGTAATGGATCTCTTTCAGCAACATGTAGAAACGACTGCAGCCAACCATTCTGCCTAGAGATAGAAGCAATTTAATTTGTTGTTTTCTATTTATGATACATAGTTACCATGCATTTAGTGCTAAGCATATGTCCCTCACAGCAGGAATTTTTCTCCATAGATGTAATATTGACTGTTCAAGAACTTGATAAAAAATTAACAGAAAAATAGAATTGTAGGATTGTTTGCACTGAATGGTCTTTTAAAGGTCATCTAGTCCAATGCCCCTGCTGTGGACAGAGACACCTTCCACTTCCCATACTGGCAGTGGTGTTGTTCCATATCTGTATTAATGACATGGGCCTTGGGACTGAGTGCACCCTCAGCAGACTTTCAAGTGACATGAAGCTGAGTGGTGCAGTTGACAAGCTTCAGGGAAGGGGTGGCATCCAGAGAGACCTTGGCAGGCTTCAGAAGTGGATCCACATGAACTCCATGGAGTCCAACAAGGCTGTATGCAAGGTCCTGCATCTTGACTGGGGCAGTCTGCAGGATCAATATGAATTGGGTGATGAATTAATTGATGGCAGGACTGTGGAGAAGAACTTGGGGATACTGGTGGATACAAAATTGGACATGAGACAACAATGTATGCTTGCAGCCCAGAAAGCCCATTCATTCAAATGAAGTGTGACAAGCAGGTCAAGTGAGGAGATTCTCCATTCCCTGCCTTTAGATTCAGGAACTCAGAAGAGTGGGGAAGAAGAAGAGATTGCTGAGGAAAAAAAAGTGGAGTACCTCAATCTTCTCCATATCACTTTTCACCAGATATCCTGTTTTATTTGTTGAGGCAGTAAAATTTATTTTCTTTTTCTTTTCTGACTGATGTAACTTCAGATTGTCTTCTTCTAATTCCTCACTTCTCTCAATTTATTTCCAACTCTGCCACAGCTTTCCTGATCCAACCCTACACTTTCAGGCAGTTTTGTTATGTTCCTCCCAGCATGCACATCCCTGCTTCCACACCATAAACTTTTCCATCTTGTATTTCAATTGGACCTAGAGGTTCTTTCTCTACCATGCTGATCTCCTGAGTTATCATCCTTGTAGTCTGAGTTGAGTCAGTCTTCTGGAGTGTTGTTTACCAGTGTGGCACTATCTACAATAGACATTGCTTTTTGCCTTTGGGACTACATCTGTAAGTTTTAACTTGGAAATTAGAAAATCAATGTACCAAATTTTCCTGTCAGTACCAATTAGTAGCTCAGACACGAAGATAAAAGCATTAAAGTACAATCCTTCTATTTCTAATCTTGCACAAGCACAGTCATTCATTTATACTAATATGAAATTCAAATGTCTGTGTTTTGTTTCTGGGGAAATGAAAATTGTTTTCAACTTATATGTGCTCTTAATACAAAATAAATCATCCAGTTTTACAACAAAGCCAGCAAGAATTCTAGAGGTGTTAAAGACCATGTTTCAGTGCCATTTTTGCAAAGGAGATCTATGCAAATACGTACAAAGAGAAATCTCCAGTTTTGTTTAGAATAGGCAATAGAACAGACATCAGACTGATTTGAAAAGGTAATCCACAACTTATCAATTTTTTCCTGGTACGTCTAACGCAAGGGCTGCAGGATGTTTGTTCTATAAGCGATAAGATACGCTTATTTATCTTTGTCTATACATAGGAAGGGCAACACTAACTTTAAATGAGCTAAAAATTTCCTTACACTCCTGAACATTAACATCCATTGTTCGACTTCTTCTCAAATTAATTTTGACTATTTGATGGTCTAAGATAGAGGAAAAAATGGCAAAAAGTTCCTCCAGTCCTCTGACAGTTTGGTCCCAGAAGGGAAGAATAAATAATTTCATGATCCTCAAACAGCCTGTGACTTTTAGCACTTCCAAAAACACCTACAAATGCAGTAGAGGGAGGGAGGATGAGTTAGTGAAAATGAGCTCTGTAAAGATTTTGGAAAGCATTATAATGGAGAAGAAAGGTGAATGTACAGAGCAGGTATCCTTCTCCATCTGGCAACAGGGACAGAAAGACTCAATGCTATGGAGTGACCTCCCCTTGATTTTCTCTCTCTTCTTTTCTCACCATTCTCTATCTGTAACTTGGTCATTCCCACCATCTGTTAAAGTGGGCAGAATGGTGATAACAGCTGATCTACAACCTCCCTGCAGCTTCCAGGCAGATATTGTTTATGCAGCCAAAACCAGTTCAAATATTTTTCAAACAATGGCAATAAATTTCATTTATTCATTTCAGCTTAGCACAGAATTTAAAGTTATTTGTGGGATTCTTAAATGATAATTTGGATTTTACACAATAGATCATAACTATGAACTCCATCTTTGTACCAAGGTAATAAAAAATTTTGAAAATGTCTTAGAATTCTAAACTCATTGCATTAACCTTCTTATTCTTTATAAACACAAATTGAAGACTGTCTATTTAAATTCCAACAGTGAAAGAATTATCAAATAAATTAAAACTACATTTTATCTGTTCAGAAAGGTGATACCCTAATTTCAAACTGCACTTGCATCATCTATATGTCAATGCAGTTCCATTATCTTCCATGCATTTTTCTGAAATTTTAACCATTTCAGAGAAAAAGCAAAAACAGTGCAGTCGATACAAAAAGAGAAGTTAGGTGACAATCTGGAAAATGTTTTCACATTGCAAATTCATACGTTTTCATTCAAGACAATGTCAAAATTCACAGTGGCAGCACACTAAAGCTTCAAGACATAGGGAGGAACCAATTATTTTTTCTTGCTTGTAGTAAATTATATATTTAGTTGCACACATATTCAACTCAGTCTTTCTCTCTAAAAAGACCTAAATATTTGTAAGAAGCACTTAATTTGCCCATAGTGTTGGTTTGTTGTTTTCTTTTTTGTTATTTTAAGAGTCAATTTGAGTCCTAAATTTGGATACTTCTCAATACAAGGAAAAAATTTAATTGCACAGAGATTATACCTTGAACTGGATTTTTTTTTTAATATTTTTAGGTTTTGTGAAGAATTGAAGTAGAGAGGACAAGATTAGTAAAGGTATATATTGTCTGTGCATTCATCTAATTGCAAATTTTAAGTAAATATCAGGAGAAATAAGCTACAACCCTGAAAGCTCAAGTTTTAACCTGTATGTTATATAATTTTCAACAGATATATTTGCTAAGAAGATTAAAAGAGTTTTCTAAGCTTTGGGAAACCAATCAAGTTGTCTTGCAAATCTGCAGGACTTAATATACATTTAAGGAATTCATAATCTAGTAAAGTTAAGCTTACTTTCCAACATGTCATAATTTCAGATCATACCACACTGGAACTTATAAACTTCTCAGAAAGCATCATACACCATTCTGCAGCATTTCTATACTGCTTCAAAGATCATATTTAACTCAGAATAATGCAAAAAAAAAAAAAAAAAGCTGTTTCTTTAGATACTAATTTTAATTTAAGCACTATAAATCCATTTACAGGGTGAATTATTAAACATTATAAATTCTGATCACATCTGATACCACTTCCATTGACTGACCAGAAGAAAGAACATGAACACATAAGTCACTTATCTTCCTAAGTTGTTACGTATCATGGGATTAAATCCTTAAAACACATTTTTGAACTTGATGTTTTACTTGTGTCAAGTAAATTTTAAAATGCTTTCTGCATAAGGCCTTAAAAACCTCAATACCTTTGATTTATTTTAAATTTTCTTTCAAGTATTGAATATATTGCCTCCTAAGGAATGTTATCTGTCAATATCACAATATGATATCATTCAAACATTTGTTATCCGCAAATGCAGAACATCTGCTATTTTGGCACTTAGCAACAACACAACAATTTTTCCCCTCTCTGCTCCCCCCTTCATTATTATGTAAAATATGTGCAGAACAAGAAATGCTTGTAGAAAAATTGTTCATGCACTGAGATAGTTTGACACAAAAATCTTTTCTCGTCAAAGATGAAAAGCACCTTGTCATTCATTTCTAATTACAGCTTTCGTTCTGTCTTTACGGAAAGGCACCAACTCCCTGTGGTGATGTCATACACTGACATTTGCAAAACTACATTGGACTTTGTCTCCTCTCAGTCTTTGCCAAAATCAGTCAGTGTCAGCACTGATATACACTGATAAAGGGAATTTAAAATTATGAACGTTAATTGTGTTTAAAGTCAAGGAAACTGCATTATACTTTCTGATATTAATAGCTGCTGAATCATCTAAAACAATGGAGAAAGCTTCATTGCATATTCCTATTCTGAGATGCCAAGACATTAAACTGCAATGACAACAGAGATTTCACAGTCCAAGAATTAATTTGAATAGATGTAAACTTATTAAAGATTAAAATGAACTATTTAGTGTTCTCCAATTAGTGTTAACATCCAGGCTAAAACTACCAGTGGGGAAATACCAGAATGGAAGTGGCAACCATGTGAGAATGTAAAGCCTCAGAGAAATTCTAATCCTGGCCAAAACAGCATTAGAGAGTCTAATTCAGACTAATGATGAAGCCATATTAGCATAAATCAGAAAAAGAGATAAATAAATCCCCCTGATTAGTTTTACTTAACATAAAGTCTCTTATTAATTTTCTGAAAGTAATAGAAAATACTTGTATGAGTCAAAGCTAGAGATTTATTTTACATCTTATTAGGAATTATTTACAGCTGTCAAGATAACCACAGCAACAAGAATTTTCTCACTCTTGACATAATTGTCCACTAAGCGTTCTTGGCAATTTCAAGACCTGGTAATTAAGAAATCCAGCTATGAAGTTATTGTCCAATCTTCAACTTATGAATGAACTCAGCACAAATATGACGCATGTTTAAATGACCTATGGTTTATAATATTTTCATAGAATCCTAGAGTCATGGAATACCTGTTGGAACCGACCTCAAGGATCATCTGGTTCAACCTTTCTTGGAAAAATCATACTGCCCTGGCACTTTGTCCAGCTGTATCTCAAAATTCTCCAGTGTTAGGGAATCCATCAGTTCCCTAGGAACCTCTTACAGTTCTTATTTTTAAAAAAATGTTCTTCTCGTGTCCAATTGGAAACTCCCCAGGAGATGGTCATCTTTAATGTTAGAGACTTTTCTCAAGGAGGGCATGAGATATAAACACTTTATTCCAGAGTATGCACATGTGTACAAAATACTTTGCTTTCAAAAATCAAAAGCATCAGTCATTTTTTAAATGGAATTTAATAAAAAGGGCTGAAAGGAGCTTTTCATCAAGGTAGTAATATTGAAGTTTCTATCTTGATTCTATTTTACGTTTGTTTGGTTTTTAGTTGTTTTTTTTTTCTCAATTGCGTCAAAACCTAAGGTTGATAATGATTTCTAATAGATTGTAGAGCTTTGTGGGTTTTTTTGTCGTTTTGTTTGTTTTGTTTTTTTTTCACTGAACAGTGAAATTTCCTGTACATCACAACATTTAATATATAATTTTGATGAAAATTCTATGTATGGCAGTAAGAGAATCCCTGAAGGACTTGAACTTAGGCTCAATGATCCTTATGGGTCCCGTTCCTTGGGAAAACTTGTTCCAAAGGCTATGAAGGCATAACCCTGAAAGGAAAAAAACAAGTGGGAAAAAATCAAACGTCTATTGAAGAATCTCATTTTTAATCCCTGTGATTCCAAACTCTTTCTAAATTTTCCTGTACCAACTAGAAAATCAAACTAAAATGCACAAAATATATTGAATCTGTTACATGAATGATAATGTTTTTGGAAATAGCACTGAACAAGGGCCGTTTTATTGTTCAGAAATACCTGGGTTTTTTTAATAATGCATATATATACATAAATACTCTGAAATGTCTGACTTATCATATAAACCTCACTTACCAGATGAATATCAGACTCACTATATAATAGAACATAACATACATGGCACTTATGTGCTATGGAACAACAGCTTGGATACTACAGCCAACTTGTATATTGGGGACAACTTCATGTAATACAGGGGTTGTGTTTTGTGTGTTTTAAAATTAGTATTCTGCAGTTTTATTACATTCCTTCCACAGACCTTTCCTTAGGCAAAGAAAGAGTTGATGTTCTGCATTGTAAGTGTGTGTCCTTGCTGAACAGTCACCTATAGAGTGGTTGAGCAGATCAACATTACCACTCAGTTTATTTTCAGCTGGGAACTGTTTGAGAGGAACTCAATCCTCTTATCCAGGTCATTGATAAAGATTAAACACAGCTGGCAGCAGTACAGTGGAGAGCCCCACTGCTGACCAGCCACTAACTGGGTGTAGCACCCTTCACCATCATTCTCTGCACCCAGCCATCCAGCCAGTTTTGAACCCAGTGAAGAGTGGACTTGTCCAAGCCATGGTCTGCCAGTTTTTTCAGGAGAATGCTGTCGGAAACAATATCAAAGGCTTTACTGAAGTCCAGGTAGGCAACATCCACAGCCTGGTGCACAGAGACACCCCGCTGCCTCTCCTTGCTCATCTGTCCAGTCTGAAGAGCTTGTAGCCATCCATAGCAGCACTCCAGGCACAGGATTCATTCCCCCATGTTTGTGTGATGGTGACTGTGTCAGACACTTTCCTACAGTGGCTTCCAGCTCCTTCTCTTTATTATTACCAAGTGTGTGTAGATGAACTTCTGCTCAGCTGGTGATTTCACTCCCAACACTGACCTGTTGCTCGTGGCTCATCTCTAGACAGCCTGATCTTGTCCCCTTTCCCCTTCAAATGTAGTTTAAAGCCCTCTCAATCATCCCTGCAAACTCATGGGCTACAGTCCTTTTTTTTCCTTTTAAATAGGAGAGTCCTATATCACCAGCAGGCCTGCTGCCATGTAAACATCCCCATGATTCAAAAAGCCAAAATTCCACTGATGGACCTGTCTTAAGTGTTGATCCCGTGGGTTCTCCTCCTTCATATTCTTCCTTCCTATTGTAGTGATTGAAGAAAACATCACTTGTTCTCCTGTCTCTTCTACCACTCATCCCAGTGCCATGAAATTATTTTGATTGCCCTAGGACTTCTCAACGTCCTCACTGCTGACCTGGATGACCAGAACTTGGTAAAAATCAGAGAGCTAAATCAGTCCAGGGAGGCTCCTAGTACTAGAAAAAATATTTCACAAACACTAATCAGTCTACCCATATGACATATATCTGATGAATATATAAAAGAAAAACCTTTGCTGACAACAGTTATGAACAAACAACATTCAGTAACCATGAATGGTGGAAATAACAGTGAAAATAACTTCAGAGTAAAAATGCAGTTTTATTATCTCACGACAATGATTCTGGTTTATGAGTGTAAATGCTTTGCATTGATTTTTCTAATCTTTGAAAACAAGCAACTCGACTGAGTTATAAGACATTTCATTTAAAAACCCCACAGTTATTACATTATTAAAATCTTAAGCTATTCCAAGAACAACTATTTTCCCAATGCTAACCAGTTGGAAAGCTATATCAAATAGGCTTCTTTCAATTTAAACTTCTAACAAATGCCCCAAAGGCACTAGGTACTAGAACTTAAATGAAAGTATCATGATTTTTTAATTAGTTTTGTTAAAAATAATGTTTCCAGAAGAAATACCTATTGTATCTCTAACTCAGCTGTGGTGACAAATGCCAAGACATAAAGAGTAATTTTATTTCTCACCTAGGATAATCAATAGTGGTCATGAATTCCAGGGTAGACAAACTCTTGTTGTGGGGTTACAAAGCTGTTCAGCACAGACAGTAATACAGGAAAAGGAAACCTGTCAACCAGAACTAATGTAAGACAGTGAATTCCCTTTTCCACCTCTATAAACTGACACCTGGTAAGTTCTATCTTTTAAACTCTTCTAAGGTGAATTATAAATCAAGGAACACATTATTCTAGGAGTGAAATAAGGGTATGGACTACTTTAGGAAGAGAAAGGTACAACAGAAAGGGTCTTCAGGAATCATTCCCAAGAATAAGCTTTCATGAACTTGGGCATATATTTTAGTTTTTGCACTAAAACAGCAATGAGTGTAACTTAAATGCATGACACTTATCAAACTTTTCATAGTATTAAAGCTCTGAAGCCAGGAACTTTTGTGTGTTACATGAGAAGAAAACAGCCACATCTTTAGCAATTTCTGGCCAGAAGCAAGACTCTTTAAGGGTTACTTAAACTAATGCAACCATGGTAAAGAGAGTTAGTTCCTTTTTTAATAGATAAGGCATTCATATAGCCTGTCAAAATCTCAAATTTTGCCCCTAATGTTAGGGCTCTAAAGGAGGCACAACTGCATTACATCCAACCATAAATTCGTTACTGATCTAAATTTGTCTTCCCTATTGGCCAACTTCCAAATTCTGAGTGGGTTTTGAGGTGTAGAGGAATGAAGCAACAGTGGTGTGTTTGTCTAAAATTAGAATGCTAGACAAAAAAAAAAAGAAACATTAGCTAAATAAAACAAGTTAAATTAGCTCTATGATTGAGTGGAAGTGGAAAGGAGAATTGATGAGAGAGCAACCCTATGAAGGACTTGAGGGTGCTGGTGGATGAGAAACGTATCACTAGGGATGAAATGAAGATACTTTCCACAAGTCCAAGTATACTCTAAATTTCCTAAAGGGAAAAGACTGTTAAAACTAAGTAAAGTGTGTAAGCATTTGCTTTTTCAAAAGCTGTCAAATTAAAAGCTCTTACATAACTCTACTAATATAGAAAAATCTGGACACACTACTTGCTCTTAGTGACATTAAAGTATTAAAATTTTAATTTGCAGTTCAAAACAGAATTAGATTAACTTAATTAATATTTTATTCATTTTTAAAAGGAACTTTTAGACATAAGGATGTTGATATTAGTTATGTACAGTAATTTTAAAATAGTCTGCAGTGTTTTAAAGGTGCTGTAAGTCTGTAATTGCTAAAGAATTTTTAAAAAACAATAAATTTCAGAAACTGAAAAATGTATAGATGTGTACAAACATTGGGTTTAAATTAAGTGCAGTCATTTGGTTTGGATTGACTGTTGTCTGTTGTTTTGTTGCTTTCTGTTAGGTTTTTTTTTTAAATAAATTGAAATCTTCCTTTGAAAACATAAGGATTTAAATTTTAAAATGTATGTCAGTAGCTCTATTTAATTTCTTGTTGGATTCAAATCTATACATTTCTTGTCAAACGAACTGTTCACATTTATTAAAGAAAAAATGCACTAAACTGAACTCAGGACTAATAATAATAATAATAATAATAATAATCACTGGGTAAATATTTATTACTCTATTCTTGAGATAAATCCAATTACATTTACGATGTATGGCATGTTTCAGTATTTGACAGGAAAAAAAAATTGCTGAAACAAAGAAACAAAAAATAAATAAATGATTTCTCACATCTCAAATGACATTAAATAACAATTCCATTCCAGAGTAGATATATTTGATTAACACAATGACTTAAAGTAATGATTTGTTTTGCAAGACGCAGTAAATCTGCCATTTATTCACATATTAGTAATCACTCTAGCTGAATTGCATAAAGAACACAGAAATTAGAAGAAAGATAAACAAATGCAAATTGGTTATCACAAGGTAAATAGACTCTAATGAATTCTCTATCCTATGTAAGCAACTTTATCCCCATCACTTTACTTTGATCTTAAACCAGTGAACCTAGTCACATAGATGCTTAAGACTGACTTTAAGTCAAAATATTTACAAAACAGACTTTTAAACTCCTCCTGCTAGACCCTAATGACTGTACCACCCAAATCAATATGCACAGCTTCTTCTTTCTCGTCTACAATGTTGTGATTGCCCCAATTCCAGCAGATTCAGAGCCCTCCAGAAAAACTGCCTACACACTTCAGCTCACTGCCTTTTTAGGCTCTTCTCTCCCTACCAATTTTAGACCCTAACAAAAAATGATTATGTACTAAGAACTCTGTCTCATAAGAGACAAAAGGGACAAAACCAGAAGGTGTAAAAGGAAAATAAAGGATAATAAGCTTGGGAGTGATGCGTAAAGCTATGTCTTCCTTTTGCCAAATCACTGATAGAAGGTTAATTTTTACCAATTAAAATTGGTACAGAATCAGCAGAAGAGAATACCAGGCAAGTGGGATTGCTCTGTGTTCGGGTGCTCGTGTGTTCCACCTACCAGAGAAAATAGTGGCTGGGAAAGTGGCAATGGGACTGAACAGCACAGTCCAAGAGCCAGTTGGTCCAAACGTTGACAGACCTAGAGGGGAAGATGCCAGCAACTGCTAGATTAAATTGTAAAAAGGGACTTACCAAGGAGGTGAGCTTGAAAGGAAGGACTGAAAGACCATGGCAGTTTTAGAATTCCAGAATCGCCTTGCCACCATTGCAATCTCTGTCTTGGGCTGGCTGAGTGTCCTCAACATTGTGGCCACAGGGATGCAGTCAGGGCAGTGGTGATACAGACTGCAACACAGGACCCACACCTCGTGTGTGCACCCATGGAAGCTGCCTCACCAGTGGATGGGCTGATATGGGTGTGGGCAAAGCCAGAGAATGCAGGCAGCTGTCTCAGTGTGTTAAATTCCCACTTCCAGGAATTAGTTATAAAAAGGTTGTTCAGGAATTTGAAAAGGTTTCTTACACTTTTATGCATATCCAGCATTGTGGTTTATCTTCTGTATTGTGGATATTGATTCTGAATATATGGTCCATTGATTGTTGGTTAATTAGAAGTCATTAATAATTCAATAAACAACTTGGAATCAGATTTGATATAAACCACCATGAGCTGAGCATGTTTTTGTCCAACATTGTTATTGACTTCATGCTCAAAAAATGTGTCTTTGAACAAGTTCTAAACATATAGCAGAGAAGGAATGTTCAGGAGTTGGAAAAGGGAGAACATTCTATAACCCAATGTTAAACAGAAGTTTTCAATAGTGACAATTGAAAGAGGCTAAAGGTTGTTAAAATCAGAATAATGCAATAGAAGTGACAAATATAACAGTGTATTGGTAGATATATAGTATGGCAGGGTCAGAAGCTGACTACAGCCTTGACCATACAGGTATAGTAGGTGAAGGCTTTAACAGTTAAAGAGGACTCAAATTTCAGCAGTTTATTGAGTTACGTCAGGTTGGAGTAACAGCTTTTTCAAGAAAATCCAAGTGATGAGAAAATGTTGTTATAATGAGAACAGTGAAGATCTGCTTTGTTAAGTATAAGGATGCAATTTCTTCAGTACATCACATTAAAATATTTACATGATAAGGGTTAAATGCATAATACAAAGAGCACATACTCTAAATAATATTATTTCACACAAACCCCAAGTTATATTTATTAAGTTTGACAGAGTTACAACATGGAATGCTGTTATACATTCTCTGCAGTACCCCATTTTGCAAAACCTTAGCAAGATGACTTCTACAACATGATGCTGTAGTGTTGCCAAATGAAGTTTAATGTGCAATATTTGGCCAACTCATCCCAACTGGGAATTCCAGGTTCCTTTTATTGACAGATACCCTGAGGATGATTTAGATGTTGGTTGAACTGAATTAACTTCTGCTATTTCTTTTTATTCATTATAAACAGAGACTCAGTGATGAGGCTCAAAGCCAAATGCCTTAGGCATGCAGTGAAGTGTATGGAAGAAGAACGACTTCTTTTTCAAGACTTTCTTTTAAAAAATTAGTATCTTGGACTGGCTGTTTCAAAAATGACAAGTTTTTATAAGGAAAGTAAACAATAAATAAATCATGGTCTCTAATTCATGCATGCATTTCTAACCTTCGACCACTGGATTTGAAATATGCAAACTCATTTTTTGTGAAAAGTGTATTTTTATACCATGTAAAATGTATATGTTATCAGCTAAATAGACACTACTGCATATGGATCTGGTAATTTCATTTGTAAGATAGGTACAGTTGCATTTATTTTAATGTGCAAATTCCAGATTTTCTTGTAGCTGAACATTCATTTGTCTGGAAGACTGAATTTATGTGGGCACTAATTTGTTATGGATAATGAATGCACTATTTAAGAAAAACACACATTTCTTCTATATAAGCCAAATTAATTTTAAATTTAGCAGCATGACTGATTACTTATGTATGACAATTACCATGTTTTAAAATAGGGTAATTTTATAGTTACTTATACAGAAGTCTTAAGAATTATAATAATTTAATTTGTGTTTATCAGGAAAATCTATACAGACAAAAAAGAATATATGCTGGTAGATTTCATACAGGAACAAAAATATTAAAGACAAACATTTGGGTTTAAAATGAAGCAATTCTTCATCCTCAGCTGAATTATTACTCTTTTGCTGTGTTGAAAAACAAGCTTCTTGTACAAATTATGATCTACATATGGGAGTTTTAGTAATGCTGATGACTTGGTATAAACTCAGTAGGATAATGGTATATGCTCATTTTTCTTTTACAAAAGAAAAAAATAAAAATAAGCAATAAAAAAATAATCAAAAATCTCTTACTCTTCTATTGTTTAAATATATATTTGATAGGAAAAATAAAGGCAGAAGTGGCAGTTCAAGTTTTAGTTCCTAACAATAAAATATAATTCTCGCACAATCCCCTTCTAATATATATATGAAATTTTAAGAAATTACCCTATTTGTTTGTCCTATTCCTATTTATCTTTTGTGCTCTGGCTCCCTGATCATTCTAGTGAGTTAAAAGTTTGCAATATGTGGCTATGACTTCTATTTGTTCATTACTTTGGTAGATTATTTGACTATCACCACTGTGTATAGTTTTACAGTTTATTTTCACAATTTATAGTGAGTCACTTGCTTTTCAATTAACATGATGTTCCCAGTCATTCTGTGAGCTTTCTTGCATTTGTCTACAGATAATGAATGTTCATTTATCGACTGATATTGCTTTAATTAGATCCTTGTCTGAGGGTTTTCTGCCACCCTTCCTTTCTTACTCCACTGTCAGATCCTAAAATGGATTTTAGCTATGAAGGGAAAATTCCAATTACAGTGGTAATTTCTGACTGATGAATGAGCTCTCATGGAGGGCAAGAAGGCTCAACTACAAGAAGGAGTTAAGCTGTTTGAAAATAGGGATGCCTGAGACAGAAGCCTGCTTTGCAAGGGAGTGAAGCATTTCTGAGTGCTAAGGAACAGCCTCAGCATTATCTTGTAGCCATCCTGGGATGAGGGCACTTAGGAGCCATGTTTCACAGCAAACGTGGACTGGAGGATGGACCCAAGGGTGGCCTGGAGTGCCCCATACCATTGTTCTTGGGACGGCTGCTGGTGCAAAGGAATATAAGGATTCTGTTTGTGATGCCTCTCTGCGGACTCCATGTAGAGTTGCATATTACAGTAGGACTCAGCACATCAAATTGTTTATTACTTTTTTAATATATATATTTGAGCACAAATGTGTTTAATTTGCTTCAAGGCATGCCATGAAAATTCCCCAAAAACTAGCAAACTGATTAGTCACTCTAGAGTTTTAAAAAGTTTATCTTGCTCATTTGTTGTGGTTGGTTTTTTGGGTTGTTTGGTTGGTTGGTGGGGTTTGGGTTTGGTTGGGTTTTTTTTTTAATATATTTTCTACAGAAACACAAGAAGGAATATTCTGTACCTTCTATTTCCATGCAATCTCACATTTTCTAGCTTTTCTTTGATCCATATTGCTACTCAGTTCAAATTAACTTTGAAGTAATTTTTACTTTTTTACTGGAAGCTAATGTGCTCACTCCAAATTCCCTGTAGTAGCAATAGACATTTTGTCTTTGAAAAGAATACACATCTAGAATTTTTATAAGACTCTACTTCTCAGACAGACTGTATGCTGTTCTTCAACTTTGTAGAAATGTCATGGACATAGGCAACCCTTGGCACTACTGAAAGCTTTGCTATTAATTACAGTGGAATTTGAACTAGGTTTTAAGTTGGTGGTTTTATTGACTTTCTACTTTCAAGGTCTTTTATAGCAAGAAAAATAGCAATTCAGATTTTCAGCTAAATTGCCTGTTCCACCTTTCCTCCTAATATAACAATTTGGATCAAAGATTCTGTTTCTACAAATAATGATATAATTATAAAATATTTAAGATTCTTGATAAGTATTTTTATTAGATGGGTCATTGAAATGGAAGAGTTAGATCAGTTGATTTATCAACTGAAAGAGAAACAGAGAAATTTGAAGACTGTGGTTTGTAGCTATACTATAATGGAAAAAGCATACTGCTACTTTACTATATTATTACTGCTACTTTACTATATATTGCAGTCTCTTGAGTTCCTTCTCAGCAGTAGCTATATGTTTCCTGCAAGCAGTATTGCTCATGGGACATAGCAAACAGATTTTCACACAATTGCATATGCTGGCTGGGACTTGAACCCAGCAGGAAATGTTCCTGAGTCCCTAAATTAAGATAATAGCTTTTGTACTTCCATAGTTTCTGTACAAGGATTCTTGTCCTCATCAAATGGAGTTCCTTTCCCATCTCCTTTCAAAGTTATCTAATTTTCATTAGTGCATGATTTACAGAGTAAAGGATATTTTTAATGAGCCAAAATCCATTTCATTTTTTTATGACTTGTTCATTTACCTTAATAAATACTATTAATTAGTTTTCATCACATTTGTGAAATAAATAATTCCTGCATCTTGTAAAAATGGCAATGTTCAGTGAGGGGCAAACTGAACCAAATAAATAACACTGTTTCTCTACCCCATATATCCACTTACTTTCCAATTTTGAACTCAGGAAGGCAATGAGGCTATTATATTTTTACTAATCTATGGATATCTCCTATCTCTCCATAAGAGAAAGCTCTGCTTGAAGATTTGCATAACAAAAATAGTTAAAAAAGATCTACGGATCAGTGTATCTTGGAAACTGAACACATCTCTTTAAGTACACATTAATTACAAAAAAAGTGACATATTAAAAGAAAAGGAGAGCAGTAATTGATTTTGTAAATGAACTTCTATAGAAATACATATGAATTCTCGATGGGTAGGACCAGTATGGATACATCAAAGTACTGCAGATACAACAGAAATGCTCAGAGAGTAGCCCTGAATATGAGCTCACAGACCGTTTGCAGAAGTTTGCATAGCCAATGTCACCTTTGCTGAAACTCCAGAATAACTACCAGCACAAACTGAAGATCTACCTAAAGAAGAAAGAGCTTTATCCACCACATTTATATCTCTAGCAAATCCTCCAGTATAGGCTATTATCTCTATAGGGAAGTAGGTAAGGGAATTTGGATGAAAATAATGTATTTTCCTATGCTTCAGAGTCCAGCCAATCATGCGACTGAAGATGCATCCAGTTTGCCTACAGAAACTGCGATATTCTGTTGTCTTTTCCTAAATTTTAAAATTAAAAAAAAAATCTTTCTGTTTGAAAAAAATAAAACAAGTATTTACTTCACATCTACTATGGAAAGATAAACAAAGATTTCTCTGTTTGAAGTGAGTTTTGCTAGGGAACGGCTGCCACTTGCCAGTGCCTTTCTGCTTCCCTTCTACCTGTTCTTAGGATGTCTTGACACCTTAGTGTTTCTGAAAACCAAGGATTTCAGTTTAAACTAACTAATTTGGATTGAAGGATTTTCAATATCAAATTTTGGAAGTGGAATTTTGCTGCATAAAACATCTGAAACACTAACTAGGATTACTGTTACAAAATTTAGATGTTACATTTTACTTGGTAGAAATAGTCATTTGCCTAAATTTGTTTTTATACTGCCTAGTCTTCATAAACAATTCAAGTATAAATTCTGTAAAAGATTCCTTGCACTTTAAATAAGTTAACATATCACTTTATTTGCTTACTGTATGAAAAAGTTATGCTGATGTTTATTTTCATTTTCCATTCAGGGAAGACTTTTCTTGAAGGAGAGGCTTTCAAAGTCTGGCAAAAATGGGAACAGAATATCAAAAGCCTTGTTTTACAATATTCAGGAGCACCACTTCCTTTATTGCATGCAATCACAGAAGCTTTTCCCTGAAATCCACACATATTCAGCCTATCAGGTAACATTTCCATCCAGGCTATTCATTAATAGACATGTTTCCTTCCATATTTTATTGTTTAGTAAATAAATTAGTTATTTCTTTCACAAGTAATGTTGAGATTTTCTGGTCAAAGCATTTTTTTTTCATCCACATAGATGTGAGTTCTTTATTACATAGTTATGGCAGACTATTTTTAGTAATAACTAATTTACTTGTTTTTTCTTAAATAAATGTAGACTTAAAATTTTACTTGCCATTTACAGATAAACAAATCTCTAAATGTAGCATCTGAACTGCGATGATATTTAAATGAATATTCAATTACAATACGCTTGAGGTAATAGGATTAAAATTAAATTTTAATTTTTGTGTATCGAGAACCTAAGCCCCAGAATACTTAATGATATTTTAAGAAAGCTGTGGCCCTCTTTCATTTTTGATTTAATTGAAAGGAGCTTGGAGTAAAAGAAAAGAAGCACTAAAGAAGCTACATTTTCCCTCTTTTGTTCTACTATAAGTGATGAACTACAACTTTCATTTAAAATATTGTAATACGACTTTCAACTTTAAATCACAAAGACTACATACTATGTTTTTAACATAAAAGAGACAGTTTAAGCTTCTAAAGTTCCTTAAAAAAAGCCAATAAAAATAGTGCAGTCACTTATTCACAAGATCTATTGACTGTAACTCTTGTGTCTCATATAGAACCACTCTTCTCCCTTTCTGGCTAGAAATAAAACTGAGAGAATCACCCTATAAATATTTTCCCTTCTGAGTTATTTGCATTAGGATGATACACATTTTTCTTCTGAACATACCACCTTTTCATTCTTGCCTCTAGAAGGAACAGAGTGAGCAGCCCACGTCTATCCATTTTGGAATCTCAAACCACGAGAAAACACTCCAACCACATGCAATGAGCAAGCAAGAGATAAAGCCATGAACTAACGGGGAAAGTTGTGCAAAAACAACAACAACAACAAATGATTATTTACTAAGAACTGTGTCTCATAAGAGACAAGGGATGAAACCAGAAGGTGTAAAAGGAAAATAAAGGATAATAAGCTTGGGAATGATATGTAAAGCTATGTCTTCCTTTTGCCAAATCACTGATAGAAGCTTAATTTGTATCAATTTCTTAAGGAGTTCTTCAGTATGTTCCCTGCCTTGAAAGCTGCTGCTTTGATGGTCATCACGTTCTCAGTTTGGTTTCCTGGGAAAGCAAAGGCATGCATGAGAACCTGGTGTCAACCAGCGTAATGGAACAGTCTCATTGAGCTATTTCATTTTGGAGCATGAACTGGGACAGTTCAGACTAATTTTAAAGCAAGTAAACAGGGATGTCTTTTGCATCAGTTAAAAGCTGCTTTTTTTTTTTCTCTTTCATTCTAATAGAGAATGCAATATATACACAAAAGTGTAGCTATGGAAACATCACCAAAAAATGCAACCAGAGAATTCTCCTGTGGAAATAAATTATACCAATGTTGTTCTTACCTTAACTTTTATCTTGCTTTCATGTTTCTGATTTCAGGAATTTTAAGAGGATATTACATAATATCCTCTTTCAAGAAAAAAAAAATTCATCCCTTTGGATGCAAATGTCTGAAGATCAAATTCTGCTTTTGGCACATCAGCAAGAGTCTGATTCATGCTCCTGTAAATTAAAGTTGGTCTCAGCTCAAAAAAAATAGTACCAATGCAATCATGTTTCTAAATATTGTCTTATGAAGGTAAAGGCTGCTTAATTTCCTGCTTTTCCAAGAACCTTCATATCTAGAATACTGCATCCAGTTCCAGGCCACTCTGTAAAAGAAAGACAGTGACCAACTGAAGAGAATACAAGGAGGTCACAAAGATGGTGGGGCTGAAGAAATTGTTCTTTGACAAGAATCTGAAGGAGCTGGGCTTGTTCACTTTGGAACAGAATTGGCCTTGGAGGGAACTACCAGCAGACCCCGGTGCTATGGGGAAGTCCTTGAGAAAACATGGCCAGACTCTGCAAAACAATGCAAGCTGGAAAGATGAGAAACAAGAAGTATAAATTTAAATAAGTGAGGTTCATCCGAATATAAGGAGTTTTCCACCATAAGGACAGAGAGGCAGTCGCACGAGCTGAGAGAGGTTGTTCACTTCCCATCCTTGGATGATTTGAAGACCCAGCTGAATGAAGACCTAAGCATCTTGGTCTGACCCAACTGGATGATGAACTCAGCAGTCTGGTCTGACTTCCTTAGAGCTGACTGGCCATGAGCAGAAGATTGGAATGGAGACTGTCCAAGGCCCTTTTTCTACCTAAATAATACGATTGTATGAATTGCATTTTATACGGAGCTATTTCAGTTTACCAGATTTGGGAGTTACCTAGTTTATTTCATGCGAGAAAATCCAGGCAGACATCAGTTGCAAGAAGTTATTTTAAAGTTGCACAACCAATAAATACAAAGTCTATACTCTCCCTGTGGAATCCCATTAAAAGACATGAAAAACAAGATAAAAGCCAATTATGTGAGTCTGCCAAATTCATTAATATTAACTAATGAGACTGTTGACTTCTAAAATTGTTTGTGTCAGGTGGCAATGACAAACTTGATAAGACAGTACCTGCAGAATGTCATTAAATAGTTTGCAGCTCATTTCTATCAGTATCAAATATTAGATTAAGACAATAATAATGTTCATATGAATTTGAAAGAATTAATTAGAAATCCTATTTAGAAACCCCACTGCATATGTGAAAAAAGGATAAAAACAGCTTTAATTCTGAGGACTTTAAACAGGAAAAGTACTCCTGCTATAATAAACAAATAACAATAATTAGTATAATGACAATATATGATACCGAGATTTGGTTTTTCTCATCCTATCAAAGCAGAAGTAATTATTTTTCCTCACAAAACTCCTACTAAAGGAGTTGTGCTGCATATTAGGGATGTTTAATGCTTATTATCAGAGTCTCTGTTATAGAATGTATAGCTTCAATTTTTGTGTGAGGCTGTGGATTTTCTACTACTTTTAAAAGCATTCCAAATGATGGAAATATATCTCATTTCATAAGAGCTGTTCTCTACATGTCTCTGCAACACTTGAGCTATGAATTTGAATTCAGGTTTGAACACTGAGACAAGATCACGATCTGTTGACAGCCCCTTTCTCCCTCTCTCCTTCTAAGGCAGCATGGTATAAGCATTTTTATGGCACTTTATTTGGGGTCTTTGCAAGTCTAAGAAGATAAAACAACATTTATAAACATATGCTTTGCAAATACTTGGGAAAACTTGAAATTTAAATGAGTGTAATACAAAATGAGAAACATGAATGGCATATGAAGTTGTTCTGAAACATTATGTCTGTATAAACTGCATAATGAAAATTTGACACAAGACCTTAGCTCTCTCAATGGTTTTTCATTATCAATTTCAAATCATCAGTTTTCTGAGTTTTCTGTACTGAAAAAAATTAATGAAAAATATGGAAATCTTCCAAAAATTACAACTAGCTCAGGGATTGCTATGTCTTCCATCCAATTACATTAATTCCGCCTGAAATGGTGATAATTATGTCATATCTGGAAAGGCATGGTCAATGAGCTCTCTTCAAGATTCAGTGCTTCTGACTTTGAACATTTTGAGCATTTACTACTCACAGTGTGTGTGGCTAAAAATATAAGGCTTTCTCCTCCTAATTTCTTAGGAAAGGGTGTGTGTCTGAGTAGTATCTGTATCCATTCCCAATGTGAATGAGTGGCTACCTTGTAGCTAATTTCAACGTGGCTGGTAGGAGACGGCAGAGCAATGGGCACAGTCTCAAACAGCCAGGTTTGAGACTGGACTCACATATTCACTATGTGGAAAGTATACATATTTTGGTCTTGATGGAAATTTTAGAGCTGTTTTTAACAAACATTGAAGGCTACTTGGACTTTAATGGCTTGACAGGCTTGACTCATTGCTGCTTTCATGAAAAATATGGTGCCTCCCCAGATCCGACCAAAAGTGGGGCTGAGGCCCTAGCACACTTAATTTTGTATTTTGTATTTTTGTATTAGTTATCCTTCAGCAGTGGGAGGTGGCACCCCCAGTGGAGTGGCTCTGTGTGTAGTTCACTCCTCTTCTCACCAGGATTTCTGATGCTGTATCAGCACAAGAATTCACCTGCTTGAAAAATTTAGGCATGCTTTGTAGCTTACTCTGATTGCAAAGCCAGTCTGATAGCAAGATGCCTTGGAAAGTAGAAGTCTTACTGCCTTGAAATTTCCCTTAAATATAGTATATCGGTTTAGCCCTAAACCAGAATGGAATTAAACAAACCAAAACCAGAATGTTTTCCACTGCATCAACCAATTAATCATTGAATATATGATCTGTAGATAAGCCACAGGGTCACAAGGAGAGAACTCAACCACATCTTTTGCAGTGATTTGTCATTGGTAAGGCTTCACTGTAATGCCAGACTGAGCCTAACTATCTTAGGATAAATGTTTTTCTTCTTTGGATCACATTGGGATGCATAAAATGTTTCTTGTATGGAGACAGATTTATAGGAGAACTGAAACCTGCATACATGCAATTTGCTAGACTAGTATTTCTATTTTCCCTATTGTGTGTCAACAGAAGTCAGTGAACCACTATTATATGTTGCATTTTAGATTCTCATTAGCCTGGAGTAAGCTGTAAACATATATATCACAATTTAATCCATCAAATTATGTGCTCAGTATTAATGAAAACTGTACTAATAGCTGAATAATTCAGAACTATAGTCTAGTAGGACTTCAGACATTACTCGGAAGACTTTTTAAAAAATATATTAACATAAAGTCTTAATTTTGAAGTGCTTTAACCTTTGTAAATTTACAGAAAAGCAAAATATAGTATTTCATTACAAAATTAAAATAAAGCAAACTGTCAGAACATAAAATTGAAGACAAAGCAAATGGGTTCAAGATCAAAAGCCTTGAACATTCTAGTTATTTCTATTCTAGTTATTTCTATTTCTAAGTAGGAAAGGGAAGAATCACTACTCATTTCAGGCCATAAAAACATTAATTTCCTCAGAACACGGGCATGCTTGTTTCCTACAAGATATCAGTCATATAAACCTCTTAAATCCTATTTTTAAACTAGTGTGTTCCTATCAACACTGCTACCTATGGTTCTCCTGTCTCTATTGCTCTACCCACCTTGAAAAGAAAGTTGTTACTCATGTGAGATGATTCAGCTGCTAGCAAAGCAGGTGCTAAACTGCTATACTTTGCATCCAGCAGGCAAAACATTTTCTGTAAGATTGAAATTCGAGCCCTTAATGTATGAAACCAAAGGAAACCTTTCCTGATGAGAATAATTATGTCTGAAATAGATTTGATGGCATTTTCTACCTCTAGTGTTTTTAATTCTATAATCAAGGGAAAGCTATTCGGGCAATTTATATGCCCAATGCAGGCTTGAATGGCCCTAAGTTAGAGAACCAATAGCTCTACATGGAAAGCCTAAGTCACTGGAATATAGTAAGTAAACTTTAGTATTACTCCTAACATGATCTTTGCATTTATATGGAAAAAGTATGATTTCTACAGGAACTTAAATGTAATTAAAAAACCCCAACCCAAAGTATTAGATGTAATCTCAAAAATCCTTTTTGAACACACTAGATTAGGAATCGGTGGGAATAAATAGATCCCTTTAGTTCCTCAAAGATAAGTAGGTAACATGCAATAGCAAGTTATCTCAAAAGCAGGATTCCCAGACAGAATCTCTTTTAAAAATAATTTTTCTCCAATTTTATTGGTGAAACAATACATGTTCAAGGAGTCAAAATTTCTTTTATTAATATTTAAACACAAGCTCCTTTTTTCATGGTAAAATTCACATAGTGTATGTAATTTAAAGCTTATTTGTTCTCAAAAAATTACATGAAAGATAGAAATTCAAACAATCAGGATACAATTTAGAATCATCAATTTTATTCTCAATGAAATCATATTAAAATCATTAAATGATCAAGAGTCTGAACACCATGATATTCACTGGTAGTAGATTTTTCCTTAGCACTCTGGAAGCTTGTGCAGCCCAAAAGTAATCACAAAAAGAAAAAAATCTCACTAAAAATGCTATATTTGTCCCTTTTAGAGCCACAGCCATTTCTTTTTTGGTAAGGAGAGAGTTCCTGTAGCTTTACCTGGCTATATGTCAAGAAAACATCCTTGTTTGATAGGGAGAACTGTCCCCATGGAACATGAACTGGCAGAAGGCCAGAGTGAGTAAGGAAAATTCAAAATCAGTTGCAGCAGAGCAGCAACCTAAAGTATCAATTTTCAAAATAATTGAGTCATTATTTAACACATGGAGTACTCAATAATACAATTTTTTTCCCCCTGAATAAATTATAATAACCATTAGAAGTGAATTCAGTAAACACTCTTTTTCACCCAGTTTTGAGCAAGTAGAATTTCTGGCAGGTACCCACACAGGTCACCATGAGTAGGATAATGTGGCAATCTGTTATCATTAGCTCTGTTGGAAAGATTCTGAACACACTAGAGAGAATTAAATGACCTGGAAAACTCAGTCTATGGAAAAGTCTATTGTACTCATCTCCTTTATTTCCACCTCTATGCATCACTGGAACAGTGGAACAGCAAGATTTGCAGTGGTGACAAAGATAAAGGTCATTTTTCAGTTTCTCTTTCATCCAGCCTGAACCATTTAGGGACTGTTAAATTCTACACATTCAGAAAATGACTATTTTCTGTCAGGTCCTTCTGCTCTCTTGGTGTGTTAGTCTATTGAAATCTTCACATTTGGAAGACATTGCAGATTTGTGTTTTAAAAATCACTGCTACTTTTGTTCCTGACCATCACTGTTACAAGTGTCAGAATTTAAGATCATGCAAAATAACAATGTACAACCCCCCTATACAGCCCATTTTAGCAACTGTTTTTCCTAACCAGTGTAATTTTTTCCAGCAAAACTTGAAAGAAAGAGCAGTTCTTAACAGCTCTATTAAATCTAATCACTATGCCAAGATCCAAATGGTCAAGATAAATACTATTAAAAGAATGACAGCTGATTCAAAAATATGTATCAGAGACGTTTCTATTGTTTATATAAACTTTGTTGCTGTTTTCCATTTATTTGAGTGGTTAACTTTAAACAAAGAATGCAACTTTGATGTACATCAGCTCTTCTGATTTTACAGTTTTGGATGCAAAGCTTATTCCTGGGAAATCCAACTAAAGGTATATCCACATCAATGAAAGAAAATAAACAGGGAATCAGCAGAATCTTAGGCAAAATAAAATAAACCTTTTGCATTTTGGGAAAGGGGAGATGAACATATGCCTTGACCTCAAAGCTGAGAAAAAAATTCAAGGGACTGTAGGCAGGGAAGCTCAGGGTTTTCCCTAAATCTGCTTTGTTTCATACTATATACTTACGGAGAGGCTGAGGACATGGACTACCAAATATATGATTTTGACTGCATATTCTTCACCAGTAAATAAGCAGCTCCTGCTTAGGCATAAAATTATACCAAATCTTTCCTCTTTATAGAAACGTAACAAATTCACTGGAAATTTATCTTATTTTTTCAGAAGGAATTTCTATATTTGAACACTTTATCATTTATGACAAATGATTATGACATGGATTTAAGAAACAGACACAAGACTCAGTTCTATTCTGTTGTAACAGAGGATGAATTTAACATCTCACACTAAGGCTGACAGGCCAGAAGTTGGTTCTGTCACTTGATATTATAGATTAACGTAGAAAGAATATCTACATAAATGATCTTGAAATATTTGTCAAAACGTGACTACCATAAACATCCAGTCTAAAGACTAACAGAATTCTGGAATAGTATACACAATTATTTAGGCTATAAGAAATTATTTTGAGAAACAAAAATCTGTGGGAAATTATGTCTTTCATATATCATAAACAATTATGTCTTCAACTTATCTTTTCTGTTCTTCAACAAGAAAGATAAGAGAATGATTTTTCATTTACCTCTTGGGAAAAAAACCTTCTTCCCCTTTCTCTTCCCCTATCACTTTCTGTTCCTCAACACTATTAAAAACACCTCTTAGATTCCAGAAAGCCTGCTTTGCGTGCATTCAGAACCAAAGTATTTTTATATAACAAATATCCTTCAATAAATCTACTCTTGTAACACTTGTAGAAAAAAAAATTTTGAAAATTAACAAGTTAAAATTCACTTGCCAATTTTTCCTATGCTTTTAGTGCAATACATTTCCAAGGGCAGGAAAAAGAATTAAACTGTGTTATTTTTAAAATGACACTGTGAATCTACTCATATCAAGTTCATCAGTTCTAATTCAGTTATGTCTTTTGGAGGTCACTGTCTCTCTCATTCATTACAATGGCTTTCTGGTTCTTTGATATGATTCTCAATTAGTTGGGTAGGCAGGTAAAACATCTGACATCCAACAGTGAACTATGAGCTTCCAAATATGTTTGCACAGCCACACATTACACTTTAGCAAGCTCTTTACCTTAACCCATTAATAAACCATAGTTTGAGGTTAAGAATAAAGACTCAACTCAAAAATTAATTAGAGGTGTTCTGAACTACATGTTCACGAGTCATTCAGCCATGAAATGATAAAGCACACCAGTTAACAGATAACCGCAGACATTTACTCCATCTTATTTCAATCTGTGGCTATACTCATGATAAATTGAAAATGAATAACCATCATTCATCTCTGTAGTGAATATCAGATTCAAATTACTCAAATCTGCAGTGCTGCATCACAATGGTTTGCATCACAACAGGCTCTTGAGCAAAGCACTTTCTATATTCACCTGCTTCATTAATACAAATTTGTGTTTATTCAGTACTCTAGCAAGTACACTATTATACAAACCACTTAATATGAGCTGGAAAAACCGTAACTCCTAAAAGGGGCATTATCCTTGACCTCCAAGAGGTTTACCTTTGTGGAACTCACTTGTCATATCAGAGTCTTGCAGCAAACACACCTATTCTAGACCTAGATCAAGCCCCACTGAAATACTTGAGAGATTAGACATGCAGTATAGACTTTGTGACTCATCTACAGAGATTTCTAGAAACAATTATATGGAATTAAACATGACAGAAAAATTAGATTTCAAAACTTATTCAGTGCATTCAGGTCAAGAGTATACTGCAGTGACTATTTTAAACACTTTCAAGAAGTGGTAAACACTTTTAAAACAGAACCTTTTGCAAACCCATGGTGAAAAATATAACAATATGATCCATAAATCTAGATTGTTTTTTTAATCTCTGTTCCATTTGTGACCTTATTCAGTTTAAATTGCTTGTGAGAGCATCTGTATTTGAAATGAACTTTATAAACTAATAAAGGCAAAAATTAAGGACAATAAACATATCCCAAAAGCAGTTTTGTCTAAATATCCAGTACCTCAACTTTCCAATTTGCTGTACAGAAGTTGTTCTTCAAAACAGAACTGATCTCCACAGAGGTTAGGTCCTGTATGAGTGAAAACCGACGATGCTCAGGAGCTGTGCTGGTTCCAACAGTATTAGGACTCCCTTTTCATAATCTGTGGGGGGGGGAAAAAAAGTTACATGTGTGTAGAGCTGTTGTTGAAGTGTTAGATGTCTCAAACCTTCTTCTATGTGGACATATGTTCATTTGGCTCTTTATGTTTCATTACTTGCATATTGCATGACATGACAGTGCTGGTTGGCTGTATGAGTTTAATCTACGCTGTCTTGCTTCAGAGTGGATACAGAATGTAAAAGTGTTTGTTTTATGCTGTTTGGTGGGAAAAAAACCCTATTTCTTGCAACAAGAACAAAAAAAATTAAGAGAATTAAGAGAAATTAAAGAGTTCTACTTTATTTGCTACCCTTTAAGAAAAGATAGTGCTGGGAAGTATGGAAAATGTACAGGTTCACATTATTAGCCTCCTATATTCAGGTAGACTCATCTATAATGGAAGGAATATAAAATAATTTCTGTTGTTTGAATTTAAACCAGCTCATGAGCATTCTTGTAAAGATGTTTTCTCACAGGAATTTTTTTAGAGTGACCTTTTCCAGATAGCATGCAATTATGACTTTGTTGATTATTTCATTTTCAAGGTACTCATTTGAAATTACGCTAGAGGCATGTGTCTCCATTTAGCTTATTATCCTAAAAAAATAGAGCATGACTTTCTTAAAATAATTATTGTTTGAACTATTCAATCATTAAGTTAAATTGACAACAGAGAAATCACAACACTTTTAATAAATTTGAACAATTGTTAGCAACCTCCATTAAAAAAGCAAAAAAACCCTTACCTCTCCCCCTCACAAACCAACTAAGCAAAAAACCTGCAAAACCCCAGAAAAACTTCCCCAAAAAACAAAACAAAAAAACCCCTAAAACTCAAACAAAAAACCACTGTTGTGGTGTTCATGGCCATTTAGATTAATTTTCACATAAAGGCTAAAACCCAGTCTTTTCTGTGAAAAACTGTTTATTAACTAAAGAATTAACACAGTTGTATCATGTTAAAGCTTTTCCTTTTTTCATTTTCTTGTATTTAATCTGATTTAAGTTTTTAAATGCTTCTTCCCTTGACTTTTTCATTATTTCATCCTGTCTGAAGGAATCATAGGGAATGCCTTTATGTTCTGTTTAACTGTCTACTTCACCTGTTGTCCTGGGAAACCAGCAGCAGCGGGAAGTACATCTATTAAATAGTTTTTGCCCTCCTCAAACCAAAGCAACCAAATAAATAGCCAACTAAGGGTCCTAGTTATACCTCTTTATGTGACTGGCAGGAAATGTACTAGATGTCCAAATTTCTTCTACCAAAACACTGTGGTAGAACTGACTACCAGTTTCATAGCTAATTCACTTAAGAATTATGAACAATCTTCCCTCATTCTATTAGCTTTGGAGTTTGAATTAAAAATTTTACCTAGACCTTGCCTTTGGAAAGGCACTGCATTCAGGGGCTGGAGAATAGATTTGACTTATATTGCATATTTTGAAACAAACAAACAAAAAGTATAAGGGAGAAAATCTGCTGCTGTTCCTATTATTATTTTTGAAGCCCAGCCTAGAGGATAATAATTTACTTAGGTGATATTACAGCTCTGCCTTGTACTGGCTTGAATGATTCAAAGCTGCATCTGCAGTCTAGAAAACATTTAGATTTATGAAGCAAAGGAAGGCAATCTGCTCATCCTTCTTTTAGAGTTGGTTCACCTTGCAGAAAACAGTGAAATTTTATAAAGATTATGAAGACAAAGATTAATTCCCATCAATTGCCATCTCTGACAGAAGCACTTCTGCACAACTACGATTTATTTCATTTGACTACACCATGAGCTTCTCCAATCAGCACCTGGATATTGACGACCTCAGCCCTGAAGTGTTTACCTAAAAGTTAGAAAAAGCCCTAGATACTTCTCTGAGTGGAATGGATCCTGTAGCCCAGTGAATAAGATGTTGCTACAGCTACCAGCATGCCATGATCTTTGTACAAATTTTCAAGGCTATAAGTCAGCCATGTTTACTTTGTCTGAACTTCTCTTACCTAGCTAAACTTCGTTATGAGCTCTATGCTAGAGCTGTAACAGCAACTTTTTAAAATTGACAAGAAACTAGGTCTATTTAATTTTGCTTTTGCTTATCTTCCTATGGTAAAATTTTCATATATGTGGTAGTAGCAGGTAGTTTTTCTGTATAGAATCTGATATTTATGACTGTAACATAGCAACATGGCATAGAGGAATATGGTTGTGGTACAGAGAAACAGACCTTGAATGGTGGGACACAGGATGCAATGCAGAGAGAGTAATAAGAAATAGGATACGAGCTGATGTTCCAGACCCAATGGCTGTATGCACCCTACTAATGACCAGCTAAGGTAGTACAGACCTGGAGAAATCACTTTTAAATGCAGCAAAGAGAAAAAAAGCACATAACTAACATATGTAGTGAAAATATACTCACATAGTGAGTGAAAGTATGCCATAATTAATAATTACAGAAGAATCACAGATGAAAAAGAGTGACAAATAGCAAGTTATGAGAAAGTTGGCAAACATAGAAAAACTCCTTATGTGAGTCTAAGATGAGGAAGAAAACATCCACAAAGTAACATTAAACAGCTGCAGCCTCTTCCCATGCTGAAGACATTTGGTTCCATGTGTTGGGAAATCAAACTTAATAGATAAAAATGTTATCAAGAATGTGTATAAGGAAATTTCATCTTCATCTGTGATGTTATAATTTTTGTTATTTTCAATTTCTTTCTTTTTTTTTTTTTCAATTTATCTGTAAAAATAGGTACTGAACTAAAAGGGAATCTTCAAGAGACAGAATTTAAATTACACTAACAATAAACTATTGAATCTACATAAAAGATGTGTTTATTTTTTTTGGCCATAAAAATTATGCTTTTTCACAGCACATTTTGAAACTAATTCCTGGATACTATTAAGCTGATCAATCATTCGCCTGCAAAGCTTATGGCTACACCTGGGAAAGAAAGACATTGTCCTTAAGACTCATTTAATTCCATTCTGATCATTTTATATTTTTTATTTTGTCATGGAAATTAAAAGCAAATATACAAACTGTTTTTTGACAATAATAATGACAAATCCCTCCTCTTTGTACAGTTCAAAATTAACTTTTTTGTTTCCTTGTATTACTTTCTCTATTATAAGTTATAGAGATATATATCCATGACATGGTTTTAGTATGTGTCTATAATATAAACTAGCATTTTGTGTCCATCCATATCCATATGCCAATCTTTTTTTTTTTATATTTAGACTGATTTAACATGAATTAATAGGAATAATGATTTTTAAACTACTAATGGTCACAGATTTCATTTTAAAAAACTTGTTTTGTTATGAAAATAAATATAAATCTGTGTTACTTTCAGCTGCGAACTGAATGTAAAAAATATAATTTTGAAAGAAATGTTCCACAGTTACATGGATGAATTATGCATTAAAAGGAAAATAATCACAATTTATTCAAACATTTTATTAGATATAAATATCTGCAGATCACTGAATTCCACAGAAGGTGGGCTAGACATTAGGTTTCAGCAACTGAAAGAAACAATAAATCACAGCTTTTACTTTTACAGCCCATTACACACAAAGGTCTAAAACCTTTCTATTTGCAAGCCTCAGAGTACTCCAGCTGCAGAGTCTTTAACTTTCCAACTTTCTGTGACTAATAGATGTTATACTGTAGAATGAACAGGAAATTAGAGTGGAGAGAGGTGTAAAATCAGTATCCTTAGAAAGGCTGTGCAGGAGGGATGTGAAGAATAGCTCACTGTAGGGCTATGCTGTCTCCCAGTGATCCTCAGACAAGACAGATTACATTCTCATTAATGACCGTTTAAGAATCAGTGGATTTTTATATGTTAGAAAGGAAAAGCAGTTATAAAGCTATTAAATATTGTGGAAGGGCAAGGTAGGAGAGGCAAATAGAGAGGCAATAGATTCAGCAAGAAATTTCGTTGAGACCTGCTGTACTTGGAAAAAAAATAGCTTGAGAGTTGTATAGATCTTTCTTCTGCTTTTGACCTCACACAGGAAAGTTATGCCCTTTTAAAATTTCATTCTGCATTGAAGGGTAAATCCTTTATTTTTCATTAAAATATCCTTTCAATTGACTTGCCCTTCAGAATTTATTTAAAAAATCTACTATTTCTGATGTAGCACAGTTCAGAAAAGTAGTTACTTTCTTCTCACATGTCTATTCAATAATTCTACCTTTTTTCTTGAAGTGGCCAAATCAGATCTTTCTCCCACTTAGTTTAGCCTTTTTCCTACTGTCAAATGGGCCCACAGCCCCTAGCTACTTTTGAAACGTGTCATGGCGTCATCGGCTGCATGGAAAAAAGAAGCTTTTTTAAGAAATGCAATACCTCCCACACTGAATTAGGGGAAACTCCAGGCTCCCTCAGACAGATGAAGCAGCTTTCACTATCTGTGTCTGTATTACAGGAAAGAGGTTCCTGCTGTGCAACCAGACTACCTGGTGGCTGCAAGGCAGACGGCACCATCCTCAGCAAACACAGTTTTGATAAGATCAAGGACTACTGCGTTCCTAAATGTCCTCTGGGAGGCCTTGTACTGCAGGTTATACTGAAGAATAAGCTTGCTATAAACCCCCAACCCCCCCCTAATATTTCTACTATGTATTTGAGTTTCAATCCTGCTTTTGGAATCTTAGTGCAATGTTTCCCATTTAGAGTCTTTTTCTTCTGCTATTTTCCTCAATCTATTTCTGGTACTGTACAGTCTTGACAGGTGAAGATTATAGATGGTGTAGATATACCAGATATATCTTAATGGCAAGAAATTCTTCCTCAGATTCCTTATTAAATATACTGTCCATTGCTGGTCATATTTCAGCCCAAGCCTTTTTAAAATACATTTTAAAATAGAGTTTAAGCACATAAAACTACTCCGCGAGTTAGCTATTTCTCCTATCTCACATTATCCTTGAATGTCTGCTTTGAATCAACCCATAGAGAAATCAAATGTAACAGAGGACAGGGTTTCTGCTGGTTTAGTTGGAAGTGTGAAAGCATTTCTGTCCTTGTGTGATGGGCAGCAGTCTGGTCAGCCCAAGGGAAGCTGTGTCTAATTCTGAACTTAAATTTAGAATAAAAATATTCCACTTAGAAAACAAATGTCAAATCCTGAAGCGATGAGAAATTATTTACTCGCACAAGGGAAGGATAGGTACCATACAGTCCTCATCCCTGTCTTTCATGGACTTCTCCAGTAGGAAAATTTTCAGAAAGTCTGTGAATCTAGGAATTTATTTTAAATATATGCACATATCTCAGTAATTTCAAAACAATAATTTCATAATACATTTTTAATCTGGTAGACAGAAGTAGAGATCATTACTGAATTTCTTAAATATGTAGCAACATGTCAATCTTTACATTTAAATGATATATTGATATCCACAATTAATTTTGTACTGACTACTTCCATCTACAAACTTCATGAACAGTAAGATGGTATCCCAGAATAGTCCTTCTTCCCTCACTTGCATTATAATAACAATAATAATGGTGTCTATAATATCTGTAACACCCACAACTGGTGCTGTCTGCAGTGTACCATGATTTTTTTCACAATAGAAGTTAAAGTCCATTTTTCAGAAGGAAAACCATGGAGACATGAATTAGTAAGTTAAAGGTTGCCAAGAGATGATGCCAATAAATATGAGGTTTTTAATGGTCATTTCCATTAAACTATAGAGCTCAGTATTGGAAGAACTCAATTGCTTAGATGCAGATTTTGAAAGAAAAAAATTATATGGCAGAAGATAATTCTTAGCTGTGTAGATGAAACTTTGAGGACACACCCTCAGCTCCTAAAGATCATTTACAAATATTGTAAGTGGTGTAATATTTGACTTCTGCTTCCTGTTTCTCTAACATCAGGAGATGTAGAAGGTGAGCAACACAGTGCTGCATGATTTACTTGGGGATTTTACTCTGAGTCACAACTAATACTAATATGACTTTGTGATGTAAGCAGCCAAAAAGTTTAGAAAGAGGAGAAGTACTAACATAGAAAATTCCTGCTGGTATGGATGCCATGAGCCTGGGAACTGGGTCCTGGAACAAGAAACATACTGAAAAAGTGCAGCTGATCTCTTTAAAAGTATGGGCGAGGAGCCTGGAAAGTGGTGACCTCCTGTGATACCATCAGTGAGTGCAAACCTCAAGAAACTGCAACTTAGTCTCTGAAAAAGTGGAAGCAGTCCTGGAAAACAAAATTGGGCTGAACGAATGGAAACATCACAACTTTTTTGGTGGTCTGGATGAAAAATAGACATCAACAGCATCTACTGGCTGCTCAAAATGGTGTGTTCTATGCCCGTTTAGGGCATAGAACTTACAGTAGACAAAGAACTTAATTTTTATCCAAAATAGAGCTTCTATCTCCCTGAGAACTTCCCATGCTGCACATGTTTTTAATTTTCTGAACAAGTTGAAATCTACACAAACTTTCTACAAGATCTTAGACTCTCATTGAAGACACCTGGCTAACTCCAGACTCCATGATGTCAATCATTTTTGAAGTCAGACTCGTATAAGTTGTTGGTTGCTAGTTTGGGCCCACTTTTGGAGTGATTTCATTTTGTCCTTAACAGCTCTGGGATGGCTGGATCTCTCTTGGTGACTGGTTTGTCCTACACTTCAACATGATTTGGCCCATTTCTGAAACCTAATTCGCTCAAAACTGGTAATTTACATCCATATAAGTAATATATTTTAAGTTTGTTGTTTTATATTGGTGAGAAGTTGCTTCACTAATGAAAAACTCACAGTAACCTATATTAATCATTGGAAATTTTTATATTGATTGTTGCTATCTGATTGATTGCTGATGCTATTGACTGTTGCTACAGTATTGCTTGTTAATTTATTATTGATAGCTGATAGTGATTTTTAATTGCTATATATATTCACTTTATTGATCCTTTTTACATTTGCTAGTGATGATGTCTGTGGTGGGATTCTTGCTGGTGTTGATTTTTGTAGTATTTTTGATACTCTGTAATAATGTAGAGAAATTTTAAGGAATTAAAAGCTTCCATCTTCTTGTTTATTACGGAATCCTACAAACCCGTTTGGCAATTTCTGTGCATGCACAAGCTGTGTAACCCTGGCACTGCTATTGAGTTTAATCTCACCTTTTTTCATGCATATTGTCTTGTCATAGTGCAGTCTCCTCCAAGGGATCTGTCATGTAACTAAGCTTCTTCCAACACAGTAAAACACAACTATATTGATGGGAGAAGGAAACTGTGAGAGAGTTCCTTGCCCAAACCTGTTTTCCAACTCCACTCCAACAGGATCTTCATGTTTATATATAGGGTCACCTTTCTACCAGACATGATGTTTCTGCTGGCACTGCTGCTGCATCATTGTTAGTAAAATAATACCCTTTAGAAACAAGCTCACTGGTTGTCAGTGCAAGTACTCAACTCATGGTGACCTCCTCTGAACTCAACTTCTGATGCATCTGTTTGCTCAGATTCTTTTTAGTTGTGGAAAGATACTTATTTTCAAATCTAAACAACAGGATGTTTTCTTTCAACTTCGTAGCTACAGATGATTTTTCTTGGATATTTATCACTTTCTAAGAGGAAAGACAGAATTATGACTAATTGTGTTTCTCTTCTTTTTGACTCATAATGCACACAATAATGTGGATTAGTGTGCAGTGAAGACTGACTCAAGTCTTGTTTTTCAGAAGACCTGGTGAATAGCCATAGTCTAGCAAAGTGAGTCAGTTTCCCTCTGGTCTTGTTTGTAACGCTTCCAGTATGTATAACATAATAATACTAACATAAATCTCTTATTATAAAAGACAAGCAATCCTAAAAAGTTTTATAAACATTTTCAATCAACAGACCTTGTGAAGGCTATTTTTTCCTATTTGCAGATAGGAAATCAAGGAACAGTATTTTTCAAGTCAGCATTAAAAAAGAAAAAAGAAAAAGCTTGAAATCATCTAGAGTTTTAAGATATTGACTTTGAAATGCTCTAATACTATCCTAATTGTTGTATCTGTCAAGTACCTGCATGTCTCATCACCTTTAACTGCTGTTCTCTCTGTTGAACACCAATCAGAACAAACTCTATGGTAAGTAACAAAAGGAAGACACCCAAACTTCGTGCAGCTGCTTGCAAATTTGGACCTTCTAAGTGATTTTCTCAAAGTCAAACAGTGAGCCTCTGTCTAAACAGTAAAAGAAATTAAGTCTCCTGCCTGACACTTTACTTTGGAAACATGCTGCTTCTCTTTCTCTCATTCTCCTTTAATTAGAAAAGAGTGGTCTATTAAGGCAGCAAGGAAAATAGCATTACTTAATAAGTCAATACAAGAGAACATGTAATGCAGGAGTAAAGATCGGACAATACACAGTACCTGTAACTAAAAAACACTAAGGACAAAAGATGACTGAACTATTCTCTCATGCAGACAAAGGTACTGAGAGGCAGCACCATGATAACTGGAGAGTGAGGAGGGCTCAGTGGCTGAACACTGGCCTCAGTGGCTTTGCCATGTCATGCAGGGCATTTTCTACCCAAGCCAGGGTGAAAGTAAATTACACTGGGAAATGACACATAGATGCCACAATTCTGTGAACATTAAGTATAGGTGGAGTAAATGAGATAAAAATAAGAGATGCATTTTAGGGCTAGTCATACAAGAATTTAATGAAGGGTATTTCTTTGTTTACTAAGTGTATGATCAGGGGGCAGATACATACTTTGAATATTTTAAACATAGGAAAATTCCTTTCTAAATATATCAATTTAGTTAAACCCAAGTTGAAACTGTGATAGAAAAAGTGTGATTTGGAACAGATGCCAGATTTAGAACTACAAGGGATGAATACTAAAGGCATTAATTTTTACTGAAAACATTATTCCAACATGCATAAATGTCCTCCTGCCAACATTGCTTTCATTGCTCCCTTAATGTGAGTCCTGACTGGGCTAAAGACTGAAGGTCTCTCCATCACCCCAAGACTATTAAATGCCCACAATTGTCCTCTTGCTCTCTTTCCCACATTGCCCTGTGTCTCAAATCACAGTTAGTTTTCAGCTAGTGCAACACTCTGACCCAGTGAACCCACTAGATCTTTGTTTATCCTCACTCACAGGGGCTCTGAACACCTTCTTTTTTGCCTTCCTTCTCTTCCTCCATTTCCCCTTCCCCTTGCTTCTCTCCATCAACCTTAGAAATTCATCTATGTTAGAGGTTAAATAAAATGGAGGGAGGGGGACATGGCTACATCTGGAAAAATTATAGATTCAGAGGAAGGTGCCTGACTTAGTGAATCACATACCAACAGCTTAATGTGTTTCTTGTGCTTTACTCATTTTCTTTTTCATTCTCCCAATGGTTTCCAAATAAATATTGCTCTTCCTCTTAGTGTTGGAATTCTTAAATATTCAGAGTTGCTTTGATGTATTATTGAAAAAGCCATCAGGTTATTGGTGAATGGAGAAATATTATCAAGTAAAGATCTCTCCAGCTCATCTTGTTACACAAGTCCTAGCAATATTTCTAATATTAATCTTCTAACAACATACAGCCTACTCAGGGAACTACAGACCATTCAGCCTTACCTTAGTCCCTGGGAAGGTTATGGATTAGCTAGTGCTGGATACTATTTCCAGGCACATGAAGACAAGAAAATCATCAGGAACAGTCAGCATAGCTTCCCGAAAGGGAGGTCATGCTTGACCAGCTTGATAAACTTGTACGATGAAATGAGTGACCTTGCAGAACTGAGGGGAGCAACGGCAATTTTCTGCCTGTACTTCAGTAACACATTCACAGCCTCATAGATAAGCTGCTTATGTATGGGCTGGATGAAAAGACTTTGGGATGAAATAAAAACTGACAGAATGGCCAGACCATTGTGGTTGTGATCTCTGGTGCAATATTTAATTGGAGGCCAGAGACTGGTGGTGTACTCCAGGGGTCAATACTGTGTCCAGTCCATTTTAATACTTTAATTAATGATTGTATGAAAATATTCTCATCAAGTTTGCAAGTGACACAGGAAGAGTGGCTGTTATACCACAGGGTCATAGAATATCCTGAGTTGGAAGGAACCCATAAGGATCATTGAAATCCAATTCTGCACCCTGCACTGGACACCCTAAGAATCACAGCATGTGCCTGAGAGTATTGTCCAAACACTTTTTGATCTCTGTCAGTCTTGATGATGTGACCACATTCCTTGGGAACCATCTCTAGTGCCCAACCACCCTCTGGGTGAGGAAGAATCTTTTCCTAATATCCAAACTAAACCTCCCCAGAGACACAATTTCATGCTGTTCCCTTAGATCCTATCACTGAACACCAGAGAACAGATCAGTGCCTGCCTCTCCACTTCCCCTCTCGAGGAAGCTGCAGACTGTGGTGAAATCTCCTCTCAAACTCCTCTTCTCTTCATGAAAATGCATATAAGATTATTTTCAGAAATAAGTGGATATTTCTTTATTCTGAAGGAGTAGTATTTTTCTTTTAAACAAAGAAAACTACCATGCACCAGAAAAATACTACTTTCAAATTGTACTTCCTTGGCAGTGAGGGCACTGGGCATGCACGAAGTCTTGGGAGGGGACATGTCCAGGAGAGCAGACAACAATCAAGGCAGTAAAAGATTCAACTTGTGACTTCTTTTTGGATTTTGCACAGAATTTTTGCACTGTCGCTCCTAGTATTCCTTGAAAAGGCCTGGAGAAATAAATATCTTTAAAAATTATCTGATAAGTTAGAAACATTATGAAGAAGAGATTGTAGTAGCATCTATCCTACTCAAGAAGTGAGTGAAATAAAGCAAATTGCACGATCCTGTTCGTGCCAGTATACTGAAGTATGCACCAGCAATTTACCTGAGTTACAGGACAAAGCACATAGGCATATTTTTTGGCCCATTTATGCCTAAAAAAGGATTTCAGGCCAGAACTAGCCATAAACCAGATATCATTTTGCCCTGAGATTATTTTGGAGAAAAGAAAACACTGATTGTGATATCATCCTGAAATCACCTTACACGTGAGTGATTAAAAATCCAGCAGAGGTAAAAACTATGAATTTTCAATTTAAAACTGTATTCATAAGCTTAACCTGTTTGATGAATGAGCTGTAATAGCACTCCTTGTCAATTATGTGTCATGTCTGTTTTTAAATTAGTTTACATTGCTGCATTAGCAAATTAAATACAAAATTATACTGGGTTTGCACTTTCATGCATGGAACAAATGTGTGGTATACAAAAATCCAATTCAAAACAAATAATTATTATTATTATTGTTTTTATTATTACCATCCTTTACTGTATTCAGGCTTTTTTTCTTAAATCCTAAATAATCAGTCCAAAGGGTAAAAATGAGAAAAATAATGTGTTGAGAAAAAAACAGTTTAATAGGTTTAAAAAAAAAAAATTGTGCATGCAAGAAAAGCAAAAAAAGGAACTCATTCACCACATCTCATGAACAGGTGGGCAGACACCTCCAGGACAACCAGGGTTCCACTGTGCTTAACAGTGACTCAGGAAAAAAAACTCCATCACTCTCAATGCCCTCCCCTCCCTCCTTCTTCCCCCAGCTCTACATGCTGAGCATGATGCCATATGACATGGAATATCCTTTGTGTCAGTTGTTGTCAGCTCTCCTGGATGTGTCCCCTCCCGAGACTTCGTGCATGCCCAGTGCCCTCACTGGCTCACTGCCAAAGCAGTACAAGAAATAGAAGAATCCTTGAACCAAAGCAGTACAAGAAATAGAAGAATCCTTAGCTCTGCTCAGCAATAACTAAAACCTGTGTTATCAACACTGTTTTCACCACAGGTTCAAAACACAGCCCAATGCTGGCTACAATGAAGAAATTAATTATATCCTGACAAAAAACCAGTACAGTTAGCCCAGAATATTTTTTTCAGTCTTCCCTAGGATTAGCAAAGGAGTAAGGAGAAATTTACAGTAGGAAATCATTCAGCACAGTATGATAAGATCAGTATATCTAAGTGTTAGATCAGTTCCCTACAAGACACATATGGCCCATGGGGTAGTCTGTACTGAGCATTCATAGAATCACAGAGTGGTTTGAGTTGTAAGGGACCTTAAAGACCACTTAATTCCAACCCATCTGCCATAGGCAGGGATGCAACTCACTAGATCAGGTTGCCCAGAGCTCTGTCAAGCCTGACCTTGAACACTTCCAAGAATCAGGCATCCATTGTGAGGAATGAAATCCTGGAGATGAGAGCTCTTTTTCAGAATAGTAATTGGTAGTTGATGTTAATGAAGTTGATAAGGTCTTAATTTGAAGTGTTGGTCTGTTGTTAAACATTGAATGTTAGAATTCTAAGACTTGCCTTTAGTTGCTGCTGTTAGATGTTACTATTTTACCTTGTATTTGTATCTCTCCCTGTCATACTCTGTATTTGTACCCCTTTCCGTCTCACCCCGGATTTGTATCCATTCCCATGGGGAACCACTTCCCCTGCTCCCCTGCTCCCAGAAGGCCTTGCACCCGGACCGAATTCAAATGAGAGGCTGTGGGAACTATATGAACTCTCTCAAAACAACAAACCAGCACATGAACTTTGACTTTAACCCACCAGAACCACACTAAGTCACCCACTCTTGACCAGAGCTGGATTCCGTCCTGTCACCATAACTTAGATAGTACCCAGCTTGGAGGATACTGCTGGGCTACGAGCCAACATCGTGTTCCTAAGGACTCTCAGTGGGTCAGAAGCCCCAGCTCTGCCGAGAGACAGCATAGTCCAGGGGGAGCAGCGGCTGTGTGCATGACACCATGGGTTCACCACCCAGAGCTGTCTTTAATAAAGGCCTTTTAAAGGAGCTGGTTTCCTGGCCCTATTTATTGCATCCATCACCTCTTTGGACAACCTGTTCCAGTGCTTTACACCTTCTGAGTTAATAGTTTCTTCCCAACATCTAATCTAAACCTGCCTTTCTTCAGTTTAAAATCAGTTTCAGGAGCTGGAGAGCCTGTGTTGCACTGTCCTTGAAATATGTTTAGTACATACCAAAACCACACTAGATCTAGTATAAACACAGAGAAGAAGGAAGGTCAAGGTACTAACATCAAAACTGCACTATCCTTTGAATCAAAATGCCTTCCTTCCTTCCTTCCTTCCTTCCTTCCTTCCTTCCTTCCTTCCTTCCTTCCTTCCTTCCTTCCTTCCTTCCTTCCTTCCTTCCTTCCTTCCTTCCTTCCTTCCTTCCTTCCTTCCTTCCTTCCTTCCTTCCTTCCTTCCTTCCTTCCTTCCTTCCTTCCTTCCTTCCTTCCTTCCTTCCTTCCTTCCTTCCTTCCTTCCTTCCTTCCTTCCTTCCTTCCTTCCTTCCTTCCTTCCTTCCTTCCTTCCTTCCTTCCTTCCTTCCTTCCTTCCCCCTCCCACTTTTCCCTTCCCTTTTCCTCTCCTGAACAGGAAATGTCTCGTAATTGCTTGACATTTCACAAAAAAGAGAATTATCTCCTGAGTAGTTGAGGTGCTGTCATGGAACATTGTATGTTTAACAATTATCAATGTTTATAACATTTCTTGTACAATGAGTTGAGTCACATTAGCAGACAGGAGTGAAGAGTGCATGTATTCATTAAAAGAATTAAAGCAGCAGCAATAGCAGGTCATCCGCTCAAAATTCAAGTTACATCCCTCTTAAAAGGACTGGTGTCTTTAACCAGTTTCTTCTTTTTGAATGACAGGTTGACTGGCTTTTAAAAATGTCATCCTCTTGCTCTAGATACACAAGTCCAAAAAAGTCAAAATTTTTACTTTGATAAAGAAGACAAATGGAGAAATAAGTCAGATATTGTTTTGAATATATTTGAGGGTGGGGAAAATGATTTTCCATGTATTTGATTACTCTTGGGGAATTTTCTACTAAAGTTTGGCACAAGAACATTAAAGAAAATACTGCAGAAAGACAAGACAATTTTATGGAAATACTCTAAAAGATGCAACAATTAAAACATTTGTAGAAGTAATATAAAAATTTGCCATATATTAATTTCAGCCTGCGAAACTGTAATGCATCTATCCTTAGACAAAGTTGTCGGAAGCTGCCTTTGCAAATTATTGTTCCATGTATACATACTTGTTCTTAATTTAAAAAAATAATTAATCTCTCATTGTTTCATGTAATGAGCACGTGTCTCTGTTTCTCCTCTATAAATGAGAAATTTGTCAACAAAATTAAAATATTTTGGATTTAAGTGGACAACATATCAGTTACAAAGGCAGCAGATATAGAAGTTTGTTTAGGTGTATGCTCATGTTGGTACAAAACTAAAAATAAACCATATCTGCCCTTCAAGTGAAAATTAATAATTAAAAAAAAAAAGAAAAAATCATAATAAAGGATTTTCTGTGCAGGTCTCTCTATAAATTCCATTAATCACCAGAAAAAATGAACTTTATTTTGTGAACAATTTTCATCTACGCAAATGTAGCCATGACTCTTTGTATTAATGAGCATTACTCTAAAATCACTATTGTTTAAATAACTATGCTATTTATCATCACAGAATCCCCTCCATGGTATTATATGAATTCTCAGTATTGCAACAAGTGGCACATAAACCACAATACCACACAGGTTCCCAGGTAGCTAACATCAGCTGGGAGCTGACTCAGTGAATGATCCTGTGCTCACAAAGGCGTGACCTTTTTCTTGTCTTGAGAAAACATTTTTAGATTTTAAATTTTTATTTTTTTATTTTAGAAAATAATAGAAATTTAGTATTCACATATGAAGTTAAATGGAAGCAGTTAAGAATTTCAAATGCATCCTAAACAGAGAAGTGATTATATTCTTCCTTTAAAAGCAATCTATATTTTGTACTGCTCTCTTCTATCAATTCTGCCTGAATTAGGATCTTTTAATTAGACTGGAGTTGAAGCTGTGTAAGGACTGTCTTTGGGTGGAACATAACCCAAACAGATGAAAATATGACTTTCTAAAAATTACCTCCATAAATCTATAATAAGATTACTGTGACCTTTTTAATGTTTGAAGAATTTTTTTTTCTCTACTTACTGTAGAGTTAGCATCATATGTATCTGTATAAATAGGACTAACTAATTAGGATATAATTCATTTTCAGCACTGGATATGTAACTGTGAATTGAACCAAAAAAACAAGTTTTGAAGTATGGGCCTTGTCTTGATGAAGCTGTTTCCAATCTGAAAGCAGGCTTGTTTTGTCTTGTCACATATATCCACCATCTTTCACTCTGTCAATTGCCACTTGAGATTCTCTGAATTCATCTTCTCCTTCCTTAAATTCACTGTGCAAAGAGATGTTAAATACCTATAGCAGCATAAAACTACTTGTTTCAGATCTGAAATATGTACCTTATCTCCAATCTTGTTGTTCTTTTCTCTTTCAGAATACCTTCACATTATTTGATTGTTAGGTAGTAGCTTTCATAATTAATGACAGAAATTTAAGAATATGAGATGCAATTTTACATGGCTATACATTTTGAATAAAACCTCTTATATATTTAGACAGACATTTTTAACATTGCATTCAGTTTCCTACCTTTTATCTATTTTTACTTTTTAAAGTCAAGGCTAGAAAACAATAAACTAAAATCTAAATTTTGATCCCTCAGTCACAGTCAATCATGGTTAACACTGAATTCCTCTTTTCTGTCATTAGCTAAGCCATATTTCATCATGGTTTGTAATATGTGCAATGTACTTTTTCACTGCAGTCTCAAACCATTTCAGGAAAAAAGAGGTAAGTCTTCAAAAATTCATTTTCCATTTATCCAAAAGAAAGAGACTCGATTATTTTTATGAGAGCTTTTAGAAATTAATTTACACTTAGAAATGGTGACAGCCCTGACAGATTATCACCCCCAAAAAACTGATTGTATGATAATTTTTAGTCTCTAAAGGGATATACAATTAATTAGAGAAGATCCAATGTATATATGCTGTCAGTTATCTGGAATGTAAGTGTTGAGGTTTAAGTCAATGGAAAACATAAAATTTAAATTAAAAAATCACTTCTGAGTTTCAAGAAATTATAGAAACTTTAACTAAGCTTAGTTTTTCAGTTAGGTAAAATCCTAATAGCTTATAATGCTTTTTTTTCTTCAATTTTCTTGAAACTTTGCAAATTCTTATGACCTAAAAACTGTCACATTAGCTGCCATAGGCAAAGTTTTGCAAAGACAAAGAAAATGCAAGTAAAAGCAGAAAGTAACAGTGTTTAAAACTGGAAACTTTGAAAGCCTAAATACAGTCCCAGTGCATTTCGATAGCAATGGTAAATCCTTGTGGCAAACCAGGTTAACTCCTTGCACATTTTTATATAGGCTTCTATCTATTCATATACCTATTATTTTCTCCTCTTTTTCTTTGTCATATGGACTCAAGTATTCATTATATAATAAAACGAATTTACTGTAAAATTTTTGCGGAGTTAGCTAATGAATTAATTCCTTTTAATATTTCCAGAAAGAACCCAGAATTCTACTATAATATGTGTTTTCAGACAGAAATTCTGCTGAGGGAAAGCTTGAGGATATTCTCATAAACTGAATAATAGTTGGTAAAACAATGTGATGAAAATAATACTTAAAAATATTTTAAATAAAGCATTCTACTAAATTATGAAACAAAAGTACTTCAGTATAATTCCTATGAAACCTAAACCAAGTAAAGCTGAAATTTGAAATGCAGATAATGAGTTTTGGAAAGCAAAGCCTTTGGGGTAAGAATTTCTTCTTAAATTTCTGGTTTTGTAAAGGAGAACCTGTGTGACCTCAGGCAAATCAAGACAGGGCTGACATCTATGGGCCTGTCATCTCCAGCTGGACTAGTGAATTACAAAGTGCAGTACTCACGTGTGGCACTGGCATCTAAGTAACTTCAGACTTCAAGACCTATTGTATCAAAATTTGGTGATTTCCATTAATTTTTAAGTTGGCACTGTATAGTATTGAGAAGCTGGTTAGTCCTTATTTCAGCAGGGGATGCGCAGAAATGACCTCTCTTTAATCTTAATTTTTAATATAAGCCTTTCCTAAAAATCCCTGCAGATCTTTTCCCTGATTCTGTGCTCTCCCTTAATTTGAGCAACAAGTTTTCTGAGACAACAGCTCTCTTTTGCTGGGTTTTTTAGAGCATATAATACATCAGCCATAATTTATAACCTAATCCCTAACATACACTATCACAGAAGCAGGAATCTTCATTACTATCACGTTATCAAATGACCAGAAATCTGTTTATGTCTTTGGAATTTAACTATAAAGCAGCCTTCTGTCATAAAATATTTTTTTCTAAAAATTATGCTAGCTTTATTACATATACCTTAAGCTGCATGTAGCTATGATCTTCCTATAAGCCAGCAGATATCTTTGCACCCAGACATTCATATTGCATGTTTAGGGATCAAATGCTGTAGTGTTCCAAGATATGTAAGAAACATTTTTTCTTGACCGTTTGATTTCTCAGATATTCACATTTAGTCAACAGCTCTGAATATCTTATGCATGTTTTGATTCATGTTAGTTTAAAATGAAGTGAATAGAGAAATATAAACAATACCTGGTCATTGACAAATAAAAGAAAGGCCAGATGAAATGGGTGTGTTTGTTCAAAAATGTATTCAGATTGAGACTCCCAAAAATTTAATTGAAAATATGGTCAGGGAAGGAAAGTGAAAACAAGCCAATAAAATGCTTTCTTAAGCTTTTTAATTGAGGAAAACTAGAAGGATATATATAACATTCCATGTAGTAGAATGTTAGTGAATCTGATTCAAATTTGAATGTAGTATATAAAACAAGTAATTAAGTTCAGGGTACATATCTCTAGTGTATCACTGCATCTCATGCTATTCTTAATGTGTGTGGAAAGATTCCTTTTGCTTGTGATGAAAAATATGACAGTGTGACATTTTCTTTAATTGCAAATTCTGATGTGTTTAATAGCACAAAGTTGGCCTCCAGCTTGAGAGTTCTGTCTCTTAGAATCAATGGTTAGACTTGAGGGCACTAGCTTGGTCATCAAGATCAATATTAGAAAAAATATGTCTTGTCAAGACCTCTTGGCCCCTTATCGATTCAAATAGGGTACTGCAGAGAAATTAATAATGACATTACAGCTGTTGGCCAACACACAGAATCTTCTCTCATTGATTTCAGTAGAGGTAGATGAAGAACACAAAAACACAATTAACTTAGACACTGTAGGAAGACTTGAAACAGAGATTCCAAGGTGGAATCCTCTGGTACTTGTGGTGGTCACATGGAAGAATTTTCAGGAATACTAAATTGAATTCATGTTTGAAAGAATGTAAACGGCTGAAACTGATTCCAGGAAAGGATTTTTACATTCCATTAAGGAAGTATACCTCATTTTGTCAGCCTGGGAAAAGCCCTCTAGTTCTTCTTAGTTCTTATTTATCTCAGCAATCTTGCAATGTCTTCTCCTCAAATTGAAAAAGTCAGATATCATTCCAAAGTTGTAGTATTAAACAAATAAACCCCTGTCATTTACTCCTACTCACCAAGAAATTTAAACTACTATTTTTGAACCTTTGGTAAATGACAAAAAGATTTTACAGAGCCTAGAAAGGTCTGAGCTCTTCTTTTACTTTTCGTACTTTAAAAAGAGTTTGGAAAAAAATTTGTCCATGGGTCAGAGAGAACCTCACAGAAAACAGAAATGTCTCTTAAGATCTATTTTCATTTAGAATTTATTTTTTAGGTGTTTTATTACTAGTTTAAAAGGAATTACTTAAAATCAGTAAGCAATTTTCTTCCAGCCTAATTTCCTTCATACTATGATAAATCATACTTTTTAAAGGTTTGTAAGTACTTTGCTAATATTTTAAAGTGATTAATATAAGTAATACTTTATTACTGCAATTTTAATAATTGAAAATAAAGCATAAATTTTGTTATAATCCAATGAAAGTAATATTTTATGGAGACCTGCTATGACACATGAAAAATTCTGCACCAAAAAAGAGATAATGACAGGAGCAGAAGAGAGATGCATTTCCCCTCATCTCCTGCAGAGGTGAAACATTGAGAGCATCAGAATTAAGGCCCAGAGGGGCAGAGGAATACCTGTTGTATAGTCCTGTCAGTCCCTAACATGCAGACTGAAATCAGTAGAAGAAAGTTCTTCCAAGTCCTTCAACACTCTAATCACAAGTGTGGACTAGGACCAATGCTGGGAGTGATGCCTGGAGAGGCTACCCAGAACAGAGGGTAGTCAGAGCTAAAGAAATAAAGTAGGTATTTATTAAAAAGGTCATCAAAGGATTCATTTTGGGCAGTACAAGAGCCTGGCCGTGACTTCACCAAAGATGGACCCCAGGTCATGAGTTTTCACACTTTAATAAGTTTTGGTCTATTTACATATTGGGGTTAATTGCCCAATTACATCTTTAGGTTATGAAGTCCCATCCTTTCAGATTTCTTTCCTCAATTCGCTGTTGTTTATACTTCTCGAGCCTAAAGCTGCAATGGTGTCCTTGGTTCTCAGGTTGGAAAAGGATTGTTTTGTCTGACTAAACTCTGAGGATAACTTGTTAACACTTTATATGAAGAGTTATCTACTGATGCAGTACAGAATCTGGAAAATATGAAAGTTAAAACTTAAGGCATCAGGAGACACCCACAGGGAACTCTTACTCTCAAAGTGCTCATACTCTTAATAGTTTAGAAGCAGTCTCTTTACACTTTCAACTTCATGCTGGAGCTAGTTTTGGCTCATCTATTTTTTATTATGCCATTGTTTTAGTGTGCTGAAAAGATACAAGATTACAGCTATATGGCTTTGATTGTTTAGATTATTCTAGTACTTGTTTTGTTTATTAAGCCATATTCATAAGGAACTTTATGTGTTATAAACAGCTATTTGGGTTTTAGTTTAGCCACAGAGTATTGGAGTATCACTGGGACATCTGGTTCAGCACAGCTTAATCTTATTGAAAAGAAAATCTACTGCATAATAAAAGGACAAATGTAGGTATCTGTCATTCACTCTGTTTCTTTCAGTTGCACCTTAAAAAAAGCAGCATCATTTTCCAGCCTTCTATTGAATCTGACAGGTAAAGGTCCCTGAAGAATCAATTATCTTCTAGTGGAATTTACTTCTTGCTTTCCTACATGAGGTTGTCAATTCAAGGTCTTCACTTACCTCTCTCTCTGTGTTCTATGAATATTACTCCTTTAAGACGTATTAATCTTGCCTGGTGCACCTGGAGGGCGAAACAGCCATCAAACCTTCTTATATTGAGCATTATTCAATCCATTAAGGATGCTGCTTGATTAACAATTTATTTAATAGACGTGCTGACATAAACAGCTCTGCATTCCCCTGTTCTTCCTCTGCCGCACCCCTTGGAAGCTCACCCAGGGCTCAATTTTGATCACTTGGACATTGCCAGTGCATGTACTGGGCAAACTAAAGATCAGCCCTAGCTCAAAAAACCTGTAGACATTCCATCAAGTATGGAATGATCTTCTGCCACTTCTACTGACTATACAAATTTAAAGATAAGGCAAAGGAAACAGGGAGGAAAATTCTACCCCCAGCATCTATTTCCTCTCTTGTGTGTGAAACAACATGATTAGGAACATGCAGATTGTGTTCGGGTTTTTTTTGATAGAACTTATTTCTCTCTGCAATTTAAACCCAAAGTTAGCTTTCCTCTTTTTAGTTCTAGTCATCCTGCACATGTTTCAAGGTAAGTGGCAAAGTTTTGTTGCTTTTACACTGTCATCCATTTCTTTGTTAGTCAATTGTCTATGTTCCAGAGGATACCTCCCTTTGTAAGTCAGGCGCCTGTGACTTTTTCTATTAGCTCTCACTTTTTTTTAATTGCTTAGCTCTCTCTTTAGCCAAAAGATTTGCCTCTCTGCCTGTTACATCATTCTGTTCATTATGAAAAAGAAGGACAAGTAAAATGTGGATTTTCCTTGAGAAATTAATAACTCACTTCAGTAAGAAGATAACTCACATCAAGTAAGAAGACACAATGTGGTTGTTAAAGTGAAGAAAAAAATAAGGCTATAACTACAGAGAAAACATTTGAATCTTGATTTTCCTTTCACAACCCATTGTATCTCATTCATTACTTACAGCATGGACAGATTAATAAGAAGTCATGTGACTTAAATATTGTGACTAAATTACAATTAATAATCCTCAAGGATGATATATGTTCAGAAGTAATTAATTAGATATGTTATGGGAGAAGATAAAACTAGGATGAAGAGATGAAATTAGGAAAAGAAAAATTCACCTTAAATATTAGAGAAGACATTTTTCCAAGAATTAAATATTTTCCATTATTAAATTATCAGCATCTACTGGAAAGGTAAAGATTCTGCTCCTTTGAAGGATTTACATTTGCCTGGGAAGAGATGCAAAGCACTGTAGAAAATTTTGATACAGTTATGGTTTAGTCAGTCAAAAACTCTAAAAATTAAATACTTATTCTTGTGACCTTAAACATGACATTCTGAATGCTCCAAACACCAGAAAGAAAACTAGAAGATATCTTACAAATTTATCAGCTAATATACAGTAATAAACACATTCTGAAATACTGCTTAATGTTAATAGGTGAAGCTCAACTTAAGAAAATTCCTGTGGAAGTTAAACCAGATTTAATCACCATTACTTTTGTAGTGGGTAATAATTAGTCTTCAAAATATTGATTATTTATTTAGCAAAGTCAACTGTATCCCATCAAATACCATTTCATTGCAACCAATAGAAGTCTACATATTTTGTAGTGACTTGGCAGTCTGGAGCTGTCTATTTTGGTTTTGGCTAAGTTCATTTTACTTTGTATTAGCTATGGCAAAAACTTTCAAGTAGTCAGGTTATTATTGTCCAGTTTCTTTAATTGTGAAGATTACATGCCGTAAAGCTAAAACAAATCCATGTTGTGAATGAATAATGAACATTAGTCCAGGTAAATATAATTGCATTGATGTTAATCAGTGCTGGGGAAGCCTATTACGTAACTTCAGTAGGTAATGGCTGAAGACAGCCATACTTAAGATGGAAATAGATGGAGATCAAGCCAAGCAATCTGTTTTAAGAACATTAAAAATGAAAGAAAATAGAAAATCAACAAAAGAAGAAAAACAAAAAAGCAAAAAGCAAAATATCTAGGTGGACTCAACATAGTGTAAGAAGACATTCTTATCAGAGTATCAGAGTCTTTTACTCGGAAATTCAAAATGCTGATGAGCTGTTATAAGTTTCTTTTGAAGGAAATCTGAACCTGTCAAAATGCAGAGGAAAATAGGAAGGTTGAACATTTTACCAGAGAATGGGAATAGGTACTAGGAAGTTTCTATGCATTTTTCTTAATTATACTACTAAATACAAGTGTTCATCACTTCAAATGAATAAATAATAATAATGAAAATAATTTCTGTATTGTGATTAACCATTACAATTTTAAATACATGAACAAGGAGTGTTCATAAGGAGTGTTCCCTTCCCAGCTGTATAGAAGTTTTGATTGCAATATACTTGCTAAAATGTAACCTTTCCTGTGAAGACATAGATTTGATTTCTACATCATGTCAAACCAATATACAGAATTCTGAATCAGCTCATGGGACCACCAAAGTCTATCAAAATTTAAAAGAACCAGTGTCAGTACATATTTCTAGCTCCCACAGGTGCTAAGCAAAAGGCATGAACTTACAAAAACCATTATTTTTAAATGGAGTCTGATTCCTAGAACTTATCAAGAAAGCTGGTTATTTTAATAGCATGACAGCTATGAAAAAGTATAGTTAACATGTCAATCTCTAGTTTTATCTCCTTACCACAGAAATAAGCATAACTTTTTACATGTTATACCTGAAGATAGAGAATCAGTATGGAAAGTTTTCAAGTCTCAAATCAGTATGGAAGGTTTTAAAGTCTCAATGTATATGATTATTACATTTTCTGAATGTTTAGTGAGGGATTACTTGTTTTGCATGTGTGTTTCTTTTTTTTTTTTTTACTTTTTTGTTAAAAGCTTTGTTACATATATGTGATGGCACTCCTATCCATGAAAACAACAAATTCAGTGACCCCTTCCCATGGTCAGGGAGACTAAAACATCCCTGTGTTAGCAACACTGTTTCCAGCACAAATCCAAAACACAGCCCCATATGAACTCTATTCCAGCCCAAGCCTCTACATAATAAAATAAAATTCATGAAGTTGATTACACTAATTTTTATGTGAAAATTCCACACTCTTGGGTTTTGGATATTTAGCTCCATAAAGGAAACATTATATGGGTTGAGACATAAGCTGGAGGAAAATTACTCAATAAAACAGACTTAGAAACAGGGCAAACATCTTGCAAAATCTTCACATCTTCCAGAAATCTTTGATGCAGAGATTTTTCATCAAAACATTTCCTTAAATTTTTTTGCTACCTGTGAAAGGGAAGGATATCTGAATACAGGATAGAAATAATTAGTTGCCTAGAAATAGGCCTTCTGCATTTTATCTGTAATATTTTGCATCTCAAGACCACATAATAGCATATGAAGATGTCACTTGAATGATAGCAATTGGCTGAACATTAGTGTTAACACTGAACTCATTTGCACAATCACAGCCCAATTCAGTGCATATCCACTGCTATTTATCTCCATTCTGTAGTTTCACCTGCTTCTTTCTTAGTATGAATAAATCATTAGAACAGATGGCAAAACTTTACCAATAAAAGTCACTCTTATTCTCAGTGTTAGCCCACCACACTCAAACCACATCTATTTGCTAAAGAAAAGGAGCACTTCCATGTTCTGGGAACGTTTTCTATTAGAATCCCTGATCATATTATTAAAACAATTAACCAAAAAGAAAACTATTCATTCAATCCATAGAACTAGATCCTTTCATTGCAATCTTTAGTTAATTACAGATGGCTTATTCTGATTATGTTCACTTTTTTGAAGGCTATGCACACACAACACAACTAGAATAAGGTGTCCTATGGTCAGAAAACAGGATGCATTGTAAAGCAGCCAGATCTTGAAGAGCAAACATTATTGAAATGCAGTGAGATTACTAGTCAAAGATCTTACTCATGTATGATTGCTTCATGTATGGACATGTTCAGCTGCAGCTCAGGCTGACAAACTTGCAATTGTTAAAACTTCCCATTGGCACAACAAAGCCAAGAGTGAACTAAGGTATTTTCTGCAATCCTTTCTTTCTACATATAATATGAATGGTGTATCTTCATCATTGATCTAAGTAATAATAATTTTTTCACTGAATTTTCTTACTAGCACTCACACTGTGACCATCCATTCAGTATAAAAATGTAGATATAAAAACTTAATAATTTGAAGATACAAAAGTAAAGGCTGGAATACTAGTCTTTGCTTTATCTGTAATATACCTGAAGTGTAAGATTTCATTTCCAACCTCTGCATTCTTTTTTATGATTGCTGTTTTTCTCAGATTATATTAAGACTCTAGCTTGAAAAATGTATTTTTTATTTAGAATCAAATTTCTGTTTACATTTAAGTTCTCCTACACTCCATTCAAGTCACCAGCTGAATATCATCCAGAAATCATGGCATGTTAGTGAAGCAGTACAGACCTTGTTTTATACTGACAACATGCACTTTTTTATAATACTAACAAACAACTTGTGAGAAGGCACCATAAGAATAGCTCCTGAGTAAAATGGCTTGGGCATGAATCCTTATCTAAACTTGCTATAAAGTTAAAGGAATAAAAAATTCTTATAGCTTGTTTTCAGGATCTTTTTAGATCTGATATATTGTGAATTTGCCCAGAGGTCAAACATTTGAGCTTCGTGATTTGCTAATTAATATATTCTATGAAACCTCAATGCACCCATTAAGGGTTAACCATTCAGATATCTCACAACCTAGATTATGTGTGTTATTTCATTTTCTTCAAGTAACACATTTCTGAAATTTTAAATAGTGTAAATAAATTCTGATTAAGATTAATGACATTAATGAAAAAAAATCCTTCTTATAAGTTAAAAATGTTTTAATAGAATTTTTAGAAAGCTTTTGAAGTGAATTTAGTGAAGATCAAAGTGAAAGATTTGACAGTCCTAGAGCCCAAATTTAAAAAAAGGGAAGAATCCTAATGAGCATGTTGCATTAATCACTGACTGAGGAGCTGTGCTTCCATAGAGCCAGTGTTATTATCCTGCTAACTGAAATGACATTGATGCACTTGTGGGAGGTAAAAGCATATGAATGAGATAAGTATTACCTGTGCAGAGCAAACACTGATGAGGAAAATATCTAAGCAAAACAGTGTACACAAATATTTTATTAATACACTAAATGAGTATTTGGCATTTATTATATCTACAGACACTATGCCACCGTATTACTTTGTAGTTCAAAGCATTTTAAAATAGCTGCATGTTAGAGAACTTTCCATCTTAAATCCACTAAGGACCATTAAATTATAAATTGTGACCACATCTATAACACAGGCACTCTAATTTAACCCAGTTACTCTTGCAGTAAATGCAATGGCCTGTGTTGTTATGAGGCAAGACTTACTTTCAAGAAGTGAAGAATCTATCACTCCAAATAACTGATCAATTATTAAAGTGTTATGTCAAATTTAGAATTACTCTGAATTTACATTCCAGATATTGTCTCTCATTATACTTTTCTTAGCTAAATTAATGTCTTTTAATATTCATTATTTTTTCTCCATAAAAGCATGACTACGGGAAATGTTGAAGAATGTGCTTGGCTAAATTGCACTAAGACACTTAATATACTATAAATGTGGTTAAATGCTAGTATAATCTTGAAAAATTGCTTATGAGTATTGAACAATTACTTGCAGATACTTGACCACTTAATTTCCCATATATACTTGGCTCATTTACATATATTAAAATACTTATATTTTAAGCAAAATAACAAAAGAGAAAATATAAATTCACTTCTTCTAACCATTCAAATATTCCCCTTTACCTGCATAGAAGATTTTGGGATGGAATTCTACGCACAAAAAAAAATGAGGGTTTGCAAAACAGAAATTGGAATCAGGTTAAAAATAATAAAAGAAAATTTGGTTTCAGAATCTCTAAGTGAAGTTAAAACAGTATAATGAGTATGCATCAAAATCAATATATGTTTTATAATCATAATTTTTGTCATCATCAGAACATGAGTTATAGGCCTGTATCCATACTTAGAAATTTATTAAATTATTGGTTCTAGTGGGCTGACCCTAGTTAAATGCCAGGCACCCACCACAACCACTGCATCTCTCCTCTCCACAAGTGGACATGGGAGAGAAAATATGGCAGAAAGTTCATGAATTGAGATGAAGAGTGGCACAGACAACTTGCCAAACATCTTCACAGTCAAAACAAACTCAGCTTGGGGACAGTAACAGAATTTAATACTAACAAAACAAGAGAAGTATAATGGGAAGTAACCCGAAATCCTCAAAACACCTTCCCTCCTCCCTCCTTTCTCAGATCCACCTCCTCCTGCAGTGGTGCAGGAAGACAGGGAATGGGGGTTATGGTCACTTCATTACCCATGGTTTCCTCCCACTGCTCAGGGAAAGGAGTTCCCATGCTCCAGTACAGGGTCTCTCCCATGAAAGACAGCTCTCCATGAACTTCTACAACATGAGTCTATGGGCAACAGATCTGAGAACTGTTGCAATGTGGGTCCCTCTTCCACAGGGAGCAGTCATTCAGGCACAGCCTATGCCAATGTGGATTCCCCATTGGATCACAAGTCCTACCAGGAAACCTGCTCCAGTATGGACTCCTCTCTCCACAGGTCTGCAGATCCCTGCCAGGACCCTGCTCCAGCAGGGGCCTCCCTTGGGGTCACAGACTCCTGTAAGGCATGTGCCTGCTCCACTGTGAGTCTCTTCCAGGTGCTGCAGATGGATCTCTGCCTCCCTATGGATCTGCATGGTCTTGGAGGATAGCTGCCTAACCATTATCTGCACCATTGGGTGCAGGGGAATAAATCTCAGCTCTAGTGACTGGAGACCTCCTGCCCCTCCTATTCCAGTGCCTTTGGTGTCTGCAGAGCTGCTTCTCTCACATATTCTTGCCCTGGTCCTCTCTGGCTGCAAATAATTCATGCAATAAATTTCCTTCCTTCTTGAACATGTTATCACAGACAAGTTACTATCATTTTGGATAGACTGAGCCTTGGACAGCGGCATGTCAATCCCAGAGCTGTCTGGCATTGGCTCTGTTGGATGTGTTCCAGAAGGTTCTCATGGAAACCACCCCTGTAGCCCCCTCTTCCAAAACCTGGCCACACAAACTAAATACTGCAGTTGAAAAAATTTGAGTGCAAAATATTCTGAATTTTAGTTCAAATAATCAGATTCACGCAGAGGAGAAGAACTGGAGAGGCTGTTCAATGGAAGCTTCAGCTGGCCGCAGACTAATTTTCTGATGTGTTATAGCAAGTTACAACCTAACTGTAATTGTGAGCATCATAGGAAGGAAACTCTGAGTATGGTTCTCTTAATAAAAGTTGCAGAGATATGATCATTTTTCATGAGTGTGTGTTTCTGTGAGTGACTCTTTAGTTCATATTCGTATGCCTGTTTCCTCTTCTGCCCATCCCACGGTCAATATCTCTCAAATAAAACAAATAAGTGAAAATCTCAGTGTTACTAAGAACTCAAAAATTTTGTCAAAATTGATATTCCTTAGGTGAAGAGAATGGCTTTGTCAGTGAACCTAATAAGAGAAAACATGGGGGAAACGTCACACACATTTTTCTGGACTGGACTTCAAATATTGCAATATGTGCAAAAGTGTTACAAATGTTTCAGCACTGAGAAGTGTTATCTGTCTCAGTTAATACATTTACAGACATGTTTAAGTTTGTACAGAAGTCAAATCTGTGAGAAAATAGACTTCTGCTGCTAAAAGGATTGCTACTTTTTCTTTGGAATTTCTTTTCACTTCTGGCCTGAATTCAAATTCTTAGGGATTGGTTATGTGGAGACAGCACTTATATAGGATAAAGTTTGCTAGTTGAACTGCTTTATACTTTAGCCACTACATTTTAGAACAAAAGTGGCCTTTTTTTGCTTTTTCCTTTTTTTCTTTTTTTTTTTTTTTTTTTGTTTCAAGGCAGCAAAAACTGAGATAGAAATGAGAAGGTTCTGGAGGCTACAGCTGTTGCACAAGAAATCTCCTTTTGGTGCTCTCATCCCTAGTTCTCCTACAAGCAGTTGTGCTGTAAAACACATCATTTTAGCCCACACTTGTATTGCAAAGATGCAGCTTCTGGTTCCTGATTGACTCTGACATAGATGTAAGTGACATAAGGGCTATATCTCATGCCTCCTGCACTTACAAGACTTTGGATTAAACTCTCATACTCACCTTGGAGAAAAATATACTGATGGAGAAAAATGTGCCATACTACATTGTTGTACAGCAGAGTAAAGAATTATTGATTGTGGAATTCAGATGAATAAATATGCTTTCATTAGAGTTTGCTTAAATGCTTCTTTTTGTTGTTGATGGTTTTTAACCTGACTCTACACATATTGAAACTGATCATCTTATTTAAAGAGCTTGTGAGTTTGATCCCAGATAAGGTTTTTCAGACAAAAATGCTGCTTCTCTCTACAAATGACTACTGACTACTAGGATTGCTGAAGTTCTCTTTATGAAAATTTCTAGATAATGTACAGGCTAAACCATGGTGTACTGAATTATTCATAACCAAACAACACTCTCTGGAATGGTTTCATGTTTACAAACCAGACATTTTAGAATTAGCCCAAATCAGCAACCACACAGTTCTGTGTCCTACACATAATGAGGAAATATTGATGGTAGATTTTGATTAAGAGACCCCAAGCTGACTGTGAATAACAGAAGTGATTTGTTCAGCTGATTGAAGGAAGAAAGCCAAAGGATTCAAGTACTTTCACCCAGCTAGCCATAAAATTACTACCAAGGTCACAGAAACACCTCTTGACTGTTCACTCCCTGATCCAGGAAATGATCTGGCAAAAAATACCTGAGACAGAAGTACATACATATTTTTACTTTAGGCTATTGTTATTGTGCTTTACAAATTTTGATAAGAATGTGTTTTTTATCATTTGTCTCACTGTAAGTCTTTTATTGGCACTTTCAACCAATCAATACTTGTGTTTTTCAAGCAGTCCAAGAGCCATACAACAAAAGCAACTGACTTTATTTTTATTTAATCATTTTGAATTGGAACATGCTGTTCACTGATGTAGATACTGAAGTACAATCCAGAAGACAAAATGAAAGTGGAATATAAAGATTGCCTATTATTCTGAGCCATATCCTGTCACGATTCCTTTCTGTACCCGTTCCTATCTGCCCATTTCCTGCCTTTCACTTTTACATTTTAGTTATGTGTATAATATGATTATATATGTTACATATTGCAAGCTGTTTAATTTTCCTATTTTGAATAGTTATTTTAATACTCCTTTTCCATATATGTGAATACATTGCATAAATCTTTTTTTCATTCTATTACATAAACAAAAATGTATTCAAAAGCATTACAATGAGCTCAATCTTTTCAAATTGCTTGGTTCTTCTGTATGTAAAACTGTGGAGCTTTTTCAGCTTTTGAATCCTAAGATGAGGACGTGACAGATACAATTCAAAAGAGTGATTCAAGGAACTTATTTAAAAGATATGATAGCTATGTAGGAGATGGAAAAAATAAGGTTCAGTAGATTTCTCTATTTGCTATAGTCTGTCTGATGAAGAAAGTTCACTAATAAGAGGGGAAGGCAGAGGGAGAATTTCACACACGATGAAATATGTGGTTTGATAGATAGGTTCAGAGAAAGCTTTTCATAAAATATCAATATTAAAAAAAAAAAAAAAACAAATTATGTTTCTGAGGAAAGAACAGCCCTTACTGATAAAGGACCAAGTAACTTTCATATTGGTAGGAGAAATCTAAAAGGAAGCTTCAAATCTTCTGCTTACAATAGTCTGGATATAAAAAGAATACAAATATGGAAGAAGAAAAACAGTAATGAAATTTTGGTAGTTTGCAGGGGGGTTACTATTTGGGTTTTGGGGGTTTTTTTGGTGGTTTTTCTTATTGGTTTTTGTTTGTTTGTTTGTTTGCTTGTTTTTTTGTTTGGAGATTTTTAGGGTTTTTTTTTTTTTTGGTTGGTTGGTTGGTTGGTTGGTTGGTTGGTTGGTTGGTTGGTTGGTTGGTTTGGGCTTTTTTGGGAGGGTTATTGTCATGAATCCTTTTAGAGAATTACCTTTACCGGCTTCTGAAAAAAACCCTGAGATTTCTGTTTGTACCATCAAATGTCTACTATGTTCTTAGGGATAGATTTGTGCAACAACATAGAGAGAAGAACTAATAGGAAAAACCTTTCAAACAGTGCTGTATGTTTCATGTTCTCCTTTGTATTTGAAATCTAGGATAAAAGAGGCTTTTCTTTTTTCAGTCAGTACCCTATCAGCAGGACATTTAGAGTCTGTGTGTTACCTAGATATCATGAAAGAACCCACTGCCAATAAAAGTATCTGACATCATACTTTCAAAAAGAAATAGATCAGAACACTGGAAGATTAGCTTACACATTAATGAAATTTATAAATACAATTTATAAACACATTATGAAATTTATAATGCTCTAATGGAAATGCATTTCAGAAACACTGTCAAAGGTGTTCTTCTTTATTTCAGTCTTTTCCTGTATAGGTTACCTTTTCTTTGATGGCTTAAACTTCTATAGATGAGAAAGAAAGGTTTCAATAATTTTTTCCTGTTTATTCAAATCAAAGACTCTGAACATTTTTTTTATAATTTTTTAAACTTTTTCTGCATCTATTAAGGTGTATCTTTGGACTCCATTTCATTAAAAATGTAGTTTTTTAAAGTACATATAACTGCAGAAAAAGAAAATGAAAAGTCACTTATCACAGATTTTCCTTTTCTGATAGGGTTTTATTCCATTACAGCTTTTGCTTTGCAATTTGTTTATGCTTCTCTCAAGTCCTTCTATCTAACTTATGCCTGCTCTGAGCTTCCGGCCAAGCTGTTATCTGTTATTCATTGTCATCTTTACTATGCCAAATTTTTTTTTTTTTGGGTCAACCCACATCTCCAAGACTTAAATAAATGAAAGTAATATTGACAGTGTATTATCCAATGCAAAAGCACGGCAAGTGCAAAATAAGTGTGTGTGTTTCCTTGGAAGACTTAATTTATCAGTGGAACTTTTATATCTAAGGCATATAATTTTTGAAAATTATTCTTCTTGCTAAAATATCAGCAGAAATTAACTGTTAAACAATGCTCTATTAATATCTCTGAAAAGACTTTTCATGAGTTTGTTTAAATCCTTTTGAAAGAGGGGCAGAGATTTTATAACTCAGAACAGCAGTGCAGCAGTGATAAAAATGTAGACTTCTCATGGTTTTTGATCTGAGTTTACCACATAATGCAAAGTATTTTTGTTAAAACATGGATTTAATATATACAAAATGTTACTCTATGTTTTAATTTAATTTATGAGTGCTATTTGATATTAGTTTGTAATTATTATTATTAGTGGATTTAATTTCAATTTGGTTCAATTAAAGTGAAGTAGGAGGGAATACAATTTTGAAACCTTTTATATCTGTCAAGTCCCTTTCTATTTTACTTTGTTTGTTGACTTGATAAGTGTTTAAAACTCTTAGGCAGCCACAGACAAAAAGCCCATCCTAGGTAACAAGAAATAATAAAACAGATGTCCTGACATGATTTCTTTAAAATAACGATTCCTGATAAAAGCAAGCTATATATATTAAATTGTTTCATTAAAGGGTAATTTTTGATATTAACTGAGAGTTTAACTAGCCATGTGTGTGTGTGCTTTACAGTGTCATGTCATTGTATTTTCATGAAAGATAAAGATTCGTACTTCAGAAGGGTCAATAGATGTGAGATTAGGATACTGAGACTAATATGGTGAATGTCAACTGCCATCATTTATGGCATTGGCTGAAAGTCCAGGCAGCAATAAGCAAATGTTCCTAAATTCAGTTTGGAGGAAAATAAACCAAAGCACCAACAAAATGACAAGGTTTATTCCATGCAGAAAAAAAAAAAAAAGACAAAAGCTCATCATTTTTCATGAAACTGAACATTTGAGTTCTAACCAGGAATAGAATGACATATTGTGATTGATAATGACTGAGAAGTCAGATCTTCTTCAAAATAGACCAGAGGTAATCTATATGACTATTACTTTTGCACATTTTTTGGCAAGTTCAAGTGAATGAACAAACATAAAAGGTTTTGTAGTAAAGGGTCGTTATTTAGCAGACCACCAATGAGTTTAAGAATTTTATTTTTTCCTGATTAACCCATCTGAAGTCCTGCCCAAGGGGTTTGGACATGTCACATGTACTTGAAATACTTTGTTCAATTTCTTTGTTTTAGCACAGTTCCTTAAGATTTCAGTTATCACAAACAACTGGGAATTTATTAAATTTCATCTGGAATTTTAGTTGGGAGGAACACTTACATTCTCAAAATCATATCTTCAAAGCTTTAATCTTAGCATAAAAATGTAAAAATGAAAGAAGTGCTCGATTCTGTTATCACAAGTATGACCACAGGACTTTCAAGCATGAACACATAATTTCATATATCCAGAATTAAAGGTTCAGAAATTCACTCCATTTGTGAATTGATAAGTAGGTATTCAAACATAGATATTTTACAGTTATTACATTCCTTAGCCCTTGCACATTACTGAACTCTATGTGCAGAGTTACTTTATTAATTTGAGGTGAAATTTTTATCTGCTAGATGGGGAGGGGATATCAGAAAGAGCCAGTGTTTTAGTTGCTTAATGGAAAGTAGTGGGATTTTGTTTTTAAATAAGCTTGCTATGTGTTTAGGGAAGGTACATAGACATTAATCATGACGGATTTTGGGAAGGAGAGTACCCCATCTCAGCACGGACCAGGTCAGTTCAGCTAAACATAGTTGTTAAAATACAGTGTTCTATATATGCTCTTTAGTCTTTTGTCCACTAAAAATATTGCATTTCCTTATTGTTCCTAGTCCCTACTTACTTCAACATGTCTTTTACAAAAGAGGTATACTTTTTCAAATTTGCTTTTTTAACTTATTAGCACTTAATAAGAGCACCAGCTTTGCTTTCTCTTATGTTAGTACACACTAATAAAAGATAACAACAGCACAGATATTAATACATTCAAAACACATGCAAGAAGGGTATAATATCACCTAGAAAGAAAGGAAAATGAGAACTAAAGTGGAGATAAAAGCAATCAGTCATATGGATTTTCACTTCACTGGAAAAACTGAAGCATAAGAATGTGGAAGAGTAAAACAGATTTTCTAATTCTACTCTATCACTGAGTATAATTTTGAGGAACACTTTGACAACTTGTATTTAAAATGTTTCCATGCTGATAATGCCACGCTGAACATTTCCTTTGAATTGTTTGACACTATTGTAGTCTTCCTTTATACCTTCTTTAATTTCTTGTGGTGGAAAACTGATAGTTACCATGACTTTAAGAATAGGTATGGAGCCTAATTTGCTGTAGACTAAAGTCTTTTAAAGACTCTTCTTTGTCTAAAATGAGCTGTATCATGGCTCATTGGTTTTCAAATAAAAATATTTGCGAAGGATTCAGAGACATAAGACTGAACACTGAATGGGCCCATACAATTTGTTCACTACATTCCTTTATTTGTAATAGCTTCTGTTCTATTTCCCAGCTTTTGAAATGTTGAAATTAAAGCAGGAAAGCAAAAATTTACTGGATTCTATGCCATGCTTTCATTTCTGAGTGTCCTCAGAAATACACTTCAGCTTTTCAGCAAAGCACAGTTCAAATATCTGCATCATTTTGCATTAAATCTTTAAATAAAAAAGTCATGTCTAGTGTGGGATTTCAAATATAAAGGTAAAATTTCCACCAATCATGCTTTTATTAAGGGATTTTAAATTACACTTGATTTTTTTTTTATATCTTAATAGAATATTTATGAAAGAATATTATATATGTGATACAACTTAGAAACTTACCCATACCATGATCAACATGTAAGCCATCTACAATAAGATTACCCTCTTTGGATCATCTCTGAATAACCCCATGGAAATTCTTACTTTGGTCTTCTGACTTTAGAAGAAACCTGAATAATTTATATTCCTCAAAAAGAAGTTAATGTCAAATGTTAACAAGTAAATGACTAAAGAAGCAACAAAAATATTATTAATGAAATAAAAAAAAAACCCTGTGCTCTATTGTGTTCCATCCCAAATATATTCCTTCAGAAAAAAGTTAATGATGATGGTGTGCTGTATACTATATTTGAAATATGCTTATGGTAAAGAAAAAAAGGAAACAAAAGCAACAAATGTAACAAAGAGATCAGGATGTGATCAGTTTCAATTCAGTATTTTAAGAAAATTATAACCCAAGGCAGAATGCCTAGAAAATGACTGCAGAGTGTATACTGTTACTTTAAGTGTCTCTAAAATCAAGTAAAAGGGTTTGATGGAGTTTTTTTAATCCACTTTTTTCCTATAATGACTCTTGTGCATTCACTGAACATTCATTTGCTTTTACTAAGAAAAAGAAATATACTCTTGTTAAAATGAAAAGGAAACATTAGGAATAGTGAATAATACAAATATGAAAAAGAAGAAAAGGACACAAATGCAATTTTGAAAGAGCAATTCTTGCAGGGGTTCAAGGCCTATCTTTGCAGTCTCTTACTTCTGAGGACAAGACCAAAGGAGGAGTACATAAACAGATTCTTTGAGCAAAGGAAAACCTCTCTTCACAAGAGATGCTACAGACTATTACTCGCTGCTTCTAAGTGCCTATTTCAATAAAAAGAATTTGGAATATTATAGTAGCTAATAATTCAGGCACACTACCTGTTATTAGACCCCCTAAGTATGGTAATGAATGCTCCTCTCAAACAGTGATCAACTTCTTCCTTCTTGACCTGCACTTAGATCCTGCTCATAAAGAGAGCTTGTCCAGCATGTTTTTAGGGTTCAGTATAAAATCCACTTGAACCCTTCAAGTTGAAGGATTCTGTTTATTGATTTCTTGCCAAGGAAAATATTTAACTAATTTTAACCACCAGAAACTCTTCCTCAATGAGGTAGTTACCAGAGCTATATACCCTACAGCTTGCACTAGCCTGTGCCACATAGTTAGTTTGACTCCTTGCTGTGTGAAAATATCATTAAAACTGAACTAACAAGAATTGTTTACTCCTATAGAAGCTTCTCTGAACATTTTGTTCCTATGGAGTACAGGGAATAAAGAATGCAGAGGAAAGAATGAAGATTGGATAAAATAGTTCTGTGGACCCAAGATATGTATTTAGATTATTTTATCAGTTTTTTTAGAAGTAGGAGAAAATATCCCCAGCCTTTACAGTGTCCTTTTTCTATGGCTTATGTATTGCAGACTTCAAGTGGGTGTTAGTAGTTACGGGTATGGCTATGCCTCTCTTTTCTCTCTGTGAAGGAAGATATTAATATATTAAGATCCTGCAACGTAGACATATGGAAAAATAATACATAAATCTCTTTACCTTCTTTTTTTTTTTTTTTTGGCAGATTTTCAATCAGCTCCATCTGTAAATAGCAGCTGAACGTCCTAAACTTCAGATGAGAATCAAATAAAATGCTAACCTGAGCATCTCTAAAATTATTTTGGGCATTGCATTTTTCCCCTCACTCCCAGCTAATTTAAAAGCCTATGCATGATTTAAAAGGTTTTCTAGCTGGTCCGTGAAACAGGATGTAAACCAAAAGTACGTCATTTTAGACTCTTGAATCTAGTCAATCAGGATTGGCAATATCTTGGTAACCTCATCCTGAAAGAATCACAGGCAGGGAGAGAATTTTTCATTATTTTTAGTCAAAAACCCATTTTCTTGTCTAGTCTGGACTATAATGATCTTTGTCTAGCTATCTACCTGTACAGCTTATGTGTATTCAGATATTCTGTTTTAGAGATCAGCTATTCTAAGCATGCAGACTTTATTATTTAATTATCAAATTAGTGAACACTGTAAAATTGACTTTCACAGGCAAAGAATTCTCGTTTTAAAACTTTCCTTTTTAAACACAGAACATTGTAAGTCTATGTTATTTAACCACAGAATATCTAAAGAACTTGTCAACTTGGGAAGGGCAGGGGAAAAAAGGAGAAAAAAACCAAGGCTCCTAACTACAAATTCAAATGTTGAAACTGACAGAGCTTGGTCTCCAGACAGGCCATGCTGTGAGCACTTGACTTATTAGTGCCAAAGAATCAAAGAGTATGCAAGATACAACTCTTTGGACTGTTAGCAGAAATTTATTTGCTTTAAATATGTTACTTGGCATTTTTTTGCAGTTTTGAATTCAGATTATTCCTTTTTTCAAGACCAATAGACACATAAGAGAAAGAAGACAGGCTATTGAGACAGTTAGGAGGAGAGTTAGCCAAATCTCTGGCGGAACTGCTGAGATACCAGGTAGAGATCTAGAGGAGACAACATGTGGAAACAATAGAAACAAAAGAGTGATGGACTTTGTGTGATTTCTCAAAAGAGAAGCAGTCAAAGAAGCAGCTCCTGTGTCAAGCTGAAGAACATCAGATTTCTGAAGATTTATTGAAAAATGTAACATTTTCAGGCATTTGGAATGTAGATGGTAAACAGAGTTTAGATACACCATTAGAAGGGAGAGAGGATTAGAGAAGTGACTGATATACTGAATCAATGAATTACTATACAGTTTGTACCAAAAAAAAAATCCCACCCAAAGCATTGAGGCTATTAGAGTAGGATCTGAAGTAGACATTGTGCAAAATATTGACTATTCAAGAATTAATCATTTATATATGATTAACACAGTGACTCAAAATGCTTTGTGTCTCTGGGACTTTGAGGAAGGAGAAGAGGGAAGGTGTTCAGGGCAAGACAGATCTGGTGGCTGTAACTGCAAACAAAAGGGGAAAAAAAATGTACCAAAAATATTTCTATATGAAAGAAGGGATTGAAAGTCCATGTGTGTCTCACTGTTATTACTTATTTCTGAAGAGCCTAAGAAAAGTTCAAAGAAAAAATACATCACAATAGGTGACTATTATCTCTGTTGCACACACGAAGGTTTGCTTATAACTCTGGGAATTATGCTGTGTAAGTATTCATTTCTGGTTTAGAATAGCTGCTCTGCTGTGACACCCACAACTGCATGATATTTATGGAAATAACTACAAGAAAATGCACCTTCCCTTCCCCTCACAGAGTGGGGGGAGAAAAAGCAGAAAAATCAAGTGATACATTAAGTAGAGACCAGAATGCAGATGTGTGGGGTTTCAAACATTTTAGTGTACTGGCATACTACAGTGTGTCCTGGTTCCAGCCAGGATGGGGTTAATCTTTTGCAGTAGCCAGGAGAGGTCATGGCCAGGAGACAGAAGTTAATTAATATCACCCTACATTATTACTGGGGGTAGGGTTAAGGGATTCCCAGGGAGAAGGGGTTTCTTCTAGTCCAGCAAATCTGGCAAGGGACATTGTCTATTGTTGGGGGTTTTCCACATGAATTTCTCCCTTTCCTTGTAGCTTCTGTCATTAGAACTGTTGCTGTTACTGTTTGTTTTGTTATCTCTTTGCCATCTCCAGTAAATTCTTCTTATCTCAACCTGTGATCTTTTCCTTTTGTGCCTCCAGTTCTTCTCTCCATCCCCCCGGCATGGGAAAAAGGGAGGGGAAAAGCAGGGGATCAAGGGAGTGGCCTATGGTTTGGAGAGTCTCAGTGGTGAGGCTGAACCACCATTCCTAAACCACGCCCAGTGAAAGGTTTGATTTTATTATTGTGATCTTTTTCCACTTTTACAAGTAACAGCCACATGGACAGGAGCAAAATAATAAAAAATATGAATCTCTAATTTTAATATCCATAAAAAATAGTCTCATTCAAGAAATAAAACTTCCAATACCATGATAAGGACATCTCTGACACATCTCTCCGGGTTTTGGGTATATTTACAAGTAGTTTAATTCATTGCAACTTTTTAAATATAGAATTTAAGTATCATGTGCAGACCTAATGTCTTTCTCATTGGTCAAAATCTGTTGAGAAATTAAAAATTAAAATAACTCACCCAGCAAACTAAAGTAAATAGGTCTTAGATTACTTACAGGAAATACCCCAGAAGACTACAGCAAATTCAGATTACAACTGAATTTTAAGGTTGCTTGTGTCTTTTTAAACCTGACCAGGTATCTAGTGAAGAGATGCAAATAAAGAGAAATTTAGATTGTGGATGAGCCAGCTACTGAATGTTCATAACTTAGAATAGTGTTTTATAATTTACAATTTATGGCTTTGTTTTAGAGAAGAGTGACAGCTTGGGTAAACATCTCCATTTTTAAGTAGTACTGTTTATTACAAAGATGAAAATTAAAAAAAAAAAGAGCGCCTTTTTTCTCTTTTTTATTTGGCCTACTTCGCCAGTATTCAAACAAGTCATCACTATTGTTATGGATGCACATGATAGTATAACTAATAGGATGCTGACTTTGGGTAGAGTTTTCCATATGATTTGCTATAGTAGGGAAAAGCAAAGCTGACAATTCAATGACATTTCATAAATAAGCAGATAGTGATGGAAAGATAGGTAGAAAGTAAGGCAGATGGAAATACTTTCAGATTCTAGACAGGGTTGATCATATTTTGAATGGTAAGGAAAAGGTGGCTTTTACATCATAACTGAATGCTATTTTCCATAACTGTTTTAAATTGATATAGTCTTAATTTTCTATATCAAATGGTATATGAACTGTTTCCTATTGAAACCGGCAGCATTCTTGGAAAAGGACAAATGATAGAGACAGAAAAGGGAGGATATAATGTCATTCGGTTCTACAACAAGCCTCATGAGACAGTATTTTGACAGCAAATCCTGTCAAAGTAAGACTCCTGAATAAACAACATGAAGTTTGTTCTCTGAGATCTTGCTCTTGAAAAAAAGAGTTCCATCCCCGCTGCCATGAGGAGCATGGTTCCATTAGACCAGCTGACCAGCTTATCCAGAGTTCCGTGGTTTAGAACAAACTCCAGGGATGGGGAAATCCCCAACCTCTCTGGACAATCTGTTCCCATGCCTCACCAACTTCACAAAATCATAGCTATAATACATATATAAAAAATCCTAAGTTACAAAAACAGATCTGTTCTGATTTGAAGTGTATACTTCTTGATATCAAATATGTGTTTTATGACTCACCTAAAAAGACACAAAAATCACAAATCTTCATAGAAATTACGTTAATACACATCATGCTTTCTTAAGTGAATTTCAGCATGTCCATGATGGCTATGGTTCAAAATCAACACAGTGCTGCATTCACAATTCTTCCACCTGGGGCCAAAATTACCCGATGTGAACCCTTACAGAGAAATGTTTGTCTGACCTGTATTTGAAAGCTCCTATTCTGCCTTGCTTCAGTCTTTCTCCTTTTTAGACTAATCTGAATGTTGTCTTTTTCCACTGGATTTAAGCATGCCCCTGCCAAGGTGCTGGCGTTGGGGATAATGCAGGGGCAGCCTCTTTAAGGAGAGGTTCTAATGGAACTACTTTTTTTGTGAGGTGCTGGTTCCAATGAACCCATCACTGAGGAGACACAACTGAGCCCCTTAGTCAAGCTGGCAATTCTTCTGGGAAAATTAGATTAAGAAAGGGCAAAACCACCACAGATCAATATGAGGGGAAAATGAGAAAAGAAGTAACAGAAACTTCTGCAGAGATCAGGGTGAGGGAAGGAAGAGAGGAAGAGGAGGTGCTCGAAGCACCAGAACAGAGATTCACTTGTGGAGCAGATACCCTCACTGCAGCCTGTGGAGAACTCCACACCAGAGCAAGGGCATAGTCACTGAATGAACTGTAGCCCATGGAGGAGCAGGGGAATAGTATGAGGAGAAGGAACTCTTATGGACTGACTGTATTACACCACCAGCCTGCATTGCACAGAGCGGGTAGATAGAGTCTGAGATGCAGGAGTGGTTCAGCTCTGGGAAAGGAAAGGAAGACAGTGTTATATTAATTTGTCTTTGATTCTCACAATCCAAATCTATTTTAACAGACAGTAAATTAAATTTTCTCTAAGTCTAGACTGTTTTTCCCCTGATAGTGTTGGATAAGGGATTTCCCTGTCTTTGTCTCACTTTACAAGTTGTTTTATCTTATTTTCTTCCTCCAATCCCATTAAGGAGGAGAAGTTCGAGTGGCTGGGTGGGGGTCTGGAAGCTTGCCAAAGTCAGCTGTCTACAGTATAACCTACCAGAAAAATGGGGAAGAAAAAAGAAAAAAAATCTCAGACCCCACAATAATAAAATACTTCTGGATTATATCTCTATGATACAGAGTTTGGCAGTGAAGCAGATTTCAGAGAGGTTATGAGAGGAAATATATGGTTTCAGTCTGTCCCTCACTGATAATATTGATTTGTAAAGGCAAACTATCACTTCTGCTACATCTCCATCATTCCATAGTCCTGATGTTATGCTGCTCTTGCAAATCCATTAGCACTAAAAGGATCAGCATATATCATTTGGCCTGTATCTGTGAGGAGGCACTTGCTAAGAAAGTTATTTGGCTGTCCAAATATATGCTGTTTTGGAGCTGCTAATTTTTTGAAGGAAAGTGAGTAACTTTTACACGGCAAGCAAGGACACCAGTGACCATGTGATTGTCTCATACCTTCCTTAGACCAAACTAATTTTCACAGCCGAACTGGACTTTGGAATGAAAAACTCATCAGTCAAATTTATGTAGGTGTCAGGTTTTGAATTAAAAAAAGCAATTATAAACTGTGTATGTATATGTATATAATTTCATGTTTTAATATTGAGCATCATCCAGGAGTCAAGCTTGCATTCCCAGTCCTTCATATCCAAATTTCACAAGAGAATGCCTTTGCACAATTTCAAGAAGATTGTTGTCATTAATTGAAACCTATGTGAGAATAAAATAAATTGCCCTTTTGAAGGATTCTATTCCAGATGCACAGGTCAATTTTTTCCCTACAATTTTCATTTGTTCAATTCTAGGGTTCAGGATTGGATTAGTCTTAATGGTTTCTGTAAGGATTTGGTGTAGGTTACGAAAGCTGCTCTTCAAATTTTCTTTGTTTGGGACTTTGAAATTTTTTTTACAGATCAGTTTTTTATTTCAGTCTGTTTAAGTTTTCAAACTGTAATCATCTGGCCTGGGTCCCCAAAGCCAAAAGTGCTTTCAGCCATTTCAATCATTATCATTAGGGTATAGATATGAAATTACTGGGGTTTCGTTTTAATAAACTGCATTTCTTACACTAACAAACTTCAGTGACAACTTTCATTCAGTCTTCTGAAAGCCAAAGAAACACAAATCTACTAGAGGTTTTTGTTTTCTCTTTTGTTGTCTACTCTATTCCTTAGTTTTTGATGGTAAAATGCATTTCTTTTAAATTTTACTGCAAGGCCCAGTGACACACTGCAATTAAAAGTCAGGGGTGTATGCTCAAAATGAACTGGTGTAACTTTAGTTGCTTCACTGGACTTGCATAATTTCATATAAGATGCAAAATCTCAGCGATAATCACTGAATTAGAAAACACAGCAGAGTCCAACTGAAGCATCACTGCTCTGTTTTTCCTTTAAAATTTGCATATAGGAAGCAAGTATTATAGTTTAAAATGTATTATTTAAATATAGTTATTGCCTTGAAACTCATTAGACACACACAATTTATAATGACATTATCAAAATGTCTTCAGTAAGGAATAATACAGACCACCACAGTAAATTAGCACACTTGGATAAGAAATGTGCTGCCTGCTACACAGAACAACAGTTGGATTTGGTTGCATGTGTCAGATCAAATCATAGTTAATAAGAGCATTCACTTTTCTGATATGAACAGAACAGACAAAAAAACCCTCTTGAAGATGTTTACCCCTAGGATAAATGGAGCTCAAGATTAAGACACTGAAGAGCAGGATATCAGTGAGCAGATGTTAGGTGATGGCAGGAATTAGGGATGCTCATGGGAGAAATGTCTATTGCCAGCTGCAACCACCCTAATTATTGTAAGACAGAGTGCCAGAAACATGAGAAAACGTAAACAGGGGTAATCAGGCTATATTGAAAAGGGTGTTTAGGAAAAACTGTCAGATTTACAACAGCAAAAAAAGACTGAAAGTCACTGAGAATTTTCAAAAAATATTTCTATCTGAAACAGGTCCAGATTATAGGAACCTCTGTGACAGAAGAATTTAGAAAATGATCCTTCACTAAATTATTAGGTCTGCAGCAGGATGCACCACCAATGACAGCATCATTTCTGAGGTCTTATCTCTAATATAAAGACAAGTCTACTTACACTTGAATTTGTTTTGACAGTTCAACTATTTCTACTTGAATTTACACTTCAATTTAAGGTCAAAAATCCTGTTTGGTTTCTCTGTTATGAACAACCACCCATAAATCACTCAGTAAAACACTGAACATTCATTTTAGACCAAGGTAGGCATCACAGAATTTTGCCAATTGTGGTGGTTTTGGCCACGATAGAGTTAATAATTTCTTCATAGTATCTAGTATAAGGCAATCTTTTGGATTTTGGACTTCCACTGCAGGGATGAGCAAGCAGTGTGGGGCTGGCTGGAGTTAAACCACAGCACCGAGGAGCTGAAGACCAAAACTGAACCTTGGTTGTTCTATGGACCATGACCATCTGTGGGAGTGAAGACCCATTGTGACTTCGACAAGGATTGTCTGGTCCAGTCAGTCATCCCCCCACACCTCCATACCTCTGATAGGCTGTGCAATTTGTCCTAAGATAAGAATGCTGGGTGGATATTGCAGGAAGAACTGTCTGAATGCTCATGTAATTAAAGTATTCCAGACATGGGGGAGCTGTGATGCATTGGTCATATTTTGATACTGTATTAGCAATAAATCTAATTGTAATCATACATATTATCAGTGTCATACCTCTCATGCCTGATTGAGAGTCTTCTAATATACTGTCACACACATCTATCAGAAATCTCCCTCAGCTGATTCCCACTACACTATCGCATGAAGACACACACTTTTTCCATTCATTTATGTTGCAGTGTTGGACTTATTTGTGGGTCTACAGAGAGAGAGGGGAGCCTTTTCACTGTGCTTCTCCTACCTTGGTGAATCTCACTATAAAACAGCACCCACATGCAGTAGGTGCTGTTTATAATATATATAAACCTTATATATTTTCAGCATCAGTTCAGTACTCAAAAGTATCTACAGCTATTTGAGATTTCCTACCATGCCTAAAACATCTCCACTGTGCTGACACATACTGCTTTCTACATCTCTGGCAATTCAGTTCAGGTCTAGCTTTAGGTGTTTATAGATAGATATCTGCATGCTCAGTAGATGTCTGTGTCCCTAATACCAGCCAGCATGAAAATGAAAATTGTTTAGCTCCCCTGCAAACAGGTGCCTGCACTTGCCAGCCAAGTGCCTGAGCATCATCTAAGCACTGGCTTTGTTGCCTGGAGCATGTTTTTGCTGCTCACCCTAGGGCACCTGGTTTTATCTGAGACTCTCCAGAGAATCCCACCAGGCTTCCAGACACCTCTCCCAGCAGGCATTTGAGTGCAGCTTCTACATCAGATCTGACAGCCCTACAGATGTCTGCACTGGATATCTGGGATATCCAGCCTGAGTGTGTCAAATGACAGTAAACACATCTGTGTGGGCAGTCATGCTCTAGATTTGCATGGTTTGTAACACAAGGCAAGCATGAAATAGAGTTGAAGGTAGCAGTTTAGGTTTCTTGATCATTGACCAAACCCCCATTTTGATTCTAGTCACATCTGAAGTCAAGTAAAATAGAAGTCCAACTGATGATAACAGAAAGAGAAAATAAGGAATAAAGACAAGGGATAGCTTAAATCTTCAACTAGTGTCGCAGACATCTTTTCATGAAAAATCCTGTCCTTAGGATTTTTCCTCCTGAGAAGCTGAGAGGACTCAGGAACAAAATGTAAACAATGGTTATCTGCTGCTGTGGAATGCAACAGGTGGATATGTGATTGGTCTCATAGAGTTATTTGTAATTAATGCCAATCACAGCCCAGCTGGCTCGGGCTCTATGTCCGAGCCACAAACCCTTGTTATCATTCCTTTCTATTCTTAGCTTAGCTAGCCTTCTGATGAAATTTTTTCTTCTATTCTTTTAGTATAGTTTTAATGTAATATATATCGTAAAATAATAAATCAAGCCTTCTGAAACATGGAGTCAGATCCTCGTCTCTTCCCTCAACATAAGATCCCTGTGAACACCGTCACAAACTAGTACTTCCTTTAAGGAACGTGTCTGCAATCGAATACATGCTATACAGTGCAAAGTGAGTAGATAGAGCACTTCTAGATATTTTTCAGGAAGTGTCAGCAGGTCTAATTTTAAAAGGGCAGGTCAGACTGTAATGGTACAGCTCAGCTTTTATTTCCTCCATAAGAAGGTTAATACAGTTTTAAAAGGTAGGAAAAGAAAGAACATGCTGTAACCTTTTATCCTTGTCTTTAATCTGACACTAACAAAAAACGGAGGAAATGCAGCCTGCCACCTCCTCTCACATCAGCATGGGCTGCTGTGTGCCTGGAGTTCTCAGACAGCAGTCTCAGTCACAAATACCTTTAGATGGGTGCACAGATGCTCTCAGGAGACAGCCATACACACAAGTCCCCTCACAGTGCATGGGAAATAAGAAATAAGTTCTCAGGGGAGCAGTGACATAGCAAGAAAATAATGTTGCTCTCCCAGGCTTTAAATATCCTTTGGTACTATCAGTGTTGTTAATGATCAGGTATTTGGATCAGGTATTTCATTGTGTACAAAAGATTCTATTCAGGTCAGTTGTAGAGTTCTGCTACTCCAGTGACAATATTGCCATCATGGTCTCGCCTGTATCTCCTCAGAAAAATTGTCTTGTCTTCATGGTGCCAACAGAGATAAACATGTTTCTGCTTTGGAGATATCACTGTTGGGCTAGGGGTGGGAAGAGAAGATCTGGAGGAGAAGTTACTTTTCATTGGCAAAATTATTGTTTCTGTAGGCCATTTGGTACAAAGCACAAGTTCTGGAAGGATAAAGTTATCAGATACTAAAGACAATCCCCCCTCCAAAAAAAAAACCAAAAAAACCAAACCCAAAACAACTCTTCATATGGTTAAAGGCTGGTAAAGGTTTGTTATGTTTGAAGGAGCTCTCTCGAGGTTACTCCATTCTGTTGATTTCAGGAAGAATCCTTGGATGGTGAAGAATGATTTTATGGGGTAGAATGGGGTTTAAAGGCAAAATATAAAAAAATGAAGGGTATGTAGGGTATGTAGAATAATTCATAGAATTATTCTAAGAAAAAATAGTTTTACATAACTGCCTTCTTGTGACTTGTCTGTTCTAACTCAGGAGGGCAATGGAAAACAAAAGTCCATCTTATCCAAGCTTCTGAAAATGTCATCATTTTTGCTGAGAAAGATCCCAACTGACTGATTGCAGTCAGGATTTGTGGAATATTTGAAAAGTTGTAGTTCTTACCAACACAGATGAAAAGGAAGAACTTTTATGTCATAAACAAAATTTGAACTAAGAATTTTTTTTTTTTGGTTTCCATAATCATCTTGAGTACTGGACAGATCAGAAACAGAAAAAAAAAAAGAAAAAAGCCTTTTTCTTTTCTAGAATTCTAAATGGAGCTATAAGGTCAATACTACCAATCAGGCAAACAGGATGAGACAGCTACTCATAGAGAGCAAATAATTTACTAGCTGAAAATGTTGCAATTTTTAAAAGCCTGGACATTTAACATAGCAGTGTTAACATTGAAAATAATGTCTGATCCCTTTTATCAAAGCATAATACATATTTTCTACCCCTGCGAATTGTAGCAAGACCCTACACAGCAAATTTAAAAGTATAAGCCCATGATTTCCCACATAGCTTGTAGCATTATTTTGGACAAACACTATGACTGTGATATTATATAATAACAATGAGTTAGATGACCAGAAATAAGACTAGCTACTTTAGCATCCTAAGATAATACTAAATGGAAAAAAAAATCCACAAAACAAAATGACAAGCGAACAACAGCACCAAAAGTTAGAATTAGTTTCTACAGTATTGCCAATGTAATACTCACATCTAGAAATGTCACTACACAGCTATGCCCATTACCAGTCACTTTCTTGGGATTGCACATGATTAAAGGAGGATAAACATAGATTAAAGCAAACAATGCCACAAAAACAGATGTTCAGTTTGGAGGTTCTTTCCTGTTACAGAATGTGCTTAAAAAAGGTGCATTTTCTCCAGCAGTCCAGAATACACTTACTGCAGTGTACTTCAGCAGGGAACAAATATGTCACAAGTTCTCAGCTATGACAGAGAATTTATTGAAATACTTTTTTATATCTTATTAGAATATTTTCTTACTGCACTATCTGCCTGGAATGGTTTTAAAGACTGACTTCATTGCAGACAGATGTAGAAGCAAATTGCAAGATACATAGCTGATAGCAAAAAGAGCACTCCAGTCTGGCAGAGCTTCCAGTCTCAGGTCTGAAGCTTCTGACAACAAGGCTCAAACTTTACAAAGCTTCTCATATTGTTTCTCCCAGATTCGTTCTTCATTTTATGTTCTTTTTTTTCCATGTCCAGAATTATTAAGCCCAAGGATCAAATGCATTTTCAGAAGTGCATCTCCCTTTCAGTGCCATTACCTTGAAAGGTTTTTGTAAATATGTGTGGATTTTACAAAACTCTAGGTGTTATTTATTTTTCTGACTTAGGTTTACATGGCAATGTTTTGGTAGTGGAGAAGTTGCAGGGATGCTCTCCATGAGAAGACACCAGGAGTTGCCCCTGTCAGACACAGCTGGTTCCAGTGGACCCAGCCCTGGCCAGATCCGATTCCACCAGTGACCCCAGTGCTTCCTCTGTGACAACTCACTTAAGAAAGGGTAAAAAATACTGTGCAGCAGCTGTGAAACATGAGTGGGAAAATATGAGCAGACAGCAGGGAAGAGTGGGAAGGAGGCGGTCCAGGCAGCAGAGCAGAGATTCCCCTGCAACCTGTGGAGAAGACCAAGGGGAAGCAGTTTGTGCCCCTACAGCCCATGGAGGACCACATCAGAGACCAGTGAGAAAGCATCACAGTGGGAAGTATCACTCTACAAGTGCTATTTCTTGCATTGCACTTTTGAACATTGGCTGGTGCTGGAGACAGAATAGAGACCTACATGGACCTTAGGTGTAAAACTGTGTTCACTTTTATCTTATTCTGCTAAGGAAAGTCAGATCTCAGAAATCTTAGAAGTCTTAGTGTCTTCAGAAGTTTTAGGAAAGCATAGTAGGCTTCAAACAGAAATGATAAGTTAAAGGTAGAAATTTCCATTCAAGTTCCATTGGGATACACTGTGGGGTAGGTCTGGAGAGAAGATTTTTGGACTTTAGAACTGCTAAAATATTCCTCTGCAAGTAAATTAGATTTGATTTCTGGAAGATGGTGTTTAGATAATCTAAAAGATATTTAAGTAATCAGTAACTCTGAAGTGCTCAACATCCTTCACAGTTTCATATTCACTATGAGAACTAAAAGCGCTCAGTACAGACTCAAATCCAGGAATAAAAACACTTATTTGAAACAGTTTTTACAGCAGAATATAGTAAGGACTTTTTATAGGACTCTCTAGGTTTTAATAGATAGGTATTAGAAACCTTAATGTAGTAGAATATTATAATAAAACAAGACGAGTAGTAATATAAATGTACATTAACTCATTTGCTAATGATCAACATCAGCCACAGGAACAGATGTCAGTGGTTTCACGTCCTTTCATCAAAAGGGAGACAGAGCCTATTTAAATGTTTTAATTGTTGGAAGAGAAATGGATTTGCTTTTATCCAATCAATATTACTTTGACCAAAAATCAATTAAACTGACAAGGCTTCTCTTATTGAGGTAAGCAGGGGCTTTAATTAAATTCCATTCTATAGTTTAAGCAAGGCACTGGAAGACAAGGAGAACACAAAAGCTACTTTGAATTTACTGAGTATATTGGAAGCATGGTTTTAGGAACAAATCATAAATTAAACTTTGGATATATTAACACTTTATATCATGCTACATATCAAAATGAAGCCACAGATAGTGACCTCATCTATTACAGCACATACTTTTATTCTGAATTAGCAGAAAACTGAATGCTGTGCGTGATCCTTTATTTATTACAGTGAATATAAGTATGTACAAGGGCATCCTCCTATTTCCTCAGAAAACATCATTAGTACTAAACAGTCTCTCTTTGCTTATTTCTTTAGAAGATCACTACACAAAAATGAGACACGGCAGAATAACAACAGGCTCCATTTAATTGGTACAACCCTTCCCCCTGCCTATCAGCAGCACAACTCAATATTCACTCTGGGGCAAAGAAGTTATTAAAGCATTTCAAATGATAGTTTCAAAGGGAATTTTCCTTTTTTCTTATTACCTCTTCAAATCTGAATCACTGGGTGAGAAGGGAGGCCAAAGAGATGGAAAAAAAAAGCTTACTTCCTAGGAAATTATTGGAAATGATGTCATGAAATCAAACAGGCTTTGGTATAAAATATCTTCAGAGAGAAAATACACTTTAAGCAAAAGACCTAAAATACAAAGTCTTTCTGCAAGTGGCGACACCTCAGATCACTTAGCCTGGAGGTTCTATCATTTCAGTCCTCTGATGTGATACTATTCCAGCTTATTTTCCTCAGGCTGCTTTGCTCACTAAAGCAAGTAATTAGAGTAGCAAATAATAGATCCAGAGTTCCAAATTAACTTCCAATATTATCATCTTGTTGCTAGTGGCTAAAACATTGGTAAATCTATATACCTGCCTGCAAAACAGCTACTAAAAGAAATGATTTAGTAAAAATCATTTTCAGCACCCTTGATCTAAAATATGCAATTTTTGTGCAAATTAAATAGCATAATAAGTGATCATAAGGTGCCTCTGGTTAAATATTCTTTTTAATTGCTCATTGGTTCAGTCCACATATGTTTCACCCACAGAAGTTCTTATGAAAGTGAGGGTCTCCAACTTGTGTCCCCAACGTGCGATGGCAAGCTTTCTCTTTAGACAAATAGTTTTCAAAGATTGGTGGATTATTCTTAATGTGGTGGACAAATCAGCACAAAAAAAAAAAAAGATCCTTTTTGTTTTAAGGAGACTTTTCTTTGTTCTTTACAGTGTGATGGCAATTACAGTCCTCAGCATTAACTAGCACAGCGTTTTCTAACAAAACCATGTTTTCTGTTTATAAACAGCTTTTTTTTCAAAATTATTAATTAATAGTTAACTTATAGTTTGCATAAAAACAACCATATATATGTGTCTATTACATTTAATATTTTATATTATCTTACTATATACAAGAAAGTATTTAATATAGGCAAATTATACAAACTGAATGAAAAATTTGATGAACATGTTTTTTTGTTTGTTTCATAATTGAGTTGAAGATTTTGCTTTTTATTCTGTTACACAGCATCTACAGATTCTGAAGTATTGGAATTTCCAACAGAGAAATGACATTTACTGAATATTTTTAAGTGATTGCAGCAGCTGTGGGTAATTGTTCAAATTATGGTGGTATTTATGGACAAGGTATAATCCTTCTATTCTCAAAACAACAAAAAACTTCTGGAACAATGTAAAGGCAAAATTTAAATAAAATAGATAGCTAAATAACTAAATAAACCCCCAAAGCTTGCAAAACATAAGCCTCATGCTTACCTCAGCTCTGTTCAAAATGTTAGAGCAATGTAACAACTATGGGACTGCATCCAGTATTCATACTGTATGGTAATGTTAAACTTATGAAATTCTCTGTCAAAATCAGTTTCAAATTTGCATACACCACTGAATTTTTGCTAAGGCTCTGAAAAATAAATGTTCTCTATCAGAAGTTTTGATACAGGTTTTAATGAAATTTGTAAATAATAAGTCTCTTCTTGTCTTTCTACAGCTGTCTGCATATGACATATGAATAGAACTCATGTTGCCTACTTCTTCCAATTGGTGGGCAAGTTAAAACTGCTGCTAAAACACAGTGTTATGAGGGGCTGTGATCCACAAAATGTTTATTAAGTCCTGCATAGACCCTACTGAGCTATTGACTTTCTTACAGAGAGTTAAATACTTTGTTACTTATCATAATAGCCATAGCATGGGTTTTGACCCAGAAGAAGTCATTACATAAACTAATCTGTAATATATTTTCAGCAAGAATGACCTGCCATGCCCTAAGAAGATTTAGTCAAATTCTAGTCCAACTCTGAATGCCTACTTTTGAATTAATAACTTGCCAGTTGCTTTGCCAAGCAGTGCATAACAGCCAGGATGAGACACTTCTGTCTACAGCACCTTTAGTGCTGATAGCTAGGAAGCAGTTTCTATGGCACCTTTTGAAAGATTTTCTGATATTATTAATAATTTGCTGTACATAGATCATGAGCTGTTTGGGAAAACAAGGCATTTTAAGATTTATGCAGAACTGAACTGCTTTTTAGTACCTTATTCCTTTTCCCAGGCATGCACAAACTCATCAAAATGTCCATGCCAGCAGCACCCTCAGTGTTCTGTGTCTCTCCGTGTTCTACACTATTTCATACATAATGGGCAAAAAAGAGGAGTTGGAAAGCAGGTATCATACAGATCATGCTACAGGAGAGAATATCTTTTAACTGAAATCCTGAATTATTTAAACTGAAAATATTGCATAAAACCAACTCAACTTCAACTAAATGTCAACAAAGGATCTAAAAGTTACTGAAGAAGCTGTTTTTCCACATTTTTTGACTTCTTTTTTCTTTTTTGAAGAAAATTTTTTAAACATATAGGTATCTCTTTACAAATTAAAAACTGAACAAGCAAGTAAATCTTTTAGTTCTATTTAAAACACTTACTCCTTTGATCGTCTTGCAAAATATGTTCTTTATAATTTTGTTGAAAGATATGAATTGTATTTGAGTGCTATCTCAGAAAAAAACATTTCAGATCTGTACCTATTTTCTCATTATTAACAACCCACGTTCCAACATTTCTTCATTCCTTAAATATTTCTTAATTCCTTAAACATCTTAAAATTTCTTCCTTCCTATAGAAATTTTTACTTATGTTGAAAAATAAAATATTTTGGAAGTCTTATATTTTTGCATAACAGTTGCATAAACATTCTCCTTTTTCCTAAGTGATGTCATCAAGATGTCAGTCATTAAAAAAGGAAACCTTGGTTTCCTGTTATACAAAATTAGTAAGAGAATCCTTGTGTTTTGCTACTTCACTCCCCAGCAATACACTTTCAATATCCAGCTCCTGGTCCTTAGGCTCATGTGTTGAAGGACAGTTTCTTCCCTGCCACTCTGGTATGCAACACAGTTATATGGACAGTTCTGGGTTCTGGTGTTCTGAGTAGTTTTTCTCTCTGCCACTTCCTTTGAAAAAGAGGAAATAAGCAAGCACCAAAATCAGATCCACAAGTTGCAGCTATTTTTGAAGGGCAAGGGCCCCTGTCAGAGCCAGTACAGGTAAGAACAATTTTGGTTTTTTCTTTATTCATCTGCTTATTAACAGGAGTTCTAGCACAAAGAAAAGGACCTGTTTGACTAATAAATGCTCTGTGATATTGCACTTAATTAGCAACATCTTACATTTATTCTAGAGCAGTCATAGTTTTTTATAGTGGTTGGGGGATCAAGATTTCAGGCTTTTATTTGACTGCTACTTCCATTTCAATAACTCACATTTAAATAGATTGTCAGACATATCAGGCAGAGCTAGCCATAGAGGTGTTATCAGGGCAAGAATGACATCACAATTATCAAGGATTGCATGGGAGAGAACTCAGAGAACTAGGGAACTGTGAAGGTTGTATTACTTGTCAAGCAGATTAGGACTATCAGGCCTTTGCACAAACTCTCTGTGTATGTGTGTTTCTGTCCAACACAGCCCCCTAGAGACTGGTGCACAGTCTTGCCACTTGCAGGCATTTTTCAAGTATAGACATAGAAGTGAAGAAGCATCCTTATTTAGAAGAAGCCTATTGTCACTCGACGGTGGCAGTGTCTAGAGTGGGTCACCTCTCATTTGTGTCTTCTGAGTTCTGTTCCCCAGTTTATCAATCATTTTGTCATAATTGAATAACTTTGACAGATGTCTACAAAGCTTCTAGAACAATTAGCATGTTTAATAAGGTTGAAGAAAACAACAGTTCTTTTTCTGAGATTGGAGGCTATAGAATCAGCTGAAGTTCCTTTGGATTAGAGGTTAAGACCACAGAGTGATGCTCCATCACAGTTGATGGATTGAGTCTTTTAGACATGGGGAAAAAAAAGGTTTTAAGTGTTACATGAAATTCAGCTAGTGAGACATTTATGACATTTTTGAGGCTATTTTTTGAAGATCGTGGGGGTTTTCAGTTTTCTATTTCTAAAAACTTGGTGTATTTTTCAGTGCTTCCTGATAAGCAGTAGAATTTTCTGTCCTAACTAATACCACAAAAGAATCTGTTACTGCATTTTTCTAGATACCGCCTTTATTAACCAGTTTGTGGAGTATAATTGCTGGGGCTAGCAAGGTTATCTACAGATCTTCAGTTAGGAAAAGATCATTGAAGCATAGCATATTCAAATTAAAATAACAATCTAACAACAAAAACCCCAAACCCTGTAATTTTTTCTTCCCAACAACAGCTACAGCGTAATCTGCTCACCCCATTGCTCTCTGTTCAAGCAAAAATTTCACATGATCTCCCCTTTTTCTCAGATAACATAGAACACATGATTTTCCCCATCATTAGCACTGAATTTGATAGCTTGCTAGTTTGCACGATGATGCGCTTTTAATCGGTTGATTACGTATATGCCCCGAGCAAGTTACTATGATAACATCTGATGATTTAGCAAACTGCTCTGATTTTATTTTTTTATTTTACTTCTGGCTGAAACATTTCTAGTATCAATGTTAAAAGTGTAATGTCTTAGTGGAAGCAGCCTATATTCACAATTTCTGGGTATTTGCATTAGTGGTAATGGATGCCTTGAGCCATGGGAAAACACTATGGGTTTTAATGCACATGCTTAACACTCAGTGCTAGTTCCCTAACTTTAAAAACGCCAGCTTAAATATTTATGAAATGCTATTTTTCATTTTTCATTTTGAATTGAGTAACAACTGATTATCTTTCATAGAGATATCTGCAAGATCTGCAGTCAGGTTTCTATGCTAAATTGCAGGGCTGCAGATGTTGGTTTGACTCTCGTGGGCCAAAGGGTTCAAACTGCATTATAGTCTTTAAAATGAAAATTTAATTGAAGCTATAACCAAGCTGTGGGGGATAGTTCAAATTGGGTTAATGCAGTTAGAAAACAGTGAATTAGGGTGGTGTGTTCAGAGCTCATAACTGGATAATTTCCTGATTTTATTTGGCATTTGCTTATAAATCATACAGATTTCCACATCCAGAATTTGCCTGTACGATTTCTAGTGAAAGTGTCATTTTTTACCTGTCAGCTCTCAAGACATGGGATAGTCCAAAATAAATCTACTGACAGACCTGTTTGTCTGGTTGGTTGGTTTTTGTTTTGTTTTGTTTTGTTTTGTTTTTTATTTGTTTGTTGGGTTTTGTTGTTGTTGGATTTTGTTGGGTTTTTTTTTGTTTGGTTGTTGGTTTTTTTGGTTTTGTTTGTTTTGTTTTGTTTTTCTTTAAACTCTCTGGTCCTTTAAGAAAGGAATTTCTACAATAAAGCCTGTTGGAAATGCATTGTAGAGTACGATTATACAGGCTTAATCATATGCCACAAGGAGAAAAGAGTTATTGTACCTACATTTCAAATTGTGACATGAATGTCCTGTAAATGCATTCTTTGACATGAGCTGAAATTTTTTAGTATTATCAACCAAAATTGGATCTATGGCCTTTTGGCTGGAAGAAAAACTCCACTAACTCAGTCCCTGTGAAAATAAAAGTTAGTGAATTAAAAATAATAAAGTTTGTTTGATTTGACTGAATAATTACTTTTTGTGCCAGTACATTATTGCTGCTTACACAGACATTTCACCTATGCTCTTCTTTATTTCATTTGATTATAATTCTTTCCCCATAGACAAACCTGTCTATGAGGTGAATATATTTGACTGAATAGTAGTGAATATTTAGATAAGGTACCAATGGCTAGAGGATAATTGCAATATTTAGCAATTATATGTACAATGCCTCAGTGGAATTTCTGTTGAGAATGTGCTTTACATTGTGTAGGAACAATCAAGGACAGAAAAAAGCCACAAATATTCCCATCAGGCAGTTTAGTGTTGAAGACTATTTCACAGGTTAGGATTAAAATAATAGATACAAACGTAGTAAGAACTTTGTCAACAACCTGAGACAGCTGTTTCCTGAGGAAGAGAATCCTTTCTGTGCAATTTATATCATCTGTTACTTCTGCTCTACTACTTCCATATTGTTTCCTCTCCACATACCCTCCAGAAGGAGAAAAATTAAAGACTTTCTAGCCAGAATTAACTTAAGTCAATATTAGTAATCCAACTAATTTCAAGTTCCATCACCACCACTTGGCCCTGAGAACAGCACAACAAAACATTAAGCAGCACATTTTGAAAAAATGAAACCTTGTGTCTGGGCATTGTTGTGCAAAACATCAAGAGAATGGCAGAACTTTTTTACCCACCCAACTTAGAGATAAAAATATCACTTGAAAAGGGCTTGTTTGACCCTATTGATGCCATCATGAAAAGCATATTTAATGAAAAAAAAATTTCTTATTATTTGTACACTGGTGACCATCACAGACTACATGTAAAACACAATTGCAAAACAGAAAACAGGGTCTGCAGAGGGCAGTGGGTTGATGATCTCATTACAACTAATGACCTTGAACACAATTCAGTTTCTGTTTAAGACTCAGGCACTGCTCTGGTTCTTATTTAATTAGCTCTCAACATTCCTACGTGCCATAGGATAAAGGACAAGAATAAGTATCTCAATTCTGTAAACAGTCTTCATTTTTTTCAATATCTCTTATGGACACTGGATTTAAAAGTCTCAGCCAAGATATTTGAAATATAATTATGAAATGGAATATTCAATATTTATAAAAGGAACAGAATTCCCTTTAAAGGCATGGAGATTATATACAGTCCAATAAATATACCAGCATCTTTGTATGAATAAGGTGTGATTAACTGTGAATAGTCCTCCTTGTTTACTTGTAACTTCTTTTGTTTCCTACCATCTATTTGTTCTTTTTCAAATTCTCGTTTCTGCAGTTTGAACTAAAAGTTTTGCTCAAGAGTGCCCTTAATCTGGCTCCCAAACACACCCCAAAATGCTAGCTTGAATTCCATAATAGTTGCAATTTATGTTAGCTTGAATGTCACAGCAGTTAGGCTGAATCTTTAGTGCTGCAGTAAAAGGCAGAAGTAGAAATTACAATTCCTGGGGTGTCAAACCTAATAATTTTGTTCTGCTCATTCAGCCAAGCTCTACTCATGCAACCTGACTACAGAGTATATCTGACCAAGCAGCAGCCTAGATGTGGCCCAGTGAATGGGATAACCTACGTCCCTGAGGCAGAACAGCAAAACTTGCAGGCTAGAAGTAGAAGAGATCTGTCAGAATTCCTACCCTGTTAAAATTGCTCCCAAGGAAGAAGAAAAAGAAAGCAAGAGAAAGGAGGGGACATGGTGTCATAGGGCATGTGGCAGTATGGATTCTGGAATGTGGAGGCAAGGACATAAAGAAATAAAGGCATTGTAATGTGAAAATAGGGGATGTGAAATGAAAACTGGGGGGGTAGGATGAAAAAATAGCGAACACTAGAATGAGAAGATGAAAGAATAAAGAACACTAGAATGTGAGTTATAGGAAGAAGGACTTAATGGAGTTGTATGCCTCATCGTCCCCTCAAAAACATTCGACTCCAGGTTGTCCACAACTAGTTTGGCTGTATTACAGTTTGGCTGTACCATGGATGAAGAGGACAGCCAGCATCAACCTTTGAAGGTTGATCCTCATAATATGTGAGGACGGAAGACCAGGCATGCCTATTTCAAAGCCAATCTAATATAGAGAGCATGGGGTTTTGTTTGGCTGATGCTTGATAACACTGATATGGTCACCTGATTGAATATATTCTTAAATACCATAATAAACTTTTTTCCATTTATAGAGCTATTTGTAGCAAGATAGTCTGCCTAAGTGGGGGTAAACTATCTCAAATTTGACACTATTTGATGGTTGGGGAAGATGGGTCATGCTGCATTTGGTGTTGAAGAATGCTGAGACCAGGTTGACTCATTAATCCTGAAGTTAAACATTCTGAGGATGTGAAGAACAATGTTTCCTGAAAGAATCTGGCACTGGGGAGTACAAAGCAAACAAAATTTCTGATATAGGAACTAAGAAGCAATAATACTGCTAAAGGATCTAAGGGCTGCTGAGCTGACAGAGATTGCACTCAGTCACTTTGTACTATAAAAACCAAGTCCCACTTTTTAATGCAGGGGACTTCTAACACAATCCTTCCAGAAGTATGTTAGGGGGAGTCCTCCCATGAGTGGGAGACGCTATTCAAGGTTAATCCTCAAGGCTTAGAGAAAGAGACTTGCCCACAGTTGTTGCTATGGGTGAGTAACATCAATCTCTACTTAATAATTACTAAGCTAGTTTTGAAAATATTGATTTAATAAATATTCCATTGTACTAGTAGTTAGAACTACCTTTACTGTGTAGTAAGTAATTCCAATTAAAATATTTTAGTCTATTATCATTGGCATCATCAATATAAAGAAATACTGTGTTTGATTCATATGAATATATTTGGATTCCTCTCCCTAATTTTGCAGGACAAAGACATATAGTGGCTCACTACACCTATGTAATCCTTTAGACATGAGCTGCTGACCAAGCCTGGTACTTGGAGTGGATGCAGCTGCTCCTGACTCCCCTCTGAGAGGCACGTTAAAGGTATCCTTTCTGAACTTTGTGACTCAATAGACGCATCTCCCTGATTAACCTTGTCTGAAGCTTCCATTTTGCCAGTGACATTATCTCAGGTTTCCTTTGCCTATATAATTCAGAACATACCTATTATAACACAGGCTATTATAAGTATCCACCATGGAGAAAAAACATCTATCAATAATTTTAAAATCCTAAATGCCACAACTTACAAGACTTGTAAACAGGGCTCCTCCAAATGGAAGAAATAAGTATTAAAAATAAACATTTTGTCAATTCATGCAGGACCCCTGTCAAGATCCCACCAATAAACATCTCCCTGTGTTGCTTTCATACAGTTAACATGGCTGCAATACAAAGGCCAAAATTCTCTTGCCTTATTCTGGACAGTAAGCCTTTTTAAACTGATACGGTTGAGCCTTGACCTTAGGGTTCAGTCACATGAGTCCTATCTCTAAGCAGGACATATTAAGGACTACCTAGGCAGTAAGTATGAGTAAGCAGAAAACCCAAGCTTAGAAATTGTTCAAAGCAAATGATTAGTTCCACATTTTCTGTGAAACTTTGGTAAGGGTAGTAAGAACTGGCACAGATAAGTATCATATAGTGATGCTAATTTGCATTCAGTGAACTTCATAGAACACTTTCAATTTAGATTTGTCTCTTCTGTGTGTTTTTTTAGTCTTCTATTGATGCAAGAAGCTTCTTATTTGACTAATACTGTACAAGATTGGAAAGGGGAAAATGCACTATTCAGTTTTGCTGTTTTGCCACAGACTGCAGAAACTCATGTTGGTATGCAGTTTTTGTCAGTGTTATCTTCTGACTTTGGTTTTCTCTATTGCTTGTGTGTCTCTCTAAACAGACAAGGATGCGCATGAAAATGAAACACCAAAACCCACATGAGCTGTCTGTCTGCCTATAGTTCCTGACTCTATTAAATAGAGTTTGCATCTGATAGACGCCAACCTGAGGTCTGGCATCATTTCCCTGGACTCTTTTTATATTAAATTACTGGGTAAAAAAAAGCTGATGATGTGACCAATGTTTTGGTCTGCTGTCCGCTAGCTGGCTCTGTTAGCCACTTAGCTAGCGAGTCAAGTTTCCAGCTGTTTGTCCTCCTTTTGTCCTCCAGGCTCTTCTGTTGCCTCTCATACAGAGGTTCAGACTGAAGAAAAGATGAAGAAGATGCTTAATCCTAGGAGTACTAAACTTCCAGAAGCTATTTTCTTTCTTTATTTAGCCTTTCAGGCTAAAACAACCCTGAAGTGTCAAGTCTCTTACTTTGTAGTTTAAAGATTTTGTCTTTGGAGTTTAGTGAACAGTCCATGCCTCCTTCTTTTCTGGTACTTTAAAATAAAAATTATGGTGATACTGTATCAGATAGTGAACTTAATTAGTCCAGTAGAAGATAAGCATATAAAAATTATCAAACAGCAGAACAGCAGCAGAACTTTAAGTGAGCAAGTGAATGTTATAGCAGAAGTAGGTGAGCTATAGAATCTCAGATACTTATACAAAACTTCTGTGAATTTCATGTCTTTCACTACATTTGAAAAAAAAATCTTGAATAAATAAATATCACATTTTGCTTCCATTTTTTTTTCCTGTAAGTCTCAGCCTTATTCTATATGTTTTTATGAAAAACTTAGTACTTGTGAAATCTGATTAGCTTTGGTTAGGAAAGTATATGCCAGGAATAAATTTATAGCTACATGAATGTGTTTGGACCACTTTCACCACTACTGTGGTTATCAGGCATTAAAGGGAAATGTATATCTGTGTCATAGATGTCACAGGCCATCTAAGCTCGCATTGGTCCTCAAGGTTTTATTAATCAATTTGGACTAAGGTACACCTAATTTGATTACCCAGGACTTAATAGATAAAATAGTTGGTGCATTTTTTCCAGCTATATGAGAGAGAATGAATATAATTTTTCTGTAGAAGCAAAAAAAAGGAAAAAAAATTTTGGATCCTTTATCAAGACAGTTCTGCACTCATCTCAGAGGCATTAATAACTAATGTAAAGGTATGAATCCAGCCTATTTTTAAGGTCAAAAGTCAGAAAATAGTACTGGTCAACTTTTGGGTAGTCTGTTATATCTGGGAGTTCATTTTCAACAATAATACAATCTGCCATGGTCATCTAGAGCAGAGTTTTGGAACAGAAGCAAAAATTTTATGTTGCCTTTATAGAATCAGAAATTACAAGCAGACCAAGAAGGGACTTTCAGCTTCTGATTGACTCAGGGCAGGTTCTCTCCATAGACTTTTGTTTCATATATTTTAGACAAATAATATTATGTAGCCTTTGAAGATGTGGACACAAATAAAATCCTCTGATGCAACATCAGTAGCTCAGTTCATATGCCATACTCTTTAGAATCTCATTCTGTAATGCCACAAGGAGCTCTACAACAGGAATTTCAGTTGAAAAAATGTTGAGGTTTGTCTGCACATTACCACTGAGTAATGGTGACACAACTGGAGTGCAAAGTTCCTGAAGAGAAAAAATGAGATCAACAGAGTGACACAATAATAAAAAAAAAGGGGGATAAACAAATATTTCCACTGGACTCATCCAGCTTCCTAGAATTCTTTTTTATTTCTTCCTCACTAAGACCTTAGTATGCATCTGCCCTCTGGTCCTCTCTAGGGTTACATGTGCCTGCCCAGGCCATGTCTCTGCTCTCTCTGAATTTTCACTGCACTCTTTTCTTCTTCCTGTACAATTCACCTTGCACTCGAGAAGTCCCTGAAGCAACTTATGAATTTCCAAATGTTTTCAGGAAGAAGTTGGGTTTCATTTGATCCTGGTAGCAGGCTGCCTTCCTCTCCACAGACACCCCTTTCTTAATAGAACAAAATAAAGCACACTAACACATACAAGACAGTGATTAAACAAATCACTCAATATAAGTTTATGCAGTGATTGGCCTTCCCTGGTCACTGTTAATTCCCACACAAAGGGCAAATAAGCTGCTGGCAGTAAGGGAACTCTCCTTTTTGTTACCTTAGGAAGACAGTGACAAACTTGGAGACAAGAGAGTGACAACCTTGGAGACTTGCCAAGGCTGAGTTGTTAATCTCAAAAAGGGGATTTTAGTCCCCACAAATCCATAATTCCCAAGCACACTAGAGGATGTGGGCTTTTAAAAAAGTTTTCTACTCTGCAGACATTTTTGTAAAAAGGCATTTTGGGATAAGTATCACTATGGTTCCTCCCTCCCCTTTGCCTCTAGAGTCTCTCTTGCCAACACTTGATATTTACTCATACAAATAATGAATTTTTGCCATTTTTTGATAAAAGTGTGATGATTTTTTTACCCTTCAAGTTACAAAATTTAGGAATAAATATTCTCTTTGGGTTTCTGTGCCTTTATTCATTTGCAGTGCAAGCTTATTTAACTGTATGTCTTTGACAGAATTACTTAATGCCAGAGCCATTATTATTTCCTTCCCTTTTAGCTGATGCACATATTCAGTTAAAAATCAATTGTGTGCCACATCCGCAAACATATCCTCAGTCTTATTTCCTCTCATTTTTATTTTCTACTCTTTGCTTGGGTAGTTAAACTTCCATTAATACCACTCAGCACACTTCAATGTTTTTTTTTAAATGTTCCATCGTTTCACAGTCCAATTGCCATCTGTGGCAAGATGACCTCCTACATAACATTCATAGAGCTATTTAACCTACAAAGCTATAACCTCAGTCTATAATGGCCCTTCACTCTTAATTTCATAAATAAATTTTGATAGCTGTCTCAAGTGCATCTCCAAATGCTTTTCTTGGATCAGTTTAAGAAAGCTAAAGCCCTGATAGAATTACATCTGTCCAGACACATCAAGGGCAACAAGAAAAGCTTCTGTAGGTATGTCAGTGATAAAAGGAAGGTTAGGGATAAGTCTTTAAGGCCATGTTGGGTGACGCTTTGAGCCAGCTGTCTAGTGGAAGATATCCCAACCCATGGCAGGGGGATAGAACTAGGTGATTGTCAAGGTCTTTTACAAATCAAACCATTCTACTGTTCTATAATTCTATGTAGCAAAAATATTACTTCATTCTACAAATATTTATCTAAGAATCTGCTAAAACCAGCATGGTTACAACAAAGGATTACTCCAGTGTGTTTTGGATTGTCATGTCTGGATTTTGGTGTGGCAGGGCTATTTGGGTGGCTTCTGCGAGAAACTGTGAGAAGCTTCCTCCATGTCCAGTAGAGCCAATGCCAGCTGGCTCCAAGGCAGACCCACTGCTGGAGAAGACCAAACCCATCAGAGACAGTGTTGACATGTCTGGGATAAAAAATTTAAGGAGAGGGGAAAAATCTTCTTCAGAACAAAAGATGCCAGAGAGAGAAGTAGGAATATTTGAGAGGATCAACTCTGAAGACAATGACATTAGTGAAGAAGAAGGGAGAGGAGGTGTTCCAGGCACCAGAGCTGAGATCCCCTTGCAGCCCATGGTGCAGACAATGGTGAGGCAGCTGTGCCCCTGGAGCCCATGGATCTCCATGGTGGAGCAGAGGTCCACCTGCAGCCTGTGGAAGCCCCCACACCAGAACAGGTGCATGAATGTTGCTCATGAATGAAGCTGTGATCCCATGGGAATCTGCACCACAACAGGCACCTGACAGGATCTGAGGTCCCCTGGAGATAGGAGTCCATGCTGGAGAAGGTTTGCTGGTAAGACCCCACAGAGGACCCACACTGGGTCAGCCTGTTCCTGAAGGACTGTGCCCTATGGAAGGGACCCAAACTGGAGCAGTTTGTGAAGAACAGCAGCCTCTGGAAAGGACTCGTGATGGAAAAGTTCAGAGGCCTGTCTCCCATGGGAGGGACCCACTAGAACAGGGGAAGGACATGAGAAGTCCTGTCCTGCCTGTGAGGAGGAAGGAGCAGCAGAGACAGCATGTGATGAACTGACTGCAGCCTCCATTTCCTGTCCCCCTGTGCCACTGTGGGGAAGGATGTAGAGAAATCAGAAGTGTGGTGTGGCATTCACATTCTCTGAAAAGAAATATTCACCCAGGGTTTTTCTCCTAGGAAGCTGAGAGGCCTCAGAGAAAAGGAAAATAATTCTTATCTCATTTGCTTCTCCTCTGTTGTGCTCGTCTGGAATGTGTTTGGAGATTGTGTGCCCACAGGTGATTGTTTCATTGGATTCTGGTGTGAGTTGTTTTGACTCATTGGCCAATTGGGGCCAAGATGTGTTGGGACTCTGAAAAGAGTCACGAGTTTTTATTATTATCTTTTTAGCTTTCAGTAAGAATCCTTTCTGTATTCTTTAGTATAGTATAGTATAGTATTCTTTAATATAATAGAGCATTATAAAGTAATAAATTAGCCTTCTGGGAATATGGAGCCAGAGGCATCGTTCCTTTGTTGGGTGTGTCCTGCAAATACAATAGTGTGGTTGAGCCTGGGAAGAAGGAAGAAGTGAAGAAAAGTGTTTTTAAGATTTGTTTTTATTTCTCATTCCTCTCCTTTGATTTCATTGGTAATAAATCAAACTAATTTCCCCAAGGCGAGTGTGTTTTGCCAATGAAGATAATTGGTGAGTGATGTCTCCCTCTCCTAATCTCAACCCATGAGCTTTCCACTACATATTGTCTCTGCCAAGCTGAGGAGTGGGGGATAGAGCAGCTTTGGTGGGCACCTGGCATCCAACCGGGGACAGCCCAACACAAAGTGCTGCATCAACTTTAGTTTGGTTTCCTTGCTGTTTCAGCTTCAACATGTACAAAATAAGAAGGTAATCAAAATGGAAAAGTTCATGTTTGGTATGCATTTTGACTCCTGATCATCTAAAGATGAAATAACCATTATATTAGAACTCTCTCAGGTGAAGTGACCACTGGCTAATTTATCAGCAAGTATATAGGCCAATATATCCAATTAACACTGCTTTTCCCAGTTTTACAGTATCAATAATTTTTTACATAAAGGAAAATATTTTTGGCTCTATTAGCCAAACAATTCAATATTTAATCCTAATGTAATAAATTCTGCACAGTGGTCTACCTATCTTCCTTTGAATGTATCAGGAATATACCAGTTTGTACAAAAGTCTTCACTCAATATGCTTTTTTATTTAAATTAAAAGAGACTTTTTCTCTGAAATTGCATTCTTTGTTATTTTTATTGACTACAGATATTATTTGAAATTTCTTTTCTGAATTTTTAAAGTAAATCAGTAGTCAAGCACCATGATTTTCTTTAGTGTTAACATATGTGCAGTTTTCACTTGGCACATATAGATATCTTCCAGTTCTTCTAGGAAACAGGAAAGAAACAGTTTATAGCAGCACTCGAAGCAAACATCAGCTAAAATAATTTCTGTGGATCACCAAACAAGCATATTAAAAGATTTATTCATTCAGCATGCGACAAAGTTCTTTGCCTAAGTATGACTGGCTTCTCTCTGTCTCCTTCACATTCTTAACTTTATGAAACTCAGTCAGTTCCAGGGACAGTTATTCCTCAGTTATGGTGATCTGAAGAAGGAACATCATGTGTAACCTCTGCAAATAGTGTCTGTCAGCCACTTACATTTTTGGAAATAGCCAATTTTTCCTTGATATTATGTAAATCAAATATTCCTTTAAAAGTCACGGAATTCTAGGTACAATCATCAGTGACAATTATGAAGCCACACACACACACACATATATATATATATATATATATATGGGATAATATATTTTTGGGAAATAAAAATGCAAAAAGCCACACAAGCTGTACTATTGAAAAAAATGTTTTTTTTTTCTTAGTTCTCTATCCACAAAGAATTCCATTCATGTCTTCTGAGGTCCAAAATAACCAAGATACAAGATAATTAAATTTTCTGCAGAGAGGATTTCTGTTGAATGCACCTTTAACAAATTCTATTCATTTCAATAATTTTGCAACACTGGTATTTGTTGTGTAGTAAAATTTTGAGTTTGGAAAAAATTGCAAACAATGTTTCTGGGTTATTTGCAATAGCTTTCTAATCATTATAGACTGTGAGTTTTCCTAGTAGTCCAGAAAAAAATCAATTAACATCTATTGCCCATAAGAGGCAAGAATAAAATTTAAAGGAAAGTCCTGGCTTTATTTCTTCATTTTTGCATGACTTTGTGACTGATAGGAAAAACCACAAGCCTGACTGTGTCTATTAGACAAAGTACCAACATCTTTAAATGAAAGGAGAGCCTTAGAGTAACCTGGTATTTCTGCTTGAAATTTTCTCAATGGCACTGAAATACATAGTTTAGGAAAGAGAAAGTGACCTTCTGATGCAATTAATTGCAAAAGAGATGCTCCAGTGCTTTATACAAACCAGTTATTTTGCCACACCTGACTACTGTATAGTGCCTGTATGAAATATAAGCAACATAACTTCTGCGTCACTCTCTGATGTCACACATCAGGCCATAAGCTCCATGACACTACACACATTCCTTGCTGCTAATGGTGGTGGCACTTCTGAAATAAACTAGGTGGGTAATGTCAAAGGATTTCCTACTAAAGCCTGAGTCCTTGCCAGCCTTTGCAGTAGCCTGGGGACACCAGTGATGGATGGAGTTTAGAACAGGCCTCTGTTTGCTTTCATACTAAATATGAATATAGTATTCTACAAGACTGTCTTGTGGTGAGTTCAAAGATAGTTTTGCTCATGGAATACTCAGCACTGCATTAAAGTCACAAACTAGGCTTTGACACATATTATGTACCACCAGATTTGGCAGTTGTACAATTGGGATTTACACAAGCCCGTCCCATCCAACTTTTGGAATGTCTAAAATAAGCACTGGAAAAGGCACTGGCTTAAAAATTTGTATTAATTTTATAAAAATAAAAATTGTAATAATGTTACAACAACCATAGTTACTAAAATGAGATTTATTGTCTAGATAACAAAATTATATGTTACGTTTTTGAGAATAGGCAAGATCATTATACACTGGTTTATCAGCTAAGTCACCAATTATCTAACCTTTTCTATAATTTAGAAGTTTCTTGTTCTTTCATCACTAATATTTGGACAGAAACAGCTGAACCTGACAATGCCAAAACTGAGTGCTTTTCACTGCATTCACCTGGGTGGAAAGTAAACAATGCCTGAGCAAAGGTGATTCCCTTCCTTTCTCAAACTCTATCACACACTGCAGTATATTTATTTTTTGTTTCCATCTATCAAATTACTGCTGCTACCTCTGAAAAAAAACCCCCACATCATTAAATTCAAGCAGGGATCTGATTTGAAATCAGAGATTTTTTAAATTAATTCAATTAATTTCATTACTTCAAAAGACTGCTGCTAGCTTAGATCAGTGTCACTTCATTCTGGTTGAAACAGGGTTCATACTCTAACTATAATTATAAAAACAAAAGCAACAGCTGTTCTTTGTGATTCCACTCAGGAACAGTTCCCAGACCTGAGTGGTGTGGATTAAAACAACAAATAGCCATCCAGCATTACAGGCATTTACCATTTTTGTCACAAATTATTAACTTTCTGAAGTAAGCTTTAAGTATAGACCTGTTATCTCAACTGCAACATATCTTTTATACTTAACCTTGATCATTAAAGCTGGCAGATTTCACTGCAGGAAGCCATGGGGTGGCTTTTTTCCAGTATAAATTGAGCAGAAGATGTTAAACCATATCAAGTCAACCTTTGAGATGAATTCAGATATCTTACCTCATGGAGTCAAGTTTAAAATTTAAAGGCTCACTTTCATAAAGACTTTAAAACAAAAAACAGACTAAAAGGCAAAAAGAAAGTGTTTTTCAGGTGACATCGTATCTTTTCTGTAATACTGTGAAATAAGTAGATTTTACTTTTGTAAAAAAAATGTAGGGCCATGACACTAGTTTCTTTTATGTAGCTCCTAAGCAGATAAAAATTGTTTTAAAAATATATGCAGTTGTTTTAATGCTCTTGTCTTGGCAAAAACTTTCTAAGGTCTTAAAAAATTACTGCCAAATTAGTCCTGTCTTGTATTTTGATTAGTTTTGTCTGAAGTATGAGTTGCTCTTACACAGGACACTGCTTGTTTTTAGTTTGTGAAATTGTAACCCTAATGTTTTACTCCATTATAAACTGATAAGCAAAATTTGCTCTCCTGTAATATAAGCTTTAAATAAACAGATAGCAGTAAAGAAAAACAAAGAAACAAAAAAGCCGCAAAACTGCCAACCATGAAACCCAGAAGCTTTGCAGTTGCAACTATTTAAATTTTCTCAGATTTCCTGTCGGAAGTATGTCATTAATAATGATTTGTGGCTCTGGTGGTTAATAACACATAACAGATATTGCTCTCTCTTACTTAAAATAATTTTTAAATTTGCATTGTAAGCAAAGTATTTTTTGGCCCCATACTGTAGACTGAATAATACCAGATAGACTAAAGTATTAGAATCCTATATACCTATTTGTGAGTCACAGAATAGCTTTGTTTAAGGAACTTCTTTGCTGAAACCCATTCATTCTTAAATTCTGTATGCCACAAAATACTGTGCATCACAGCATTTTTGGAAAATCCAATGCAATGAATAAATGAAAATGCAAGTTTTCTTGCAGTGAAATTTTCATTTTGTAAGTCCAGAAAAACAAAATTCATATGTGTATTAGGCCAATGTTACAAGATCATTCATGTATTGTTGAGGGTTTTTTTTCCCATGGCAACTCTAATGTTAATTATAGTTTCTGTTCATGATTTAGAAGAAACTTTGTTTAGAAATCAGAAGAATTCATAATTCACTGCAATTGAGGAACTTTTATCAACTGTTTAACTGCTTCACCACATAGTGCTAGATTGGGGTTTGGTTCATTCTTCTTCATATACAAACCATTTAATCAAGCTTGATCAAAAGCAAGACTACAAATCCATAATATCACAGAGTATAACTACATGATTTAACTATACTCTTGGCCTTATTTTATGTCAATGTAACCCAAGTGCAATATTGAAATTTTCTGATAGAAACAAGAATAATTTTTATTGTATCAAAATTCTAAGCACATAAAAGGAACATTTGGAAAAATATAGAACTTTCCACTTTATGGAGATTTTCAGTGAAAATCGATTTCACAGTTATTACTGTGAAAGTAATATGGGTCAAGTCAGTCAAAACTTTTTGACTGAATAAAAAAGTAGTTCAATACTAAAAAAAATAATTCAAAATCTCCTCCATAATTATGTTTGTCCCTTCCCTTCCCTTCCCTTCCCTTCCCTTCCCTTCCCTTCCCTTCCCTTCCCTTCCCTTCCCTTCCCTTCCCTTCCCTTCCCTTCCCTTCCCTTCCCTTCCCTTCCCTCTCTCTCTTTTTCCTTTCTATCAGAGAAAGAATACTTATAATCAGCACAGAATAGGCAAAGTATAATGAACAATTAAGGCTCTTGAGATCTTAACTGAGGTTTATATTTCTTTTGTTTTTATACCTCTAGTGATACATTTAATCATTATTTCAAAGTCTAAAACGAGCCAGGTGCGTTGCCTCCTGGAAGTGCTACTCTCAATCATTTTCTTAAATTCTCAAAAAAAAAAGCATTTGAGGAGATCTTGCCAGTTTAGAGATGTCTGGATGACAGAATATTATATGTTATGTAATCCTATTTAAAAATGTATTCAAGTCTTCAAAATGGTAATGTACTGATAGCATCATCACTTTCAAAATCAAGTTGGAAAACTCACTTATATGCTTTTCATGCCTTCCTGGATGTGAGTCTGAGTCTTCACAGACAGTTTAGAAAGCCCGTGTACCTTTAAGAACCCTTTGAGAGGATGAGTTTACTTTCCAGTACACTTTTGCTGATCTTCAGGATGGAGATCAGGAAAAATTCTGGAAAATATGTAATTTTACACATTCGGTGGAATTTTTTCTTCCTTACTCTACTTAATTTTCCTGAGTAGTCTTTGAGATCTTTAGTCAAGCACACAGCATCAAAGTGAGTGAGCCAGAAGGGATGGATTCCCATGTCATAACTCTCACCTGTATCAAGCACACTCCTATGGCTGGTGAAGTTGACTTATATATCAATTTTCTAGACACAAGTTGTATTTATAGCCACATGGAATATATGTGTGTACTACTGAAGCATAAGTTTGGGGCTACACACTTGCAGGTACTGTTTCTGAGCATCCTCCTGAGACAACTTTGGCCTGTGACAGTTAGTATTCTATGCCATAAAACCCAGTTCCAAGGTCCATTCTCAACAGGCTAACCTGTACTGGGCGGTGGAGATTTAAATCACAGGTGTTAGTGGCAATGTGTCTTGGCCACTAGATTTATTAGGCTAGGAATAACCCAGAACTCTTTGGGAGCACAAGCAAAATGCTAATTTTAAGTAGTGTGAAACCTGAAATTGTAAAATAAGGCTGAAATAACCAATTTGAGGTAGGAAAATACTCCAGTAACACTGACAATTACTTAGAAAATATTAACAATGGAAAATATATAACTTGTATTTTATACATTTATACATTATTCTACAGTGTCTTTTGAGTAGGAACATCCAGCTATCCATATTCTCCAAATATATCCAGGATTTGCAGAGAACTACATGAGAAGAACATAAAATTGTGAAATTATTCTTAAAGTTCAACAAAACACCTGCATTTAAAATTATGTAACCTTTTTTTTTACTGATGCTTCTTTTTCATTTACTTTCATTTTTCCAACTCAAGAAGTTGCCATTTTGTTCATACAGTGATTTTTTTAATGCTTTATGAGACATCAATTAAATTATGATTTAGACTTTGCAGGGAGTTAATGGATAGCAATTTAAAGAATTATTGCTGTGCTTCAAGTACCAAGTATCTTATTCTGCCTACATAATTTCTGTATTCCTACAACTTAAGCAGCTATTAGGAAGTGCTTCTGACACAGTCTTGTGTTGTGTATCTGCAGAATTACACCCCGTTGCTTCAAATCCAGATGTTTTATATTGGTTACCATAGAATTTAAGATATGAGGTAAGGCCATTATATAAAGGTAGTGTAGTGTCATTTATTTAGGGAAAAAATCAAACCCAAGACAACAGATTTTAAATTAAAAAGGCATGAATATCAGGATAAAAAAAAACCCTAAATTTTCTCAGGAAGCTTAGGAATAACATTATTCAGTCAAACAGACTGAAATAATTGCGTATCTGAAGGTATTCTGTATGCTAAAAGCAGCTGTGATCCAAGTGGATGCATGAGCTATGTGGGAAGAAATGCTTCTGATTAGATGCAAGTAATAAAATAATGGAATAAGCAGCACTTCCCATGCATCAAGGAAGGGGTACTGAGGTGTTTTTACAGCTAAAGTGCTACTTAGATGACTCAAAGCAGCCATAAACTTCACATATGGATTCCTTAACCTGAACATTCTAGGGAATCTGACCTTTTTGAGTAAGAAGCTGTTGCCAATTACAGTCTCCTTGCTATTTAGACTTATTTATAAAAAATTTAAACATTTACTGGGATTTTTTTTTGATGTAGATGATTTTTTTCCAATAAAGAATTTTTTCTCCATTTCACAACTGAAGCACTCCAGAGAGACTATGAAGCAAGAGACTGGAACTAGATGCCTTTCTGGCATTTCTTCCACTTCTTCACAATTGCTCTTGTTCATTTTTCAAGTCTATTACAATTACTCTACATGTGGCCATTATTGCTTTCTAAATGGTGTTGTAGTCAACCACTTGCTTACTTTCATCTTTCACCTGCAAAAAATCTAAATGATGATGTTTAGCTTGTCTCTCTATAACAAAAATGTATACATTATGTATCTGAATATGCTGGTTTATGGTCCTTTCAAAACTAAATGTGTTCTTTAAAACTGTATCTAGCATATGGGCATTAGAATTTACTTTGCTTTGTCATGCCTGGCCATGGATAATTGGAAAATATGAGATAATAACCAAGTCTGCCAAGTCCTAGTTAATAATCCAAGTGGAAATGGAGAATCCATGGTCAGCAACTCTCTTTGGTTTCCATATGGCATCACAAACAAGAGACATCGTGATTCACATTTCACCCCCTCACTCTGGAGTAAAGAGTTGCTACACTGCAAATATAAATTTATCTAAAATGTACCAAGAGAAAAGTCTTCAAGAATTCTTGACTGTCTCTAAATGTTTAGATTTGAACTCTGTTCTGAGTAATAATTATTTTGCCTCTCTGTGAAAAAGAGGACCTTTGACTAATAGGCTTCACATTGCATACTGACATTTCAGAAGGTTGCTGTATTAGTTCTATCATTCAGAGCCATGAATTATTGAATCACCTGCATATCCCCCTTCAAACTACTGAACTACTCACCTTGTGTTGATGCAAATATCTAATAAATAAGCAGAATATAAAATGTCTTTATTCAGCTTTAAAAGAAGGTTATAAAGTTTTAGTACAGCCTCTACAATGACTAGTGCTAGGTAGTAAATTTTGTTTGCAGCTTTCATGGTCTGCCATATCCAAATTAGTTTCAGCTTAATATTTAATGGAGATTATACATTCATTTGCCAGGTAAAAAATGCTGCTGTCCTTCCAGTGGTTCTTTGACACCTTTGTACTTTAAACCTCAATGTGCTCTTCCAGGGAGCTGAACTGTCCTTCACCTTCCTTTTATTTCACAGATTCACAGAATACTCTGAGTTGGAAGGGACCCACAAGTATCATCAAGTCCAGCTCTTAAGTAAATGGCCTGTATAGGAATTGAATCCACAATCTTGGTGTTATTAGCATCATGCTCTGACCAACTGAGATAATTTACTACAGGTTTTAATTATTTCATAAGTTAATATTTGTGCAAATCAGGAAAAATTGTGGCAATAATTGCAGCTGCACCATGGAGAGAAAAATGGGGTACTGTTAATTTTCAAAAAAATATTTTTCATTGAGATTAAAAGTTCTTAGTGACAAAAAAAAAAAAATATGATAGACATTCTAAAGCATACCCCCTGACATTAGCTTTTAAAGACATGTACAGTCTGCTGTAAAGGTTGGCAACGCTACACAGGGTACATGAGATATTACGTACGAGATATTACAAATGAACTGTAGATTATTCTGATAGAGTAGCTTCAAAATACAGATAGCCTGGAAAATTTGGATTGCAAGGCATTCTGCTGCAGTGGGGAATTTCTTTATCCAGAAAATCAAAAGAGATTTTGGTCAACTTATCCTGTTTGCTTTTGTTTACTGGACATAGATATTTAAATTTTTTCTTTTTTTTTGTAGGAAATATAATAGATCAACTACTCAGATACTGATACAGAGTGTGCAACACAAAGACATTAACAAGAAGATAAGGAAGTATTAGAATATTTCCCCATTCAAGCTCACATAGAAAAATAGCAAAAGCAGTAATTACTTACACCTGGGCCATTTTCTCTGAAGATAGACACTATACCATGTGCTTGTGAGACTTATTTTGATGATAAAGAGTGGTTTTTCAGTCTCTTTAGGTCATCCACATACATTTTTCATTTGAGAAGCTTTGAATTTTCTCTTAGACAAACTAGATATTTACTGAGAATTGCTAAAATCTTTTTATTATGTTACATAAAAAGCCCCACCCAGCACCACTGTCATTTTATTGAAATAAAGTTTAATAGAAAACTTAGAAATCATAGAATATCACTTTCACATTCTAATACATGAAAACAAAATTAGAGACCCTGAAGGTTCTTAACCAGGAATTTAGCTGAAATTTTGAAAACCAAATGCCTACAGAAATACCTGCTTGATAATTTTGGAACACCTGCATGGAAGCACCTACAGAACATTAAAAATTCCTTTGCTCCAGCTCTTGGGAAAGTGTGCGTTTGTCCTAAAGAACTGAGCTCAGTAACACAGCACTGGCTGGATGTCAGGTCCAAGAGAAGAATGAGCACCAAGAGCAGCATGTTGATGCCTGTGAGACTCCCAAGAGAATGGAAGTTCAACATCAACCTCTCCTTTTGCACTGCATTGGGCTAAGGAAGTCCCGAAGTGACAGAGCTGTTGGTGGGCAAATTTACCTGTGGATTTTAGAGCTTAAGCTGCAGTCCTGGCCTTGGAGGTTGGCTGTAACACCTGAAATAGGTCATGTCAGAGCAAGTTGGAGCGTATCTATAGTATACTGAAGCCATTTCTGTGACTGCAGTGCTGAAGCACTTTTATTTTTATCCATTGCACCAAATTTTTATGCTTCGCTCATAAGTGGCAGGGAAAAAAAACATTATCTCATCCATAGTTGTTAAGTGCCCTAATTAGTTACTTCAAATAACACAGGTCTTCCAGAAAACTTTTAGAATAGCTTTGAAAGCTCTCATCAGCTTACATGTGAAAGCCAAATGTACAGGCTCTAATTCATTTACACTTTGTAAAATTATGTAGGTCCTCAATAGGTCCCACAAATTATTTCAGTATGGCATGATTTCATTTAAACTTCATAAGTTTAAATCACTACATCACTTCAAATGTGATGTAAAACCTTTCAAGCAAGAAATTCTGGGTTTTTTTTCATTGACACAGTTCCAACCTGTGACTTCTCTTGTTCAAATCTTTATCAATATGCAATTTCTTCACAAACCATTCCAAATACTCAGGTTTTTTCATGCCTAAGGACCAAACCTAGCATAAATATTTTCGCTGTCTCTTTTTTTTTTTTTTTTTTTTTTTATAAGTTACAAAATCCTCTTTCATTTAAACTGTAAAGTTCTGGGGCTTTTGGGGAGCTCCGTAACAGCCATCCAGCGGTAGGGCTGCGTACATATAAAGAGATTCAGAGTATTAATTACAGAGAGAAGAAACGTATGAAGAATATTTCTTGAATGTTACTTTTATCAAAGAGGTTTATGGGATCCCTTTCTGCTAAATATTATGGTAGGAATTAATTATATGATATTTGTTTCCCTATAAAATCTTTTGTGTTCAGCTTCCTCATACCTGAGCACTGCAATTTTCAGCCTTCATAAAATTTCAAGGTAATACACAGAAATAAACGTGTATGATTCAGTAGAATGATCCAATATAATGTGTAATTATCGCCTAGTTTCTTTTGGAATATTATTGATTTTTAGTGATTTTTTTGTGTCCAGTGAATCTATAAAAGTTATAGAAGATAATCACCTTATTGGTTTGAACCCTCTGCTATATTTTCATTCCTATCTTTCTTTTTATTCTGTTTCAAAAGTGGCTACCCTCTGTGATAGCATTTCTTAGCATTCTCATTTTGTTTTTAATGAAGGTTACTCTTTTTTCACAAAGTCTTGATGCATGTCAGTTAATCAAAAATTAATTAATGCAAATGCAAGTATGCATCAGGTGAGGTAAGTTTGAAAAACATGCAAAAAAACAATTTATACTCACAGAAGTGATGGCACATTAGTTCCCCGTCTGTCTCTCCATCACTACTCTGGCAAATCTGTGTTTGTAGGTTCTATTTTTCTGTGAAATCCTCTACATAGTCACAACAGTGATTAGCAAGAAATCTGGGCAATTCTAGAGAATCTCTGTGTGAATGTGATGGAATGGACTAAGGTAAATTCATTTTTGAAAGGTTTCCTGATTTATTGTCATTCAAGTGTCTCTATTTGCATTTTGACAATTTTCATCTACATAGAAAAATGCAACTTGAAAAATTAAGTAGAAGGCATTTCACTATAAACTTAGTATGAATTCATGTTTTGAAAAGACTCAGCAATACTTGCAAAAAGTGTATGTGAGAAAAATGGGTACATATTATATAAATTACTTTAGTCTCCAGGTACCAAGTTCAATTTGCAAACAATTTACGTATGTTGTACAGAAAATTCACTGCACAAAGATTTTCTCCACTATTTGGGTACTGCTACATGATACTTATCCTACCCTTGAGATTAAAAATTATTCTGCAAATCTTCTACTACAATATGTAGATTTTGTCCCCTTTTAAAAAGTTCTCAGGAGAAAGGGGTAAAATGAAAGATAATTCTTACTTTGATTCTGTACTTTGGGAAAACACTCACACCATTACATACTTACACAGCGTTGTGAGCTTTATTAAGTGATTTTCTCTCTATTTTTAATTCCCATAGCTTGTCTGCATTTCAAAGGCGCTCTGGAGCCAAGCCAGTAAAGAATGCAATCACATGCTTGGCTTTGCACACGTGCACAATCTTCTGCATATTCTGCCTTTGAGATACATTCTTAAATTAGTTCTAGGGAGGGTCAGGGCAAAGTTATCCAGTCAGTGTGTGCATAGTTACTTTGTGCAGGCAAAAGAGAGCAAAGATCAGTGCCACCAGCAGCTCCATGGCTGGCACAGGCTGTCTGTGCCCAGAGGGGCCAGGCACTGGTTTGTCTGCCAGAAGTATCAAAGTCAGCATGATTTACTAAATTAAGAAAAAAATAATACATTTATATGCATATATATATATAGTGTCAGAATTTTTATGATGCTTTACAACATTAGAACCAAACACCTCTCCCCACAATGATTCCACAATATATCTTAGTACAACTAATATGTCCTGTAAATAGAGGAAAATGCTCATAATATCATCTAAAATACTGAACTATATGTAGACAACAAACCTGAATTTCAAAAGTACCTTTTCATTATAGAAGAACTTGATCAAGAAGTAGAAATAGGTTTTTTCTAAAGTTCAAAAATTTTTCAAAGAATAGGAGCTACAGTTAAAAAAATTATGATGGATTTGAGTATTGAAGACAAGAAAAATCATTCCATAAAAAGATGTACAAATACTTAAATAAAATACAGACCAACCTAAAGGCTATGTTAAATTTAGGTTGTCATTATCCAAGTATGATAGTTGCTTTAAAATACAGGTAGATCTTTTTATGATGGGAAAAAGATTAGGCCAAAATAGGAGGGTGAAATGACATCAGATTTATTTGAGACCACAAGCCTAAGGTCTTAAGTCTTTGCAATATGAGCAAGATCTATAACTAACAGATTGCATTTCTTAGTCTTCTGAAGTCTGATGCAGTGTAGATGACAAAGTATTTTCAACCTCTCATCTTCTGTGTGGAAATGTATTTTAATTATTTCCTGAGTTTATTATGTATCCACTTGGAAGCCAAGTGCTTGTTTTGAGTCAGATTGTATATAACAGGGCTTCAAACAGGTGTTTCAAATTGGCGTACAGGCCCGCAAAAAAATATTCCTTGGTGGAAATAGCCATCTTTGCCTTTTTCACTGATGCATGAAAAATCTAGCAATATTCCTCTTTTTAAGAAATGAGAATAAGAAATTTAATTATTTTTGCTGTACATGTTAAGCAGTACGTTTGAAGGCATATGATTATGATATTTTTCTCTGCAAGTCTAGAGGTGGTTGGACTGTTTTAGAATTTGTTTTTTAAGTTCACTTAATCTTTTGTCACTAAAACCATTGTTTGTGTATATTTTAGGCAACTTTCTCAGTGCTGGATCAAAAAATACTTTCTAGAGCTGCAACAGAGTTCATGAGGTTGCTCTGTGATTTGCTGAAGACCTTTTATGTATAATGAGGTCTTATCTTCAGAGTGCATGCCATATGTTTACAATGGTAACTATTTGAAGCCAATAGTCCTTTTTTGTTTAAATGTAGCAAGTGTCAGTGTCATGTCCTTGAATTCAAGAGGCTCATACTCATAACAGAAGAAAGCACCTCCTATGAAAATTCACAAGGAAGAAAAAACTTAAATTAACTAAAGGTTATTTTGAAACACTGTAGATTTTTATGGTACATGAAATGTTTTACAGAAGGCTAATTTGTGTGTATACAGTTGGCACCAGAGTTTGAGTTTTGCTTTCATTATCATAGCACTGATGAAGAATATAAATGTTACGGAATAGCTACTAAACCCTTTCAGAAAATGAGGATAAAAACAACAAATCAACAATCAAAAAGACCCCAGCTCTTAAATGAAATTATTAGAGCAGATCTAACAGTGGCAAAAAGATGCGAGTTTGAATATTTTACTTATGTTGGACTAGAAGTGCTTTTCTCCTCTCCTGCAACCCCTGCCCCTCCTTCCCCTGCCCCCATCACGAGCAATGCCTTTGGTGGAACCATATTTTAAAAAGCAAGTAATTGTAGTTTCTAAAATAGTAGTCAGTACACTGCACACTGAAGGTTAATCCTTTGAGTATTAATTTAGTTTTATCACAGAGCAGACAGAATGCCTGTATTCGTTTCACTGTATTTAATATACTATCAAAATTAAGGTCTCTATAAACAAAATATCTTTGAAAGCACTACAGCTTAGTTGGTGCAAAAGTAAATAGAGTGGTTATTGCAATCATTTCAATACACAGCATGAGAATGTATATTTAATACATAAAGTGAATCATCTGCATCATTTGAAGAGTACAGGTTCTTCAGTTCTGCTATTTATTTGTGCATGTCCAAGATTTCTGTGTGCATATAACAAGTTCACTTTCATATTAAAATGGTCTCTAATGCTCAGTCTTTTAAAAATTGAAATCAAATATCCTGATAAAACATATATTTTTATACAGCATAGTAAATTTCAAAAAGCTATCTCCTTAATAACTAAAAACATTTTTAAGCTTTAATTAAAATGATTCTGACTTTAAAAAGACCATTTCAAGTTTTAAAAATAGATTTTAAAAAATAACTAGCCACACTCACTAAAACAAATTCATTTTTAGTCTTGAATTTAGCAGAGCAAGACACTGTCCTTGTTTAAATATGTTTCAACACATTTCACTTCCTGAGAAAGTGAGGATTTACAATGCTGTGTTGCAAAGTATATATAGAATATATAGGGTTATCAAAGTTGTCTTACTTTCCTCAGACTCACTGGGAACTTTGCCTGAAATTGCCATGCAATACTGAATGTGTAGTTAAAAATGCTAGTGTTTATATGTCAACTATTACATGACAAACAGGCTCATTTTATAATTACCTGTTACCAAGCATTCACAGACTTGTGTGGCCTTTCATCAATAGGTCCACGAAAGGACTGATACAAAGCAATAAATAAACATACAAAACACTGTCCTGATATCATGAGCAGATACCTGTGTCACTGTGGTCGCTTGGAACACAATCAAATGTTAGACCTGTCCCAGCTCCTCCTCAGCAGACAGCATTTCCATTTGCAATCCGCTGTGGCAGAAGGACTGTCGCAGCTTAGCTGAGTCAAAATCATTGTCTATGATACAATTATTGCACTACTGATTACTTCAGACTTTGGTGAGTTAATCCTTGGGGTATTAATTTACTGCTCTGACTGTACAAAACAGATCCTAGTGCTTTACCCTTTTGAGGTTTGTCACTGTAATTGTTCCATATGGCATCACCAGTAAAATCTCCCTGTTCATCTCTCCAAGTAAACAGATTTTAGGTTATTTTCAAGTCAATCAGCTAAGAAGTATGAAATTTATATTGCTTTCAAGTACTGCAAAATATAGTGATCCTACTTTGAGAAGAATTTCATTCTTTCAAAGACTTGCTATATTTCAATTAGGAAGACCCTTCATTATTTCAAAAAGTCTTCCTGAAAGAAAGTTCTAAAATATTCTATTGTATATAAGTTCAAACACAATTCTGGTTTTATATGTACAGATGTAGGAAGTGTTTAAACAACATGTATTGTGGAAAAAAAATTCAAAACATTTGGACAAAAATCCTGAAGCAGCCTATCTCAACAAATCTGAACGCTCTGATAATATTTTTTAAACTAAAATTGAAAAGAAAAAAAATACCAGTTTGGTAAATAAAGTCTACTTATTTCACCACATTTTTATATCTACTGTCAGAGTTTCTCGTACCAGTTGATACCTACTTGGATTCAGTTTTAAGAAAACTAACTATGAATTAGGTTTAAAAACAATCAACATTAATTCAGTCTCCAAAGCTGGAAACTCCAAAGCGGGATGATTTGTAGTGGCTATGAAGTAAACCTTGAATTTGACACATTTTCTTCACTGTTACAGTGTTTTATTTCAATGTTACATTTCTTTGTGCGTAAGGGGAAAACAAAGAACGGAGAAGAAATATTTTCAGGTGGTCTTTGTCAAGATCCTTCTGAGAAAGTTGTAATTATCTAATTAAGCTTGAGAGATAAGGCGGTGTCATCATGGATTAAAAACTGTCTATGAGTTAAATCTCAAAGTTTACTATTGAAAAATCATTTTTTCCTGCTATAAAATTACCCATCTTAAAGTCAGAGAAAGAGTACATTAAGTGATTGTATTTATATTCTCTTAAACGAGATCTAAGATGGAAATTTTTGCAGTGAGACAGCATTACTTAGCTTTTGAGAGAACTGGTAACAATTTGACATCTCCACAAAATTAGCAAAGAGGTAAACTCTATGTTTCAGACTAAATGCTTAACTGAAGAAATTAACCTCAGCATCAATTTTAAAAAGGCAGTTAAGATCTCTTTGCAAATTATGAATAGTGGTAATAAAAACACTGAAATAAGATGTTTGGAAATAAATCAGATGTTTGGAAATAAACAAGATGATCACAGAATCACAGAATATGCTGAGTTGGAAGTGATACGAAAGAATTATCAATTGCAGCTCTTGGTCCTGCACAGGACCATCACCAAGAGCCACACCATGATGAGCAATCCAGAGCAAATGTTAATGCCTCTGTAGGAACCAGTGCTGTGGACTCATTTGGTTATGTTAGCAGAAGTAGCAGTAAGACTCTCCTAAAGAAGTAGGAGAAGAACACAGGGGAGTGAGAATGAGGCTAGCTAAAGACATAAAATGTTTTCAGAAGGAGAAGGACCAATATAATAAGAACTGTGATCACATAGGGTTATTGCAATTAAACTCACATTGCAATTAAAAATATATCATCTATATATTACTGCATTGTTTGAATTACACAGCTGTGCCTATTACTGTTATTAACATTAAATGGAATTTGTGTAAGTCACTTCATGTTTATACACATATAAGCATGGATGGAATTTCACAGCTTCTTGTCTGACCTCTTTGAAAGATTTGTGCTGCTTTCTTTTCAGAATGCAAACTATCTCCTTCAGATTTACCTACTGCTGACAAGCTTTTGATAATGCTGCTTATTTGTTCCTTACGGCTCATCTGAGCTATTCCTTACTTTTATACATCAGAACATTGTTGTGTTGATGAATGTAAGAAGCCCCTTTGATCCATGACCATTTTTTCAAACAGGCAGTAAAAGACTACATAGCAGACAACTAGTGATTTAGTTTTTGAAATTTTCTTCTTTAAAAGCAAAACATTACTTTAGAGAAATAATCTCTCCCAATTTTAGTTTTTAATAGAATTTACAGATGCACTTTAACATTCTTATTGTGCATTTTCAATAACACTGGACTGTTATAAAAAAAGTCATAAATGGTTCTGCAAAGCAATTTGCTCTTGCCACTATTAATGGTGTTCCATAGTGGCATTTATTTAACCAAACACAGCTATCTACATGTCTGCATCTAAGCTAGTCATTTTCGTATTCCTTTGTCATCAATGAAAAGAAAAAGACACTTAGGTGGGAATTATATCATCCTAAACAAGACATCCAAATTCCATCAAATGCATCCAGCTATAAAAGCAGCTGTTTCTCTCCCTTGACTATAGAGGCAATCTGATCAGCAAGGTCTGCTTGGCTCAGACATTGATATCTACACTGCACATGTCTAAGATGAAGTGAGGCAAATCCCTGATTTCTGCTTGCCTTTCACCTCAGGGCTCATTCATTTGAGTATCATAGCAATGCACCACCTGCACCTTTGGAAATATTCAAACACCTTGATATTCCTCCGTGAATTTCACATGACTAGCATGTCAAGAAATGGCTTAAGAAGCTCCTAAAAAGCAACTTTGACCCTAGGGTATCAAAATAGTTTCCTCTCAATATCCACTGAATAAAATGACTACCAAATTCAAATTCTGATCTCTTACATGATAAAAACAATACAGGGTTGCCTGGTCAGCCATGAGCTCTCTCTCACAAGACGTTTAGGTGAAGCTTTAGTAATCATAAAAACATTTTCATGCCTGAGTGACATTGCTTTGCTGCAATTGCCCTTGAAGTGCTTCAAAAGCAAAAGGAGGGTTCTCAATGCCTTTAAGCTATGATTGAAAACTGAATTTCTAACGCTCAAGGCATGCTGAACTTAACAAAATTTGATGCACAATTTAAAAGCAAAGTGATAATGAAAACTATGTGATTATTCCATTCAAATAAATCCATCTTAAAATATGCTAAACATTTAAATACACTGTGGTATGTCAGTCATCTACCTAGCTGCAAATGTAATTGAATGTTGGATCAGTAATTTTCAAACTCAGTTTAAAATAAATGAATGCACTCTTTAGAAAAGAAAAAAGCTGACCATTCATCAAATACCCTACTATGTTACATGGCCAATTGAAACAGACTTTGTGTTCTGGAGCAAAATAAAACAAATTCAAACACTTTTGTTCCAGATGCACAAGCATATATCTATAGAACACACCATATCCAGATATGGTAATATCTAGGATACGTCTAGAAAATGAATTGATTCATTACTCTAATTTAGAAACTTTTCTTCAGTATAATCAATATTTTGTTTGTAATATTCTCTTTGTTCATGAAAAATTGAAGTCTCAACAGATATTAATATAGCTTTTATTAATAGATATATATGGATGTAAATGTACCTTTAGAACTTTCAGGAACACTCAGGAATGCTGCATATTCCAAAGATTTGGGAGATTCTCAGACGATAAAGAGAGAATTGAAAATATTATTTTTAGTTTCACAGGGAAACAAATATCCAGATTCACAATCCAATACACATCTTCCTCTGTAAGAGTTTGCCTTAAACTTTGAAATGAAAAATTAAATATACCTTTCCAGGTTAAGATAATTATGATTATTCTGCTAGATATTTTTATATTTATACAATTCCTCACTTCTCTTTTGAATCATCTTTCATTTTTGTTCTCAATGATACTCCATAGCAGTGTGTTTCTGAGACTTACGTGATTCACAAATTACTCAAAGGGCACGAATTAGCCAAGAGACCTTCAATGAACAAATACTGTCATTTAATTGAAAAATATCATCATGTTCCTATGTGATGAGAAAGGAAAAAAAAACTTCTCATCTTTCTTTTTCAGTCAATAATACACTAACATTATGTCCACTCTTGACTTCTAAGGCCAAATGGTATTGTGATACAGTCTGACCTTCCTCATTTTCAAATCCATTTATCCATTATTCTCCAGCTTGCTCTTTTTTTGCATACAATGTCTTTGATGTTGTTTTGACAGCAGCTTTACCAAGAATTGAGTCCTTCTAACATAAAATACAGCTCTCCAAATTCAGTAAAAGCTTTGATGTCAGGTGTGAAGCAAATGAGCCTAACTCTTTTGAGGAACTCATGTTCTTATGGTCCAAGACAGAATAATAGGTGACTGATGATAAAAACAGAGTAGAATTGATCAAGTTTCTGAAAATTGGTTTTTGTTCTGATCATGAGGTCTTCTTCCATGTCTTCCTCCTTATAAGATTTTGTTCTTGTTTGTTCATACATTTTCAGTTTTAAGGCATTCTACAGTGGCAGGCACTTATTTCAATGAGATTCAGAAATACATAATCCTAGTGACATGTGCTTGCCTGCACAGAATTTTAGAGAAGAAAAATAAAGGAATAAAAAGGCAAACTGAAGTTTACTCCTTTTGGCAACATCAATTTTAGAGTTTCTAGCTGTTTATTGACCTGACTCCAATAATAATAAGTATACCTTCACCATGGGAGAAAATATACATCTTTCCAAAGTGAACAAAGTATTCTTATGTTTATCACACTCAGAAAGTTTAAAGTGTTTCTTTGCTTCAAGTCCATGAAAGAAATTAATATACAGCTGATTCTTTGAGAATGAGAATGAATTATCTTTACCACAATACACAAACAACCTTATATTGTTTCATATTGGGCAAATATTTCATAATACATGAGTCAACTGCTATTGTGTCTTGTCATGTTCACTTCAATCACTTGACTTCTTTGGAATTGCAAAAAAATAAATGTGTTGCACTAGAATATTTTGGTATTGACAAAAAAATTACCTGGCCAGAAGTGAGCACCTTTGCTTATTTCTAAAAGGATTTTCAGAACAATCTGAACAACAAGCATGCCTCGTAATATGTTTTTATCTAAGCAGGGTGGCCTATTCTTAACTGTTTTGATGGAGGTCTAAGTATGCTTCCCATCAGAATGCCAGATACAGATTGTCCAAATCTGTGCATGAATTCACTACAGTGATTGGAATAAGAAAGATAAGCATGAAAGAATGGCCCATAGGAGAGTGTAAAGAATATGAAAAACATTTATAAGAATTTCAATATAATTTCCTACATGCAAAACCTCAAACACTTCTGAAAATTTAAAGCATTTTAGGCAATTTCTTTTAAATTAAAAACTACTGATCATTTAACTATATATTTCAAGCCTGAGGGGAACAGAATCATAGATATACAAGCACAGCAGGTGAAGAAAATATTGGAATTCTTGGGAAAAAAAGAAATAATTTTTTACAGGTTTTGAACCCTACTCTGATCTAAAATTTGTTCATGATAAATATTTTTAAATATATGTTACTTGGTTAGAAAGAAAAAGTGTTCAAACCAGTTTTTTCCTATTCCACCTTTAGTCTTAGTTTTCTAATGTCTACACATTCTGGACAAATTTGCTAGACAGCATATACAGTGCAGGCAGTTACTGGTGTGTGTGACTGTGAAGTGTGTGTACTGATGTTTTCTATTATACTGGTTTTGTCACTTTTCCAAAGATCACTTTATGCAGACTGCTTGTGTCTATCTATTTATATATAACTTTTACAGGTTAATTTTGCCAAGACAGGCTCATTTATTGGAATTACTGCCAGGTCTCAACCTGGAATCACAGTAATTACACTACATCTGTACTAAGGTACCATCGCTCTGCTTGTGTCTTATGCTGGTCGTGAGTCAGCTCCATACAGAAAATCAATGTAGTGAGACACGGCGTGCCAGAAAATACACCCGACACATCTCATTAATTAACAACAAGTGACAATCTGGGAACTTAACTAGAAACATCATATAACATTTTTAGTTTGAAATACTGGGTAAATTACATCTACATTTTTACTTAAATTAATGTACTGATAGTAATTTGTCATTCCTAAGTCTACAGAAAATAGTACAGCAGCTTGACGAGCAAACTTGGTGTGGTCTTAACAAAAACTAAAGTAAAAGCTAAAAAATATCTTTTCTGCAATGTTTTCTCTGCAGTGGAGTCATGGTCTCTGCTTCCTAGTCCAAATGCTTCTGCCATCTCTAGTATAATTGAATTGAGGACACCTGTTCCAATTTTTGCAATAGGGCTCCTTTAGAATGGGCAATGGGCTGAAAAGGAATTAGTTTCCACCCTTCCCTCATCTTTTTACCACATAAAAAACCAAATGAATCTCAGTGGTAGAAGCCATTTGCTCATTAGTTTCTCAGACCATTTCTACAGCTTGAAAACAGATTCCTCTTTCTACTTTCACGTGGCTAGGGATGTGAGGGCAGCTTTTACCTGCAACAGCTTAAATGAGGCAAAAAGGAGCAAACTAGCAGTTGAAAAATTGAAAATTTACTTGAGAAGAGAAAGAACTGCTTCTTGAATTCCAAGTTACATGAATGTCCTGCAGGAATTCATTGAGTGGTTGCATTGCCTGTAGTTTTGGGATTTGTCTCCCTCCACAACATGACTTCTCTTGACACAATTTCAGCACACATGTGCATTAGCTATTGTACTTTCAGTATGCTTAATTCTTTTGCCTTCCAAAACTATCTATATTCTGCAATAGCAAAATGTCTAAAAGCTTTGAAGACCATTTTTTCTGTGAAAAGTAACTCCAGGGAAATGCATCTCAGTAGTTCACCCTTGTCTCTTGATGATATACAAATCAGCTCTGCTCCGTTTAGAAGCAAAATAACCCCTCTCTGAAAATAAAATAAAAATAAAAATTGACCCAACAAACAAACAAAAAAAACCCCAAAACCCAACAAACAAATGCAAAACAAAAGCTCAGAACTCCCTAAAAACTTACTTGATATCAAGCAGGATTTGCACATGGCTAGATCTCTATAATCCTGCAGCACTGTTAGATTTTGTAGTACTAGATCAGATAGAAGTGTCATCAAGTATAATGACTCCTTCAGCAGCACAGAGGAGTAAATGCTTTAGAAAGTGAAAAAACTCTTGACTTTGAAAGGCAATAGTGTAACACTACAGCTCTTGTTGTGAGTTGGTGTAACTAGAAATCAGCTGAAATCTGGAACTATGACAGTATAAATTCTTCACAAGTCTGTGCAGACAACTTTGATAACACCAGATATTCTATTATTTAATGCCTATCCCATTTTGGGGCTCATAAAGATTATTTGTCTTCAAAGGCTAGGTTTTTTCAAAGAATTATTATCCAGGTTATATAGAGAAACCATGTTATCTGTCTGCTCTAGACACCTGATAAAAACAATATTGACCACAATGACTGAAGTACACTAAAAGCATTTTTAGATTATATGAGCTATAATAGTTTATAAACACTCTGTAGAACAGTATAAGATTTAAACATCATTTTGATAAATTGAAGAAAAATCTCAAAAACAAAAATAAAAAGTTCAATAAGGAAACATGCAAAGAAAGAAGAAAATAATGCACAGATAAAAAGTGAAGCAGTTATATGATGCAAAAGGATGAGGCAGTTGTGATGGATCATTAATTGAATGAGTCAGTAAAGCCCCACAGTTGCAGAAAAAAAAGCAACTCAATCCAGTTTGTCCTAAAAGAAATTACTTATAGAAGAAGACAAGGAGATAATTTAAATTTTAATTGATTCTTCTGAGGTTTTAAATTTAGGACTTTTTTAGATTCTGGGGAAGCTGCACTTAAATAAGATGCAAAAAATGGAGAGAAGGACAGAGAAAAACAAACAGGTTAAATGAAGGCTTAGGGAATATGTCTACTAGAAAACCTTGAAGAAACTGATTTTTTTAAAGGGGATGTTCAAGAAGATATTAATGCCTTAGGATTTTAGCTTTTATACTTTTCATATATTTGCAATCCTGCACATCTTTAGTATATAACTCTAAACTCCATATAGAGTGTTAGCTACTTTTGATGAGACAAAGCAATTCCTCTCTAGGCCTAGGAATAAAGGACACCTTACTGTCTCAGGCCCTGAAAGATGGAAACAAAAGTGAGCTGGGGGGAGAAAACTTGGGGTAAAATAATTTCATTACCTGAAGTTGTAATTGGAAGATTAAGCCCCAATATACAAATGAGCCAAATTTATAAAAGGGTAAAAACTTGTGACCCGCTGTCCATTTTTGAGTGTAGCCCTTGCATGGGCTTTGTCTGCCCTAAATGTACCTGAAGGTCCTTCAATAGATATACCTACTTTTTATTCTCTTAATTTTGTCTGGCCTCTGTGTATAGGTAGCCCCCAAAAAGGCATCAATATGAAGACAGTATTCCAACTTACGAAACACTGCCAAGGAAAGGATAATAATAAGAATTTTCCATTTTACCTGCAGTGAGCGCATTATGTAAGAAAAGCAAAGATTAACAATGGATGTGTGTGAGAAAATTCTACATTGACTTCAGTGCTTTAATAAGACTCTTGCATATATCATAAATGTGATATGTAAGAGATATATGTACATATATCATAAATTCTGAGATTTTTTAAGATGGGAATATATATGTTGAATAATACATTCTTTCCCTGTTTTAGCAAGAGAACCCATATACACAAAGATGTGATAAAAATAAACTAATAAATTTTAGCAAGCTGGGAATTATTGCATATATTTTTTATAAATCTCTATATAAGATACATACCTACATCTTATTAGCGTGACTTCTATGGGCGCAAAAGCAAATTGCAAAACAACCTCAAAACCCTAGAAGATGACTAATTCTACCCAAGGAAAGATGACTAATTCCACTCAAAGTAATCGCTACAGTAATTTCAGCCTCTGATAATAATAATAGTCGTATTTCTCCAGATATATGAAATCTTCTGCAAGGCAAGTTCCACTGGAAAGAGCTCTGAGGGCATCAGGTGGACTCTGTTAGTCATTGTATTTTATTATTTCATCTTATGCCAATATAAGGAATCTTTCATTGGTGAACAATTATTTTCCATGTTCACTGGGGACAGGACAAGAACAAATGAGCTTAAAAGAGAAAAGTATGTTTGATAAAAGGAAAACAAGTATAATTATGTAGATAGTTAAATGCTGAAAACAGTGACCCAAGGAAGCTATGGAAACTCATTTTGTGCTTAAGCAAAGGGAGGAAGAGTTAGGGCCTGGATGTTGAAGTTCATGAGGTCTGCGTGAATTTGTTGGATGTCCACAACTTTGTTTCTACTAACAACCTAGAAAACATAGAATCACAGGACCAGAGAAAACTAGCACTGGAAGGTAACTGATTTTTTTTCCTGACAGAAGAACTAACTTCAGTTGTGTGTTTTCAATCAATAGTTTATCTAAACTCTTCCTAAAGTCCTCCAGCAATCTGAATCCTGCAAGCTCCTTATGCAAGCCAGTCTTAAGTTCATGCTTTTAAACCAGAGTAAGTATCAATGCCTACAGAAACAGCCTCTATGACAGTATCTGAAGCCAAGTGAGGTAAAACAGAGACATGGAATGGAGGAAATGTTGCTATCAGCAACTTCTGATGTTATTTTTTATGCAATTGGTACTTTAGAAATGTTTGATAGCAAAAATTATTGGCATATTTTCCTCAATCCTTATTTCGCTGTATCATAAATCACATACAAGGGAATAATTTAATCAGCATAAAAATGTAGAAACCTAATTTAGAGTCTGATCAAGCTCATTACAACAGACAGGACTCATAGTGAGTTGGCAGACTGGCCAGGCTGTGTGTGTAATTGGCTGGTATAGGCTACCCTGCAAACCAAGCCTCCTAAAAGGGACACAGAAATGTAACTTTCTGCAAGACCACACCATTTTTAAAAGCTTACTATGCTTTTCCAATTCTGTTGCCACTTGAGAGCAATGAACTCCCATTAGTAGAAGATGAAACAAAAAATAACACTGAGGAAAAAATATGAACAAAACCCATTTATTTTTAAAATATGCTAACTTCACTCAGTATAATTTGTGCTACACAATTGACAAAGACAAGCGTCAGTAGCATATGGATTTGGTCATTTGTGTTGGTGTTTGCTTTTTTGTGCTGATGACAAAAACCATACATCTGCTTAAAACAGATGCACTGTAATACTGCCTTTAACTAAATTCTGTACTGTGTGCCTGTAGATGGAAGAGCCAATAAGCAAAACTGCCCCTTTTCATATTTCATAGCATCAAAGGGATTTTCTTTCCACAGTGTAATTTTTTAAAATGCATATCGTAAGGCACAATGCTGTGACAAACATTGATCATATAAGTAACTTTCCTGATACAAAGTACAAAATACAAATATTAATACCATATGTGCTAATGCAAATTTTAAAAGCAGATGTTTTCTTCAACAACTTTTAAAAGTAAAATTGTATTCTACAAAGCTGACTGTTTACATGTATACACCTGCATTTTAGTAATCTCTTTTTTAATTTACTTTCAATTCACTAAAAATAACCAAAATAACCCCAAAATCTCAAAAAATACTATTCAGCTACTTAAAGGAAGAAACAGTGTTACATATCCAGTGGTTCCTTTATTCCCTAACCTACAGCCAGCCAGACAGAAGTGGGCAGAAGAAACAAAGCCAGGAAACATTTAGACCATATGTTTTCTCAGGTTATTGTGAAACGACCTCAAAATGCTTTTACACAAATATTTCAGCCCTGCCATACAAATGTTGTCTATACATAAATATGATTCACCTTTCAAAACTCTATGATAACCAGGGACAACATTCTTACTGAGGTTTAATAGTCACCAATAGTATTTTCAAATTCTGGCAGAAACTCATTCTAGTACAAGAGCACTCGATGCTATTAAAAAAAAAAGGACTTAAAGTAGATTGGGGTTTTTTACTTTTATTAAAAATGCATTTTTTACTTTTATTAAAAATTTTTTTCCAATCTTCATGAATGCTAAATCCATGGCTTCCATTTTGGGAAGCTCAGGAAATCTCAATTGCAAAGCATACACAGAGTATGCTTTTAGCAAGGATAATGCAACCATCTTTTCTTAGGCTAAAATAGAGAATATGTGCTGTGAAGCACAAATGTTCCTGTTTAATGGATGCATGGCTGACCATAGTTAGATCTGGAGGTATATATACCATACACTCTTTCAGAGCCAATATATGGGATGCCAGATTTTTAGAGGCCTGGTCTAGCCTCCGAATCTGCACCAATCCTACATGTTGAATCCCATAAAGCTCACTCATTGACTTCTCTAATCCATTCCAATATCCATAAACTTCCTGGTGCCTAAATAAACTGATAGTTCTGAGTACAAAAAAATATATGTTAAACACAGTATATTTGAGTATTTATTAAAAAATAAAATAAATAAATAAGAAGCAACAAGTACTCCTGGACTTCCTTTGCAAAGCTAATCATTCTGCAAGACCTTTATATTAGAGTCTTTATTTTGAGGTATCATTAACTCATATTTGCTTTAATAATGTCTTCTAGAAGATCTTTCCCATTTGAAACTGCATCCATTTTTCTTCTTATCCTCCAAAATGAGCAACTGATAATGCTGTCCAAGATTTTAAGAGCAGAAAGCTGAGATCTCAAGTTTACCCAGTGTTTACACAGCCACTATGGTTCACACTGATGCATCTTTATGAAGTCTAAAGAAATCAAAGCAACTTAGAAGTTTTAAGCAGTGAGGTGATTAGATTGTATAAACACAGATGATTTTTAACCTAGGCAACTTTTAACCTAAACTGAGTAGACAATATATATCTATATTCTGGCAAGCAAGCATCCAAGAGGCATGCTTTTCTCTGACTATCAAATTTTCATTCATCTTTTGTTACATCCTTAAACTATAGGAGAGAATGTCTTCTGATATTTGAAGAAAGAGTAGATAAGGAATAGAAGACAGTAAATTTGCATCCATTAAAAAAAAAAAATAAACAATCAGAAAGCTCTTTCCTTAAGCTTTGAAGGATGTGTTTTGCTTCATTGAAATAAAGTTGAAAGAGCACAATATCATTATAAGCTATCTGTTCTCTCTCTAGCCCCAGGAGACAGAGGATGAAGAGGAAACTCAGATGATCATATATTTTGAGGCCAGAAGGCAAAGCTATGATCATCCAAAAAAGGCATGCTGAAAAAAAACCTGCCATGTGAAATTTATTATAGCCTTTATTCTCAAAAAATAAATAATGAAAATTCTTCTTTAGAGTCTCCACATATTCTAAATGTCATAGTTATTCTGGGGTAGATGAAAGTACCTAGCTAAAAGGAAAGCAATATAGTTTTGTTTTCTTTTGTTTGCTTTTTTATTTTCTTTTGTTTGTTCCTGGTGAGGAGAACCAGCTATCACTTTTTGACATATCCAAAAAATTGTTTAAATGCAAAGCACTATGAAAAAGAAAGATGTTTACTAAGAACATTTTCTTAACAATAAGAAATCTACTGAGGGCTCTTTTCATATTGTCCTGGTTACCCTACCACAGGGAAAACTTGTCTACAGTTAAGCATGTGTATTAATATTGGAAATGATGGGGATAAAACCTTAATAAATCCTTGGGAATCAAGCAAAGAAAAAGAACTTACTGTCTGGGGGTTTTTGTTTGTTTTTTTTGTTATATAGTTATGAGAAAGCCTTTTTCTTTCTTCCTTTTAATATCCGCTGTGAGATGAGCTAAAAAGACATGACTATTATAAAATATTCTTCTTATAGACATAGCAGCTCCTTAGAGGTTATCTCCCAGGTGGCAGAAGATCAGCTTTAGGTTAGATTGCCCTTTTGAAAAAGAAATGTCATTCAACGTTGTTATCTTAGAATTAAAAGTAATTTATTTCCTTAAAAAAATTATGATTCAGTTATAAAAGGAAAAGTAATAATATGCTGGATTTAGGTATTACTTCACCTATGCTGTAAGATCCCAGTATTTGGAATAAATTAATTAATTCTGCTTTTGGTCTTATTTTTTCACTAATTTAAAAATAAATTCTTTGTGATAGATTGCAGAATTATTAAAGATAAAAAAACATTAATTTCTTCCGTGAATTATTAATATTACAACTATTTTATGAACAGTTTGAATGTCACCAAGGACCTCTATAATTTATTAATGAGCAAGTTTAATGGTAAAAGTCTTAATGTCAATGATACAAGAAACTTCAACTGATATTATAGTTTAAGACTTGTTAGTGAACTTACAAGATAAAAAAAAGTAAAGGTTTATTTGACATATATAAGACTACACTGTATTCCTCCTATTCTGTGTTGGGTAAGATACAGAGTGTTTTAGCTGAAGTGATATTAAAGGGGACATGCTCACTTGGGACAATCAAAGAACTGCAGACAGAATTACTACTATGATCATAAGTGGTTTTGGAATGAAAATCAAAATAAATTGTGGTCTATAACCACAAGAGTTACTACATTTTTGATCATGTGATAGACTTCCTTCACCTGAAGTGTGATTTTTTCCAGCAGAGATGAGATCATGCCCAGTAACAGGGAGAGGACTACCTTTGACCTCTGATCATTGACATTCATTCACCTTTGACATTTCTGATAACCACATATTAGTTTACTCATGTCACCATTAAAAAGGTGAGACTTCGGGTGAAGAATCTGTTTACAACAAAAATCTAATTGCAAACCAGAAATTGCAATTAGAACCAGCTCAGTAATCTCAGCATGTGTAATTATATTATGAATTTTTGTGCATTAGTATATTGGGTTTCTATGGCCAGGTTTTGGTAGTGGCGGGGGCTACAGGGGTGGCTTCTGTGAGAAGATGCTGAAAGACTTCTCTGTGTCCAGTAGAGTCAATGCCAGCCAGGTGCAAGATGGATGCACTCCTGGCCAAAGCTGGGCAAATCAGAAATGATGGTAACACTCTGTGATAACAGATTTAAGAAGGAGAAGAAAAATAAAAGGTTATTGCACAGATGTAATGGTGACCAGGGAAGAGTGAAGTGAGAATATGTGAGAGAAACAGCCCTACAGACACCAAGGTCAGCGGAAAAGGAGAGAAGGAGGTGCTCCAGGCACTGGAGCTGGGATGACCCTGCAGCCCATGGTGCAGCCCATGGTGAGGCAGCTGTGCCCCTGCAGCACATGGAGGTCCATGGGGGAGCAAAGAACCACCTGCAGCCCCTGGAGGAGCTGGAACCCACAATGGAGGAGGCACATGCCTGAAAGGAGGCTGTGAGCCCATGGGGCAGGGTCCTGGTAGGGATCTGCAGACTCAAGGAAAGAGGAGCCCTCACTGGAGCAGGGGTGCTGGTAGGACTTGTGACCCTGTGGGGGACCCACACAGAAACAGGCTGTGCCTAAATGACTGCTCCCTGTGCAAGAGTGATCCATTGCAGCAGTTCATAGAAAATTGTTGCTCTGGGATGGACTCAAGCTGGAGAAGTTCATAGAGAATTGTCTCCTGTGGGTGGGACTCCACACTGGAGCAGGGGAAGGACTCATCTCCCTGAACAGCAGGAGAAATTACTTGACTTATGAGCTGACTGTAGCCTTCCTTCCTCACCTTCCTGCACTGCTGGGGAGGAAGGAGCAATATCTGAGAAGGAGGGAAGGTGGAGGGGGAAGGTGTTTTTAAGGTCTGTCTTAACTTTTTATTACCCTGCTTTGATTTTGTTACCAGTAAATTTATTTAATATGTCTAATTTGAGTCTAGTTTTTGACTGTGATGGTATTTGATGAATGATCTCTCTCTGTTCTTATTTCAACTCATAAACCCTTCATTATATTTTCTATCCCCTGCCTAGCAGGGGAGAAGAGTGATAAAGAGGTTTTGGTAGGTTCCAGGCGTCCAGCCAGGGCCACCTACTACAAGTGGAAACAGCTAAAGGAAGTCCTAGCACTTATTGCCTCTCTCTTGTCCACCTTTTCTTGGGAGCTGGAGGGGAAAGGACTTATAAACCTTAGATTCATTCAAGATTAGTACATATAGAACCTCTCTAGCTGGCGGTGTAACTGCATTGAGATAGCTTGTGAGAAGGTGAGTGAGCATACACATGATGAGTGCACAGGCATGCTGAATCTTTCCCACCAAGAATAATGGAGTAGGTAATCACATTCAGCTTTTCTAATTTGACTTGCTTTAAATATCTTACTTTCCTGTCTCAATATATAAAATAGATATATTTTGCAATTCAGTCCTTTGGAAGGGCATTGTATATTTTTTCTCTTTTTAATAAATTTAACAGAACTGAATACGTAAGCCATTGATTTTCACTTGATATCATGTGTTATAAGTATGGTCTGAAGTTTTCTTGTCTCATTCCTTCATGTTTTGTCTCTTAAAGGTTACTTTTTGCTCATGTTTGCACTTCCTATCTGTATTCTAGACTATGGTTATTAAACTCATTTACAGGACAGATCTTTTGGAAATGTTAGCCTATGATTGATGTAGACCATTGAACATTTTTTAATTTCATGTTTATTGCTTCAGGATAGTGGTTAACAAGTTATTTCACAAGCTGATTCCAGTATGGCACAACATTTCAATGAACAAAATATCATTGCCAAGCCCTATCTTGTTTTGAATATACATTTGTGAGTTTTAAATGTCTGGAGTTGATTATCAGATAACCTAAAATGCTGGCAGACTGCCCTGTATCATATAGACAAGTTTTCCACTTTCCCTGTGCTAATCCCTTGCATAGCTGCTTCCATATTAGGAACTTAATTATCCCTTCTGCTTCCCATTTCCATCTTTGCACTTGCAGTTACTTTAAATATAATGAATGTAATGGTGATGAACAACAGAACTGTTTGACTAAGTGCCCACCTATGAATTTCAACACTTGAACAGAAAATTAGGGAAATGAAGGCTACTGTCTTGAATGCCTTATCCATCAAAAGTAAACAGTGGCATACAGAAAGGCTTCTGTCCTATCTTTTATAGAATATATTTCTTCTGTTTACTTGAATGTATCTCATGTGAATACTGCATAGAAATCAGTGATATCAAGGACTTTGATAGGTAAAATAAAAAATATGTAATTTTAGTGTTTCCTTTTTTATTTTCAGTGAATTATGTTAAATAGAGATATTTAAGTAAATGTATCTATTAAACTTACATCTGTGCTAATTGGCCTCACAGGCTGTGTGATGGGGCAGGTCACACAGTCATCTGCATTTAGCTCAGTTTTGAAATTTGCTTTGATATTTACTTTTATGCTTCAGGTTCTGTGATTAAACAGAAATGAGGAATGATTGCTATAGATGACTACTCAGTTGTCTGGGCTACAATGCTGCCACTTCTGCATCATGACCTCTAACTAATTTCCCCTATCACTTTTTCTCCTCATTTGTTCAGAGCAGTCAATACTAACCCCCAGATATTTCCAAATACCCACATTTTTCACCCTGTTCAGCTACTGCTCCCTCACCAGAGGGATGATTTAAGAAAATGGAAATCACCACAATTTAATCACCACAATATAACTGTGAAAGGTGTTGGAGTTTCTACTAGCATTAGATATTGAGCCTATTTCGATGGTAGTGGGATAAATTTATATCAGCCTATCCTAGATATACACCCCTGTACATACAGGTTCGTTGTGTACAGCAGTTACTCAGCTGGGTTCCTCTTATAGTCAAGCAAGGGAAACTATCCCTTTTGGATATAATTTATCTTATTCTAGATTGAGATCCCCATATCTAGCACCATTCACTTAAGAGTAAGACTACATGATCCTTGTGGGCCCCTTACAACTCAGAATATTCTGTGATTCTGTGAAATTAGTTGGGATTTACAAATACTTATTTCTTATAAGAGGACAATCAATTTTTAGACCAGGTATAGATGTTAAACATTCAGTGAAGAAATCAGATGTATATGTTTGTGTCTGCTAAGAGAATGAGATAATCCTACTCTGTCCAGATCCTCAGAGATACAAAATTCAAGTAATTATATAGGGTGGATGAATTTCAGATTAATTTAGTCCCCCTTAAAAGGTGACAAGACAATAACATCAGAGTGATTAAGATTCTGTTGCTCATTTCCAAAGACAGGAAACTATCAGGAGCCTCATAGGCAGGTAATTACAGATTTACTATACAATCTTCCTGGCTTTCTCATTTTCTTTTTAGTAGAGCTAAAAATGATTTGATTTTGATTCAATTCATGCACATTTGCATGTCTAGGAAAGTTCCCTGTCTGACCTTCCAGGAGCCACATCAACAAGTCATGCTTAGTTTGAGTTGCATTACCATCTTGACCCTGGATTTCCCACAGCAGAGTCTCAGATGACTGGATCCTTAAAACAACTTAATCTTAGTGCAGTAACTAAATAACAAAATAGCAGCTCAAGCTGGTGCCTCTGAGGAGGGATCCCAAACGAAGGAAGCCCTGGGCTCTTATACCCTGCCAGTGTAAATGCAGGAAGTGTCCGGTTACCTGGCCGGGCCACAGGTCCCCAGGCCCTTGGCTGTGCAATGGGTTGGCAGTTCTGGCCTCTTGGCTCAGGCTCTCACCACATATAGCTCATCTAAGTTTGCCCACTGAGCTGTGTATTCCAAACGTATTCCTCAACAATGCAAGGCAGATGTCCAAATTATGTCCACACTATTAATATCATTGCACTGAATACGGTCCTTTTTCAGGATGCCCTGAGTCTACAAGTTGGTCATATTGTGAACAAGGTGAACATGTTTGGTCTTCTGGGCAGTCTGAACTCAGCCTGGACATTTGCTACCAAACCCAACTGATTTTATGCCTCCAACATTCCACTGATTAAATTCAGAAGCCTTTGTGATAGGACCTTGTTTGTCCAAGGTCTACAAGAAAGAAGAGAAGAGAAGAGAAGAGAAGAGAAGAGAAGAGAAGAGAAGAGAAGAGAAGAGAAGAGAAGAGAAGAGAAGAGAAGAGAAGAAGAAAGAGAAAGAAAGAAAGAAAGAAAGAAAGAAAAAGAAAGAGAGAGAGAGAGAAAGAAAGAAAGAAAGAAAGAAAGAAAGAAAGAAAGAAAGAAAGAAAGAAAGAAAGAAAGAAAGAAAGAGAGAAAGAAAGAAAGAAAGAAAGAAAGAAAGAAAGAAAGAAAGAAAGAAAGAAAGAAAGAAAGAAAGAAAGAAAGAGAGAAAGAAAGAGAGAAAGAAAGAGAGAAAGAAAGAGAGAAAGAAAGAGAGAAAGAAAGAAAGAAAGAAAGAAAGAAAGAAAGAAAGAAAGAAAGAAAGAAAGAAAGAAAGAAAGAAAGAAAGAAAGAAAGAAAGAAAGAAAGAAAGAAAGAAAGAAAGAAAGAAAGAAAGAAAGAAAGAAAGAAAGAAAGAAAGAAAGAAAGAAAGAAAGAAAGAAAGAAAAGAAAGAAAGAAAAGAAAGAGAAAAAAAATTTGGTCATTGGGAACACTCCCTGGTCCATCTGAAACTGTTTTATCCTCTTTTAATGGTAGCAGGGCCAGCTCAGAAAGAGTTCTATGTTCCCACATCCATGAAGCAAAGCTGAGGGCTGCAAACCTCTGTGTGTCTGCTCCATATGGCACTGAAAATGGAGCCAGGCAGTTAAGACTTCTTATGAAAGACAGAGTGAAGACATCTAAAACACAAACACTTAGTCACTTTGTAAAAAGTGAGGAAGCCATCCTGACTAGAACTAGGAAAGACTCAGGAAAATTTAAAGAAAAGTCTGCAGAGATGAGCAAAATGATGAAAATGGATTCACTGACTATTTAATCATCGCTAAAGACATCCTTTGTTCTGCCACTCTACTTTTCCACTTTCAGAAAATGCGTGATTTTTCTTCATTTGCATTGGAATTTATCTTCTGATTTATGGTAATAAAACTAGAACTCTTGATGAAGTATTTAAAATCCTTGAATAAGTCATTATGATATTTCTTTTTATTTTTTATTTCTTAAATGATCTTCACAACTGACTGCAACTGGAATCCAATAATTTATTTTTTAGACATTATCTTCCATTGTGAAGTCAGTAAACTCTTTAGATTCTGTTTAGCAATGAATTCTGTAAGACAAACATGGAAAAGTCTAGTTTAAATGGTTCTCTGAAAGACTGAATTATTAGCACCTACAGTAAATGTCTTAAAACTGATTTGTAAGAAGAAACTTTTCACTGTTAAACAATATTTAATTTCCTATGGTATCACCAATCTTGTCTTCCTTCTACTATGTTTGGCTGATTCTATGAAAACCATGACTATTATTATAATTTTTTAAACCCTTTCAGATAAACGGTCATTATTACAGGATTATAGATGTTGACATATTGATTGGTGATTTTCATTTGACCATGTGACTTTTTCTTTCCACATTCAACACTTGAATTTATTTTATGAAATCAAGATATTATTTTGCCTCTCCTGACTACATTGTACTCAGAACTCAGGCAGAAAAAACTGCTCTATATTTTTTGTATTCTGGATAGCTACTCAGCCACCAACTTTGTTTTGAGGCAGGATTAGCATCTATTCTATATCTTAGTATTCAGACAAAACTGGTCTTCAATCAGAAACCTGTCATTAAAAAGGAAAAATATTACTGAGAAAAATGACCAATTCCAAATGAATTTAAACCACATTGGTTACATAGTAGATTATTTGGAACAAAACCAGTTGCTTTTGACAGGACTATTTTTTACTGTGAGCAACAACATAGCCAAATCTATACTGAATTACCATTTTGTTTTGAGGTATATACCTGAATCTCACAAACTTCAAAAAGTAAGGAAAACTCAAGTTTCTAGCTTTTAGTTGCTAATAAAGCCTTCATCTACCCAAATTATTTCCAGACTAGTAAAATCTGGAACCTTCAAAGATTCTGTAATCCAAGCACCAGATATCCACCATGTGTTTAAGACAGATGGTTAGTAGGGCAGCTACAACAGTTGATTAAATAGGCAGCAATATTAAAATAATTCCAAATATGGCTTTTAGGGAAAGATCCATACTCTGGTATTCAATTTAGATTATCACATTTATCTACATAATCGCTGGCCAAAGCTGTTGATATGACCCAGTTTTGCATGTAGATCCTTCCAGATGGATATTGTCAGTAATACATTCTTAATCCGATTCTTAATCTGTGGTAAATGGTTAGAATTAAATTCTCTGATCGATGTAAAGGTCTTGTTTGAGTTCCATGAAGCATGTTTGTCTTCTCACATAAAAAGGTTAATGTGAATAAAAGATCCGTATACTCTCAGGGAAACTGCAGAACCTTTGTTGGATTTCTGTTTGAATAAATCCATACCCGGTTCTCAGCACTGTAAACGTGGCTTTAGTGAAAATTGCATGCATAATTCTGCCAACCCATACTAAGCCATATCCTGTATAGAATCTGAATACCTTTTATATAAAACACAAAGAACAAAAAATTTATTCAGTTTTTGAAGCTTTGTGGCTCATTTTTACTTGGAACAGCCCAAGTCTACTGATTTTGCTGCCACTTGCAACACCAAGCATCAGCACTCTGGTGGAAATTAAACCCCAGAAGGAGGTGTTTGATTGTCATTCCACCCTGTTAGTGGTCAAACTAGAGAGGAGATTATTAAAATTCTGATCATAATGGCATTTTGCATCTGTCTGTCTTTCCCATTACCCCCCCCCACCTCAGCAAAAGAGTTAAGTGATCAAAGAGGTGGAGAAGAAGTGCTAGGTATTTCTTTATATATCCCACCTGCGTCACTTAGTGCTTCCTGTGAGGTAGAAGTGCTCAAATGTCATCTTTCACCCAACTGCTGATGATTTTTTTGTTTTCAATTCTTACCCCATGCAAAATATTCATGACTTTGAGGGACATTACATCTATGGATACTGCAGAAACTTCCTATTCATTTTATCTTTATCTAGCTCCTCTTTATGTTTATGTCACTAATATTTTATTTGGTTGATGCTTCGTTTCTACAGGCAACAAGAATCTGGATGGCAGTGTTTTCTGTTTCCTGATAAAACAATAGGTACAGCTGTGCATCACCAGCATATGTCAGGCATTTAAGCCTGTAGTATTTTATAATACCACTGGCTGGTTTAGCACATATGTTGGACAGGGAAGAGAAAAAACTCTACCTTTTTGAACCTGTAGAAGATAAAAAGACTTCTGCTTGTTGAGTATTGTCACACCTGGGATTTATGTAAAAGAAAGGAATATAATCCTGAATGATCCGTTCTTTCAATTCCTTCTGAATAGTTGATATAATATTGCAGCGCCCCATGGAAGACAGTGTTACACAAAGTGAATAGATACAGCAGGACCAGTATGAATGCCTTTGCTCTGTCTTTGGCTAGGAAGAGATAATCTCTGAGGAAGAATGTCTCTCTCTCTGTATTAAAATTTCTGAATGTGTGAAATGGCATAAGGCAAATGCTGAAGGAGATAGTAGAAACTATTATCAAGACACTTAGGCATGACCAGTGAATGAAAGACAGAATACTTAAGCATCAGCTCCAGTAAGTGCAGAATGTCTGTGCTGCTGTTCAGAGTGTACTAAATATCTTTTCTGCTTATTTGTTTACAGTTTCCTGACCAAGTAAAGGCATTCTCAAAAAAATTGTAATCCAAACTAAAACAACCCACTGCCCCCTAACAAAAAGAGCAAACCTTCCTAAATTATGCATTTGTCACCCAGCAGTCTGAATTTATTAGTGATGGTCTCCCAGTCACTTGACTGTCTAAAAGGTATTCTATTTTATGCAAAGCATTAATTCCCCAACTGGGAATTCATGACTGGTGTCAGGCAACACCAGAAATAAATGCTAAACTCCTCTTTTTGACATGTGTCATCTACACTGCTTCATATCTGTAACCATCTGTAACCCAGAGTTACATCTCATGACAAAATAATAATAATGAGAAAATGGAGGACAGGGGTGCAACTATCAAGCAACTTTGAATTTTTTTGGTAATATTTCACTATAATCATTCAATAGTCATATTCTACATCTAATGAACTTAACAGCTCATCAGAGAGACACTCAGAATTATGTTTGTTTTCTTCCTGAGACATTTTCTTGCCTTGTCTGGAGCTTCACCTGAAATTTCCATGGCTCATAAAAGCAATGCCTCTGAAAAGTGTCTCTATACAGCTTTTCCTCTATGATCCTTCACAAAACAGGACATTCTTGTCAGACTAATGTGAAGGTCACTGATTTGAATTAGAGACTGTCCTGGTTTTAAATGGGATGGAGTTAATTTTTTTTCTTTTTGCATGTTTCAATATTATTCATTCATTATACAGATTCACCTCAGACAGACCATGCTATTTACAGCTTTTAAAGAAGTACTGGTTAAAGGGCTTAAGGTACAATGTACACATATTTAGGCCAGGTTTTTTATGATTTTGGAGAATAACAATTGGATCTGTGAGCTCAAATCAAAATTCTTGCATTTCAAACAATGACATAAATGACATGAAATGGGAATAGGGACCTGCTTCATGTCAGTGATATTTCATGTTTATTCAAAGAAGTTGTTGCTGCTTGCATTTTGCCATTTTTAGTTTTCTCATGTGCATAGCACTTTGTGACTATAGAAACAGCAAAGAAAACTGCTCTGTTAGTTTGAAACCTGTTATTCAGATATTTTATTCTTTTTCTTTTTTTCAGTTTTTATTTCCCCCATGATGTTGCTTCTTTCCTTGAATCTCTGGACTGAAGCCTTGAAAGCTGGCACTAGAAGGGTTTTATTATATTAGTGCAATGTTATTTTAGGAAGGAAGGAGAGGAAAGCCTTCTTCAGCTATGCTTTAAATGTCCAGAATAGCAAAATCAGACTTCTTCTTGGCAAAATTTGCTTTCTCATCTGAGTCCATGAGCAAGCATAATCCCCTGCTCACAGTTAGTGGAAGTGGAGATGGGAAGAACAGATGGGGTGTAGGAGACAGGGGGGCCAAAACTGTGCCACAATGCAGCATGCCAAGCAGCAATTTGGTCTTCCCCATGAACTGCTAATTAGCAAACAATTAAAACAGCAATATTCACAGTGGTGTCAGTAATCTCACAGTTATGGGAATTATCTCATGATCTAGTAAGATTAAATGAGAATTTTGCTGCTAACTATTTTATCCTATTTGAAAAAATTGCCCTATTCAATAAATCTTTCAAGATGTTTTTTTGTTTTTTTGCTTAGGGAGGACTGTGAGTGTACACATCACTTTGCAAAACACGCTGAGTGACTAATGCATGCCTCAAAGAATTTGCAATGGATTTAAAAGAGGTATGCAAAACAACTGTTCAGAAAATAGATGGGGTAATCTTAAAGACAAAGAAAAAACTAGAAAAAGAGAAAATATAAGACAGATAGGCAAATAAATATTTGCTAATGAGTTCTGGTAGAGTATCACCAGTAGTATTGTATAAGGCATTGCTGAGGCAGAAGCAATCATGTCTGACCTGGGAGCTGTGCTTCACTGTGGTGCTCTGTGATGAGCAGCTCCTGTGGCTAGCAGGGTGGATGGACACCTGCAGGTATCTCATACCTTTTCCCTATGCCCAGTCATGAAATAACAGAGGAGACTATTCTGAAATGAAATGCAGCCTCTAGACAGCACAGCTGTGCTGTGCCATTGCCACTGGTTTCAATTCTTCAACCATTAATTGCAGCTTCAAAATCACTGGGGCAAAGATTTCCAGCAGCCCTGCACTGATAACTGACTCTAAACACAAATCCCTATGGCTCCTGCCCAAAATTGCCTGTATGAATCTGGAAGCTCCAAGATTGCAGCTTCTTTAAAGCACCTGGATTTCCTGCTGTGGAAATAAGAACTTGGATGTATTTTGAACCTCTATTAATGATGGCATCAAAGTTTATCTCTTCATGGCAAGAAGTAAAATATGCTCTAGAGTTGGTTGCTCTGGAGCTGCTGCACAGCAGCCCTGGGAAATTACCACTGCAGACACATTTCCATATTTTAGGCACACTTGTAAGAAGGACCAGGTTGAGGATTTAAATATTCTGGTAGCACTTTCACTGGGAAGATTTTCTCTGATTCTACAGGCACAGAGCATACAGGCATGCTGAACCCAGGTCTTTCTAACAAATCCTGCCAACTTCTAATTGAACACTTGACTTGTTTACATCTATCCAAGATCACAAAAACTTGTCAGCATATTAGAACATCAAAGTAACATCTATTTTGCACAGAAATTGAAAGATGTAAGAAAAAGAAGATCTTGTCCAATGCCTGTTGAGTTAGGATAAATATTCTTTAAAGCATCCATTAATTTCAGGTTACTTAGGGTTCAGCTAATCACTGAACTGATCTGTTTATGTTATATTTTACACAGCAATAGTTATAGAAATATAGGTTACAAAAAATTATCTGCATTTTTGACATGGAAGACTGCACGTAGAATGAAATAGACATTCTGTTTATTTTTGTGTATGTAATATTCTATGCCAGATTTAGGTTTTGCTATGTTTAAATACTGCATTTTGGATTCACTTTAAACTGCCAGTGAAGGAAGAGGGGAAGAGCAATACATCTCTGGATTGATTTAGTCTGTCTGTATTTTAATACAAGTGTTGAAGTAGGTGCTACTCCAAACCAAACCCATTTATTCCATATGAAACACATCTATTTGTGTAAATTAGTCAGCAACTTTTTGTTCTAATTGAATACACTGAGAAGTCTTCTGGGGCAGCATTACTTCTCTGCAGTACCTGTTTAGTGAAGCAAGGCAGCTTGTATTGAGCATTCTGGAACTGGGTCTCTGTGCTAACCATAACAGGAAATGATGGGATTTAATTAGAATTAAATGTTAATTACTCAATAATATTGAGGAAAAAATCATCTGTAGTACTTAAGCTTGTTAGTTATGTAAAAGTCATAAAGGAGGTCTACTTATTAAGAGATTTAATTAAGTAAACAGGTCTTCATGCCAAAGTCAGCTTTCCAGTCTTATGGAACAACAGCCCAATGATTCTGCTGGGTGTATTTAACTTGTTTGTTGTTCAGTTTCAAGTCTCTGCTCAGCAAAGAAGTCAAGAATGTGCCTAAGCACCAAAGAGATTTAATCTAATTCATTAAGACTTAAATTTAGGTCCATGATAAATATCCTATGAAAACAAGAACTAAATGGTACAACCAGTGTGGTGTTTAACAGCTGTGGAAGCAATTCAGCCTTAATTTTAAGTTGCTTCATTCATATATATTTCAAATTGGTGAAAGAACATATTATCTAATTAAAAAAACTTATATAGCTTCACCATTGCAGTGTCTGAGAACCTCATCATCTTGAATATATCTCTCAGGGAGTAGCATTAATTCTGTTGTAGAGCGAAGACAGTGTAGAGATGAAGTAAAGGTAAATGCACGTCTTGCTCATTTGGAAGAAGTCATACTTGAGTCTTACATGCCAAACATTCTTCTAGAGGATTTTGCAAAAATTAAGAGCTGAAAAAGAAATTCACAAAAGCCATTATGTTAGTCAGCATGAGTAGCTAATGAAGGAATGACATTTACTGATTATACATTGAAATGCAGTTTCTGAGGAGACAATATTACCATTGCCTTGATATACTCAATGAAACCAACTAAATTCTGCAGCCTTGAAGAAGTCAGAATATTTCACAGTGGCTGAGGAACTGTCATGGGAGACTGGATTCAAACTGGGGATCTTTGAATTCAAACAAGGGTTGGGATTTAAATTTCATTTAACTCCAATGAGAATGTAATCATATGGTTAAAGGAATGAGGAAGATACACCTAACTCCACTTGCCTTCAGAAACTCAGTTTCAAAGTGAGGTCCTACCAGGAATAGGGAAATCCTAGTATTTGAAACAGAGAAGCTACCAGTTTTATGGAGATTTTTTGGGGGGCTGGGGATGTCAGCCAAAATAGAAAAATTTGGGAACCTCACTAATAGAGGAAACACACACACAGAAGTTCCAGTCTTGGAAAGCTAAAGAATTAGACAACAGTAAAGCTTTTTGAATGTAAAATAATTATTAAAAATTGCATTTTATTAGTCTAACCTTGAGTGACTATGTAGATTTTCCAGTTCTTAGTTTGCTAACCAAATCCCTGGTTGTTTCCAAGGTAATCTACAGAGATTAATCCATTGAAGAAGATATCAAAATGAGACAAAAGCTAAATGCTGAGTGTTTCAGACTACAATAAAAAGTCAACATAGAAATTTTAATACCCTCCTGGTTGTCAGGAATGAAGAGATGCAGTGAAAATATTGATTTTTACTGAGAGGTCCATTAAAAAGGGAGAGTATTACAATTTTAGTTTATATTTCCTTACAAAAAAAAGTGCGTCTTGGGGAGACTAAATATGCCAAGGCTATTAAATAATAAAACTACTAGACAAGTTTTTATCCCTCAGAGAGTTTCACAACAAAAAACAGAAGTTGGATCTTACAATTCTTTCATCAGTAAGGCTCTTCTGTTTCAGAAGTGCAAGCATAATGTCTCTGCTTTGTGTATATTAGGGGAAAAAGCAAACAATACTAGTGTACCTGATTTTCTGTCTCAAATTAAGCTAAACCATGTCACACGTTCTGTGTGGACAGCGTTACCTGTACATTACAAGATTCTGCATCTGTGGCTTAATCAGAAAAACTGGCTTAATCCTGCCCTTATTTATATGAAGAATAACTTTTCAGCCCTGCTTCTATTATATTCAAGTTGACAGCGCTTATAGCTGCTTATTTTCCCTGAATGGTTAAAATATGTCAAGTGAATAAACATTCTATTGTTTCCTTTACAGTTATATCACAGGAAATAATAGACACAATTGGGGTACTTTTACTTATTTTTACATACCTCTTTTCATAGTTCTATGAAATCATGACTGTGTTTGCTTCAGCTTTTAAATAAATAAACAATACACCTTGAGTACTAGTGATGCTGAGGATGTGCATCAGTGTTGCCACCAGCACAGTGTACAGGTTTTTCAGGCACTTTGGTTCCTCTTCAGGATAGCCTCTCACTCACCCACAAGCTGATTTCTTCTACCAGACTAGACTATCTTACTCTAGTCCTGACATCCTGTCATGTTAGAGCTCATTTTTCCAGTAAGTTCCTTTTAATTTTCAAAACATAACTACAGTGCAGAACTACTTGGAAATGTGTTCCAGTATGAAGGAAGAAGGTTGTTTAAAATCCCAGCATCCAAGTTGTTCTGTCACTTTTGCATTATTCCTTGCAGTCAAAATAATTGAAACACAGGGTTGACATCTACCTTTTTATTGGTGTGTTGTATGAATTTTTATGTTTTCTTCTACACATTCCATAGATTCTCACTCTTGCTTTCACTTGTGAAGCAGCAGAAAATACTTTGAATATTGGGAGGAATACTTGCTATTTTTACCTCCCTGGAAATTAATAACACCATGTGGGTTCTTTCATTTTCACTATACTTTCTCCTTATTTTTGTATTAGGAATATTCACACAAACTCCAAATCAGTATAAATAATTTAAATGGTACCACTATCATGAATAATGATATTGGGATAGAAAAATAATTCCACTGACATCTGGAAGCCAGTATCAGTGGAATTACTATGGTAACTTTCCCTTTGGTGAAAGACTAAATACACCAAAAATACAACATCATGTTTAAAAAATCCACTTACAAATAGGGGTGGGTGTGTGTAAACTGTGATGCTTAATAATCTCTCTTGATCTTCACTTTCACCTGTTTAACTAAAAATTAAAATCCATATGCAAGATTAATTGAAAATAGCTTAGCTAAGTGAATCTTTTAAAACTACTATAATGTTTTCAATATTTTTCTTTGAAAATTTCAGTAGTATTTCTACAAGGAAGTGATTGAAATTCACATCTTAAAGGTGGAAAGAGTGGAGATCAGAAAGGTTAAAAGCCTACCAGATGTAGTAGAGTTCATTGATGGTCAACCTAGAAGTGGAATCTATAGCTCATATTTGCTATCCCTGTACAATTCTCTGCTGGAAGAGAGCTTCCTACCAGAAGAAAATCTCAAACCTCCCCCAAAACTTATCCACCAATATCCTCCACCCTAAACTCCTATGACTCTCTAGAAATTATTTCTGGTCCTAGACTTTATTTATCTTAAGTCTTTAAGAATGAACAACTGAAGGAGTTTGCAAAATAAGAATGAATATTATCCCAGGACTGGAAATTAACAAATAAATACATAAGAACAAATATTTATGTGAATTGCCATTAAGAATATTAAATTTTTATGAAGCTTGAGTTAAAAAAGTAAGGAAGAAGATGAAATGTGATCAGGAGAGCTCTCTGTTTGCCCTAGGACAAAAAAAAAAAAAAAGACAGACATATTACTAAAAAAAGAAAGAACTGCATCAGGAAATAATGAGTTTGAAAAAATTGCTGAGGATGAAGAGAGAAAGTATATAATGAAACAGTAAGCAGGAAACCCCTTAAAAGTTCTGTTGGATTCTAGTTTCCTCATAGGACCTGAATCAAATGTTTTTAAGCTTCAATTTCATTCACAACAGTGAAATTTTTACAGGAAGTCTGTACTGCAGGAGTAGTGCATCCATGCCTGACATGTGAAGGTACCACAGCTATCTCCAGAATAAATGGTAGGATGTGGAAAATTCTGTGTGCTCATAGTGACTTCTAGTGATTATTTAGCATTGTCCTCCAGAGTCCAAAGGGTACTTGGGCCTATGAAACACTTCATCTTCAAGGACTGAAAATTTTTATTTGATAACACTCTTGAAATCCTTGTGATATTTTCATGAATTAAGGGTATCAAAGTTCTTAGAAGCGCATGCTACAGGTGTTGCCTTTAGAATATTTCACAGTACATCTTGCTATCTTCCAGTTTCTCTTCTCCCATCCCTGAAATGACATTGTGAGTACTCCCATACCTTTCCTTTCAAGTGCTGTGGAGAGGGAAGAGTAATGGTACTCCTGTTCAGTGCCTCATGCTCTGCAGGCTACACCATCAGTGCTCTAAACAATACACTTATGGAGTGTAACATACTAAGTAAAGAATTTATTAAATGCAAATAAGGAAATGTGGTAGAATCCAGTGTCTATACTGATGCTTATTCCATCTTAATAATCATTATTATTATGAAAACATTTTTTTAGTTCAGTTTTAGTCTGAAAATATATTTATCTTGTGTTACTCCATCACATTTCTATGCTACTCACATTTGCCATATCTGTCAGAATTCTATTCGCATTTCCTGACATTTTCCATCATTATGCAATGAAACCATGTGATGAAAAATTGCACAGGAAATTAATTTAACTAATTTAGTAGTTTTAGCACTACAGCCTAAGTCAGATTTGAAGGACATGTAGATTCAGGGGTTCGTTTTTGTATCCTCCTTTAACTATTTTAATAATTTGATAAGCAATTTTGGCATATCGAAAGGGCAAAAAATGTACTAGTGTATGCCTTATAACATGGTCATGCCTTTCATGAAGTCCTGAAATATAGATGGTAAAGAATAAAATAGTACCTTTTTTAAGACATGCTAAGTAAATACATCTATCACTACAGAATATCCCTACTTGGAAGTATACTATAGGTAATACCAATATGATTTCTGAATGAATCTGAGGTACTAATTCCTGTGATTATCTGATGAATGTATTAGTGTAAATTCTGAACATTCAGATGTATTAATATGGTAAACAGTTTAAAGAATTTACTCATATTTCACATGTACATCTTTGTTTAAAAAATCAATATAAAATGAAAGTAGGTAAGGCTTTATCAAATACTTCTAATTCTTTCTGCTGCTTATTCAAGAAATACTGGCAGAATAGTACTTTTACTTTATGTGACCTTTCAGATATGAAATTGGGAAAAAAAAAGAAATTGATAAGCATTCAAAAATTTGTACTACTGTCATAAAAGTTTCTTAGTATCAAAATATAAATTGAAATTATGTTAATATATTGATCCTCTTGTGGTCATTTCCAATGCTCTTTTATACAGTCCTTCTCCTATATACAGAAATAGATATTTGTAAAATGATATCAATACATATATACATATGGCATGTGTACCCACACATTTATTTTCAAAAAGCGAAACACTGAGCCAGAGAAAGAGAGCAGGAAAGCCAGAGTGTATTTACATTGTGTGATGAAAAGTTCAATTATGATAAAATTAATAATGCCTGGGTTTTTGTAAGATGTTTCAATATGTTTAAAAATATATATATTTTTTTAATCTTTGTGACATAAATGTGCACTAAAACAAGCTTATGATAATAAAGCTACCAATTAATACATAGTAGTGCTCAAAATCAACATAATGATTGCCATGGCAGAGAAATCTATGGATAAAATAAGGAAAATTAGAATGTGTTCAGTGTTTTGAAGGAATCATTTATGAGACTCCTCTACCTGGGTACTTAGACATGATGATTCACACACTCTGTATGTAAATCATTCACCTTATTTTATCTCTCTTCAAGACATTCCTTACCACAGGATGCAAGGGGCTCTTCCAGGACCTGTTAGCTTCTGCAGGACCAGGAGATATGAAAGGCAGCCTAAGTCAATGGGACGTCTCTGTGCTCTCAAAATCTTAGACTTGTATACTCAGTGGTTTAGCTCAGTTTTTATTGTGCATCACAAAGGTTCTGATTCATGAGGAGCAGAACTTCGTAATATCTTTTTTGGAAAAGCAGGTCCCAGCAGCAGAAATATTGGACTAGGAATTAAAAGACCAGGGTGTTTTTTGGTTTTTTTTTCACATCTGCCACATCTACCAGTTTTCTCATAATACATTTCATTATACCAGATGTAGAAAGACTTCCTTTAGCCTTGTACTACAGTTAATAAATGTGAATAGACACTTTAGTAATAAGTTAATCTCATTCTAGTATAGCATGTTAAATACATGGGGTTGAATCATGCCTTTCACTTTTCTACAGTCAGTTTTTTTCTATCAAGAATTAAAATTATATATAGTATTAACCATGGTATAGATGACTACTTTATAACTATAAAGTAATAAGAGATTAATTCTAATTTGAGATTTGTTTGCCTCGTTTTTCTGTGAAATGGGATAGTTATATCCCCTTCCTGCTTTTCTTTGTCCATGCTAATTTATCTATGCAAACTGCCCTTTGACATTTATGGTAGCAGCATCCCACAAAAAGCAAGACTAACATGGACTAATATCTCAAAAATTATTGCAAGTCAGGCCATTGCTCAGTGTGTCATATTATATGAAAGTAAAACATAAAATTACAAATAATTCAAACTATTTTGTTTGCTATTTATTTTGTTCAGTCTATATTTTGTCCACTATTTATGTATGATTACCAAATAATATGGGTTTTTATATAAAGTATTTCAACATTTTCATACTCAGAAAGAAAATTTGTGTAAATTATATTTAACAATATTAAGATCAGAATTTTGTTTATATTGACATTAATAGTTGGGCAGTTGTGCCTGTAATATTATTTTACAATATTTCATGCATTTTGCTTAAATTACACAGATAAAATTAAGATTACCTTACTGTTTAAGATACATGTTCTCTATAATGCAAAATCTTATGCAGACTACATCTTGAATGAAAAATAAATATGACTAATTCTAATGCCAGTGGTCTGAAATCCTCATTAGGAATGGGGAAAGGGTGAGCCAGGAAGACATCCTTGCATCTTCCCATAGAGGGATTTCTAACTTAAGAAAAAATAAAGCAGAGACTTACAAGATAGATGAAGGCATTTAAAGATGGATGTAACTGATACATCATCCACCCCACTCAGGTTAGTTTTTAAACAGTGACTGCCAGGTACTGCTTTTAAAATGTTGGGGAAAGGTTCTGCATTATGGTATTATAATTGTAAATAGAACCAGCTGATAAAACTGGTTGTCTATAAATTAAGGCAGCCTTAAGCTAGTTTTTTCTGATTAAGCCACAAATGCAGAATATTTTTATGTGTGGATAACATTGTTCACACAGAGCAGGTGACATGATTTAGCTTAACTTCAGCCTCAAAATCAGGTACATTCATATTATTTGCTTTTTCCACTAATATATACAAAGCTGAGACAATATGCTTTCATTTCTGAAACTGAAGAGCCTCACTGATGAAAGAAATTTGCAAATCCAACTTCTGGAACTGTTTTGTGTAGTGAACCTCTCTGAGGAATATTAACTTGTCTAGTAGTTTTATTATTTAATAGACTTGGCATTCAGAGTCTTCCCCAGTGGCACTTTTTTTTTTTGTATGGAAATATAAACTAAAATTGTAATACTCTCCCTTTTTAATGGACCTCTCAGCAAAAATCAATGTTTTCACTTCCTCTTTTTGTATAGTTATATGACTGTACAGTAAGCAAGAAATCTAAGTGGAAGGGAAGAGAACTGGATCCTCTCCAAAGAAATTCAGTGCCTCATGAGCAAAATTACATAGTACTTTAAAGAGTTACTTTATTATCTTGTATTCTCATCAGTATTTATCTTAACTAATTGGAATTCAGGTTCTCCAGGGACAGGGAATATTTTTTGATTCATTGTGACAGAGGAGGATCCTGACCTCTCTTAGCATACCTCAGTGCTATATCAGTATATGTAACACTGTATATATGTATACTACATTGTAGCATATGTAACCTCCGCAAAAAACAGAGAGACATCATGTGAATACTTTGTGTCTATTTATGTATATTAAGAAAAATTTTTCAAAGTGTTTTCTGATGATTACACTTCTTTTAAACAACCTCAAATTTCTCCAGTTATCCTCACAAAGTTCTTTATGGCATTTTAATAGATATTACTGATACAATATTACTGATATTACTATTACTTGCATCATAAGAGTACTTATGATGCAAAACATACACTTAGCTTCCTTTAAAATACAAAGAAATAAATCCTTTTCATTTTGAAAGTCTTTGTCTTCATTTGCCTTTTAAGCTTTGTAACATCTAAGAACATCATTCTTGTCCCAGTCAATAAGTTGGTAAACCAAAACTGCAATCCTTTGCTAAGCCTACATAAGAAAATCAAGTTTCAGTCAGTCACCTAAAGTTTCCCTCCTCTGTCACCATTGGTCTCCAAACAGATTATCACCTCAGTAATTGAGATTGAATCTGTTTTACACCATTTGCTTTCTTCATTTATCCTTTAATGTAAAATCACTATCTCATCTCTGAATATGTGTAATTACAATTGTTAAGTGTAGATAATATGCCACACACTCAAATCTACATCAGTAGATCTACATTACTCCGCCCATTTTTTTATGTTTAGCCAAATAACGCTGATCAATAAGAGCCAGCAACCACTGTGAGAAATTCAGAGCTGTTTCACAGAGACAAGATTCAAGTACAGTTGGATACTTCCATATTGTTATAACTCTTTGTTTATTAAAAAAATTACAAAATATCTTTACTTTTTTTCTCAAACTTAAAAATATTGAATAATTTAGAGCAATTTAATAACATACTAAAAGTTTAAGGATGTAGAATCTTTCCTTATTGTATTTCAGCTATATCTTTTGCCTTGTTTCCCAAACTCCCTAACCTGCTGAGTTTTATTTTGCCCTGTTTTCTTCCAAACTAGGTTAGTGTGTTTTTAGGGTTTAAATTCATGGGATGACTTATTGAGTATAACAGACCTTCTTCAGCTGACCATCAACTCATTCAATTATGCTCAGAACTTTTATTTCTGCATTTAAAATTATGATTTAAAGAAACTGAAAGAGCTGCTTCTATTTCCCAGGGTCTTGAGATCCCCCCTGTCTCTACAGCTTTGCTAATCCAGTCTGGGTTATCCTGAAGTACACTTCTTTCTTAGGTCTGCTTGACTGGTGCCTGTTTATATCCTTCTCCAAGTTTAGGTTTCTTTCTGTATCTGGAGGGAACATCTAAGACAGTTTTGACTTCTAAATGTTACCTAAAATTTCTGGTTGTTCACAGATCTTAAAATTTCTTCCTACTGCTCTTTAAGAAAGAAATTACAACACTGAGAGGAATAGTGAGCAAATTTTGCTGCCCAAATGTGAAAAGAAAAAGGCCCAGTTTTTTTTCTAACACTCTTCCCATGACCATCTTCTTTTCAATATCAAAATAAATGCTCCCTTCTTGGCAAATTAGACACATTGGTATTTTTTTACTGATCTTTTCCACAATTTCCTCATTCCTCTAAAATGATAAGCTTGACGAAGCAACACGTTTTCTTTCTAAGGCCTGTTATTTGATGGCTTATCTTATTGGTTTTCCTATGGTTCCAAGTCAGATAGCTTTAGTCTCTCTTTTTAGAGTTACTGAACAATGCTAAGTAACAACCCAAATCAATAGGAAGAAGATGGTAGGAATTATGGAACATTGGTATCTTAGGGCATCAAGGTGAAATCAGTCAAAAAATAATGGTTTTGGCAACAATAAACCATGTGCTGTACCATAATAACCTTTTTTGCATACTCCAAACTATAGTTGCTACGCAGGTACTGTCTGTTGGGCAGATCCTGACCTCTGGTCCATAAGGACACTCCTACAAGTGCTGTCCTGAGCTTACCCCGAGATAATGGGAGTGAGTTCAGCACTTGTATCCAAAGGGAAGGTAAAGAGCTCCTATCCTAAAATAATTGTCAAAGAACAGCAGTCCCTCTCTCTCTTCTACAACCAGATGACACCTGTACATTTGACGCATACATTTTAGATGAGTAACATTTTTAATGAAGCCCATGTGGAAAGCTAAATATATATGGAAATAATTTGATACTTCTTTCTACGGTTTTATCATATGTTTTAGTACTAACATGATATTTTATATTTCCAACTTGGTTGGTGATTCCACAAGCAAAACAGAGGTGCTTGTTAGATGGAAGAAAAATTAGCACAAAAGCTTTTAATCCTTCAGAATTTATATATTTAAGTTAATAATTTGTGGCTCCTTAATCTGTAAATCTGCATAAAGGATTCTTTTATTTTTTTTTCCTACAGAGACACATCTCTTTTCTCTTCAATGCAGTCCCAGCTCCATAAACTTGATTAAAGACAGTGTAAGGATTGCTCTTAAAAAAACAAGATAATTTCAGAAAAAATCCAAAGCCAAAGCATTAAAGACTTATTTAATTCTGTTAAAAACCCAAATCTGATGTTGAATTAAATGAATAGTTTTTGCTTCTCACTTACTTGGAACAACTAAATTTTCATGGAATTGAATTGCTGTAACAGTATTTTTATTTATACTTTAAGTAACTACACTTTAATAAACTAAGCTTTATTAATTGCATTTTTTCATTAACACTGTGTATTTCAACAAAATGCACATCAACGATAAAGAGAAGTTCAAGGAAAAAGAACCCTTATTTCCTTTTTTATATTTAAGTGAAATACAGCCTACTGAGACAGAAATGGAAGTAGGGGTTTTTTGTTGCTGCTTTCAGACCTATCATATTTTTAGGGAACAGATACCCAAGATAATTATTTCTCATGTTCTGAATTTTGTTATTTTTGCTTCCAAAAACAAGTTCCAGGCTTAAATTTTAGTCAAAACTGTGGAGGGTTCAGTTCCTTCAATACAGATTCATCTTGGGAGACTAAAATTACTGCAATTTTAGTTGCGAGTATATTATGTCTACCACTATCATCTAGCCAGCAAGGAACAAAACCTTAAAAATAAGACCAACTGAATTTAATGTTTGTCCCAAATCATAGCCAAGCAAGAGACATAACACTATGCTAAACTGCTATCATCTGGACATTTCCCCTCAAGTCAGTGAGACATAAATGCTACAATTTAGATATGTACTAAAGTATCTTGTTAAAGGAAGGCTTATATATATGTAAGGCATTTTTAGTGTATTAAAAATGTTTATACTTTACCACCTTTAGCAACTTGCAACCATCCTGATGTAATTAATTGAGAAAAAAATTTGACATCCTAAGTTTTGAAATATTCTGTGATAAGCTTGCAAGTATTGAAGTGAATTATGTATAGTTTGTCTTTGGAAAGTGCTAGAGCTGACCAAGGGCAATTTAATTTAAGCATACATTAATATACTTTAAATTATCCTTGAACTCTAACTGCAACAATTTCAAGAATGCTTTTAGAATTTCATTATCAGCAAACAGGCAGGTGCAGTAGCAAGGGGGAAAACCTGATTAATTCTACTGAATATGTGAGAAGTTAGCTTCCACTTGCAATTGACTGTGGTACAGAAAATGGCCTCTCAAAATCCTGCTTTCTCCTTTCAGTTTCACACACATCTCTAAGAAATATTCAGCCAATCCAAAGATATAAACTAGTTAAATGCTGCTGGCTCAAAATATGATAAAAGTTTGGGCATTAAAGCCCAAAGTGGGCACAATGATGTCAAAGCCAGCCATGTAATTATGTTTTCACAATGCATTGCACTTACTAAAAACACCCAAAGTTCTTGAAATTAGCTTGTGTAGTTCAAACATATCTGGTATATAAAGAATCTATACTGAAATAAATAATTGTATATATTTTCCCATTTACTTAAATAGTTAATATAAACATCACCATCTACTGGCAGAACAAAATATGTAGCAGCGTTCAAAAGCTTGTAGGATCAATAAAGGTAAATACTCAAATTGATTCCAATTTACAAAGCTCTTAAAAATCTGCAGAAATACTGTTAACTTCATGGTGCCTGACAACAGCCCAGGTTGTTGTATAGAGTTAGAGGTGACTTCCTGAGCAGCTTCACACACTTCTCTAAAATTGCTCCATGTGATAAAGATGCTCATCTTCAATAAAAAATGATCTTAATTTGAATTTGAATTAAACTGCATACTCACTATGATCTCTGATCCATATGAAAAGAGCTTCATTTTATTGTTGTAGTCTGTGTTTATAGTGGCAGTGTTTGCAAAGGGTTTCTCATATCAGTGTGAGCTTTTATTATTTTCTGGTTTGGATATTTTTTTATTAGAAAATATACCTTAAATTTTCATTTTGAAATATTACTGAGAAAGTATTTCTCCTATTTTCTCAAAAGTGAGGCTGGTTGGCATTTTAATGGAAATAGTAGTAAAATGTTAACAGAGAGATAGCCTGGGTTTTTATTTGCCTTTTTGTATGAGTCCTTATTATGCTCTTTTGTGTGTTCAGGTTTTTTGAGTAATCCTGAAGGCTAAGTTTTAGTAATTTTGATAAAAGCTTAGAGTTTCTTGTTCTCAGTTGCCTTCAGGAACTGAAGCTTTAAGTAAAAGATTAAATGGTGCAAGACTTGTCATCAAATTTTAGACTTTGCAAGACTCAGATTGCAGAAATAAAATCTTGACCTGATTTGAGCTGAGACAAGTGAAATAGTTCTGAATAGAAAGATATTGAGAGGAAAAAAATATCAGAATATTACCACAGTTTGGATAACAGGAGATAAGAAAGAAACAAATGAAAAAAAGTAAAATTGAGAACATAGTAACAGGGGAATGGAAATACTGTATGTGGAAAATAGAGATAACAAAGTATTTAGAGGAAAAGATCAATAACCTAGGAGATATGAAAATGTCCTCGCCCAAAGAAAAAAAGACAAACCAGGGAGGGCAATCTAATGAAAGTCAGGGAAGAGCAGAGCATTGAGGTAAAAGTACTTATGGGCCCAGAAAGACTGGGAAGTAAAAATAAGCCAGATGATTAGAAATTTGGCCAGAATTTACAGGTCTTTGACAATTTGAGTGAGATCCTTCTAAATAGAGGAAACAGTTGGGAAGGAATATTTGAAATAATGTAGGAGAAAGACAGTACTGCAGCTTGTTCAGGCATTATTATAGGCTGGGATCTTCCAGCTGTTTTAATATCCTAAACTGATTGTTGCATCTCAGAAGACATCCTAGCAAAGAGTAGGAATTGCTGTTGCTGACTATACCACCTGACACCACAGTGCCCATCAGGCAGATCTATTGGAAGATAGGTAGCCAAAAAAAATCTGTGTTTTATACAGACCTAATATTATGAAGGAAGTTGGATATGGTTTCTTCAAGGACAGTAACACAAGCAGCAGTTGTTTGCACTGTGGCATGGCCTGTAGGCAAGGAGTGAGCTGGAAGTAAAAGCCTTTGCAAATGTATGTAAAAAACATTACAAGAGTTCAGAAAGGATGAGAGACTGAAAAATCAAAGTTGAGTTGTTTGTTTTTCCTATATGCCATTAATCAACCTTAAATTGCAGGGCCACTTTTTCACAAAACCTTGCTTTAATGCTTTTAAACACAGAACACACAGCCTACATTGAGGGAAGATAATAAGCAGAGTGAAATGCCTATGGCTTGGAATTTGCCTTAAGGTGATATTGTAAGGCTTTGGTACAGAGCAGATTTTTGCATCTCTAAGACCTCACTTATTTTTCTATGTGGTTGGATATACAGTGTCCTCATCTGCTCCCTCAGCCCCCTGCTCCCAAGTCATTCTTTTGGTAAGCATCTCTATTTTTTTCTGCTTTAGCCAGAGAGGCATTTTGGAACAGGTTTTTCCTGACAACTACATTAATATTAAATGGCCCAAGGTCAGTCTGTCTTGTGGGACTGACCAAGTCACCACTAGGATTTTTGGCAACAATTTCTGCAAATGGTTTCACAACACTCAATAAAAAGATAGAAAAATTATCACCCTATTTAAAAAACAAACAAACAAACAAAACTTTCACCCACATTTTATTTTTTCCAAACAAATCAACGATTCTATATTGCACAAAACTTTGAAAATTATCATCTATCAATTAGCTACTAATGCCATCTTGGTTTTTCTTTTTTTTACAAAAAAAAAACCTTGGACCTTTTTTTACCAAAAAAAAAAAAAAAAAAAAAGCTTGGACACAGCTTGCTTAAGCTATTTGGCTATTAGAATTTGATCCAAAACAAGATAGTTAAGACATTTAGCTGTCTGACTTTATAGGTCATTAATACGACCAAGGATATCACAGGCTGTCACCCTAGAATTCTGCTTACAGAGAGTGGTGACAAATAGGCATTTTTAGAGTTCAATTCATCTGAACTGGTTTAGATTTCTAAGTCATGTTTAGATGAATCGTGCCCCACAAGTGTCTGTTTCTCTTCCCTGACTATAAAATTCACCCTGCTGTCTAGCTCAGACAAATACATCCATATTAAGGAAGGATGTTTCAAGTTAGGTGAGATTAATCTCAGACATGGAGGTTAAAGATTAGCTTTTATAGTATAAAAGTGGTTTACAATGTAGTCAGGGATCATAGCATGACTTTCCAATGTATTTAAGTGCCCTGGCACTTTTGAAAACCTCACCCTCTGTCTATCTACAAGCTTTGGTACTTAAATATTTCTACCAAGTTTTCCCATAGAAATTTCCCATGCAAATATTCTCCCAGAAAGGTCAAATGAATTTCCTTATACTTAAAACCAAAGTAAAGGAAAAATCCTACCACACACACAAAAAAATGTAAGAGTCTGAAGAGCTGTGCTTCCATTCCTAGCCATATCACAAGATGTTCATAGTCTTTTAGGATCAAAGGGTTGTCCAAAAATCCAAAAGCTTTGAATTTCTTTCTGATTGCAATCCTCTCTAAAACAAACTGAGAAATGTGTTCCATGATAAATTTTCTTTTTTTGTGCCTACAATTTTCCAATCCTAAAGCTAACCAACAGTCCTCCAAAATCTGTAAGAAGTGGGACAAAGGCAATATTATGTATTTCAGGTGATAACATATTTGCATTTGCTGATATAGCACAGAAGTGCAAACAAACAAAACAATATCTATTTTAGTTGCATAATAAATATGTTTTTTATTCCAAAAAATATGTTTCAGATGATAAAAATATTGCCTTGCAAGCCCATATCAATACTTGTTTGAATAGCAGCATATGCATGTTGTATAATCAGTCCTAAACATGTTTTGAAAGCAATTAAAATACCTTTGTGGGTTGTGGGGGGGAGTGCTTCTTTGTTTTGTTTTTAAAGACTGAAATTTCTTGTAGTCTTGCCAGGAAAATATCCATAGTATGACTGAAAGATGCCTCATTTCCTTAGTACATCTGGCAAAAAAGCAGATAGATGAGTCAAGTGACTACCCTGCACTTTTCCTGATGCTGGGTTCTCTGGAAGCTCCTTAGATGCTGTAGACTTTGAGACTCCTTTACCAATATTAATCAACCAGCATGCTGATTGGAAGGCACAGGAAGGGCTACTCCAGATGTCTCTATTGATTCTAATACTCAGCCATCATCATTTCTCATAACACAATGCCATTTTAAAATTGTTTTGTACTACATAAAGTTTAAAATTAAATTGTAAATGTGACATTGCTCTGCTCATTCTCCTAGCTGCAGTTATAGTAAATTTACCATACAGTGCGTAACAGGAAATATTAGTAATGTCCAAACATTGACTGACATTACTGTCAGCTGTGTGTCATTAATACTCTTATTAAGTGCTATGAGAGGTTGGCTGAATAGTCATTAATGGCCTTCAAAGACTCAAATTCTAAAAAAAACTGTCTGCTTTTACACCATTTTTTCAACAGCAAATATGTATCTATGGAGCTGAAAGACTGTAATTTATCTGCAAGGGAGAATAGCAGTTATCAAAAGTAACATATACCACTGTTAGACTGGGGGCTTTGACATAAAATTTTCTATGTTTTAATGGGAATGACATCTATAAAACTGAGTGTGATAGGACACTCAGAACCCATAAATTCTTAAGATAAGACTTTCAACATTTGACATCATTTTCTAGAAGAGCTTGGCTATTTCTGACAGATTCTCACAACACGTATGGATGTGCAGGTTATGACTTGCACAACATTAAAGAGCTCCTCTGTTATAAAAAGAATAAAGGGGTTGATGATTAATTACCAGTAGTCACCTGCTGTATTACTATCTGGATGAGAACATTAATATGAAAATAATCACTGCAGTCTTCTGAATAAAGTAACCATAAAATGCATGAAATCAGACATGCGCAGAGCGAATCAGCAGTAGAAATATATGTGTATTGGCTTTGTGAGGCATGTGATCAAAGGATGATCTGCACAGAGCCAGCAGCTCAGCAGAGCATGAAACATGGAAGACAGAAGAAGCCAAATGTGCACAGAGCTAAGAATGACTAAGGAGTTAAAACCTGAAGAAACAGAAAGCCAAATTGTACCATTCCCATAAAGGTGTAACCACCTGTCAATTGTGCTTTGTCTGCTGAGATTCCTTCAACGACTTTAAAAAACAATCAAATAAAAATAGTCAAAATGAGCTAATGTGTTAATTGCTGTGGGAATAGAGGCTAGGGCTACAATCATTGCAGAGAAAGATGAGAAGCAAATTTTGTAGCTACAAGAACTCTGTGCAATCTTTTTCTTCAGTTCCAACTTGCTTAATAACTGAATACTGAAAGCTGGCCCTTAAGCTACAGAAAGTGGTTCTCTTGGCTGATACATTTCTCTCCAGTTGAGTTGCAAACTATTTAAAATTTTCCCTTTCTTCTGCACTATTATGTTTTCAGCCACATTTTGCACATGGGACAAAAGTAGCAAGTAATCACATCCACTCTGTTGAAAAGCAAGTTCATGTTATGAGCAAAGTCCAATGCTGTGAGTGCCACCCAGTTAATGGATATTCTGAATTCTATTTTCACCTTTTGTGTAGAGGGTACTTACAGTATTGTTAAAAATAGTTTTTAACTATTTAACTCTAAGCAAGAGCTGAATTCAGTTTTGACAGCAAATCTATGCTGAATTATGTCAGAGGAAAACAGATTGGGTAGGTCTTATTCAATTTCTGATGTCCAGATCTCCAGTTACTTACACAGGTTTGAGTTTTCAGCAGAGTTTAATTGACTTTTGATCAAATTCTTGAGAGGTTTGCATCTCCTAAGATAACAGAATTCATTCATGAAGTACTAAGGCATGTACTTAAGTTTTAAATCAAGCCATCTTCAGCAGAGCAGTCCACTGATAACTGGATTTCTGCTCATATGCAAAATTAAGCAAATGCTGAAATAACTCATATAGGAATTATACTACAAAGTCCTGACTGAAAACATGAAAAATAATTATAAATTTCTGGATAATTCTTGTACAACTATCTGCTTGATTTTCAAGACATTTAGGGCAAAACCCCTTAAAATCAGTGTGATATCACTGAGGAAAGTAGTTAAAATTATTTGTTCATCATGGTACTCTAAGATATCTTTGCAATTTAGACATCTGCAAATAGATGTCTGTATATTGATACTAAATTCAATCCTTTCTTCACAGAACTCATCAAGTCTGTCAATCCTTTATACACACACATACCTATATATATAAGTTTATATATATGTATAAACATCTGTTTTATCACATTAACACAATATAACATAAACATTGCCCAAGCACCCATCCCATATGGGCCATCCCACCATCCTATCTCCATAATAAAATGTAAATACCAGAAGCCAAGGTATGTCTAAGCCACTGAAAGGTGAAAGCTAAATCCTTCTTTAACAGAGGCAGAGAACAGTCATTCCCACTTTCAATGGAGACACCATTTTACAGAAATTAATCAAGCTACATCTGAATGGAAGGATCTTGGACAGTTTCCTAGATAATAAGGTTTAAAACAGAGCAAGACCCCAATTTACTTTGTCTTTAGCCATTTTGTTACAGAATTAAAAAAAAAAAAAGAGGTTTGGGAGGCTGAAGGTGGATACAGAGGTGGAAATACCAGGTAAAATATATGTTCTCACTACTTTTATCCATTATTTCTTTCAAAGAAAAAAGCATTTGTTTTCAGAAAAAGTGGGGTTTGATTTTCTTTTGATCCCTCCTCCAATATTTATAATTTTTTGCCTCAGATGCAGGTGGGATGAGCAGAAAGTTTGGAGATTTTCTGAATAAACTTGTCTTCACAAGAAAAAGGTATTTTTTCTGGCTAGAGTAGGACACTCAAACAATCATCCTCTCAGCCCCTCTGCTGATAAAGCTTGTATCTCTGAACTCCCAGAAGATTTGTTAATCTCCCACCATCATGTTCTTATTCTTTTGAGGTCATTCTATATAAGAGGTCAAAAACTGTGCAACTTGATGGGTGAGACCTGACTCTGACTTCCACTCCAACATTAAAACCACATGCTAGATGAAGTCTTAGACAAATTGTATGACCAGTGTTTGAAAGAAGAAATTGTAACATTAATGCAAGTCATGAAATTAAAGTTGTTGCCAATTAAGAAGTAAATAAGATTGAGAAGGAGAAACAAAATGGATTAAAAATAATTCATCAAGAAAGAGTTTAAAAATCAGAAGGACCCACTGTGTCAAAAGTTATCCCTCAAAAAGTACAAAGTAATATTTAGGCAAACACTTGCATACCAGATTAGAAGAATCATAGTATTAGAATAAATGTGCATTAATCTATCCCAAAATTCCAATTCTGCATAGGACTAAGTCCAAATACTGACTTACAGACATAGGTATACTTCTGGTCATGTCAGTCTGTTGAACCCAGTGAGTGGGATATTATCACCATGGCAAGCTCAGACAGTAATAATTAGAACTGAGAGTCTATATGGAAATGATACAAGTATATTTTAAAATGTATTTTGATTTTACAGGGTTTATACCATTTAGAATTTGTGTTCTATAGCTATTCAGGTGTTTACCTTTTTTTATGGACAGACATTAACAGAAAGATTGTGCTCCTGTCCAAAGTTCGAATTCTGGATGTGAAAAATTTCAGCTTGCACAGTCAGTCATATGGCTGAAAGCTGATACTTTGTTACCTTCCACACACTATTGATTTTTCTCTCTTATGGACTGTCTTCTAACTAATTAATATATTTATCTAACTGATTTGCAACCATTTATTTCACTGCTTAGATAGCAGCACATAAATAGTTCTGTCACAATAAATTGGACTTAACATAAACTTAGAATTAAATGTGAAGTGTTTACAGAATCAAAATTCAATAATTTTCCTTTGACAATAATTTATGAGAAAAAAGCAGGCAGAATATCTAAATTAAGATTATTTTAATTAAAAATACTTGACCCAAAAAATGGTCGATTTTTTGTGATCTACAAACAACTCAATAGAGAATTTAAATTGCAATTTTGAATGACTTTGAAGACTTACTCATGTGTTTGCAAATAGCATGGTACTAATAAAATTCTAGTAATAAATATAAATTATTATGCAGAACTTCTTTTTCAGTCTTATAAGTATACACGGTCTTATAAGTATACACAGTCTTATACATAAGTATACATATACACACACTAACATCTAGGAGGAAATGTATTTAGTGCTTTGGGAAGTAATTATGAATACATATTTTCTCATATGAGATTTTAATTAAAACACCTTAATTTTTATAAATCTTTGGGGGAAAAGAAACTAATAAAAATGGTGATAAACTTTTTTTTAATAGGATGAAGCTTTCAGAGCAAGTAAAAATCTCAAAGCTGAATTCTTCTCAGCATAGAAACCTGTCATGGAAGGAAAATTCTAAAAATTGTATGAATTTCCAGAGCTGTGAAATTATGTGGGCCAGTATGAACTGCAGTACATTTTTGTTTCCCAAATCAAATCACAGAGGTAGATTATTTTTGATTCATTTGTTTCACCATGAGCAGTGCTTCTTGGATCTTTCTATCACAGGGAAAATATGAAGTTAGTTAATTTCTATCAAAAAAGCTAGAGCTGTGAGTGGATATATATTTTTCTAGCAATTCAGACTGTCAATTTTAGCAAAGCAAAGAGAGGAAGCAGCAAGCTCATGTTCTGCCAAACGCACAACTGTAGCAAAGAACATGTACAAATATATATGCATATATTTGGGTAGGTGCATCTTCAGAGATGTGGCTTTTACATAGCCAGCCTGAAGCACTTCAGTGGAACATCACTTTCACTTCCTAAAGCCCAAGAAGCTTAAAAGGTTTCCTAAATTAGGCAGCCAAAATCATTAATCTCCTCAGAAAAATTTGGCAAACCACTGAATTCCTATTGACACAAGAACTAGGAGGTAGCAGACTCAATTAACAAAACCATTTCTCTCCTCTGATGGCTTTGCTCTTTCTCTCTGAAATCACTAGGGTAACACTGACTTTATTGCAGTCACAGAGAAAGAGCTAATGTTTCAGGATGGGAACAAACAGGTATTGATAAAATAAGGACTGAGTCAAGCCTGAGTCCAAATGGGAAATCATCCTGCTTGCAGGTTTGGGTGAGCTGCAGTCCTGCTCCTGATCCTGACACTGAGTCCAAGGCTAACCAAGGCTAGCCCTGGCTGCAGCACTCAGTGTACTCAGACCAGCAGTGAGAGAAGAAGAGGTTCATGTACTCACTTGCTCCTAGCCATGTCTCTGCTGGGGTAGGAGGGGGTCACTAAAAGAAGCAAGGTCTTACAAGGAAGTGTGATACCAATTAACTGTGGTGAGACTATACAGTCTCACCTCTGACTTTCCGTACCTTTAAGGTACGGCAGACAGCTGGATTAGTAATGGCTTTGTTAATTACTTTATGGAGAAGCAAATCAATGATTCTGATGTTCCTGTTGTTCATCAGATATTTTACAAAGATGCCCCCAAATAAAATAAAAGATCCTAACTTTGCAGGTTTTAGGGAATGATTGGACAAGAAAAATACAATTTGGTTTCCACAGACACATTCAGGACATTTTTCACTCACAGTACAGCTGATTTTCACACCTATTTACTGGCAAGCTGTGCTCTGCAAATAATCCCAGCAGGACAAGTAAGCTCCTATTTACTCTGCAAAAGCAAGGATGGCTGTGTTCGACCATTTTCATTCCATCACATCACCAGTTTTATGGTCTATCACCTTCACAGCATTTTGCTTTCACACTATACCTCACTATCTCAAACAAAACTTGAAAAAATACTTAAGCCCTGGGACTCAATAAGGTTTTTATCCCATTTGACACATCATTAAATCAGGTAGACTGTTGTCTAATGGGCATTTTCTCAAGACATATTTTCTTCACAAGTTCCTTGTCTTCAGCTCTTAAGCCCACCTAATGATTGAAGCATTTTTAGCCATACTTTGTATACTGTACCTTTCTAAATCAAATAATTGGATGAGACAATAAATAAATGTAATGGAAGAAAAAAAATGCTGAAAAGAAAATTATTGAAAAGTATTGAAAAGTTAATTGAAACCTATTTTTTGCTAGAAAGAAACCTCATATGCATGCTTGTCCTAACTCACTCACTTTTCCTTGGTTATTTTTTCTTTGTCTGTTACTTTAGTTTACCAAAGCATCCCTGCAAATACTGGGGGATTAAATTCTGATTAAAATGTAGAGCCAATGAAGACGGGGTTAAGTTAGATTCACTGCCTTTCCCCTGTCTAAATCTATATAAACCAGAAGAGTAGCACTCCCTGTGAGGCAACTCTGTCATGCTTAGCTTATTTAAGACTGATTATGTTTTTCAAACACAAGGGCTTTACAAAGGTTTAGCAAACTGAAAGAGAACTGTTCATTATTATTAAGCTAAATATGGATTTTCTGTGTTGGTAATAGTTTTTCTCCTCTCCCAGTCAGGATCTGGAGAACACAGAGTGCTGCTAGTGGGCAACACAGCTATGACCTCTGCTTTATAATGGTAATGTAAAGCATCACCCTGTCCCCGTACAAATTAACAGATGTAAAGTTAGCTAGCAGAGAGTTTTCTTTAATGAAGTAAAATATGTCATATTTTAATCAACAAAAATTAATAAAAATCAAGATAAAGTTGACAGAATTCAAAGTTAAGCAGTGTACTCTCATTGCAATCTGTGCATAATCAAAGTCCCTTAACTACATCTCTGACACATAGAAACTAATACTCACAACAAAAATATTCAAATAAAGAAGACTAATATTTGATTCAGAGTTCTATTGAACTTTCTTGTGTGTTTTTTTACACATGTTCCCATGCTTTTAAAAGCAAACCTGAATTTCTGAAGCTGCTCAGAAGTAGTTTCTTCCTGATTTAAGGAAGTGTTCAAACTTCATCTCTGTATTCATTGGACTGTGAGATAAAAGATTTTCAGCACCTCAGAAAATTAAGCTATACATTTTAGCATGTATATAATATCAAATATTAGATAATCAATTAGGAAAAAAAAATCCCTATCTCTTTTTGTGTAATGGTGTCTGTATGTCATGGGTGTAAGGTATTTGTGAGCATCTGTATGTAATCAGCTTTTCCACCTGCAAAGTGGGGATAATTATTCTTTCTTTGCAAGTATCATGAGGTTTAGCTTAATAATTTCTGGCAATTGGTGTGAGATGCTCTTAATGAATAACTACATATTGTAAGTGGTAAGCTTAATTATCCCACTATGACAGAAATCAATCACTAGTAAATCCTTTTCATTGGATAATGAGGTAATCTTAATTTTTTTGATTTCACTAAAGTAGTCACATTGCTACCATATGTTGGAAATCTATGAGACTACATTATAGATCACAGAATGTCCCTGTGCAGACTCCAAAGGACTGAAAGGAACTATAAAACAAATTATGCCAAGTTTTAATTATTTTGTAGTTGTTGTTGTTATGCTTCAATTTAAATCAATAATGTTACTCTTGAAGATAATTTATTATCCTAACTATGGCATAGAATAAGCCCACAACTCTCCTCATGACGTGCTGTTGTAATGTTGAGTAATTAATGAAGTGCTATCTTGAAATGACAAAACAAAAAAAGTTATTTTATACCCACAAACTTTATACTTGATTACAACAGTATTTTATCCATTGGTATGATTAAGATTCAGAATACGCCAGTTTTGGGGTTGAGTCCATTAAGCATCATATTTGTCAGTGATTTTTAAGTAGACACATAAGGACAGATATTTAAGTTATATGCAAGGAAGACAGCAAACAAAACTGATTTGTGAGGCCAAATACCTTTATACCTGAATGTGTACATCTCTCCTACACAGGCAATATACGGGCAGTTGTGTTTTATTCAAAATTCAATTTATTTATTCTACCACTCTCTGTTAATGACATGAAACATGCAACAGTATTGAGTGGTGTTTGTGGACAGCTGGACAAGCAAGCCTCTTCCAAGAGTGGAACATATACTTTCACAACATGGGAAATTCAAGCTTTCACATCATTAGTGGAGTTTTAGACCATATGCTGCTGAGCTCAAAGGTAGCCAGGCTGAGCTTTCTGTGTCAAACTCATTATCTCTCAAAACAAATGTAGTCTCATGGTTTCTGAAAACAGGAGATGAAAGTCTCAGCTTTCATCAGCTTTCAAAGCAGGACCTATAACAGTGCAGAACACTGTCTCTTTTTTTTAATCAACTTTTTTCCTACTGTATCAAGGATCTTTCAAGTTTCTCTCTCATTCTTGACATTTTATTGCCAACAGTTACATGTGTACAGCAGTTTTAATAGGAAGGAAAAATATCACTGGGAGGTGGTTACTTTGATTTGATTTGATTATGTAGTATTTTAATTTCTCCCTGCATTTTCTCAGGATAAAATAGTTAGTTACAAATTAAAGAAAATTTTAGATTTACACTGTTAATTGAATGTTTTTATAGGGAAGTGCAATGACCTAGGAAATGGAGAAGGATTTTTCACTTCCAAAACCAGGCATTTTTTCCTCCCCAACTCTCCTTTTGCTTTCTACTCTATAACTTGCTTGTCTTGTTTATTGAGTCTGATCCTTCCTATGTTTCTTTGTATTAGTTTTCTCTCTTGCTTTATTAATTGCACTATATTAACTCCACGGCTACGGTCAGTTCCACCTCAGAATACCAGGGACAAACCTAATTCTGCAAACAGCATTCCCCATAGGAACCATAAGCAGTTTTCAAGACTGTGATGTTTGTGTACAGAACTGAACAGCCAAATATTCCTTCCTGATAAATTCATGAGTTTTCTCTGTTCTTAATATAGTTGTTCTAATTCAGACTGCCATCCTTAACAGTGTAAGTCATCATTAATCACAGAAATATGAATTTCCTCATACTATGACTAAGTGGGCAAGCATAATCTTCTCAGGATTTTTTCAGATAATTTTACTGTTTTGATAGCCCTGAAACTTTATAGAGCACTTTAAACTGTATTAAAAATGATTTAACGAGACATAAACTTCTAAGTATCTGAGCCATCAAAGAAAGCAAGTCTTAGGAGCTGAAGTAGTTCAGTATTGTAAGAGCAGAATCATATATAATTATCTTCATATTCTGTGTCATACCATTCCTTCACAGGAAGCCTGGGACAGAGAATTGAATTTGACCTTCACAGACTCAGTCAAGAACTTGATGCCACTTGCTGGACATCTTCTAAATAAACATTTCTTTAATCCAGTCCAGACCATGTCCCGCATTTGCCAAGATTCTCAATTTCATTCATAAGCAAATTCTGTGCTAAACATGTATGGGCCAACTCCTTATGCTTAGCAGATTCTGTGTAATTCTGTGTCACAAGAGATTTTAAAGCATATTGGCTTTTTTGTTCTTTAGAGGTATGGCTGTGAATAATTTAATTTGTGAATATAAATGAAGGTGTTTGTCAAGGCTGTGTTTAACCAAGGTTGGATAATCTCCTCAAGTTTTTACTGTAATCAGTAGAAGGAGAAGCTCCTCCGGAGGATGTCAAAATAGGCACTTTTCTCTGTACTAAGCCTGCAAGGGGCCATGGAAGGTTAGATTTGCAAGGAATAGTAAATCTCATGAACAATTAAGACTAACTCTATGGTGAACTCTAAAATGCCAAGACAGAGTTCTTCTCCTTGTCCATTATTTAACTAGTGCAGTAACAGAATTCCAAAGAAAGATGGATGGATACAGCTATAGCTATACTGCAACACAAATTCCTTTGTCTAAAGCCAAACCTCAGCTTGATGTGAAGCCTTTCAGGATGCAGGATGCCTTTACATTTTTATAAAAGTGGTCTCACTGGAAGTCAGATAATGGTTTCTGCCTAAAAATTGCATATATTATATATATATATATATATATATATATATATATATATATATATATATATATGTGTATATATATATATATATAGAGAGAGAGAGAGAGAGAGAGAGAGATAATGCCTCTGTGTGTGTGATACTTTTTAACAAGCTTTTCTGTTTTTCTTGAACAATTCAACACCCAAAATAGAAAAAAGAAATTACTATTTCACCATGTGCATTTCCCATCTCCTATGAATCCTAAGCAATCAGACCTCCTGACAAAAACTCATGTTGAAAAGTAAAAGGAACAAATGATTTTGTTTTGGTGTTTCTAGAGTCCTCCATTGCAAATGCAGTATGTAAAGCAAAGTTAGTGATACCAGGCTGTTAATATACTTCAGTTCATAACTGAAACATAAAAAAAAGATAATTTTAATACAATAGCCAGTAAAACTTATCAGAGAAGGAGAGGGGCTGTGCATGATTTCAGCAAAGTAAAGGAGACAGATGTTCTGTGCAAAAGAGGGACACATAATCTACAGTGATTTCTGGAATCAGGACAATCATTGTTTAAGAGTGAGCTGGAGTCATAGACTGGTGCTGGTGCAGTAAATGACTGGCACTTGCTGTCTGCCTCCTGCCCAGTGGCTGGCCAGCACCTCAGCTCATGCCACCCAAGAGATGAAACAGCAGAACACTCCCAGGGCTGGTGTCAGGAGTCATGGCCAAAGATGCTTGTAAACATGCCTGGAAGTGGTCATCTGATTGCAATAGCAGCTTCCTCAGTTCCTGCTTCACACTCAGATTCCTTGGATGGAAAAGGATGACCTAAGCAGAGGTTGTCCTGGTTGCTATGAGTCTGGAAATCTGCACAGTGTGTTGCAAAAGTGAGGAATCAAGTGTGGCTTGTTGGCTGAATCAGATCATGTAACAGTGAATCCTCTCTAGCAGTGAGAAGACTAGCAATATGTCTGGTGAAAGTTGTCTCTAATACCTCAGATCTGATAATTTAGATTCATATACGAAAGGGATCTCTGGTCATCTCCTGATCCAACCCTTCCGCTCAGGGAAGCACCAGCCTCAAGGTTTGAGTAGTTTTCTTAGTGTTACAAACTCTTGAGTGTCAAATATGCATCATTTACAATTCATTCCATAGACAGAATGACTCTAGTAGAGATCTTTATTCAAGAGTCTCATTTCAGTCATCCATTCTTTGTATAGAAGTGTATCTGCTTGAAGATCTAGTTTTTCAATCAATAAAGCACTCTCTTGCTTCAAACTAGTACTTACAACCTTTCCACTACATAGATAAATATTTCAGAAGCTTTCTTTTACTTTTTAAAACTATTGTACAGAAGCCCACCGTGTGACTAGTAAAAGAAGGGTAAAATTAACAAGGCTTTAAATAACATGAAGTTATCCTTAATTTACGGTTCACAAAAGTAGTTATCCTAACTGTGCTTGGATGATCAAGGCAGCTTGATATGTAGGATTTGGATAGTGAAAGGTAGTGAACAGGGTCACCACTTTGTCAGCATACTTCACTTGGTTTATATAAATTACATCAGCTTTACAGCTTCAACTTTATAATTTTAGAAACTGATAGAATCAATATAAAGTTAATTAGTTTTCTCAAAAAAATTTCCACTTTCTAAGAAATTATACAGTGAGTATCTTTAAACATAGAACATTAGGGAGAAAGATTACTCTCTATCTGTCATAGAATCTCTTAAAAGCTTTGATCTAAAAGATCTTTGATTTTAAGGTTAAGGGAAAAAAAACAACTTTGCAATGAAATGGTACCATTTTATGATCTCTGACACATAACTGTCGTTTCATAGAGGATTTGTATAGAAAAGAAAAATGCTTTAAAATGCCATCACTAACTGGCTTCTGAAAGAACATAGATTTCAGGTTTGAACAACAAAATTGTTTTTCCACATATAAACATTTATTTAGGTCCTACTCCCACACAGAACTGACTCCTCCAATAAAGAGTATGACTCACACAATTGCTGGTGAAAGATATTGACTTTTCTTTCCAGAACAAGCATCAGACAAACATCAGAAACTACGAAGTTATTAACTATGATAGATCACAAACTAGTATCCACAGATCTCAGAATAGCTTCAGTTCAATTGTTACTGAGATCTTCACATCCTTTCTGAGTACAATACTGGGTTTTCAGGTTTTTTTTGTTTTTTTTTTTAATTATAGTAAACCCATTAATGTCATATGCTACCACAAAAGTTGCATTTTAAATACCCGGTATTGACTCATCTTAAATCTGAATTTATCACTTAAATGAAAATCAGACAAAAGCCACAAAATCTCTTTTTTTCTTAGGTAACTTCCAGAATCTTTTCTCCTACTTTTATTCTCTTTCATATTTTCTGAGACAAGAGTCTTTCTAGTGCTAATAATTTTCATTCCTTGTATCTCAGATATGTCCTTCCCTTTTCCCACACTATTCTTCTCACCAGCTTTGTCAAGAAGATACTTAGTCTTGAGCCTACCCCCAAAAGACCAAGGTCCTGAGATACCTCTTCCTATTCTCATAACATCTTGACTCATATCCTCTGATTTACTCTGCTATCACTCTGTCACAAATATTTGTGTTGAAAGAAGCTGCATCAAAATCAGCATGACCAGCAGATCAAAGAAGGTGACTACTCTTGTGAGACCCTATTTGTCCAGCCTGGGGAAGAGAAGGCTCCAGAGAGACCTTATGGCACTTTCCAGTACCTAAAGGGAGCTACGAGAGGACTGGAGAAGGACTTCTGACAAGAGTATGCAGTGATAAGAGAAGGGGGAATGGCTTTAAACTGAAAGATGGCAAGTTGAGATTAGATGGTAGGAAAAAAAATCTTTACTGTGACAGCAGTGAGGCACTAGCACAGGTTTCCCAGAAAATCTTCCCCATTTCTGGAAATGTTCAAGACCAGGCTGGATGATAAACCTGGTCTACTGAAAGGTGCCCCTGCCCATGGCAAAGGGGTTGGAACCAGATGATTTTTAAGGTCCCTTCCAACCCAAACCATTCTATGATACTATGATTTCTGTAATGTAATGATCTCACACATAATTAATCAGGAAACTGTGCAAATTAAAGGGGTCTTTTTGCTTGTTAGGTACCAAAGCTGATAAATTAATGTTCAGTTGTAAGTGTTCAGGCAATGTTTCAGAGTAGGAAGATATAAAGTTATGCACAGTCACTTTACTGTATTTCCAGGAAAAACATTCCTAGAATGGTGCATTTGTGCTACAAACAAGTGAATTCATGCATGTGTCAGTGCTGCTACTCTCATAGCCAGCCAGATCTGTATTTATAGTGCCAAATGGGAAAAACATGTACAGTGATTTCGAGGCATGTAGAAACCCAGTCACAGGTGCTCTGAGGACTAGGAGTGCCACAGCTGTTAGTCTGTCAGGGGCAAGGTCTGTTAATGAAACTGAATTGCTTGCTTATGGCAAATAAGCCTTGCATGTGAATAAACTGACTGTGGTACAACAGTGGCTGAAAACCAACAATATGACAGAAAAAATGTTGGATATAAAACACTGACCTGGGGGACTCAGATGCAGAGTTATGCCTAATTAACATGAGTAGAGTCAAACGCGCAATTCAAACAACAGCGTCTGTTAGAAAACAAAGCAACTGGAAAAGCATTTGGTTTTATGCTGAGTTTTAGGAATCATTCACTTCAGGCAGGTTAACTGTGTTTGTTGTGTAACTCCCAGGCATTTATCCATGCTTTGATAATAGCAAGGCATCTATGGGGCACTTAAATAGAGAATGCCTTGAAACAAAGGCATTTAAGTCCTTCCTGGAGAGCCAGCTGTGGTTATTCCTGAGTTTTTATCACAGAAGCTGAGATCAGAATAGGAAAAAGTCATATTTCCCCTGAATCCTGCTGCCTCTTTTTTTTGCTAAGAGTTCTTTCATCTAAAACAGGAAAAGAACTGCAGTATCACAGTACATCTAACTGAGAGAATTATAAAGTTCAACTCATGCTTTGAAACTCCCACGTTGGTGGTAGGAAATTCACTGCTCAGATTTTCATTCTTCTTTCTTTTACAATATTTTTTTCCTTTCTCACAGGTATATGGATACCAACTCCTGCAAGTTTGATACCTGTCTCATAGCATGTAAGTTACTGACTCCCTGAGGCACAGTGGAGTCTCCCCTTTGGCCTCAGTGATCTTCCAAACAAGTAAGAAACTTCCTCTCTGTGGCAGTTTCCTCTATGGAGGAATTAAAAAACAACACAGGAGAGAGAGGGAAGAGGCAGGGAACATGTGATGCTTTCCATCTGCACTCTTCTTACTACATTATTCATACTAATCTGAAAAATTTAAATAAGTAATATTCCCCCCTTTTATTTCTCTGTGATTGATGCTCAAGAACACTGCAGAAGCATATTTAATAACACTGAGTTATTAGATTTGCTTATACAAATCTGAATGATTGTATGTACTTAGATCCTAATTAACTCTTCATCCCTCGTTATGTAACTAGAAAGTGCCAGAATACTACACTTGCTGTGTTACAGGAAAACCCAATAAAAATATTGTGGAACTCATACAGCAAATAATTTTTAGTCTCAATCATTACTCTGAATGGAAGAATATCTTCAAATAAAACAAAACAGAAAAGCAGGGAAAGCTCATTAAACCTTCCCAGGACACTGCTGTGTTATTTATAAGTAAAACTGTTTGTGTGATTTTGTAGCAATATTTTTTTCAAAGACATTAAAAGAGTACAACTTTTTCCTTCTTGTTTTTATTAAATGAGGTACTTTTTTTCTTTCCTCTCTGTTAGTCACAGAATTGGTCACAGATCTCCAACACAGATGTCCAATATTATATGCAAAACAATATAAATAAAGACACTCAAAAAGAAAATCTTAAAAGCAGAATTGTTTAGAACTATCATGTAAACTATCATGTACTGAACAAAGGAGAATGAAGGACTGATATATTTATGAGTTTTTTTGTGATGATTTTTTTTCCTGTTGGTTTTAAATGTAGTTTGAGGTTTTGGTCACTTTTCTTTATCCTCTTTTTACAAAACTCCAAAGTAATTTTGATTGCTGAATGTGATTATTCTCATCTGTCATTATTAAAGCCATGTTTCACACTGTATTTTTCTCAGCAGTCTTTCCTCTCTTCTAGTTTGAGAAGACATCTGGAGCAAAAGTTTGAATATATTTGTATAATCCACTTAATAAATACCCTAAGTCCCAGAGTTATAGGACCTGCAGAAAATCTAGACTCTAGTGATGTCGTTTGCTTATCATTTCCCTTTCTCAATTTAATCCACAAAAATATATCATGTGTTATTCAATACTGAATATGCTAAAACTCACTGAAAGCTGACTGAAAACTTTGCCAAAAAGCTAACTACTTCATTATTGCAAGAACATATTATCATAAAAAAAAATATATATATATATATATACAAGCCTTTTCAACTCTCAGTAGCTAATTCTCTGAAGTTTAAAAACAGGGACTAAGGGCTTGGTATAAAGGCTTGCATTTTTCATTTATTTCATAGTGTTTGGACTAATGGTCAGCTGCATTAAAAAAATACCATGCCTACTACACACAGATAGCACGTTAGCATGAAGAAAGTCAAGACAATACACAGGTATTTTGGTTTAGACCATTGTGGTAGCCTTCTGAGGGATGACAGGACACAGAGCACACGGTGTGAGATGTAGTGGAGGGCCAGCCAAAATGCCTGACCTCACGGCACTCACAGCAAAGTGTTGGCAGCACTTGGGCACACAAGACACAACCACCACGCTGCACACAGTTAAAAGTATAAGCAGCTGTGGGAGAAGCTTCCACATGCAAGAAACACAGAGTCTGTGGAATTTATGATTCACTTATTCAGCATTACTTCAATAATTAACTCAGTCAACTGAAATATCGCCAAATTTCACAAACTCATTGGAGAAAATAGAAACCATGATCCTTACACAACAATTAACCCATGGAATTATTTCTTTCAGCTATGACATATCTTTTCTGCACTGGAAGATCTGAAGAGTGTTCAGGATAGGAGTTGGCTCTGTTGACTTTTCCTCTGAATTAAAAATCCCTTGTAAGAGAGCTACAAAATCCTTGAGTGTTGTCCCTTTAGCTATAGGTTATATGTGATAAGAGGTTTGCAGAGGGTAAAAACACCTGCTAAATCAGACTAATGTAGCAAGATTGTAAACTTCCAGATGTGAGTTAGTTTTCATCTGAGAAAATGAGACTCCAGATCTTAAGGTTAGTTTTCATCCCAGCTCTGTAAAATTCTAACACTTTGGGTTTTTTCCTGAAATTGTAATTCTAAATAAATTTTCTTCAAAAGAAATTTTGATAAGATACTTTTAAGCATTTCACAGTCCTCTGAATCAAAATGAAGGACTTGTCCTGCTAAGTTTCATTTAAGATCAGGTTTAATATTAAGCTATATTTTGAGTATCACACTGCTAAAAAAAAATCTCTTCTGATGTTTCCGATATCCTACTTTTCATCTTTTCTAATGCATACAGAGTTTCATTTCTCATGAAATGATATTGAAGTTGTATTTCTGTCAGCAGGAGCTCTACAACATGCTCTTGAGAGATACAGAATTTCTGCTGGCCATATGGAATAAAACAAAACAACATAGAAATATTTGAAAACACCCCAAAACTACAAGTGATTCACAGTTTTTTATAAGGCAGAGTACTGATATGAAAATTCCATTTTAAAATTTTTGATGTTCCAAAATTAAACACTTTACATGAGTTAAAAAATGAAATATTCTTAGGCTTAACTGAGCAGCAGATGACATTTTGATTTTTCTTGGACTTTCTTCATCATTAACAATCTGAATTTGAAAAAACTACAGCTTCCTTTGGGTAAACAAACAAGCAGAAAGAAAATAAAAATCTATTTGTGATATTCAATTCCTAGCTAGTTACCTTGGTAGCATTTTACATCCATTTTGTGTTAACTAGCACAGGCTGGTAGAGGAGTGTATGTGAGTATATAACAATCTAGCTCTATTAATAAGCACATAAATTTAAGTAGGAATGCCAAGGAGCAGTCTTCATTTCTTCAACAGGCTATTATAATAGTGGAAATGTGTTTTCTAGCTGTTGTGCCTGTCTAGACTGCTATCAGCAGCTTGTATTTGTTATGAAAGCCTGCAGCTGGTCCGTGCAAAGTTTGCTGTTTTGCAGCCCATCTGCTCAGAAGAGATCTGTAACACTGCCCAATTTGGAGTAACACTCCCTTATCATTACTGTTGTAGTTCCTAAATAGAAATCTGAAATAATGATGATTGCTTTCTACTTTAGATCCCAGTACATTTTCTCCTGTCCAGGCAGATGGCTATCTGGCAGGTGAAAACAGAGGCCACTGAGAATCAAGCATAGCAGGCTAGGGAGTAGTATCCTTTTCTTTTGGTGCTTTGTTTGATCCCTGTAGTCTCCCCAAAACTGTGATGCTGAATGTTCTTAGGAGATGAGAAGGTGGCAATGAAGATAAGTCAAGTGTGAACAAATGGATGAGTTAAACTCAGGAGACAAAAATAGAAGTCGGTGCTTGGAACTACACATGCTATACACAGCTAACATGCTTCTTCCTGAGCAAGACCTGAACTTGATCTTTAGGCAAAATTACAGTAAGCAAGCTCAGCACACTTTCTAGCAGTAGTCATTAGCTGTTTCATTAGTAAAAGTTCAAGAAGACCCATATTCACACTGTCCTTAATTTAAACTGACAGTAGAATTATTTTCAATTTTCTACCCACTATTTGATATTGTGAAGGGAAAAGTTTGACTCTAGCTCATTTTGATTAAGTCTTTTCTGATATAAAAATGCTGCCACTTTCTGAGTGACCCAAATAAGAAAACTGGTTTATATTGTAACAGATTTAGCTTGATGTTTTGGGATCTGAACTTACCCTTATTGATATCAGCCACTACTGGTTTAAAAATGCAGCATGAACGATCATTGAATTTATAAAATTCTTGTAAGTAATGAAAAAATTCTTCTTTTTCAGGTGCAAGTTCTGTACTGGGGCTCTGCAGTGGATCACCTGCTCTTACTCAAAGTCCTGCAGTGCTGCTAGAGCCAACAGAGATGGTGCTCTATTGATCAGGAGGAATGGGCAGTGTCCCTTAGCAGAGTGTGACAGCTCCTTGCACAGATCATTATTGGCTACTTTGTGTGCCACTGTGGCTTTCTCCTTGGTTTTCTCTCTTGCATGCTTAGCTGTGACTGCAGGCACCTGCTTCTGATTTCTTGTTCCTGTTATAATTTGATTTCTGCTATAAATCTCTCTAGTTTCTGATCACATTTCTACACAGATTCTTAGCCTGGGAAAACTCTTGAACTTTTCTATCCCATGACTGTGAATCCCTGTCTCCAACTCTGCTTTTAGCCTTATAACCATCAGGACTAGTCATACAGGTTTCTAGCATGATGAGCCTGATATAAACAGGTTGCGGTGTACAATTTTAAATCAGGAGAAGAAACCAGATCAATAACAGCAACAACAACAACAACAACAACAAAAACAAAACAAAACAAAAAAACAAAATAATAAAAAAAAACAACAAAAAACCCCCCAAAAAATCACAACCCCCCCTAAAAAATAAAAACAAAAAACAAAGAAAAGCAACAAAAAAACCCAAGAGATTTCAATTCGAGAAATATATTATATACTAGCAATTGAAATATTTCATGCTTATAAAGTCAAAATTCCTGAAATTTTAAATTGGAAAAAAAGCCCTCATGAACTATTACTGTGTAGTGGTTGATATAGAACTTAAAGTAAGGTATCATTAGGCCCTTTCTAAGATCAATCCAGTTTCCATGGAAAATATGTGTATTATTTTCTTAAGGATTGTATTTATAGAACAGATGGTCTATCTACGTAGCATAGAATCTGACCTGGGTAAACTCTGCTCTCACATATGGTTTTTCTGGAGCCTTGTTGATGTAAACATCAGGTTTTTTTGCATGTGTATGTTTTCAAAGTGTCTGAGAAACAGCAAAAGATGTATTGTGACCCACAAGAATATTTCTTCTATAGCATGATGCTAAATATGTATTTCGTACCCTAGAACAAGATAGGAGGCTATGCAAAAATATATGAAAATATGTGTGCAGTGTGAGTAGCATTTTAACTGTGTTGGAAGATCAATGCATCGAGCATGTCTAAGAGCAGAAACATATGGAATAGTTCCTTAGAAAACAAAAAAGTGGTAGTCAGCAAACCTTAGTAAAAATAGAACAGGGAACACAGCTGGCCTTCTTTCTGCTGCTTTGAGTTACATGCATTGCAGGAAATAGGAAAAAAAGACAACCTTCCTCTCTTCTAATAAAGGAACTTATGCTTTTTCTGCCTTTTGCTACTCTGTAGGAAAGGAATAAAGGAAGGGAAGGCATCTCAAAGACTTTCATGTGATTTACATGCCCTACACAGGCAGTATCTGACCTTTAATTTGGCTAGATGTGCATTGATTAGGACTGAATCTCATTAAGACACAATCTACTGGGGGTGGTGCAAGAGAAAATATAATATTGATTAAAAAATAAAATAATCCTCCTCTCTCTCTAACCCTCCTGACTGCCTTAGTTCATAATTAGCCTTCTCATCTAGCTTTCCTCCTACATGTTATGTAGCTGTCAGTCTGACAGGAAGCCAGATCATAAGAATGTAATTAGAAATTTCAAATTAGCAGTCAAGCACAGAAATGGGATGGATGAACCTGCATCATGCCCAGTATGTCATTTGACCAAAGTGTGATTGCAGTAATGTGTTAAAGATTTTTATTTCAACATAAAAATATGAATGCTATTATGCTTATGCTATAGTTTAGGAATTACATCACATTTTTCTTACACAGGATGACCATGAGAATCAACTGATAGCCATCAACACAGATAAGGCCATTTTTGCCCTAAAATTTAAGACTGAAAGGATTATTTCTGTTCACTGTAGGGATACTTTACAGAGAAAAGTGATACTTTACAGAGAAAAGGTGAACTTGGCCAAAACTCTATCCGTGTTAGAGCTGTAGAAAGGAATTGAATCAGAAAGGACAGCATTTACCTTTCCCTTCCTTTTCATGATCTTTTAGAAAGGTACAGTACCATGATAACGGTTCAGAAGTAAAGAGACAATACCAGGCAATTCCCAAGCTAAATCTAGGCTTTCTAAAAAGTGACTGCAGCACTGACAGTGTTTAAATGAGTTTAGATTAGCTTTGTTCAAGTTTTATTTGAGACTAGCAGCATCTGTTTTGGGATTTACAAGATTTTCAAGTTCTAATATAACAATTATCATTGTGTTTATTCTGGTTCTAACTTAATTGTTGGCAATTTTTTTGGCGAGGATTCTTCATGGAAAAAATAACAAAAAACAAACAAGCAGCAGATTTGGTGTATTAGCAAGGTAATTTTCTTTCTGGTAGAAGAATTAATTTGAGCTGACCTATTAAAAACATCACTGCTTTACTGTTTGGGCTCTTCATAATGATCAGTCACTGAGAAACGAGCCCAGAAAGCCACAGTAAGTGTGTACCACCACTGAGTTCACTGAAGTGATGCTCTTCTGCTTTCTGCCAAGAACTGGGTAAAGCTCAATGTTCAATAAGTTTTATTTCTATTGACCATTTAACAGATTGCTGTGTTTCTGTGCTTATAACTCAGAGTTTCAAAGGAGTTGTTCAGTGTTATGTGGTCTTCCTAAAAGGTTTTAATCAAAGCCAGCAGCTCACCCTGGTTCATTCAGTGAAAGAGAAACAGCAATCCACCTTTGAGGAAAAGGTACTGGAGAAAAATCAGAAACTAAACTGATAGAGTCTGGGAGAGGAAATATGAGTTTCAGAGCTTCCACTGTGGCTTACACATTGCCCTGTGAAAAAAGAAGAAAAAAACCTCTTCACAAAGAACTTCCAGAAATGTAGCTTTATCTCCCCATCCTCAGTTCTTATACTGTGGGGACTTCTGAAGCCAAGAAAATGTAAACACAAATAAAATTTTAGTAAAGAAAAGAAATCATGGAAAAGCAAGATCTTACTATTACTTGATTAATAAAGTGTGATACATAGATTGAGAAGGAGTAGTAAATTTAAAGGTCTTTAGAGGAACACACTGAATGTATTACTTGGAGTTTCATTTTACCTGGCCTGGTAATAAAACACACTGTTTGTTCTACCCATATCTAACTGAAATTCTGTTCAGATATTTGCAGCCATTACTCTGTTTTAAGCTTGTTTTCAAAAATACTTGAACTGATGCATGGCATTCTTTTAATTTAAATCAAAGAGGGCATTTCCTCTTTTACATTTTCCCCCATCACCACAAGGGTTCAGGAGTTCTTTTATCTTCTGTGTGGCATTTTAAGAGAAGAGCCTTGCCCCTAGGGTTTCTACTCCTATCTTGTACTGCAGACCATTTCTTCAGATTCAGGCATTTAGAAGAGATAGTAGCTCTGGATCTGAGGGTGCAACTTCCAGACCTTTTCTCTTCCTTTAGTCAAAATTGCTGTGTCTTTCTGAAAATTGTGGTAAAGAGAGACATCAGCTAGGATCTCCTTTGAGAAGTAGATGAAATCCACTGTTAAATTCACATGAAAAAGTTCCTATAGACCATTCTATGCTCCAATTAACAATGTCGTTAGCATGTCATTAGAATAGCATTTTAAACCTTGAGGTTAGTGCATAACTTTCTTTATAGAAATTAGCAAAGAATAAAAAAACCTTATCATTTCTTTTCCTTCTACTCTCACTTAGATCCAGAAAAACTGGAACACCAACTTTGGCAGGTATGAACAGAGAGCACAGTACACAACATTGCAAGTACTTTCTGGGAAAGTCCAATAGAAAAATATGCACCGGTAAGATCTGAGAAAAGAAAAATGTAGGTGGGTATATTCTTAGTGCTGAGAAGCTAATTAATAAAATAGTTATTTGGTTTCTGTGCAAAGGGTGACACAAATACTAAAAAAAATATATGAAAAAGTCAACTTCTGTATGTCGTAGTTTAATGTTGAGAATGAGAGTTAAAAAAGGTAGAAATTCCACTTCTCTCAAGGAGAATAAGCATTAAATTTAGTAAGCAGAAACATTACCCTAAGGAGAGATTGAAATTCCAAAATGAGTTACATATCAAACACAAACTAATGCCTTATGCTAGATTTTTTTTAAGCAGAAGCAGAAAAATAAAAAGAACCCCAACATCAAAGAAAGGAGAAAAATGCTGATCTTAACACACATGTTTAATTATTTTTGAATACTATATTCACAGTTTGCAGGACTTACCAAAACAGGAAAGTCCTCTCTCTCTTCTTAATCTTGTTTTTGTTTGTTTGTTTGTTTTTATGAGGTTTTTAAAAGTGTTACACAGAGCTCCTATTTATTGTATGCAGTAAGTTAAAATCAAGCATGTTTCCATATTCAGAAATGCTGATAGGCTTAAACCTTTTTCAAGAAAAGGTAAGATAGACAATATGAGATTTTGGTAGTTAAATTATTTCAAGAAAGTGTGTGTGCTAGTCAAATAATTTGATCTCTGGTTCAGTCTACTGTTCTAAATATAGACATATATATACTTATCCATAGATATATATGAATGAAAATGAGAATTTGGTATTTCTGGCACTAGCTTGGGTTTACGTAGGACACCTCCTCACAGACTTAATTACCATCTCTAGTAATCTGTCAGTTTTTCAAACCTTTTAATTTAAAATTGTTTAGGTGCCAGTATCCTAGGTGGCTGATATAGATTCATTGCTGTCTGAAGCACCAATAGTAGCAGCTCCTATTTGTGCAGGACTGGTATCCTGCATCTCTGTGGCTCCCTGGACAGACACTGTTTTTCTGACCAGCAGTTTTTCTGACTGCATTTCAGTATTTTCACCTTTGACCCTTCACCTTATTATCTGGAGTACCAACAACCAGAGAACATAGTGAACAGAGATGGCAAGGTGGGACCAGAAGAGAAGGTCTGATGCCCAGAGATTGTGTGTGACACGGCCACAGCTAGTGAGACACTAGTGTATCACCATCAAATTTCCTGGAAAAATCCCCTTGCCAGGATTTTTGGGCTTCTCCTGGGAAGCTGAGAAGCCTCAGAGAAAAAGAAACCAATATTATCTCACTTGCTTCTCCTGTGTTTTGCTGCTCTGGAACGTGGTTTGGACATTGTTTACCAACAGGTGATTGTTCATTGTTTTTTGAATTGTTTTTACTTATTGGCTAATTACAGCACAGCTGTGTTGAGGCTCTGGAGAGAGTCACGAGTTTTTCATTAGTGTCTTTTAGCCTTCTGTCTGTATCCTTTCTGTATTCTTTAGCACAGTTTAGTGTAGCATTCTTGAATATAATATACATCATAAAATAATAAATTAGCCCTCTAAGAACATGAAGTCATATTCATCATTCCTCCCTTCAACGGAAGTCTCAGAAAATACCACACTAGTGTTGGACACTGCAGGGACAAATTTGCAGGGCTAGTTTGAATGAGAGCTCCTGACACATCCTCCCAGTCTCCAGTGCCTGGTGCAACTCCCTGACACAAGCTGGGACGTAAGCCACCTTGCCTGTGGGAGAGACTCCAAGTCAACAGCTGAAGGGGGTGTAGGAGGAGGTGAGCAAACTGTCCACCATCAAGAAGGGATGGACAGGGAATTGAGGGATCCTTTGGCAGAACCTGAGTGTGTAAGGAGCAGCAGGTAGAAGCTGGTCCTGAGCAAGTAGAGGATACAGGATGCCAGGAAGCAGAAAGCCAGAAGCTTGAAACTTTGGTGACAAAAGGTAAAAGCTCTTTCCCCATTGTGCAGCTGTGCATTGACAGAGTAGATACAAAGTGCTGACAAAAGAAAAGGAGGAACAAGTTTTTTTCACAGCACAGTAGGGAGATGTCTGAACTTTGATCTGGATTTGGATCAGATATTTTGAAAAACACTCTTCCAACATGAAGTGTTCTAATTGTTCTATTGATTCTAATCAATGATTCTATGACTCCAGTATCTTTGAAATTTTTGAACTGCAGTCACAGATCAATATCTAGAACAATTTGAAGGAAGTGTATCCTATAAGCTGGATTTGACTGACTGTAGCAGTGTCAACATTCCTGGAAAATCTGGACTTGGCGTTTCCATACTGCACTACCCACTTTTCTTCCAGCAATTATCACATGACTTCAACAACAGAGCTAAGCATTCCAGTCTCATTTTCTGATGTTTCACACATCAACACACCAACAACTATATTATATCCAGCTCCCATTTTATGTTTAAGAACTATGAGCCTTTCTGTCATTATAATACTGCGAGGTTGGAGCAATAAACATGCTGTTTCTAATTTTTATTATAAATGCTTATTTTTTATAGAACTAGTAGTTCTTTACAAACAGTGCTCTGAATCTTCTTTCATTATGTGCCTTAAAACCAGTTATAATTTTTGGAATTATCTGTACATCTTAAGTATCATGGCCTCAACCACTGATGTTCATTCAGATTCCATGAGGGACATCTAATAAGAAGGAATAATTCACCTTTTCTTTAACCTGTGGAAAAGTCTAATTTTGGAATATGTTAAAGTAATCTGAATACATTAAATAGTAACCATGTCCCCATAATTAAAAATGAGTTTTTGCTTATTGCCATACCCGTGATTCTTTAAGAATTCCTCCACAGGAGGTATAGTATCTTTTGTCTTTTCCAATCTGAAGCTGTACATCACATATCCCCAGAGAACTTCTTTGTGTTACTAGAAAATGAGAAGGAAAATAAAGACATCTGGTTTATAGGATCTGGGGTTTGCCAGTTGGCCTATGAATCATCTGTTTTGGGAATGATATCAATCCATCTTTTTTGATACTCTAATAGTTTATACCTGTTCAAATACAGTCTTTAGAGAATTTAATCCTCATTTAATATGACAAGAATTCAGAATATATGTGAAAACAATCAACTGCTTTAAGGAACTAAAACTTCTATTTTGACTTCATTATTCCTATTTAGTTTATTTATCTAATTGCTATTATGTAAATATTTTGTAACTACCAAAATATGCATCCAGAATACTTTGTTTTTTAGGAAAAATTGCATACAAATGAGCAAAAAATGGAAATGAACAAGAATGTTGCAATGAGTGAAATTATTTTTTTTAATTTTTGAACTTTCTGTTAAAGTGATACATTTGCACAAAGCATTTTTATTTCTCATAAGCTGTATTTTAAAACAGAATACTATTCAACTTCAGAATTTCAATTAACTGAAGTAGTAAATTTTTTAAGTTTTAAACATTTTAGTTAACTTTTTATTAAAAATCGAAATATTTGGGGATCATTTTTTGCCTGAAATAGACACATCACATACTTTCCATAAACACATATCCTTGCTACTGAAATCAGACCATTTGTATTGTAAACAACATATTTGCAAGGAAATGAACAGATTTTTTATTTAAAGCAGCATATTTTTGGTAATTCCAATAGCTTTTATCCAGTCCCAATTATTTTTCAAAACCAATGCACTCCAATTTATATCAGGATTCTTTTTATCACGTTATTAATTTTTCAGTCTAATATATTCAACTAAACTAGATATCATGTGTAGAAATAAATAATTTTGCATCAAAACCACTGAAAGTTAAATTTACTGAGTTCCTTTTAGCAAAATCCTTAAGTTAAAAAAGTCAGATGAACTTAGAGTTACATTATTTTCAGAAGACCTTAAGTCATTTAAATGAACCCATATTTATTAGTTCTAATAGTCATATTTATAGTGCTTAAAAACATATACTGAAGAGTGGAATGGGAAAGAACTATCCTATTTAATAACAAAAAAACCCAAAAAACCCAAAACAATGAAAGATTATTTAGTATTTTTCCCTTTTAATTGTAGAATTGTTAGATATCTTGAAATTGGCCATTAAAATAAGCAGGTAATAAGCATCATTCAGCTCACACTGAGGGAGAGGCAGCAATTTTCCAAGCAGCTACTTGGTTACTGCTGGCAGTAGTCTGAGTGTGTTGTTTTCTAAATCACAGACTAATGGTACAAGATAATTCAGATCCAAAGGGTCTTCTGAAGGTCTCCAGCCTGGATGGAGTCTGACTTCTTGCTTAGTACAGGGTCTCCCATGAGATCTGATGAGATTTCTCTGGGCTTTGTTTTGAAACACCTGCAAGAAGGAAGACACCACTACTTGACTGGCCAACCTGTGCCACTGCTAAGCTTCCTTTGTGGGGAAAAGGTCCTCCTTATAGGCTCAGAGTGCTTCTCACACGTCTGTTTATGTCCATTGTCCTTTATCCTCCTGGTCTGCACAGCTGAGAAGAGCCCAGCTTCATCTCCTCAATGATCAGTGATGTTTGTTTAGGAGCTATTATGTCTATCCTGAGGCATCACTGCTCCAGACTGAAAAATTCTATTTCCTCCAAGCCTCTCCTCACAGGGCAAGTGCTCCAAACCTCTAATTTTGGCTTGATTCTCTGCTCTCACTCTCCTAACAAAACCTGCAAGAAGCTCACCCACTTTCCATATTGCACAGATTCAGATGCAAAGCTGGAACACTGAATATATGTGGCTTCTACAAGCAATAGCTTTAAACCAGCCAAAATTATATAAAGAGCTTTCTGGGCAAGAGATGAGGAAGATTTAGAAAAAAAGAAAACAACTTTATTTAATGCCTGTAGGATTTAGATAAATAAAAGGAGTGCTTATACACTACTCATTCAGCTCATTTACTCAGGTTTTCTGATTGACATACAGATGACATTTGACCACACAAAGATAATCCATTGTTAGCATATCTTTTTAATCTCTGTGCTTGTTTTTACATTGCTGAAATATTTGTCTTTCCTCAGCTTTAATATGATCATCTGTTCTTCTTTCCTTTCTCTGACCTCCTCCTCAATTGTTTTTAATGTGTTCCCCTATTTTGCTTTGCAAAATGTCACAAGAGGATCCTACTGTTTTCCTTTCCTGCTGAAAATCCCATATCTACTCTGACAATGTTTCTTAGTCTTCAGATTTTTGACATTTCTCCTCCAACCAGTCTCACATTTTGTTCTCTGCAGCACCTCTTTTGTAGCTATATTTGTCACAGCTGGTATAAAATTTTGCTTTTATTTTTTCCAGTGACATTTTTAATATATGCTTATTTTGTTCTGTTGTATTTAGCTGAAGATGAGGAAGGTAATATAAAATCAATCTCTACTCCTTTGCACATCTTTGTAAGATTATTACTAGCATCACTATTGCTAAACTAAGGAACTGCCATTGTGTGATTTCCTCTCTGTGTTTTAAATTTTATAGATGTATATTTTGCATTCAATAAGATGTATATTTGGCATTCAAGTATTGCACTCTTCCTCTGACTTTGATGTTTTTACCCTCAAAAATATCTGTCCTTACTCCTTATAATTTATAATTTTCTTATTTTTTCCTGTAAACAGTTGAAGTAGTAGACTGCTGTAGTCTCCTTATGTACTCTATTTTAATTCTAATTCTAATTCTAATTCTAATTCTAATTCTAATTCTAATTCTAATTCTAATTCTAATTCTATTCACACCTTTTAGCTACCTTCTTCAAACTGTGAAAATAAAAACATATTCATATTTCTAATCAGTTATCTGCTGGTCATAACTGTCTTTCCAAGCTGTCCTTGTATTGTATGTCCTCTTGCTTCTCTGGATTTTAAATTTTTATGACAATAGTCGGCTGTCAATGTAATTACATTCCTGAAGTGCATTACAGACCTACTTTATATATGAAAACAGAACTAAACAGAAAATTAGTAGAGATATTAAAGCAATATTTATCTTACAGGGATATCTCAAGGTGGAAGAGATTATACAATCACTTAATATCTGCAGATATTTAAATTATTTTCACATTAGTCTACTTTTCTTAACCAATTCACCAAGTGATGACTCAAATATAACTTTCCATGTTTTTCTGACATTTCCCTTTATAGATATTATAATTACAATGATGATGAACAGTATTTTAAACATCTTTGGCTACAGTGAAGACATTATCCTTGTCAATTATCATCTATGTCTTGATTCTGCAAACACTTCAGCATGACAGTAGCTTACCCTGAGTAGTCTGATTTTTATGCACATGAGCTGTTAATGTGAGTGAGATTTCCAGTTTTCAGAGCCAAAAAGCAATTTTACCACCACCTGACCTCTTGCTTTATACAGGCTGAATACCTTATCTTGTCCACAGACATTTGCATCAAGCAGATGCTTTTGCTACAGATAAGGAGGCTTAGAATGGCAGGTACCCATGCCTGCCCTGTTCAGGCCTGCCCGGAGTTTGTTACAAAGTAAAATTCTCCAGAACAGCTGTAGTGAGGACACTAATTAGTTATCACAGTCAGTTTTTTACCAGCAGCAATAGCTGCTACTACAGAAATATTCTGCTTGCTTCTGAAGACAGTCTTGAACTACTTATGTGAGGCAGATTCTGAGATAACACAGTACACAGAAGAAAAAGAAACGTGTTTTATTTTACTTTTATCAGATAAGTTTCAGTTTCCAGCCATTGGTTTCTGTTAGTTTTTTGGGTTTTGTTGGTTGAAGGTTATTTTTGGTGGGTAGCAAGTCTTTCTCTTCTAGCACCATTTTGTGACATTTAGCATACCCAGATTTATTTAAAAGGGAATTAAAATCTTCAGTGCATTTCTTGCTGCCATTCCTACTTTAAAAATATTTTTAATTTAGACAGATGCTGTTATTAACTGCAAAATTAATTCACTGATATTACAAGGTGGCCTTTCCTCATATACTGGAGATCAAGAGTGAATCTTGGAATTATTTCAGATGTGGAAAAAGGCAGAAATTGAGAGCAGATTTTCTGGAGTTAAAAGTTCAGTGAATTCAGGGAACCACTGTGATATTTTATTTTAATTCCAGTTCTTTAACATAATCACAAAAAAGCCACCTTATATTTTCAGGACAACAGAAAAGCAACTAATTTATGATCAACTTTTTCCAAGTTTAATTAACCTGAGAAATAAAACTAAAATGTAACACATATTGATTTCCTTTCACCATGATTTTTACTGCTAAAGCTCATAGATAGAACTTTGTCTCCTTTCAGAAATAGCTGCATTTCTCTTTAAATAAAACTATTTAATTAAACAACTGTAACTCAAGAAATATATCAGTTAATCAGATGTGAGGATATTGTCAACATCTATCAGAGACAGATTAGTTATCTGTAACAAAATTTACAAAAGCCCAAGATTTCTAATCCATCACAGTTACTAAAAGCTTTTTTAACCCATGAAAATGTAGGGTTGTAAGATCTGTACTCATAGGTGTGCCAAATGCAGGTAGTTCTGTCTGAATAATTTACATCTGTGGTTATAAGACACATGTCAAAAGGACTGGCACGTAAAAAGTGGCATTGTTTCACCTGCATTTCCTTTTTGAAAATTCATAATAAATGTCAGTAGTGCTACAGCCTACAGTCACACAGCTTTAATATTCCAGATCATGACCATGAAGACATACTCCTGAGGAAATAAAAGGAAGAAAAAAAATAGAAAGTCTCATTTAAAATTCCTTCAGTGCAAGCTAAAATTTTAGAAATGAAAACCTGTCTTCTGTAAAATGCTATTAAAGAACACAGATACAGAGTGTAATACGGAAAGAGAAAAATACAATAAACTGTGACTTCACCAGAATGAGAAGGAACAATTTAATAACAAGGCTTTTATTACACTTGCTCAGAGATTTTCTCCCTCTTTTGTTTTCAATTCCATTCATGAAAACCCATAACTGAAAATGTATAATGAAGGTTAACATTGACATAACCCATGACAGCTAGATAATTTTGAATAGTGAAGGGAATTGTGTTAACTGGGGAATGAGAGAAAATTGAGAAAGCTAACAAAGTTTAACTGGAAATATTTTTACTAAAGGGCAAGGATTTTCAAATTACTTGCATTTGGTTGCAAACATCTCCTTGCCTTTGAAATAGACACCCCTGATCCAGGAGAAGTATAATAATCCATGGTAATCTGTAAACAGTTTCATGTCCCCATCCCTGGAAGTGTTCAAGGCCAGGCTGGATGGGGCTTTGGGTAATCTGGCTAGTGGAAGGTTCACTGCCCATGGCAGTGGGGTTGAAGCTAGATGATCTTTAAGATCTCTTCCAAATCAAACTATTTTTTGATTCTATAATTCTTTTAGAGTATATCTGGAATTTTTACCTCTTTTATATTTCCTGATTCCCCTTCTCTTTTGAGGAGAGTTTTCTAATAGAGAATTCAAGTTTCACCAAACTGTTTGGCTTTTCCTAAATACATTTTATTTTTTAGGTTGGTTTTATTTTGACGACCTAGAAGAAAATATGGTCAGATTATTTCAATTTACAGTCATGTTCTGATTTTTCTCTGATTCCAAATCTGAACCAAATATTCAAATGTTTTTCTTCTCAGTGCAGCATAAAAACCCACAAGTGATCGTGTGCTCCAAGCGCCTAATATATTCAAGTGATCCTGGCTATAACAGATCTTAGGGAAGATTCTTCTTATCATATGGAGTCAACAGACTTATTTATTACTTTATTTATTTATTTATTACTTATACAGAAACTGAAAATAATGTGTAAGTGACAGTTATGATCTTGAAACATACATATATATCTAAATGAAAGTTGAAATACATGATCTCCTGAGGTCCTTTCCCACCTTCCTATGAACTTAATTTTTTTTTTTTAATATAAGAACATGCAGAGATACTGTGTCACATTGCAAACATTTGTTTCCACTGAACGCTTTTTTTACTTATTTCTAGAAATGCCCAGTATCTCATGGGACTGTACCTTCTATCTCAAAATATTGCCAATAAAACTCCTTCAAAATACATCACTTTCCTTGATGACATTTTTCTCTCATTTATTAAGGAGAAGGCCAACATGTTCTGAGATCTGTGCCATGAAAGAAGAAATTCTCTTTACTATAGCAGTACCTTTTGTTGAACTAGGATTCCCAACAGTTTACACTGGTGTGTTTATTGTTTCACTGTTAATTATGAAGTGTTATACTTCGTACAAAACACGAAAGAGATTGAGAAAATTGTGTTCTGCAGAGGGATTTATTTTCTCTAATTTTCTTGACAGGATAGCTTTTTTGTTCTTCCATTCAATAGGAATACAGAAGTTTCAAGTCCATTCACTAATATTATCAAAGCACTAAAAAAGTAGGTGGCATCATACTTTTCTTTTTTGTGATTCAGACATTGGTATTTATTGTTAATGGCATAAGAATTTGGTGCTGTTTTCTGTCTGTATACTGTACAGCTAAAACTCTGTTTAGTAGTGATTCTGATTTTCCTGGAACCTGGAAAATCCAATGTGTTGTCTTTGCATTTACGCACATACAGCTAGTGTAACAAAGGGCAGGTTGGACTGCTCCTGAATCTATCAGCACTGGTGCCATGTGATACCAGAGCCAAGGTATCAGAAATTGATAACACCAAGGTGTTATCAGAAATTGATTCTCTCCTTTCAACCAAAAAAAAAAAGGAGGTTTTCTATCCAATCAAAATGCACTTCTTGTAGGAGTTGAGATATTCAGAACAGGTTACTGTGTAAATCCCAATGAATGCAGGAATTTATATAAAACTACTGGACCTTATTTCTTCAGGCTGGCAGCACAAAGGGAAGGTTTGGAAGTTTCAGAAACATAGTCCTCTATATTAATGAAAAGATACTAAAAAACTATTTACAGAACATGGCACCATCAGCAAATTTTCATTAACATGCATAACACTTCAGCATCAAATGTATCAGCATTGTTATCTAAAAGCTTGTACGATTCTCCTACTAACAGATGACTGATAAAAACAGTTCCAGTTTCCAATTAAATCAATTACAAATCTCCTTCTAGCTTCAGTGGTATATGGATCATGTCCACAGTGCATCATGTCATGAAACATTTATTATCATTCCATACCCTTTGTTAAGTTCAAATATATGATTTACAAAAGTGAAAACTGCAGCAAAGTCTCCATCTTTGTCTCTCTAAAAATGTTAACAAATACCTTTAGGTACCCAACAGCTGCTCTAAGCTGAGTAAAATCCAGTTTCATACAATAAAATCTACTGACATTCATGTTCAGGTCTCCTGAGTATGAAACAAAAAAGCAAGTTTGTAAGAAAGAAAAGTAAGTAAGTAAGTAGCTCTGTAACTGCTGAGGTATCACTCAATTCTTAGTTGTAACATTTGTAAAAAATAAAAAAAAAAGCCTGAATCTGTGAAATAGAGTGAAAAAAATAGCTCTCTTTTAAAAATACAGAGAAAATACTACTAGAAAATAACACAAAAGATAAATGTTTATACAGGTAGGGAACTCTATTAGAGGATAAAATCTTCTTGAGCTTCTAAAATGCACAGCTGGTTGCACTGCAACTGTGCATGTAGAACAGACCTTTGTTTTAGTTTACAAGATATCTGTATTACTATCAGATAGCTGTAATTAAGATATTACAACTAAATTAGTTCTTAAAAATGAGGATGAAGAAACACTCCTCCTTTGTGCCATTTGTGAGCTTACCTTCCCAATACCTTGAGATTCCATAATAATGTATAAAGTTATTCCTGATGTACTCTAGAATCAAGAAATAGTCAAGGTAACGTATCTTGCAGAATTTCCATGGTTATGCTAAAAATGTAGGAATTGTTTACAGGTAAATTAATTAATTCACTTCTATGTCATCAATTAGAAAAAACTTTCTCAATGTTGTTAGCTTTGCTCTCAAATACAGTTGGTTGAAAAATCTTTGGTGAATCAGCTTTGTATCAAAGTCAAATCTGTTAAAAATGAAACTGACTAATTTTGACTAGATAAAATTTTAATCTGAGGAAAGTTAAAAAGAATCATTTAAGCTTTTCTGTTTTGTTATGAAAGTACTGTAAGGACTTAGAGAGCACAGCAGCCTGTCTCAAACACTGTTTAGGCCACAGACTTTTCCATGAGATAAGCACACAATGAAGAAACAGGATGGTGTTAATTCCAGGCCCAGTAGAGGTGAGGTCTGGCACATCCTGGTAATGATCCAGACAAAAATTTCCACTGGCAAACTATGTAAGGAGAAAACTGCTCATACACATATCACAGTCAAAGTCATACACATATCACATACACATATCACAGAGGGCACCTGTGGCCACCAGCCCATCACCAAACTACTTTGCCCCTGCAGTATGCCTCTGTGGGTAAGCCCCCACACTAGAGATAAGATAATCCTGGCACTATTGTCTGGATGTTATCTCAGACCTAGAGGGAGGGGAACAAATATGGGGGAGAAGAATTCATTGCTGATAATGGACACAAAGAATGTAGAATTTAAGAGTCATGAGGACAGTTAACTCAGCAACTGTGTTGAAATCAGCTTTGTTTGCTGAAATGTATAAGTAGGGAAAAATTTTGAATGACCTCAGGCCCCTAATCATCGAGAAGCCCAGGGTGAAGAAAGACAAAAAGGACACTGCTGTATCCATAGACCATGGGTATCTTCTGCTTTTATCTTTCTTTTTCTCCCCTCTATCTTTTCTATTTCTTTCTTTCTCTCTCCATAAGATTCATTGTTAAATAAAATCTGTATTATTGACTTTGGCATATCAGCTCATTTGCACTTTAATTCCAGCAGAAGCATCTCATTATTCACATCTTAACAATTACAGACCAACTTTGGTATGTTAACAAATACTTTTAATTTTTATTGCTTAGTTGCATTTCAGCCTTTACAGCAATATTTGACCTTTTTTTGCAACTATATATATACAATATTATATAGATTACAGACTACTACTATAATGTAGTCTGATACCAAACCAGAATAATTGACTTTATTGAAGTGAAAAGAAAAAAAAAATTCAAAAGTCTCATAGTGGAAACAAACTGCATAGAAGTCTGCTAAGAACTTCATCTTGTACGAAAACATCACATTCTTCCATTAAATAAAAATTCCAAATGCCACCAGTCTTGGTAGAGCTTTCATGAAATTAATTATGTGACTGAGTTCACAGCATGGTTTCTGTGATTAAGTGTAAAATAATGCAAAGGATTTGACAAAATAAAACATTGTGCTATTCTTGAATTAACTGACATGATCTTAAGATACTAATAAGTGAGATTACAAACAGTCAAGGATTAGGACCCAAAGAAAACACAATACCAATGTTTTTAAAATAACTGGTGAAGATGCTTATCTTCAGAAATACAATAATTGAATTGTTGAGACTGGAAAAGACTTGAAATTCTTGGAGCTTTTTTTTGGCTTTTAGTGGAAACAAATATATCAGGAAAGAAAACAGAGCTGGGCTAGCAGCAGCAGTGTCACTTACTAGTATTGGTGCAGCTCTTGCACTGCCCTCTATATGACAAATCACAGCTTGAGAAAAATGTTAAGAGCTTCTAGCAAATTAGGTTTCTACCTATGTAAGAAAGTTTGTATTCATGAATGCCTACCAACTGCTACACTACCTTAAGTGTGCTACTGAAATACAAGTGTTGTTCCTCCAACAGGAACCCCTTCATATTCTCCAAGCCTGCTCTGGGGTGTTACTTGAAGCAGAGTGAAGGGGAATGACGAGGAGATTCAGTTAAAACATGCATTCTTTTTTTGAATTAAAATGCTGCTGTAAACACATCCTCTACTTCTGGGACAGGTACAATCCAGAAAAAACTCAGCAGTGATTTACAACAAAGTTAAGGGTATGGTCAGGTCTTTTGTCTCTCAGCATATACACAGAGAGAGGACTGCGTACCAATGGGGAGTTAAGTTCAAATGCTACCAGAGAAAAAACCATATCAGCTTTCCTGCATATCTAGTGCCCAGTTCCAGGCCTATAAAAAGCTTTCTATATTTCTCTCTGCTTGCTGAATCATTTACTGCTGAAATATGTTTCTGAGAGCTCAGCATCATTGAGCATGGTGAGATAAGGCATGACAATGACAGAATATCTATCAGCAATTGATGGAGCAGTGAACTGGCTGAATTCCAACAATTCTAGGATTTTAGGAATAGCCATGAGGTGTATCTGTCACAGCACACTGGGATGAGAGCATTTGCTCAGTTTCTTCTGCTGTCTAAACCAGATAGATGTGGAATAAAGAAAAACTTTAAGCTTATTTACAGCAAGTATATAAAATATTAAAAAGCTTGGTTGTGTTAAGTAAAAAATAAATGGTAGCATTTTTTTCCTCATGACAGATCTTAATGTTTTGGTGTTTTCATGCTGCCTGACTCATTAAAACTTCAACAGTCCATATGACAATTTAGTATATTTCTTTCCAATTGTATCAACAGGTATTGAAAACTTGCAGATCATTCACTGAAAACTTGTTTCAGAGGAGATGGGTAGTTAAATATGGATTTTTTTTCCTGGTCTGTAGAGAATGCATATTAGCATTTTAAAATATACACATAATTTTAAGAATGTTGTACAAATATCTTCGCAAAGGCTTCACCATCTGGTAAAGTCAACCATAATTTTCTTCACTTTATTATCAATATATATGCATAAATGCAATTAAAAAATGTAACTATATAAATATACATATTGTAGAGATCGCTTAATTGCTACAAAGAAAGAAGGATTTTAGAAAAAATTTAAGAGAAATTAAAACAAATCTCGTCAGTTTATAGATCTATTACCAGAGATGCTGATAAGAATTTGAATTATTCATAACCCAGAGTGGTCAGAGGGCAGCTACAAATACCTGAAGGGATATCTTCTCAAAGCAGATAGTTTTGGGGTGTGCACACTTCAGAATGACATTACCAAGAATCATAGTTTTGAATTGTAAATTGTCTATGGTACTATATTTGGTGTAGGAGAATCTGGAAGTGTTTCTCCTGAAGAAAAGGTTTAACTGGAATAAGAGGGAAAAAGTGGTGTTTCTGTCACTTTCATAGATAAAAGTTCATGAAGACAGTCATAGAAAGGAAATCTTGGGGTGAGACTTCATAGCAAGATAGACAAGATGATATAGCAAAAGGTCAATCAGTAATAATATCAATTTAATATCAATATCCAGTGATATCCTAGGTAATCCTGCTATGATCAACTATTTAATTACTTTTTCCATTTAAAATTTAATTTAATTATTTTTTTTCAGAAGAACACTTATAAAATGGAAAAAAGAAATCCTACCTTTGTCACGAGGCATTAATAAAATGCCTTGGAAAATTAATTTAAAAAACTAACTGTCCCAACAGAAAATTTTTTATAATTTTACTGATAATATTTTGTTTTCTTGGTTCAGACATTGTTCTTGTTTTAAACCCCATGTTTACTAAAACACATTCTAAAAGATTAGGCTATAATATTTTCTATTAAAGTTGAATGAAAAAAGGAATGTGTTGAAATTATGATTATTTAAAGTAACTATTTTTTTTCATGTATTTTGATATGATTAATCATTTCAGGTTTGCACTCAAGTAGTTTCTTTAGTCCTCAATATTTTCAGAGGACAATAATTTTTTAAATCTAATTCAATATAGGTTTTAATTTTATAGAGACCACCACCTCAAAGGATAAATTACAGTGTGGTAAGATTAGGGAGGCAAAGCTTTTCTCCCAAGGCACTACAACATAAACTGCTATGGTAGAAGGAGGCAAATGACAAAAAAACCTCTGTGTTGGAGTTGATGATGTCATGGCAGTGGAAAAAATTTTAGACACTTTTTAAAGAGACAGAAGTGTTGTACTAAAGCTTTGAAAAACTGCTGCTTCCTTAGAAGGTATTGAGAAAAGAATACATTTATTATGTCACTTACTTAAAAGGCAGAAGGTCACTCCCATGTCTCATTGATTATGCCAGGTGTAACCAAAATTTAATATTTTTAACTCCAGCTCCCTTTACTATAGAAGAGTCTATGTTTTATTCCAGTGCCTGTTCCTTAAGAAAGGTCAATTATGTGGAGAATAAAATTGATGTTTATGCCTAGAGATGGTGCAGAAGTAAACAAGTAAACATACTATCCTGTTTCTGACTGCAAAAGGTTGTGTTCTGTTATAGTTGAAACTAAATCTAGAAGTGTAAAATCTCATCTATTTGAGAAGAATGAAGTAGGGTGAAATCATCTGGCATTCCTAATAAGAAAATTTAAAATTAAAAAAGAAAAATCATCTTTCTGAAGTACATATAAAATATCTACCCATATCTTAATTGGTTTGTATAGCCATGTTTCTGTTTGAGACTTTGTAATTCATCACAATGGATGAACAGGCCCGTGTGATTCAAAGAAATCTACAAAGGCAGCATTTTCAAAGTTGTTCTACTTTATTGTAAGAACGAAAGTAACTGATAAAAAGCATCAAAAAGATCATTTTTCAGAAGTGTAAAGTAACAGTAAATAATAGATTACAAGAGAGCACATTGTTGCTATTGACTGGCTTTGATTGTCATCTTTGTAAGTTTATGCACCAAGAAAACAAGTATTTGATGAATTCTTATAGGAGCATATATATTAATGTATTAATGTATATTAGAAAATAAATAAAGTTATATTATCATCTTTTTTATCCACACATTGAATCTCATATGACTTCCTAAGAGCATACCCTTAAATACACTGTATCTAAATAGCAATAAAATATTAAAGATTAAATTACTGTTGTAGCTATGACTATTAAAAAAAAAATAATTGCATGCCTTAATTATAATTGGGTGTGTCAAAACCTGAATATATTGCTTCCATACAGAGTAATGTGAGTTCTATGCAGTCATATGCACAAATTTAACAGTAGATTTAGCAGTAGTAAGGGACACTACCAAGAGCAAGTTTAAAATTTTTTATTTGGTTACTCAGATTTTGTGTGTATTCTATGATGAATTTCTTCATTAGTTCTTTTGTCTAGCTGCTCCTTCTTATTCATTAAAGAAGGGCAGATGTAGAAAATTTTGTCTAATTGTTAGCAAAATTTATTTTAGTTGTCTTCAGTAGAATTTTGTTGGTTTTCATCCAGAAAGACCTGCCCACAAAATGAGACAGTTGCACCATAACACAAAGTACTTATCTTCTTCTGAGGAGATGGGGCTCCTTCCAATTGATAAAACCTGGCAGATGGAGTGGTCCAGTATTAGTTTACTGCCAGGGGCTTTCTGTGTAAATAGTTTCTTTTTTCGGACATATTTTATTATTAATATTGTTGCTGCTATTCTTTGTTTGCTTACCTTATTGCTGTTTCCAGTACTTTTTTTCTTATCCAAAACTGTAATCTTTGCCTTTTTTGGCTGCAGTTGGAGGGGGCAGGAAGATAAAGTGGCACATGGCTTTCTTAGCGGTTGTACTAAATTGGACAACATCATTCTTAAATTATGACAAATAGATAAATAATAATAATAATAATCTATAATGATAATGATAATCTATATCAGATGCTCAAAATTACAATGAGGCCAAGAGAACATTTTGAAATAGCATTTTTTTATTAGCAATGGCTGAACATAAATAAAAGAAGGTGTTTGAATTCAAAAGGTTGGATAAAAAGACAGAATAGAGGTCATTAGGAAAAAAATTGTCTGTGAAACAGAAAATATGACAAACAAGCACAATGGTCTGAGGTTTTAATGAGAGGTCAAAGCCTGGAGGTATCAGTTATTTAGGGATTTTCAAAGAATATAAAAAAGAGAGGTCTATAAAGACACAGCTTAGTCCAACATACATAAACCTAACAAACACTCTGGTGTGGGAAAAAATAAATAAAGGTTAGACGCTCTGAATTCTCAAATCGCGAATCCTGAATAAGACCAAATAGAATTTTCAAAGCCCTATTAGCATTTCAGACACACTCCTTTTCCAAATATTTTTTGTAAAATTAGTTTACCTACAAAATAAATAGAAAAACTCCACATTTATAATTTAATAATAATGTTAGACTATGCTGCTGAACTCACACTAGTTGTTCTTCTAAATGGAATTAATAATTGTGTAAAAGCAAAGTCTTACTTTAATTAGGAAGTGATTCATACAACCTCATAGCACAAGATGTCTCACAGAACATATTTTTGGAAAAAATAACTTCACATTTTGCTGAGTACTCAATCAGGAAAATCACATCACATGCTTAACATATATCAGCAAAACCCCTACTTTATTTATTTATTTTAGGAATACTTCAGATTTGTTGGGTTTTTTTTCCCCATAGACTTGTACCATTCACTTCTGTTGAAAATGGGGTTAAACAAGATATTGGGACTTCCTTCTACACATATATGACTTGGAGTCTAAATTCCATTTTTAAGAATTAAAAGATACTTTTGCAGATTATTGTAAGGAAATAAATAACTGCATTTCAGCTACCTAATTTATTTCCCAAGTCTTTCCTCTCCTACAGCATCCCATACAATATGTGAGGTAGTGTAGCTTACCTTGAAAAAAGAGCAATGACATTGAACTTTTAATGGGCAATACAAATTATATTTCCATGGAAACCTGCTGTGAAATACATCATGTATAATAACTACTTACTGTCTGGGAGCTACTTATTTGTCAAAACTCTTAGGTTCTTAAATGCCCACAATCCATGACCCTTTTAAACTACCTGCAGTAAAATTTGACAAATATAAATAATAAATTTAGCAAGTCTAGGTTTATTGTTTATTTTTTTAAACAGGTCAAGAAGTTAAAATCCTATCTCTTCCTTACTTTAATGAAATATGACAGTGATTGCAATAAAGGGAAATAAAAGCAACAGACTCCAATCAATCATTAGTACCCCAAGGGGCTACTGCAAGTGGTCTTAAACCCATAAGAAACAACACTTCTGGTATTGTAAGGTAGATGTGAATGTAATTCTAGATTTAAAGAGTTTGGTTTTTCACTATGTCAGACATGTAGAGGGAAACGGAATGAAACATTCTGGAGATGGCTAAGCTCACTCCAGAAGTTGCCTCCTGTAGGAAATTATCACTAGATTAAAAAAAAAAAAACAACAAACAAACAGCAACCCACTGAAAAAGAAACAGTCCAAAAGAGCTTTTGTGTTTGGCACACACAATATGGATTTCCCATCTGTCCTAGGGTGACTGTATGATGCTTGTATCCCCAGTTGTCTGTTCTGTTTATGCTGGATATTAAGTTCTGCACCTTTATGATTAGTTATGAGAGAGAAGGGGAGAGGAAAAGAAGTGTGCAGTTTGTTTTCAGAAACTGCACTCACTCCTCCGTGTTCCGGCTCCTGGACTGTGTTCTCTGCAGCACCAACAGACAGCAGGAGAGAACTCTTCTTTTGCTTTTAGTTAGTTTTTACCTAGCTGAGGCAGAGAAGTTTCCCAGACTCTGGTTTTTCTTTTTCTTGGAACTGTTCAAACATGCTCTGGACTGAAAACCCAAAAAAACACATGCCTGTGGCCCACTGGGGCCTGGGACGCTGCATTCCAGTGCCAGCAGGACTGATAAGAGACTCAGCTACACCTCACAAGAAGAACTTTCTGAATTTGCCATCTCTTCAGAACAGTGAGAAGTTCTATTATTTAACGTTATTCATTTTTTATGCTTCTGAATACTTTGCTTGTTAAATAAACACTTTTTTTCCGCTTTTCTCCAAAGAAATCTTTTCCCAGACTAGTGCAGGGAGACACCGCTTGAATTTGCTTTTCTAGAGAAATCCCATTCAGAAGTTTCCTCCCAAATTCTTAAACCACTCAGAAGTTTCCTTCCAAATTCTTAAACCACTCAGAAGTTTCCTTCCAATTCTTAAACCAAGACAGTATCTTGAATAATAATAATCAAAACTCATGCTCTGAATCATGCTGATTCGCACAGTCCTTGCAGCTAATGAACCTTGCTTGAATAAACAAAGTTATGCACATCATAAGTGAATATTTCTATAAATCAATTTGGAATCCTATTAACATTTTCACTGACTAGATAAATCTGTCCCTTCAGAAGCTCCTGTCCCACTGAAATTCATTCAACATTTTCAGTGAGCTTCTTGTAAGAGGTGTCAGGGTCTGAGCTAAATAGCGTCTGATGTTAAATACCTGATTTCAAGAATCTTTGTTAAGGGGAGCAAAGACAAATATCTTCGCAATTAGAGCTTCAAGTATTCATGTAAATTACTTCTGGGGGAAAAAGAAACAGACAAAAAAATTTATCCTGGAAAGGCTGCATGTGTCCATATTCACTTTTACACTAGCTTATCACTGAGATAAATTGATGACAGTTTTCATATTCAAATACAAGCAAAATTTGCAAGTGATTTAAAAAAATTCTTAAATAAATAATCAGTTGAGATTCTCACAATGTTGCAGCACAGAGTAAAAGTAGAAGTGGAGATAATAATAGAGATAACCCTGTGCAAAGCAACTCAGTGAATATTGAGAAATGTAAAAAGGACATTATCAATAAGAGCAATTCAACAACATCTAACTGAAGCATGACACAGTAAAATATTAAAATAGAAAGTCTTTTATAGCCAGTAGGTCTTTAAACCCAAATACTGAAGCTGAAAGGTGAAAATCTGAGTGCAGGGAGAGATCCAGTCAGAAATTGCAACTGAAAAGAGACAACCCAGCGGCAACATTCATTCAAACTCTGATGATCCATCTGAAAGAATCGAGCCTGAGGACAAAAAACATTCAGACCCTTGCAGCAAATTTGAAAGAAGAGAGCTTTAGGGCAGGAATTGCACAGACCTTAACAATGAACTGGGATGCAGAGATCTTCAGGACAACCCTTAGTCAGGACCTGGGACTGGAAAAGTAAGGAGTTAGCAGGGCACTATGGGGATCCTGAAGTCTCTGAGAATGAGCTTCACTGAACCTCTGTTATGCTCTGGCCATCACCAAATACTGAATTTAAATTAATGCGCGGAACTGCATACTAAAAGAGCAGAGTAAAAGAAAATCCAGGAGAGGCATCACAGCTAGTCCAAGGCTTAAGCTGCCTCCTTCAGTGTAAATCCAAGCTATCCAGTTACATTAACAAAACTGACTGCTCGAAGAGCTTGCCTAATGTGTATTATGTCTCATCAAATGGCATTATAATTTTTTCAGGATATTTGAAACTCTACAGTAAAATTTGACAAAGGTGACTTTCTCTTCACTATACATGGGCTATATAACTTCTTTTGCTTTATTTTGTCTTACTAGTATACGCTATGTGGTGATCTGTAAATTTAAAGGAAAAAAATAAAATATTAACTAGTAATATGGAAAACAGTTTTGTGAAGGTGTAGTTTTGCAAAGGAAAAAAATCTTACTTAATTAATCTTTGCAATTGTTCTTCCTTTCTAAAAAATGAACTCTATACATTAAGATTTTCAGGATCATACAAAAACTGCCTAAGTTAGACACCCTGGTATACGAAAGAGACATATTTCTTTCCAATTTCAGAATTCTGACTTCCTAAATCACGATCCTAAAACTCATTCATAAAGCAGCTGAGTGAAAGAAGCATCCCAGAGATCTCCTGAGGGTAACTCAGAACCCCAATAGTGGACAGCTGCTCTGAAGACAGTTAAAGAAAGGAGATTTTTGAGTTGCACTCCCTGGAATTCCCCTGTGTTCAGCATCTAATGTCATAAACACCCTAGTAGCTACTGTTAACCAAAGCATAAGCTCTGGAATAACCCTAAAGAACTGAAAAAATAATATCTCTTTGAATGTATAATAACTTTTAGTGCATATATCCTTCTATGACATACTGAATCAGGTTTCAGTTTCTTTGGTGTTTTCTTTCCTTTCCGGAAAAGTACTCTCAATTGAAAGCACGCCCACTTTTCAGAGGCCACTTGCAACAGTTTTTAAGCTATACAGGGGTTTGTCATATTATTTCAACTCTTACAAACCTATGCTGAATATGCTATTTCTTCATAGGAAATAATAAGATTTCAAACCTTTATCTTTATTCTCATTATCCTCAAACTATTTCAGGTTTTAATTTAGAAATGGAATGACTTGTAGATTGTTCTCATGGCCACGGAGTCTTTCGTCCTTTAATGAGGTAGCAGTTGAGGCCTCTTAATGGGAATGTCTGACTGTTCTGCTTCACAGCAATTCTTATATATATTCAAGAATTATGGAAGTAATCACGTTCTGTAGAAATACATCCCACTACAGCGAGTGATATGGTTCTCAGATTTCCAATTTACGTGTTTTAAATTAATAGCTGTTTACTCTGCCGTACAATAAAAAGGGTAGTTATCACTGGAGCTAATTCATTACCTAGTACTTTATTTCTGAGATTCACAGTCTTTCCATGTACAGGACACAAAGTAAGCAATTACAATAAGCATATATCTGTCAAGATATAAGGTAACTTTTAGATTACCTAAGCCACTTTCTGCAAAGACTCATCACCATGCCATTTAAAAGACTTTAAAGAATGTGTTTGCCTTCTGAAATTGATTAGGAAAAAGGCAAAGTGGGAGAAACTGAGGACAAGAGCTTTAAGCAACAAAAATATAATTTTTTCTTTAATGTAGATTTCATTCCCTACTGGTTTAATTTATACCATTTATTCAGCACTGCCTTCAGCATTTAAGGGAAAATAAGACTGAATTATATTGCTTGCTCTGTAACATAGCAGTCAATAAATATCCTTTAACATACATTTAATCAATGCTACTTCTTAGTACAAGAAAAATTTGAGTATCTTTATTTTTCAGAAAAGTTAAGATCTGCTTTTTGTTCTTTGGATTATTACCACATTGGTTGTAAGCAGAACAGGCAATACAAACAACCTACCGGAGAAAGAAAATCCTTCTAGGAAGGGAACCATCATCTACCTGGTGTTTTTTCAGGCTTGCAGTGTTTTCTCTGATTTAAGGGGAGAGAGATAGTGGAGACTGTTTAGAAACACTGGGCTAAACATTGAAATAGAAAAAGATTCTCAGTTGAAGATGGCTATGCATAGCCTACAATGCATAGAGTACTTTAAACAACAAAACCTAAATATAGGCAAAAAAAGAGATGTTCTTCAAATGTTACTTGCTTTGTTCTTCGTTTTTATCAACATTTGCCATGATTAAATATGCATAAATACTACAGCTAGATTATAGGAAAAGATATTAGAGCTTTTAAGGGGAAACTACTAGTGTTGAAAGATTGGTAGCATTCATTTGGTCCATCTGTATGGATATAGCTGCAATGCTGAAAGAGAAACACAAGTGGAAAACACTGCACACAGGCGAAGACTTCTGAATTACAAAACTGTCAGTGTTCCTCAAAGTTGGTGCTGTTCACCCTAATAGTATTTGAGTCCTTAGTTGAAGTCAGTGTGGTTTTGTTGCACAGCTCATGATGGAAGGGTTTAATATAGTTAGAAGGTTTTTTCCATACTATACATGTTTTTACGTACAGATTTCTTTAATTGCTTCTCTCAATTAAGCTACAGAATTCACAGAGTTTTACAAGAAAAAAGTGATTAATTAATTCTGGAGTGTATGTTATTTCTCTCTTTTAGAATTCTGTATTGTTGAACTTTTAGAAATATTTATCTATTACGGTAAGTTTTGCTATATATGTTAAGCATGATTATTTTGATACTTTTGGTGTAAGATCATCTCTCCTCCTCTTCTTAAATGCAAATAACGAATGTGCTATGTAAATGGAACAGTCTGAAAGACAAATTGTACTGCAGAGAACTCTCAGTAACTAAAAGCACTGGTACATTATGGAAGTATTGAAAATAGCTGATTATTATTTAACAAAGGAAAAGATGTTTCTGAGCATGAGCAACTTTATGTTCTCTCATTAAAGAAGTTGATCTACTAAAAGACTTCAAAGATTTAGTACTGCTGTTTGAGAAATATGTTGTTTACTTCTTTAGTCGACAAAGGAAAATATTAAAACTCAAAATCTTTAATGCAAATTATTTTCAAGATGCAATATCCCATTTCTCAGTTCAAAATCTGAGAAAATGTAATTGGAATTGTGATTTATTGAGGTATTTGAAGAAATAAGAGATGTTATAAAGTTGCAAAAAATAATGTCTGATTGTCAACACTATGCAAGATTCGACATTAATTGGAGACTTACTCCAGCTGATGAATCAGATGCTGAATTAAGATTTTATCTAAATATCAGAGCCACAGTCATGATTCTGAAATCCAGATCTAGATAATAGATCTGAATACATATGACTGCAATAGAAATGATATATGTAGAACATATTGTAGCATTTGGTCCCTCTTGTAGCTTAGGTCATATTCCATTCAATCTCTGAACCAGTATAAACAGTATGATGACATTTTAGGAAGTACAAGCTGTAGCTGTGCATTGACTGTAAAATGCTTTGGGCAAAATGAAAGACTTGAAAAGGGTTATTCTGGAAATTACTTTACATGGATGATTTTATTATGCTACTGAATTATAGATAGGGCAGTTCATTCCTATGTCATTAACGAGCCTGTCACTGTAAGCAAAAATAAGAAATAGGTTTTTACATGTGTATGTAAACTAAATCACCATGTGTATATGCATGTATAGACACACAATTCAAACGTGACAGAACTTCTTCCTAAATACACCTTTTAAAAATCTAAATCTGAAATTTTAACTTCAAAGATGATTTCATTAGCTCGATATGACAAGTAAGTTGGGAATTGAGATCTGCTATTTGAGTGTTTTAAAGTGATTATTTCATTTTCCTAAACATTTTAATTTACTTTTAAGCAATAAATCAGTGAGTGATTACTAATGGAAACTAAAAATATTTTTAAGGTAAAAAAAAAGCTTTCACTTCTTTTAGTAAGACATGAAATCTTTCATTTGTCTTTTGTTTGCTTGCAGGGGTACTTTCTCTGCAAATATCTCAGAACATCTTTCTGTTAGGAAGATGTAAACTGTCGAAGTAATCACTCAAAAATGTAAAATACAGAATCAAATACAACAGGAGAGAAAAAAAAAATCAGTCATGTTTTCATTTCAAATAGTGGTTTCAACACTTTGTAGTCAACACAGAAATTCATGTAATAAAATTTCAAAAGAAATACAATGAACAACATATTGGAAAAGGTTTACCACCTTTAACCAGAACATTCTCTTATTTTGTCAAACACTTTTTACTGCTTTTGAGAAAATTGATCTGTAAATAAAACACTGCACTGCCTTGACAAACAAAGCAACACTTGACATGAATTCATTAATAGAAAGCAGTGTTACTGCCAATTTTAAAAATGTAGCACATGCTAATATTTTAAATGATAGCTAATTAACACATTGGGAGTGTTTCTACAGAGTTCAGTGAAGCTGTGGTGTCCATCTTAGTGTGCATCTCACTAGGTTTGTCAGAGAAAGCAGGTGATGTGACTCTACCTGCATTTACACATCACCAGCTCAGCCTCACTAATACAAATATTCCTCTAGATGTAGTCACTGGAGATTTTAAAGATGGATAACTATCACATCTGTTTCACAGACAGTGAGACTAAGGCTCAGAGGCTTTACAATTCCCACTGCAACTGCCTCCTACACTTTATCTCTCCTTGGTCAGTGTAGAGTATTCCATCTTCCCATGCTACAGCACTTCTACTATAACCTTGGAAAATTAAAACCAAAACAATCTCTGTTTGAGAGCACAAGGAATGTCCACAGAATTCTTAGAAAGTATTTATCCTGCCATTAAGAGCAAAACATTTCATGCATTTTCTTTTGTTAGCAAAACCTCCTTGGAGACAAGGATAAATAGTGAAAAAGACCTGTCCAATTTCTTTCCACAGATCATAGACTCATACAATTGATTAGGCTGGAAAAGACCCTAAGGTCCTTAAGTCCAACCATTATCCCAGCACTGCCAAGTCCATCACTAAATCATGTTCCTAAGATCCATGTCCACAAGTCTTTTAAATACCTCCAGGGATGATCATTCCACCGCTTCCCTGGACAGCCTGGTTCAATGCTCGATATTCCTTTTAGGGAAGAAATTTTTTCGTAATATCCAATCTAAATATGCCCTAGTTCCACCTGAGGCCTTTTTCCCTTGTTCTGCCATTTGATACCTGGGAGAAGAGACCAACCCCACCTGACTACACCCTCCTTCAGGCTGTTGTAGAGATAGGGTGCCCCTGAGCCTCCTTTTCTCCATGCTAAACATCCCCAGCTCCCTCAGCTACTCCTCACAGGACTTGTGCTCCAGACCCTTCCCCTCTGGACATGCTCCAGCCCCTCAATGTCTCTCTTGCACTGAGGGGCCCAGAACTGAGCACAGCATTGGAGCTGTGGCCTCACCAGTGCTGTGTATAAGGGGACATCACAGCCCTGGTCCTGCTGGCCACACCCTGGCTGATCCAGGCCAGGATGCCATTGGCCTTCTTGGCCACCTGGGCACACCCTGGATCATGTTCAGCTGCTGTTGACCAGCATCCCCAGGTCCCCTTCCACTGGGTAGCTTCCCAGCCCCTGCATCCAGCCCATAGCACTGGAGGTGTTGTGACCCAAGTGCAGGATGCAGCACTTGACCTTGCTGAATCTCATCTCATTGGCTTTGGGCCATCAATCCAGCCTGTCCACATCCCTCGGTAGAAGCTCCCTGCCTTCCAGAAGATCAACATTTCCACTGAACTTGGTGTCATTCTCAAACTAAGGGTGCACTCCATCTCCTCATTCAAGTTGTTGATAAAGACATTAAACAGGGTGGGCTCCAGTACTGAGCCCTGGAAAACACCAGCTGTTACTGGCCCCCAGCTGGATGTAACTCCAGTCACTCTGAGCCTGGCTCTCCAGACAGATTTTTACCCACCAAAGGGTACTTCTCTCCAAGCCATGCACAGCCAGTTTCTTCAGGAGAACACTGTGGGAAATGGTGTCAAAGGCTTTATAAAGTCCATGTAGAAAACAACCAAAGCGTTCCCTTCATCTACCAAGCAGGTCACTTTGTCATGGAAGGAGATCAGGTTGGTTAAGCAGGACATGCCTTCCATAAATCCATGCTGGCTGGGCCTGATCCCCTGGTTGTCCCACATGTTCTACATGATTGCATTCAAGATGATCTGCTCCATGTCGTTCCCCAGAACCAAAGGCAGACTGGCAGGGCTATGGTTCCCCAAATCCTCCTCCTGCCACTCTTATAGATGGGCGTCAGACTAGCTAGCCTCCACTCACCTGGGACCTCTCCAATTAGCCAGGGCTGCTGGGAAATGATCTGTTATGCAAGTATAAATTCTACCCCTAATTAATTAATAATTAGCATAAAGAATGAGATCTTTCTGAAGGTAGGATCAAATAAGTGGGTTGATGGAGACAGCAGTGAAGTACATACAGATGCTGGGAGTTTCTAGGCGTGTTTGAAGTTTTAAAGGGAAACACCAACAGAAAAGAGATGAAAACGATACATCTAGAATGGACTGCATTCCTTTGAAAGTTACTATAGGTGATGTGCTGAAATATCAAAACTGACATAGTAATTGCCTACATTGGGGTAAGTAAATATTTCCCTGATCTTCCCCAGCATAATTGACCATTAGCTTTCCTTCAGTATCTTTCCTGCCTGTACTTTTATAAATAAAATTTAGAGGAAGGACACATGCTGGGACATAACATCCCCTCTCATGCTGTAGGTCAAATAAAATACTGTAGTAAAGATGTAATAAATTAAGTTAGATTTTCAGAAGTGTATTATTTTATGCTGTGTCAGCTAAACCAATTTAAAACAGAAAGCAAAGAGACATCATCTGACACTGAAGGGAGACAAAGAGAGCCACTGGCAGCTTAGCATTTGTAAAAGCTGCTTGTATTCAATTTATGCTTTTGGGTTTTGGACACCTCTGTGTTCTCAGCAAATACCCTTAAACTTTTCAGAATTCACTTTTTTTTCTTTTTTCTTTTTTTTTTTTTTTGGTAATATAATCCCAGGTAAATTCAATAAAAAATGAACATGCTCCTCATTTCCTGCAACAATTTATATAATTTACCTTAATGTTACTATATTATTTATAACAAATGGATATTGTTAGTTTGTTTGCTGTCCTTTCCTCATCACAATAATTGTTCAAAATGTGGTGCTATGTCCCATGGTCTGCCTAGAGATTTTGTGACGTCAATGCTGAAGCTAAATCTTTGAAACCACCTACCTAACACAAGAGCGTATGCAAACAAGCCTTCAAGTCCCTCCTTAGGCCTCTTGCCTTTTCCCACAGCTCTCTGACAGCATCATTATTAGAGAATCACCATCCACTTTCCTGCCCAGTCCAAGCTCCTCCTTCCCTCCCACCCAACTATTCACTATGCTTGTGCACACTAGAGAAGAAGGCCTTTAGTCTTGATTCAAGGGTAGGGCTGTTGTAATTTTCTCTCCTTCTTCCCTGAAACATAAGGTCAGTCTTTTTGGAGCAAGTCCAAGAGGAATGTTCTCACACTACTGCAAAGAATGACTAAATCTCCCAAATCAAATAGTGTTACTTATTGAGTAACTCAGTTAGTGTACCACATATTAAAGGAGTAATTTATTGGTGTTACTCCTGTTGAGCATCTTCTTAATCCAAAACTGCAAGTTTATTTGCAGTCCAATTCATTTGCTGTGGAATCAAGGCATAGTGAATGCATACAGCACCTCATAAAAATAATGTGGAGTCCAGAAAGATGCGGCGTTTTGTGCCAGTCCAACTCCTGGCAGTGTTTCCATTGATTTATAGGATTTTTTTTTTTTAGCATTCAGAAATGGCAGAGAGAATACTAAAGTAGAGAGTTTGAAAATTAAATGGAAAAATGTAAGGAACACTCATCTTCTCTTGAAGAATTCTTGTATGTAAGGAAATGAAAATTTGCATGCATTTGTATTCCAGGGAAATTACTGGGCAGAGAATAATACGCTTACATGAATTTTGAAGCTTTCAGACACTTCAGACACAAACATTTCTAACAATTTTAATAAAATTGCTTTGTAGATAATGCATTGAGTTTGACTCTTACAGAACGCCTGCTTCATAATGCTCAATCGTGACATTAGGAAAAAAATAATTAAAATATATTAAATTTGTAATACTCCATCGTTCTGTGTAATGCAACATTTAGTGCTAAAGAGCAGCTATTGAATGACACTTCCAGTGAATGGAGCCAGAATGTCTGGTCATTAGATGATAGCAGCAATATTTTATGTAGTAAGCAGATGTCAAATGAATTCATCAATACAAATAGAAATCTGCTTAACAGGATCTAAACTCCATCTTTTAAAGCACCAGTAATTTAATTATGCTTTCCATGCACAAAGGACAAATTTATATTTTTTACTGGAAATTACTTTTGGTTTGGTTTGGAGTTCTATAACAATAAAACAAGGAAGGAAGGTAAAAAACATTCAGGAAAGTCTGCAAAGGAAGTACAGTTCCTCTTTTATTTGGGATGAGTTGCAGAACCTTTCCAAAACACATTTGCCATGGTCTTCTAGACCACCAGTACACACAAAATGACACTGCTACAGTGACAGTGAGTACAAACACACATACAACCCATTTCCCTGTTGATAGTTCTCTTAAATGAAAATGTTGTATGGCATAAACTAGTATATATTTATAGTTGAAGGAACATAAAGTAATTACGTTACTCTGTTGCTTTTTCATGTTGTTGCCTTTTTCACTCTCATCCTTCCTTTTAAAATTATGCCTTTCCAGGAATTAGAATGAGCTCATGGGCTTGTTTGAAGCTGCATAATACCATTCCAGATGCTCTACTTTATCTTTGGCCTTCAGTAACAATTAGGCAAAACATAGAAATTAATTTGGAGGCCCAATTTTTTAAGAAGAATAGAGAGTCCTGGATTACGCAAAATAGAATTCAACTGAATTCAGACCATGTAGCCTGAAGTATCATACACAATTCACTTGTTTTTCTGTCATAAAAAAATGCCATCTAATCCTTTTGTCTTCTTGTAGTGGTTCTCCTGACATGTATTCCAATCTGTTTGGGTTTTGACTATGGTGACGGCTTTCCTCAACATTCTTCCTGGTGCAGAATCCTACAAAGGATTCAACAAAACAAACAAAATTATTATCTCTGTATAAATTAAATTTTCTACCGATTACCGATGTATTTCCTATGTGTTAGCCTACAAATATACTGCTTTTTGATGCTCTTTGACATGAATTGTTGTCTTTGAGAAAAAATATCTACATAATGACCAATTTTGCCCAATCCCTACACAGAACAGGGAGGGCTTTTCCCTTGACTTTCCAATACTCTCTAGGTGACTAATCAGAAATTTTCCCAGATAAAATTAAACAGATATTTTTTATCCTTTTATTTTTTTTTCTCTGCCCTCTGGAATCACCTTGCTATAATAATATGCTGGCCGACATCTTTCTGTTTAACATACTTTTGATAGTTTCATCATAGTCAAATAATTCTTCATATCAAGGCTATTATTAAGGCAATAAAATTCTCTTTGGCTCTTCTGTAATTATCCTTCTGCTTTTTTCTTGTCTACCACTCTTCAGAAAATTTAAATATCACCTGCATCATCCAGTTCATAATTTACATTTGCTTGAGGCTGTACTATCGACTGTGGTCCCTTACAACTTTACCATTCTATGATATGTGAGGTCACATACACTTTATTAGTTTGAGCTTCCTGGTATAGTTAGAGTTTATTGTAAAAGTCTGAACAGATTGTCCATTGTGTCAGTGGGATAGACTGTAAGTAAAAGAGGATGCTTCTAGCTGTAGTTTTCCAGTTCTGAGTGTGCTACCTACAATCACACTTTACAATACAGAGTAGGCAGGCTGGCTAGGGAGGGGGCAATCTGCAAGAGGCTGATTTATTTGGAGGTATAAACTACAGTTCACATCTTTCCTTATTAGTTCCAAAGTGAATGAAACAGCAATTGGAGATAAACTAAATAAAACCTTCTGAGACCGTGGAAACTTAAGGTTCATGGAGGGCTTGGATCTACTGCTGACTGTTTCATTATTATCTATTTAGCAGATACATTTCTGGCAGCAGAACTGAGGACTACCTCCCAATGATTCAATTCTTAGGAGCAATGAAGCTTCCTCCAGCATTCAGCTGGAAGCTTCCTGTCTCCATTCAGCAGCAACTAGCTAATTCCTTCCTACATAATCAGGGACCATTAACCATGCTATGGCAATGTACCTGTGCATTTGCCCATTCCCTGGCTCCTCAGGAAACTGAACCCATGACCCACACTTGGTTGGGGGATGGCTCAAACTACAGATAGTCCAGTAATGAAATTTATTCTCTTGCATTTCAACAGAATGAGTGTTGTACTTTTATTTTAAAGACATAACTCTCAAAAGAAGAGATTCAGTGAAATGAACTGTTAATGGCTGGGTCAAACCGTGGTGGCCTCAGCAGGACATAGCACTTGTCCCAGTCATCGCTTTTTGCCTCTGGCATGCTATAGGTATCTGCATGCTGAACATACAGATCTTAATTGGTTTCTTTCTGGTGTCCCTTCTATTCTACAGTGAGTCTCAGTGATAGAAGAGGTTTCAAGATCTTATTCTGATAGCCAAAAGAGCTGATCATGATATATGATACCTTTAATAATCTTACTAATTAGCTTATTCTTTCATAGGTTCATGTGCTAGTGTAGATAACATGTTAGGAAAAAAAAAAAAGAGGCTTCATATGCTGCTTTGTCATACTTATAGCCTGGACTTTCTCTTCAGCAACTATCCTCCAAATTTTCAAATAAATTTTTAATTTTCACTGAGAGAATTACTAAAGAAGTAGTCTTTAAAAGTTGCATCCATGATATGCTCCCATATTTTTTCATTTCTGGTGATTTCTGAAATTACTATGATAGGAGAATTAAGGATGTGTTAATGAAACTCACAATCACATTTTAGTGACTGTGTCTACAACCAGCAGCTGCCATTCTGGTATCGACTGAGACTTTCATATTGCCAGAAGCCTTTTAAATATTAAAAGCTGGACTTTACACAAATTCTTTTCCTCCTGTGATGAGGTCTAGACTTGCCATTGTCCATTCAAAAATGGACAAAGTGCCCACAGTTTTCACATGCTCCACATGTACTGCAATAACTGCAGTTCCTCTGCATGGCTCCTGTTGACATGTAGGTGCTCGCCTGAGCTATTCAGAGCTACTGGCTTATGCACAATGATTCAGAGAATTCCTTGATATGCATCACTGAAATTTATTGTTGCATGCAGAAGTGTGCATGGGTGTGAATGTAAATATATAAATCCCTTCCTGGCCCCTGTAGTGATGCAGTGATCCTGTAGCTGATGCTATGAAGCAGGAAATCCAATTATACCTCACTTAGCATGCATAACTAAAAATATTATTATTGGTCATAAAATTATCCAGCCCTTTCAAAAATCAAATCCATGAACTATGTGACTGTACTCCTCAGGGTGACTTCATGTTGTGTGAGGAAGTGCTTCCTTTAATTTGTTTTAACTCTGCCTGCATTATTGCAGGCTGCACTTTGCTGTGAGAGAAGGTGCGGCTGAAGCGGCTAATTTTCCTTCTAAAATGTTTGGGAATTTTTGTCTGGGAGCAAACTCCTTGAAGTGCACAGAGCTTTCACATACACTATATGGCATTTCCCAAGTCAAAGCAAAGCAACATTGCCACCATCAATGATATCTGTTTTCTAAATGTGCACTAAAATGAAATGTCAACACTTTGATGAACAGCTTCTGTAGTAAAACGGCATGTATGTGACCAAATGGAGCAGACCACTGTTTACACGAAAAATGAGCATATTGGAATAAAATTACTCTGAACCGCAACATTCCATGCTATTTTAAAAAAATAAAAAGTCCCCATTAGAGCCAATAGCAAGCCACATTATCTTTTAAATAAAACCTTGAGCATACACAGATTCATCATATTGACAAATGAGGTAGATGGGAGTTGAGAAAGATCATCAGTATTTTCTGAGCTCTGAATTCCTCTCCTAAAACCTCAGTTCCAAGGGGAGCAGTCGCTCACAGAGCCACAGTGGACAGGCTGAAAACCATGGAGGTTTCAATGACAAGGCACCTCTGTTCTGTCCAGTGCTCTGGAGTATCTTCTTTCTCTAGCTGGAGGGGTATTTTATCTCCACTAAAATAAATTCTTTCCCCCAATTCAGCACCTTGGTAATATGAGTCTTGACATGATTTACTTCAATTTTTCCATAAATATCCTCTGAACATTAACTTCTATAAATGTGTTTCAGGACGCAAGTCCTTGAGGATGCCTGCACAAGCTTGTTTATTTGTATTTGGAGAGTAGAAAAAAATGTTTTATTTGTGAATTTCCCCATGCTGCTAGTAAACTAGACAAGCTTAATGGTGCAGTAAAAAACATATTAATCAAAATTTCAAGTCATATTTTTACATATTGGTAGCAGAGGTTACAAATAAGACAAAATCCCAGTTGAGCCTGAATGCTTGAAAACTGATTGTTTCCTGGTCACTCTCCCTTACTGAGGACAGTCATGTCTCAGAAATCACAGGTGACAATCACAACTCAAAATCTTTTGAATTTTACTTGCAATTCTGAAAAAAAATCCAACATTGCCTTTTCCTGTGCACTCATGCATGCATGCATTTAAAATAACAGCTTGGGATGCAGAAGCATTGTGCTTGGCAGTCTTGGGTAATTAAAGATCCCTTTCCCCTCTCCTAGGTGCACACCTCATCTAGTATAGGCGCTACAAACTACCCAAAAAATTTTAAACCGCTATTCTAAAAGATGTACACCTTATCTCCCATGAAAAGCTCTTACCATTTTTTCCTTAGTCAGCCATGAACATTAAATATCATGCAATAAATCTGCTTATTCTGAAAGCTCATGGATTTTATTACCTTGGCAACAAAGTGATCTGTTCTAACTGCTTCTTGCTGTCAGTTTTAGAGTTTTCTGTGTCACAGAAAAAGCCATGAGGAGAGGATGAGCAGTTAACTGACTCCTTCCCTTATGCTTGCATTATCAGTTTCTACAGATGGAAGAATAGATACAGTGTGAAAATGAGGTCTTGGTTGCTTAGAACCAATTGTAGTTAATAGATGAGCTGGATTAAAAAATAAGGTTTTTTTCAGTTTTATGACAATCACCAGCAAAATCTCAGTCAGGAATGGAATTTTATTTTTAATATATCAAAAGAACTTTTTTAATCTGGAAAAGAAAAACAGCGTAAAGAAAAAAAAAGAAAATATTTTAACAAAATAAAGTGTTTATTTTTTCACATCCATACTTGGACTTTCATTAACAAATAAGCACCCAAATGTGGTCATCAAAGATTACTACAAATGAATAAATAAAAAATAGAATCACTTTATTTGGAAGCTTCTTTAAGTCTTCCTTTTTCTTAAATGACTGTGATTATTTGTTGCTTGTTTCCAAAGGGGGAAAAATAGTGACAGTGATTCAGACAGCTAATGCTTCAGCACTGTTGTATTGGTGTCACTGAGAGATGAAAATCTCCCACCCAGCACAAGGGTGAGATGGAGCCAGTTTCCCACAGAGGCTGTAGCTAAACCCAATCAAAACCTCCTGCCATGTCAGAGCACACTTTCAGGAAACTTCTACTACTGAAATGGAAAGGAACCTGCAGCACTGTCTTTAAATTGTTGAAGGCAGCATGCCCCACTGAAAAAGATAACCAAAGCTTGATCTTTCTGTAGAAAGTAACCTTACATAAATGGCACACAAGGGAGTCATATTAAACATTGTGCAGTGGGTTTTGTACCAAACACTACAGGTAAGCAAATATTTTTGTGGTTTTTCTGTCAATCCCGCAAATACAGTGTGAACTATGAAAAGCAGTTAAGGGTCTAAGTATGATCATGATTAACTAAAAGAGTTGGAGGGAAAACTCTTGTGAGTTACAGCTCAGAAGCCTCATCATGGGCTGCAGTAATAGAACTAATTTATCAAAGTGGGCAGTAACAACTTTGCAGATATTTTTTAAAGTTTGCACCAGCCAGAAAATAATATTAGTCACTAGCCTCACATGGCACTGGTTGCACCTTTATCTAGTCTCCTGAATAAAACAAGATGGAGACCTGTTTTTCTGAATATTTTATGCCATTGAAAGGGAACTACATTTGACTGAATCAAAGAGATTGTTTAAAAAATTTATGATGAGTATATCAGATATTCAATATTTTTGTGATTTTTATAGTAGGAAATATAAAACCTGATAGAAAAGAGATATTGGGGTATACAAGACATAATCTACAAAAATAAGGACATTTTTAAGATTAAGGAATGTGGTTTTGAATTTTTCTGCTAGAAGTACAAAATGGCTATAACTATAATCCAAAAGTACTATTCCACGCCATGAAGTAAAGATAAGGTGAAATTAGCATTCTTTTTTCAAGGTACTTGTTCAGGGCTGCACCTAAGATTGCTTCACTAAAATGCAGTCAAGGTTTGTTAAGTGTAGGCTTAGTTTAAGACTGTGTGTGAAGTTTCTCAGAACATGTGTACATGTTTCCCTGGCTCAAAGCTGCAATCACTACTGGTTTCAGCATGCTCCACACATAATCTCTGACTGCTTTCCTGGCAGGGTCTGGGTCTCCTCTTCCCCAGAATAACAATATATAGAAGAAGAAGCCAATAAATTTGACTAAGAGAGACTTTTTTTTTTTCTCGCCCTGAATATACAAAGGAGTAAATCACTACCTGAGATTTAAATGTACGAGACACTTTTCTCCTGTAAGACCTCAAATGGAGATCTAACTAATCAGTTAGTCATTGAGCTGCATTACACACCTTTCTATCCTCTTGCCTTCCTCTCTGATTTTTTTTACCATTCCTTTTCTGACAGGTCCTACCTTTTCATACCCTCATTTTTAACATTCATTTTAACACATTATTTCTTGTAGCCCTTACTGGTCAGAAGCAGTTACAGGATCCTACTTTTTCTCACAGCTCAGCATTCTTGCTTGAATTGTCAGGGTAACCAGGCTTTTCAATAAATGAGCAGTCACTCAGATCAAAATGCTAAATATTTAAAATGACACCACATCATTGATAAAGTGAAACCTAAAGTGTTTGTTTGCTCTCTGCTAATTATTTTAGTTCAAGCAGGCAGACTCAACTGTCTACATTATTAATTAAACCTGTTAAAATGAGCTAAGGACAGGAAATGTTCTTGCTGTTAGCAGTGCTAAGATTAGGCAGCAGCTTACATTAGCTGTAACATGAAAACCTTTTCTCCAAACTGCACCAATATGAAGCTAAAAAAATCATATCAGTTCATATTTCTGAATGGTTTGGAGAGAAGATTAGTAAATGGGAAATCTCAGATGTTAACTATTTTTAGGAAGTAAAAGTAATGTTACTAGTTTACTGGTGTTTGTGGTTATCTTTGGCCTGAAGTAGCAAAGATTCATGTTCTCTAAAGTAGCATGTTTAAACACTAAAGAGCTTGAAGGTTTTCTTAAAGGAAAATGGAAGATTTACCCAAGGGCCATACAATAGCAATATATAATATTCTACATGCAACTTATACCAGTGATCTATTTCTCTACAGCTACATTTTTGTTATAAGAAAATCATCATTGGTTTTTGTGATCAGGAACACTGTAATGGGGTGGAAGCCAAAACATAAATTCACATTCATGCTGAAAAGAATTGTGTGAAAATACAATTAACATTATATATTGTTATATAAATTTTATCATTTCATTGCAGTACTTGAAGTAACGCAAGACCTCTCAGCTGGTATTTACCATGATGACCTGAAACTCCATTCCATTCTGTCAAAAGTTTCACACAGTGGTTGAGTGTTGATTTGCAGTTTAGGACTAGAAACACCCAAAATTCTCATTTTTGTTAGACACAGGGGGACAGATCCAAAGGGAATGGAAGAGTCTAGTTATACCTTGTAAAGAGGTGGGATAGATATAAGCACACAGGTCTGTGAACTGAAACTTTTGAGTGCTGCAGAATATAAAGCCTACCACTCTGCTGTGTGTCTCCACAGGACTCTGGAGCCTAATTATAGAGCTGTATGAAAAAGTTCTGCTTGTCAGCAGAACCAGCAGGAGTGGAAAAAATAATATTTTTGCACATTCACAGAAGAATAAAATATTTAGGCATAAAATCATCATTTCTGCAGATGGACACTTACAGAACAAAAATGGGTAATTTTTGTGCAGCTCTGCTTGTCACTAGCATAGCCAGAATACATTTGGTAACAGATTTAAAATCCAACCTAGAATTCCTCGGTCACTGCCAGTGGCAAAGTATGCTTCATAGAGTAGTACTGGTTGAGGGTTGCAGGAAAATTCAGGGTGGGGAAGTGGTCCTAAAATGAGCAGTCAGCATTCCACCAAATTTAGCATTGCTGCACTTGCTTATGCTAGCAGAGAATTTGTCTCTTGATGGGTTTGATTCCTTCTGCATAAAGGCGAGCCACAAAAGCCTGATGACAATTACAAGGCAAAATGTGAGGATCTGACCCTATTGAGGCAATGAGGAAAGAGATCTAGAAGAGGTATTAAAGAGATGCACAAATTGTTAATGAAAACAGCAGTAAGAAGCTGCTAGTGGCCAATAGATTTTAACTGCTTGCTTTCATTATATTCAAAACACTTTCAATGCATGCTTTGAGCGAGAAGAAATATACTTATTTAAAAAACTACTCCATGCCCCAAACATTTCACATGAGTAACTAAAGTATTTTTAGGAGAAATATGACTTGACAGGCTGATAGGCACAATACATGATTCCCAATGGTGCTCAGGTAAGGACTTTTACCCAGTATATCAAAAAAACTCAGTAACCTAGAACAGCGCTTTGTGTGTGCGCTGTGTGAACCTCCACAAAACTGACAGAGGGATTATCCATTTGCAGGTGCAGGTCTGTAACACAAAAGGTGAATAATTTATGTGGACTTCTTCCTTCTTCCCCTCACTTAGCACCAAGCAGAGAAAAGGGGATCCAACACTGCGTGGTTCTCACAATTTCTGCACTCCCCAGCCTGTGTTTGCAGCCACTCAGTGGAAAGCTTTGCTCTTCAACTCAGCTGTAGTGACCTGTACTTCCAGCTTTGGATAAGTGTTTTTCTCTTATGCTTGTTAAATGCAGTGTGAATTTTACGTGGAAGTGTTTTTTTCTTATTCCTTTTTTCTTTCTTTTCCTTTGGCATCATCTAATTTGGCAGTTCTTGGAGTGCTAGAGAGTCTCTTTAATGTATCTCAAGGCACAAGGACTCTGACTTTACTGCAATAACAGAATACATTTATTTGCTGCCTTTATAAGTGGCAATGGGAACTGATGAAGGATTGTGTTCTCAATACTTCCCTCATCTCCTTCTTTGTCTGACATTAGCAATAAAATACAAATTACAGAAAAGGCAAACCAAGAATACAAATTAAAAAACTAATTTCATGCCAGCCAACATGTGGGAAAACCTCAGGTGATGAGGAAATCAAAGGAAAATGTCAATAAAACAGACTATGCTAAGAAGTAATAATTATAACTCAAGATGCAAATCCAATAATATCTTTATACACAGTAATTAATAAAGGAAAAATTAGTAGAGAGTAATAAAAATCTCCTGCAATAGGACCTTCTGTTAATAATCTGACAAAGTGTCTGTCTTAAAAAATGAAAATAATTCCTATATCTCTTAGTTTTCTTAAAATCTGGCCTATAATATAAAGTAAAACAACTCTGTGTTTAGTGTGCTTGATGCTGGAAGCTGATTCTGTTCTGTTTAAGTTTTATTTTCAAGTTAACAGATGAAGTTTTTCTCAGACAATTCAAAGAAAGCCTCAAGAGAAGGCAAACCTTTGTATTTGCTTTGCTGTTGCATCATTACAATTCTATAATAAGCCCAGAAATAATAACAAAAAGTCCAAAATCACTGTCTTGCATATGGCTATTTACAGTCTGTTTTTTTTCCACTGCAAAATATTCCAGATCTTATTATACCACCTACAGGTAGTTTTTAGATAAACTCTTGGGATCCCCTAGCTTCTCAGTTACTCTACTGTAGGTTTCAAAGAACAAGCATGTCCATTATAGATTTTAGAGAAGTTTCTCATAACCCACACTGCTTTGACTTTAAAGCAATCCTCAGGAAAAAAGCCTGCTTTTTTTTTTTGAAATCTTAAATAATACATGAAACTAGCATGCCATTTTTGCTATAGACATTATCTTCAATAAACATTGCAAGTGTTCAACTGGTTTTATTTTCTCATATGCCAGCTTTTCTTTGATGCCGAATGTGACATATGAAACTACTAATCATTTTCTGTTGAAGCAACATAACAGAAACCTATGATAAATTTTTCTTTCTCTCACACAATTTTCTCATTCAAAAATCCTATAATCCTATATAATCATGCACATATTGTTTATAATTTCAACATATTTTTGTAGGCTTTGAAAAAATCCTTGGCAAATTCTTTTACATTCCTTTACAATTAAAGTCGTGCTGCTTCAAAGGAGCTATTTTGCAAAGATTGACAGAGAAAGAATCTTGATAGTAATTTATGGATACTTAATGAAAACTTACAGAGATAACAGACATTAAGTAATGACCTTTCACGTGTAGATTCTTTAGTACTTCTATACACTTAATGCTTCCCAATTTTCTCAACCTGTATTTATTTTCTAGGGAAGAACTGTGGGTTTTGCATGATTTGAATCAATCAGTCTGTCTTGCTTCTAATTTGTAGAAAATATGCAAGAATTTAATCCAAATTAAACTGAATTGCTCTGCTTTGATGCTGCTTATTTTCTCCAGTTGTTGATTAATATGCCCCTTGTGCAAACGTCTTCCTCCTACCTGATGCCTTCAGTAATGTCTCAATTCGTTGCTGATGACATTCAAATTTCCTCCAGAGATGCCTTCTGAAGTCACAAACAGAGGATTATGCCCATCAGTAAATGACTCAGCCACAAAGTGATTGATAAGACAAATAAATGCTTAGATCTTAGCCATCAGTCAGTTGTGATATGCAAGAGGGAAAACAAAACTGCAGACATTTTGGCCTTATATTAAACATATATATATATATGTTTTCTAAATTATCTTTATATTCCAACGTCCCTCTTAATAAATTATTCTCCCTGGTTATCTGATCTGGAATTCGTTTTCAATTATGCCTCTTCACAAACATGTGACAGTCTTCCTCAGTCTGAAGCTGTTTCAATGTCCAAGAAATATCTTCCAAAGTCCAAACAGAGGAAATACTGCACAGCTGGTTTTGAGTTGAAAATCTGTACACACACACATTAGAGAGACTTTATGACATCAGAGAGGTCATGGCTTTATTCCCAGATTCCCTGAGTTTTATGTAAGCAGCAACAATACATGACACTGCATATGTTAGAGGGGAATAAGAGCATTTTGAGCATCTTGCACAGCATGAGACTGAGAAATCAGGACCTTGTATCACCTCAGATGTGCAAAAGTCAAAAGCCAAACAAAGAATAAGGCCATAATACAAGAGTGAGTAAATAATTTATTTTATTTTATTCTTTTTTTTTTTTTTTGGAATGACAAAGAAAATAAAAAATTTTAATTAAGAGAACTTATCTATTAAAATAATATCATGTGAAAGTCCATATGCTTGTTTTTAATAAGTTTTGATCTGCATGAGGTTTTGGTAACCTCAAGAATAAGTTAATTTAGAAAAGGGGTCTAAGAAGTACATATTTCAGAGGCAATTGTGGACTGCTGCTACAGTTTTCAGACAAATATTCAATGCTACATTTTGTAGCATTTATATGTGATCATTACACATGTCACAGTGTTGCAGATAGTATCTTTGGCTTTTTTTCTCGGGTGGGAGGTGATCTTGGAGAGGTCTGTATGTGATCATGGTAGCATGGCTGTGAAACACAGAAGTCTTTCCTTAGCTATAAGCTCTTCAAAGGTCAGACAGAACAGCAAAAAAAAAAAAAAAAAGTAAGTCTTTGAGTTAAGCCATACGTTCTTTGATTGAGGGTCCATTTTTTGTTTACAGCCCTCAGTGCAACACAATTTTGATTTATGATTATCATGCCTACTTGTCACAATGATGATAAGGTTTATAATGGAATAAAGGACCTTGATAATAAAAAATCATCTAGGGCAATCAGAGTTCTAATCTAAATAATATTTAGTATAGACTTGTGATGTGAATTAGATGGTTGAGGCAACTACATTTTAAAGTGACATCTACATTTTTTTAAATATATGTGAAAAGATGTACCTACAAATTAAAGTAAAAAAGAAAAATCTAAAATTTATATATACAATTGTTGAACTACACATCAAAGTAACCTATACAGTAGGTAAAGAAAAATACCTGGGGGGGAGGGGGAGTGGGTTTTTAAAGTGCCACTATATATACAAAGTTTAATATCATTAATTTGGTCCAGAAAGAGGGTTGTAGTACAATATACCAAGCAATGGACGCTTATAGGAAAGAAATTAGCAAGCATAGGAAAAACAAAAGTAATGGAATTTTAATTGATTTCTATGTCCAGAACTTCAAAGGCATTTTTGTTCTAGCCATACTGAAATTCCTATATAGGAAAAAGACAGTTCCTGAAGTTGTCAGTATTTTCTGTTTCCTTCATTCTGTATAGCTTGTCCCCCATCCAAGCCATCACAAGTATAAATGTAAAGATAAATAATAGTCATAATTACATCACATCAATATGAGCATCATGAACTTTGAATGACTTCATCAGACCAACAGTGCTGAATATCACCAAGTGTTCCAGCCTGTCCAGAGCAATTTCTTGGAGTGTCTATAAGACTTAGCTTTTGGAAAATGTTTTCTGTGAGAAACACCTCAGAAGAAGAGGTAAAGCATACACTGTGACTTTGTTGACTCATTTTGGTGTGGTTTTGCTCATTACACTTCAAGTCTATGCAGAAACCTGTGAATAACCAAGAGTAAATGGCATATGAAAGTCTATGTAGTAAGCTAAAGGGAACAGTGGGTCATCTTTCACAACATATGATACATATGTGTTCTTAAACAGTTAATAATTAACCACCTTTCCCAAAAGTAAATTTCTGTTAATATCCTTCCCATTTACCATTTAGTTTTGAGGGCACATTTGTGGGGAGAATGTTGCAGCAAGCATCTTCTGAATATGTCTCTTCATGGCTGAGCAAGAATTACAACTTTTCAAGTTCAGTGCCTGAATATCTTCCCAAAATATTACTATAAGGACGTTATGCTTTTAGATCAGCTTCTTCTGTTACTATGACCAAACAATCTTCTTTATTTACCTGCTCATCTGTGCAGCCACTACTCCTGGTTGAATGCATAGCAGGGTGGTTACTACCTATAGCAGGAATGTCACAGCCACAGGGCAACGCCCATCACGCCCATCATGTACTCAATCAAGACTATAAACCCAACAAAAATAAAATGGGATTTGTGAATTCTTGCAAAGTGATGCTATTTGCTAAGGAAAGACACCCAAAAGACTGGTCTAATACTATGCCTACATCAATTACAAAGCAGTATATTTAGCCTTGATCAAAATGATTCAAAGGCTAGGAGTCCCAAAAATATAGTAACCCTTTAACTATTAAAAACGGAACAATTTTCACTCAGAAGGAGGCTGAAGCCAAAGTCTCTATATGTTGAGTGAAAAGTTGTCATTCTTTACCCCTCTCTGGAACTGCAGTGAACTACCTGCAAAGTTTGTCTGCTTTTAGTTTCAGAAGCTGAAGGTTCTCCAAAGACAGCATCATGTTTTAACACCATTTACAAGAAAATCTTTAAGAGCATGCTGAAAAAGGAAATTCCCAAAAGAGCTTTCTGATGGATGGAAAGAGTTTGATGTATTTTCTATTTCTAGGTATGGGAATGGAGAAGAGTCATCAATTTTTCCCAAGACTGATGTGTGAGTTTGGTCCTGAAGGAGATGTAAAGAGGTGAGCTATGGTGGTATAACTAGTACATGACAGCATGCATCATTCTGATGTAACCTCATGGCTCTGTAAGCTTGAGACTTAGTCTGAGTGGATGACTACACAGAATAAGTATGAACATGTTGTGATCAGGAACATCAGCTGTAGCATGGATAGAAATTCTGATGTTTTATTACATTCACAACATACAGAATCTGACATAGCTTTTCCTTATTACATATCCACTTGCAACATCTTCGAATTGATTTGTTGCCTTTATGAAATATAGTGAGAAATCATCTTGAACTTCCTTTTAGAAACCAGCACATGAGCAAAGATCAAATTTTCTTATGGTTCACACACTTAGGGATATTTTCATAAATCAGCCAAGAAATTAATTATAAAAACAAACAGATTACATTTCCTTCCACTATCTAGAAAATGTTACTCTTGCTGCTATTCCAGCTTGCAAAGACACAGAATCATTGCTCTTCAATATATGTGTGTGTGTATAAACACATCTATACATACATACACACATTATGAGGCTTTCAAATCTTTAAGCAAAATAAGAACGTATTTATCTTATAAAGTTTTAACAATTTCATAATTTACAAACCCATCTCCTAATAGAGTGTTATTGATCAAAATCACTCAGGAGATAAGAATCTGTAGGGACCCCATCACTTCCAGAAAGAGTACTTTTCCCTTGTAAAGAGCTAAAAAGTTGGTAATCCAGGGTGTAACAAACCCTGTAAAAAGCATCACAGAAGGAAGAAAATATACTGTGAAGGACCTACCAAAATAGTATTAGTAACCAAATGTCTATTTCACATTGATTCTCAGGGAATTAAGGATGCAGTATAAACTGTGGTGGATTTTATTTAGCATTTGAGAGCACAACAAATTGTTCAAATGATTGATGTTTTTCTGAAAATGAGAGAAAGTGCAATGCAGAAGCTTTAGCAGGAGCATAAGGAGGGAGCACACCAACAGTGGCAAATTTTGCAGTACATTTGTAGGAACTAAAATCTGTGTTGCAGGCTACAAGCAGAAAGACAAAATCAGCCAGAAGAACTATTGTTTTCTCAATGCCACTGAACCAATCACCTCAGATGGCTCAATACCTTGGTATGCATATTCTTAACATACAGATTTCTATGATGTCTTTTGTAAAGACTTGCATTAATTATTTAAAATAAATATTTCTATCATTAACTTAATCAGATAATTTCCAGTGTTTTGAATCTGTTCAGTGGAACAAATTTTTCTATATTTTTAACAAATCAGATTAAGCCTTTTTGAACATACCAGATTTGCAAGAAGCAGGAAAGAAACCTGGATCTCAGACTGTCACTTAAAGCATCATGCTTTTAACCTCCTCTTTCCATACAGAGCTCTTTACCTTTACTGACACCCTCTGGTCCCTATGCCTAAGTCAGGTTTGAATTAATTCCAGCACTCCTTCAAAAATTTACTCTCCAAATCAATATTATGTGGAGCACAGAACTGGACATTTTCTGAAACTCCCATAAATCATATCACTGGTTCCCCAATAGTTCACCATGTCAGCAACTTATTTAGGGGACTCAAGCAAATTTGCCAGTCATGACCTTCCTGTATTGAATCTGTGCTAGTAGTCCTCCAAGATATGCATTTCTTAAAGTTACTTTTTATTATTTTCTAACAGCAGAGCTTTTAATCACACCTTTATCTTAACTGCTATGATATTTTTCCTCAAGACCTCTTTTCAAAGTTGCTTTCTTTCAAATTATCAAGTAGAACTCAGCCAGTGAAATATTTTTATTTTCTGTTTTCATTCTTAGTACATCTGCCCTCGTTATAAAATGAAATCAAGACCCCTTCTCCTGATATTTTTACCTAGAATTCAAAATATGTCCTTCAGCTTCATATTGACCAAAAAACTAAAACCTACACTTTTTATCTCCCTAGCTATCTTCCCACTTTCATGTTATGCTCTGCAAGTTCTGACTTCTTTTGCATGGGCATTTTGTAAGTGTATGAAACAGAAGTGCTGCATGTTCAATAGTCCACTTATAAAACTACTTAGCTGTTATCCCCTTCAAGAGTGCTTAACACTTCACCCTTCTTAATATATTTGTTGGCTTCTGAAACTTTGTCTTCTTAACCACATCTTTTAAATATTCCCATAGTGTATCAACAGTAAATCTCTGCTGAAGGCCACTGTACATATAACACTCCTCAGTTACAATAGTTCACATCTCAGTTTTCTGTCTTCCTTTCAGCATACCTCAAACTAGTAAACAAGTGTTTGTGTTTTCCCTCACAACAAGGTAAACAAGGGGTTTCAGGGAGAAGGTTAGGTTTTGGGGTTTTTCTTGTTTCCTTTTTGTTTTACTTGAAACTTTGTAGGTAAATGTTATAGTAACTGAAGTCAATTTATAAAATATATTTTTAGAAATTCTACTTGAACATTTGATAGCTTTTTATGTAATGGTCCAGTTATTGCTAATTCTTTCAATAACTCCTGTAATAATATTAATCAGAATGAACCGATCTTGTGCTATTGGTTGTCATAAAGTACTTCTGAAGGAGTGGTACTTCAGCAAGAATTAAAGGCAGTTTTATTAATTGGAAAATTTCATTCAAATTTTAATTATCAGGAATCCCCCCATAGCTTTTAGCTAATATTTAGTGTATAATTTATTTATAGTTTCAAACCTCAGGGTCTCGTCAACAGCTCATTGAAGTCTAGGGGAACGCTGGAACACCTCAAAAAAATCTGGCACCAAGGAAGCATTACTTTTTAAACAAAAAAAACCCCAAAACTTTGAAAAAACTTTAAGCTGCATTTCTGAAATATTGTAACACAGAAAAATTAAGTCCTAAGTACTCACATTACATTACCATGTCTAACTTCTGTTTCATGAAGTTTCTGAGCTTAATAGATGTGCAACTGAACATCTGAAGTACATATACAGTCATGGAATTTTTTTTTTCCTAATTTAAAAATCTTAAAAAGACAGTTTCATGCTCTATGTCACAATAACTCTCAGTTCATCTTCTAGCCAGTTCAGAGACATTTCACATAGTCTTATTAACTGTCCTCACATCAGAGACAAAAAATCAGTGCATCTTTATGTAATTCCATCTCCTCTGCCTGTCCGCAAAGGAAAGGAGTCCTGGTGCTGCACTTTTCTAATTCCAGAGATAACTGTTTATCCCAAAGTCAAGTATCATTCAAAACTCCAAAACAACACAACTTTCAGTGCATCACTATAAACTCGATATGCTGGGTTACTTCCTGATTCAACCTCAAGCATTAGCATGGTAGTTCTCCCAAATATAAAAAATTAGCACATTTGAATAGGCATTCCTTCTCTGGAGTATGTATTTGTACTAAAAGCCTCACATCTCTCTTCACAACTCATTCACTGCAGTAGTTTGCTCCCCACTTAAATGACAGGAAGCATATAGCAGATCATAGTATTTCTACTTCAACTTTTCTGCTCAATTATGACAATTTCAAGGTAAGATTCAAAACAAAAAAGCAAAACACATAAACCTGCAGCCCAAAAACGGGATCTCTCACCATTGCCGGCTTCACAGTAGACTGCTCACAGAGATGCTGCGATAGATATTACAACAGATAATCTGCACAGACTCCAAAGTCTAACCAGGGAAATCAGTGCCTGGCTGGAGGAACGGCAAAGACACTTACCGCTGCTGTGGCACCGTCTCTCTCGCCCTGACTCTCAGTCTCTCTCTCCCATCCTCCTGTCAGCCTCAAATATAGCAGTCCCTTATGTTGCTGAGCCTGGGGGAGCAGAGGATTGCAGAGTTGGGTTTTTTCCCTTTTTTTTTCTCTCTTTTTTTTTAAACCATCCAGAGGTAGTTCTCCAGACCCGACCGCTTCTCCTCCTCGGCTCGCTCAGTGATGGAAAGCCCCAGGTGAAGGCATCCGCGCCGGCAGCTCCCGCGAGCCCCTCCCGGCCCCGCCGTGCCCCCTCCCGGCGGGGAGACCGAGGCGCCTCCCCCGGCTGCTCCCGGGGGGCGGCGGAGGCTCTGCCCGCCCCTGCCTGGACGCGTGCGGATGTATAGATGATGTGGATGTGCGTTTATGTGAGTGCCATCTCGCACCGCCGCCCGCCGCTCGCCCCTACCCCTAAGCGCCCAAGGACCCCCCTCCTCCCGCTCTCCTCCTCCTCCTGCTCCTCTCCACCTTCCTCCCCTATTCTCCTCTTCACTCCTCTGCCCCGGAGCGTGAAGGCAAGAGGGCAAGTTGGCGAGCGCTGTCCTCTGATCTCCTGCTCCTCTAACCCAAGACATCAGCCTCTTCCATCCACCACTTTCTGACCCCATCCTCTCCTCCCTCCTTCTCATCCCCTTCCCCATCCTCCTTCCAGGTGGATTGATTTTTATGATTTTTTTTTTCTTTCTTTTATTTTTTTTTAAACGCGTTTTATTCCTCTCCAGCGGTTATGACCCTCCCTCCCCCCGCGCTCTGCAGCCGGAGCCGGGAGCCCGAGAGCCGCGGCTGCTGCCCGCAGCGCACCACAGCGCAGCGCAGCGCATCGCAGCGCAGCCCAGCGCACCCTCTCCTCCTTTACACCGCGGCTGCTCCGTCTGGAGGCACACCCGGGGCGGCCAGCGCTCGGCCAGCACCCAGAGCGCCGCTGCTCCGGCAGCCGCTTCTCTCGCTGCTCCCTTCCCCACCATCCGCCCGCGCGTAGCTGCATCCCCGCCCCGCAGCCGGCAGCGCCCGCCTCGCCCCGGCCCCGCCGAGCGCCCCGCGCCCTCCCCGCCCGCCGCCCCCGCCCCGCGCAGCCCCGGGCAAGGCTGCCGGCGCCGCGCCGCCACATCAGCCCCTGGCGGGTCCTCCCCGGCCGCCTCGCAGCCATCCACACATCCAGTGGGTTCCCACTCTTCTGCCTCTCCCTAATGGCTGTCCTCAGGATCGAGGCTGATTCTAATCCTTCTCCTTTTTTTTTTTTTTTTTTGTTTTTTTGGTGGTTTTTTTTTTTTTGTGTGTTTTTCCCCCTGTGGCAATGGCAACTTGTGCTATAAAATTTGATACTTTTCTGGCCTTCTGTTCTTTTCTTTCATTGCCTTTTTTCCCTCTTTGCCTTCCACAAGTAGTTTGGACTCTTTTAACTTGCACGTTATCTGAGTAATTATTGTATAATTCCTATTCTCTGAGAATTTTCTATGCTTCAGTGATTCCATTTCAATGGTTTATGCTTTCTGAACCTCTGTGGTCTACAAACATGTGTGTGAGTGCACGTGTGTGTTTGCATTTTTCTTTACTAACTTTTCTTTATATTTATTTTTTTTCTATCCCAGGTAGTTTCTGGCTAATTTTCAAAACCTGACCTTTTTGTTCTTTAGATTCAGGAGAACAAAGATTTTGGATTAATTTTGGAATTTGCTGGGGGTTCTTACACAACTCTGGTCTTAAATTGGCAATACTAATGTGAGTTTTTTCTCTGTGTCTTTTGCTTGTCTCTTATATTGAAGCATCTAGCTAGATAAGATACTAGTGATGAGTAGGACAGTTTTATACACTTTTGTGGTCCTGTATAATATATGGAAGTCTATCAGAGGATTTACAGCTCAACATCATGTTCAGTGAATTCTGTGCACTACTGTCAGTGAAGATGAGCTGAAAAAAAACCCTCACTTTCAATTCTTTTTTTTATTATTCTAAGACTGAAAATTTCTGGTCCTTCATCACCATCTCCCACTGTATTAACTTTCATAGTGGAAGAGAGAGAATGAATCCATCATTAGGAATGGACTTGGTCTGGAAATACTATTCCATACTAACACAGAAGACAATTGTCTCCACAACTGGGTCTCCAGACATATTTCTGTTGGGCAAGTAATGTTGCAACTTGACATATCAAAGCTTCCCTTCATTGACTCAATTCACAGAAAATTATCATCTGGTCATTATTTCCAGTGTTACTAGGTTACAAGACAGCATTTAATCAGAAGCCAGGAATAGTGACTGCATTAATTCTGATCTTATGAATAACTTATGAGGCTCCATTTCTCAATATTTTCAAAGTGAACATTGAAGCCAGAAGCATTTTTGCCTTTTTTTTTTTTTTGGTGCATACTGTATCTATTTATGACGATAGTGAGGAATTACTTGTGAAGAGGTGATTTTCATTGGTTAGTTTTTTACAGGTAGAGATGAAATTAAAATCAATGCAGTTGTTTTTTTGGGTTTTTTTTGGTTTTTTTTTTTTTAAGTCATAAAGATTTGATTTATGGTCTTTATCATCCTTTATGAAGTTTATAGGGTTATTTTGAAAAACAACTTTACGGTACCCATTCCATACACATTGGGCTACACACTACTTTAACTCAAAGTTCTTGTCAAAGTACATCTTTCTTATGAATGGCAAATTTTAATGTTTGCTTCTTTTTTTTTTAGCTTCACATCAGCAATATTTCTACAAGGAGGTATTTGTATCTTTTCCTTTAATGTAATCAGGAATTAAATGGATTTGTATGAGCACCAGTTTCATCTTTCTTTAAAAGGAAAGTGGCACACAGATTTTAAACAGGTTAAAGTTTCATTTGATTGTGTGTATCATTTGCAAGGTCAGTTCCTGCTCTACTCCACCACAATCTACTCACAAGATTTTGAGATGTTTTATGCCATGTATGCTCAGTGCTTAGTGCATGAACAGTGAGTTATGATCAGCATAAATAGTACTTTGTTACAGTATTGTTATTGCAATACACTTTAAGTCAACCTAGCTGCATTTTGCATATCTGGTCTAGTTGTCTGACTATCTGTCAATTAACACCTTAATCTCTCTATCTTAGTGTCTGCAGTGGACAAGCAAACAGTGGATGCAGCACATATGCAGTCTGAGTCATTTATGAGCTCTTTTCTTATTTGTTTTGTACTTTTCATTCAATTTCTTCTTTTAAGCAGAACACATTTTCTTTTTCTTTCCCACATGGGAACTGCTCCACTATCTGAGAAGTATCATTACTATTGGGATATTTCACTGTACTTTTCTTGACCAGTTGCAGAATATAAGATAGGGAGTGAATTTTGAAGAAGAGAATTAGCTGCACAAATTTCTCCCCTGTATCTGGGTCTGCAACAGCACTGGAGGTGTATGTTTAGAGATAATGAAGGCTTCTCTTGCTCTTCCCCTTCCATTTATGAGAAGATCTTTCAGGCACCTGGAGGACAGTATTTGAAAATAGTAGTTTTTGAAAGGTGTATGTTGGCCCTCTTTTAGTATGCAGCTGTATAATTTTAGTGGCAACCACTATATTTTGTCCTCCCCTAGAACATCTGGATAGACTCATGGCTTTATAATTAGAGTTATAAGAAAATTTTCTAGGGGGATAAGCAGAATTGTGTGTAAATTTGACGCATAATTCTTCAGGCCTTCGGCAAACGGCAGAAGATTCAGAGCCTATCATGAAAGCTTTCAGTTATAGCAGATAATTAACAAACTGGAGACGTTAGCAATGGAAAGAAGTTGCTGCATAAAATTAAAAATAAAACCCCAAGCTCTAGGGACTTAAGCCTCTTAAATTTTCAGAAGTGCAAACAGATGACATCTGGTCCAACATAAATACTGGGATAAAGTTAACCTCTTTGAAAAAGTTTCGAAGCAGCAGAATGAAACATGTTTTGTACCACAGCTTTATAGCATGCCACAATGGTAGTTTTGATTTTGTAAGAGAAACTTGTAAACTGAATGTATTGTTTCATTGAGCAATGGCCTGAGAGGATGACAGAACTGCACTGCAGTTGGTCCAACACCTTAAGGATGATGAGGCCATTCTGTTACTTGGTGAGCAACATCATTATAAATTTCCCCTGCTGCCTGGTTGAAGAAAATGATCTGGGTCCAATACATTTTGATACATCCAGGTATGGGCAGTATGTTGCTACTGAAATAATGATCATCAAAGAGCCAAATAGCAATGCTGTGGTATTCAATTATTGACAGGAGGGGACAGACTGAGTGCTCCCTTGTTTCTGCAGAAGCCACAAACTCTGGAAGAGATACAGGGAAGTGACAGGTGTGTGTCTTAACCCTATATCAAACTTGTTCATACACTGATGTTCCACTGAGTGTTACTGGTTTTGTGAGAAACTGATTCAAAATGAAAGCAGAGGAACAGGTTCTTAAAAATCAATCTCCTGGCTACTGCCAGAAGCAAGGATGAACTGATCATCAGAGGGGATTCCTCTTTTCTGTGCATGCTTTGTGCAAGTGCAGTACAGTTTTGTATTTCCAGAGTCAGAATACAGATGAGAAGGGATTTGCAGATTCTTATTTTCTCCTGGTTTTCCTAACCTTATGAGGGACATGCCTAGGTAAGCTATTATGGCATACAATGCATTGCTTTTGATGTGGTGATACACCTACTAGTTAATATGCTGAGGAAAGCAAAACCATAATTTTCCTCATTCCTTCCAGCTTGATCTTCAACATATGCACAGGAAGGATCCAGTGTCCCCTGGAGACTGATTTTACCTTCTACAAAGATGGAGCAAAGTTCTTACTGCACATGGGAGCAGAATGCACAAAAGAGTAAAGAGTGGAGAAAGAACAGATCTGTTTATCACTGTAGCTATCCCATGGTAACATGAGCTGTTGTAATAGGGAACTAGCTGGGAGGTGTGCTGATCCATAATACTCAAAGCAGAGGAAAAAAGACAAGGGAAATGAGATGTTCTCTGAGCACCACAGAAAGTTTTAAAAAATAACAACCCATAATTAAAGCTGAATATTCCAGCAGCAATGAAAACTCAATAGCAACAAAGATAAAACCCCCTATCTCTCTAACCTATATCTCCAAAGAGCCATGAGCACAAAGGATGAAAAAACTGCCCTCTACTGAATTACCGAATGGTCAGAGTACATGAATGCTGAATGCAGAACAGGACTAGATACTAAATTTAGGTTCCTAACTTCTATTTCAATACCTAAATACAAATGGCCTGATTTTTTTTCAAGGATGTTGAACAGTTCCAGATTCCTCTGATTTATGTTGCTACTTAGAGAAAGAAAAGAATTTTTTGTTTAAGTATCTAACAATAGGATGCAGAATTCTGCCCTTACAGACCAGAGGTTTGCAGCCTACTTTGTAAAATAATTGGATGCCATTGTGCCTTCCAAAGATGGATAGAGCTGCAAAAGAAAATATTTATTCTGTGTTTTCCTACTAATGAAGGAAATGAAGAGCAGAATTCCCATGGCCCGAAGTGTGTAGTAGCAAATATTTGGTTTTTTTTCTCTCCCTCCCACATTAAGTTCAATGGAAATACACTAGAAGAAAGACTTAATGTGGGAAGTATCCTTGTCATTGCAAACCTTCTTTGGAGTATAGTGCAGTTATGAATACACTAGTAGTGAATTAAGCTTTTCATTATTTTTAAATGAACCTTCAGTCCTCAGTTATTTTTTTGTTTCCAGATGTAATGGAAATCTAGAATTTGTGACATAGGCAACTTATGTATCCAAAAGTATATGACATTATCTTCTGTTTCAGAAGATTTGTAACTCTGTGAAAGAAGTACCAGGAAGAATAAAAGTTCCTGTCATTTTCAGACCTTCAGTGCTTCCTGGACAGTCACTCGAGCATTTCAGAGTGACACAAGGGAAAAGGGGAAATGTGGATTGTTACACAATGTACAAGACCATACAATAAATAATGTAATGCATAAGTAAAGCTGAATAACCCTATCCCCAAGAAACCTGAGTGACACTATTATCAAGTCTTTATTTGGTGAAGCATGTAAAACTGAATTTGTGAACTCATCTGAAAATAAAAACCAAACGTACCAAACAAGCCGTTTTACAAACAAAAGCAGAAAAAGGGCAGGAGAGAAGTAAAACTTTAGAAATCATGTCCTTGAGTCTGAGAAAATCTCAGATTATAGTGTTAGTGTCAGTGTCCCAGAAGGGCTGACAATTCTACTTTGCTGTGTTTCTCATAGAAGAAAGGATTTGACCAGGAATGTCTGAAATTGAGAGTTTCTGGTAGCTGTGATTAAAATGGCACAAATAAACATTCCCCAGTTTGCCTAGTTACCCTACCTGCAATGTCCTTTACCCTCCCCACCCCCACCACAAGAAGATTAGATTAATCATTTGACTTTGATTTTGATGTTTTATCTTTCATATGACAGTTTACTGGGAATAGTGTATCTGGAGCACCCTATGAAAATAATACAAAAGAAAACTTGAATTATTTCTTCAAGTTATTCCTTCAAGTATGTCTGGAATAGCCTGCTTGACTCCTTTATTAATATGCTGAGTACCTGATAAATCTAGGTATGTGAAGATGGCATTAATTTAATAAAATAAATTGATCTCATCTAATAACAAATTTTATTGGTGGTGACTTGGCAGGTGAAAGCACAAATGAAAATGACTTTGAAACCTTTAAATGTTTTCTGAAGAAAGTGCAATTACCCAGTGATCTTTTATCTTAGGAACAAAATACTAAATAAATTGAACTAAGGTTATAAAATATAATTAATAACATGCATATATACAGGTTTTAGTGTAACCTACAGAACATTAATTATAGCACTTATTTCACAGCTGTTCTGTGAAAGCTCAAATAAAATGTGTCTACAATTAAAACTGAATATATACTGACTTTATTAACTTAACAGCTGCACCAATAACCAATACCAAGGAACATAGCCTACTTTGGTAATGTCTTGATACCATCTGCAACATTCAAAACTATTGGGTTTTAAAGCAGATGATGTCTTACTAGTATTGTGATCACAGCTATCACAATATGCTTACACATGCTACTAAAGTGAATTGATCTGTTTCAAGGTAATTTCAAGGGTTATGAGCTGAACTGCACGACAATTTCCTAAGCACAATTGTGGTGGCTAGAAAGTCAAAACCAGAAGTTCTAGGTGGCTTCTTCCCAATTCTTATGTCCTCAAACATTAATTTCTCTTGTGCCCAAACAAGAAAAATTCAACTTTGGAGCAAAAATGGGGGGACTGAATTAATATAGGAAACTTTTCTGCTATCACTTCTCAATGTTTTGACATAAAAATTCTGTAATTTTAACCCATATTTCGAAGTTACACTTCCAGCTTTAAAAAGAAAAAAGGAAACCCATATGCACAAAAAAAAAAAAAACAAAACAGCAACAAAAAAAATCCCAAAACCCCCAAACCTCCCAGAAATCCCATCATATAGAGAATCATACAGACATTAAAGAAAATTTACTAGATTTTTAAATCTGCTTCACAAACTATTCTAATACAAGCAATTAATAGGTGACAGCAGGCATAAAATCGTACCCCCGAAAGGTGTTATTCTGTTTAACATGTACAACAGTTGATTTCAGCATCTGGTTCTCCTTCAGGCCTTGGTTTGGTATGTGAACTTAATCCATTCTATTTGCTTCTTTGAATATTGACTGGCAGTAGTTTTACTAGTATTACAATCTGTTGCTGCAATGTTTAAGTTACATCCTTACACATTTGAGAACTCTCTGTCTCTATCATTCTTTCAAATTTTCAGTACAAATTCTACTTTACCATTATTATCTCCCTGCCTTGTTTCCTCATTTTGTTCTTTCATACTTTTCTTGTCTTTTGCTCACAATTTATGACTTCTGTAGCTTTCACAGCTCTGTGTTCCTTATGTTCCTCTTCCCAGAGTCCATTTCCTTGTTTATTAATTACACTCTCTTCCCCATCTTCAACCTTCTCGTACTCCCTCAGGTTCCTTGTCCCAATCTGCTCCTCCCCTCAACAGTTGTCTCTTGCCATCTGTTTTTTGTCCTTGACTCAGATGTTGTGATGTTTTTTTTTCCATATTTCCTGTGCTTCCATGTCACTTGAGCAGCAATCAAGAAGTAACCTATATCTCTAGGAAAATAAGTTATTAATTAGTTTACAGGTTCACATCCTATGGACCGCATTAACTGGCATTGAAATTCAGGAATAGTCTTCCTTGATCTCTGTAACTGTGTTCTGGACCATAGTCACTTTCCAGGTTGGGACTTGTTCAGAAAAGTCAAAGTTCTGAGTTAGAATCTGCGAGGAATGTGTCTGTCAAATCTTTAGAACTTTCCAAGCTGCTGTGAAAGGATATTTTTCAGTGGTTTCCAGAATGGAGAAAAAGCAGTTTTATCATTGGGGTGACATCAGAAACACTGCTGTCTTAAAACCAAATTCTGCTAAAAGCTCAAGATTTTCCTTTAAAATGTTCATAAAGTAACTGCTGAATTTGTTATAGTTTAACATCAATAAAAGAGCATTTTTCTGTTAGCTTTATATAGAAATGCCTGAATATTTTTTTGCAGAAATGTTTGTAAAAATTAAATAAATCTTCTACCTGACATACACCCAGTGGAGAAAATTTCAATCCAAATATACAGTTTTGGCAAAGTTAAAAAGAGCTTCACTTGGAAACGTCCAATAAGAAATATCAAGGAAGAACAACTCCAAAGACACTCTGAACTCCATCTATAATAAAATCTTTTTTTGTATTAAGTTATCAGCTATGTTATTACCCATGAAAGGGAGTATTAAGCATCTGTCTGTTTTCCTTTCAAAGTGTTAACATAAAGGATGTAATATAAGGGCTTTAAAAATATCTGTCTTATTTTAGTCTTATTTGTAAAAGATGTGACAGGCTGGGTAACTATTTAATTTTTTCATGCACACATTCCTTTACCCAGGAATTGCCAACCAGCCAGATGGATGGCTGCCTTGCTGCTGGTCCCCAGAGGCTCAGTTAGATGGGATCATCTGGAGGGGGGAACTTCCAGTCTCTAGGGGCTGTTGAAATGGCAGAGAAGGGAGGATTGTGAAAAGTTTCAATTGTCTCAGTAAACCAAAAGTAGAAGGAGGGACAGAGGGACAGCTAGCATGAAAACTGCAGTGGTAGAGAGCAAGTCACAAAGGGGCTCAGGCACAGAGAAACCAGTTTTTATAGCCAGCCTGGGATTTGTCATTGAAAATCAGCATTCTCTAAGGACATAAAAGGAAATGGGGAGATTTTTGTTGCTTTTTTAAAATCTTGTTTTCAATTTCCATTACTTGAAAAAGTCTGTTTTCTAGTTTCCATTTCCATTAAAAAAACCCAAAAACTTTTGAGCTTTAGAGTGTATGTAAGGAACAGAGGAAAAAAAATCCCCCTCAGAACTTTATTTTGATGTTCTATCTTAAAGAATTTATTTTAAAAGAATACTCTTTCCCAATAACAAACTTCATTAGAACAATTAGGTAAAGGATGTGTTAAGTATTTAATAAGATTCCAGTTATTGTTCTGAAACAACAACCAATTAGTGTAAAGAACCTTTTACATTGGAAAAATTGGAAATAGTATTATAAAATTAACTCAAATCTTCTCTATAGAATATTTAGCATAGGATTAAGGTCTGGAAAAATATATTTCTGGTTTTAATTGAACAGACTGAAAGCAAAACCATTTGGCAGATGTATAGCCCAGTACCTTGTAGTGAGATTTAAAGAGTGATGACAACATGTAAGAATTTTTTCAGCATACTAATAGCATAATTTAAAGGCAGAAGCAATTTGTTAAGGATTAATTTGCATACTCCGCATATACAGTAAAAATGTTTTATGCCCCTCAAAATGTTTTATTTTCTTAGGGAGAGTATACATGTTAATTGAATAATAAACTTAAGAATAGCATTTTGAAAGCATTTTATTCTGTTGTCTGGATTACAAATTCAAAACACTGACAGACTAATCCTGCTCATATTAGGTATACAATGCATGTTATGGCATAATTGTGCTTTAAATGTACTTGATAGATTTTAGCATGCACTTTAAATGTCATGATACTATGAGAAGCAGCTGTAAAAAATGTCATCTTGGTGCTTCATATTTATGCTATGACTTCACAGGAGTTTTGAAAGTCTGAAGGAGTGTTAACTACCACTATTGCCATCTCAGGATGGTGTGTTAATATCTTTCTCCCTGACATCCTTCCCCCCTACCGGTGCCAATTTTGACAGAGATGGTCTCCAGGGATTACTGACAATTTCCTTGATGATGTGTGAGAGCTGCCATTGCCCACTTGGAGCACTGACAGTGACTGAAATGCGTGTGTCTTGGCTGTTAAGTGTGTTTAATAGCAGCATGCCGTTTTCTGTCATCTCCTGTACCTTAAGAAGAGTCATATTTTCTCCATATGTCTGTTCATGACAACTTTCTGTGTCACTGTGGCTGAAGTTCCACATGTGCACACGTGTCTGCACATGTGTAGCAGGAGCAGTGGATTGTATGGGATTGTTCATTGTGTTTGCTGTATGCATGCCAGGAGTTAAATGGCATTGATCAGGATTACTAAGGTGCCAATAAAAGCAAACCTGTGCCAGACAGTGAGAAATTAGTCACACCTGAGACTTGTAGTCCTTTCTTAAATAGTGGTGCTGAATCTAGTTTTATTATATTGTGAAATGAATCACAGGAAACATAGCCTTAAATTTGTATAATATCACTAGTGATTCAAATCAGAAGAGGATTCATTTTAGCCTTTTGCATTGGGTTTTGAAAATTACCTAGAACTTCCAGGGATTTCCTCCAGAACCTGCAAAGAAGAGTGTTTATAGTTCTGAAAAACTTCTGAAATCATGCAAGGAATTGTATAAATTAGCCAAGTACACAGCCATAGCTGATCCACCTATCAAGGACCTTATCAGAATTTCCTCAGAGTCAACACTCATTCATTTTTACTAGCTTTTGAAAAAAATCCCCTCTAATCTTTCTATAAGTCAATTAGTAAAATTTAGGTATATTGTCAAACATTTATACTTGCGACATGGTAAAAGGAATAATTAATTTTATATTTTTATCCTTATATCAGTGTTATTCATATCCGCATGGTGGTGAGAGCATTAAAACAAGTAAGAAGAACTGCAGATTTTCAGAATAACGTGAATTTCCCAAATTCCATAAAACATTTCTTCCAATTTTTGTGGTTTTATGCAGGGAAGAAGCTGAAATTGCACTCTGAAATTGTTTCTCATTTCAGGTCTATAAAATCTCAATGACTGATCTGTTGTATCTCTAACATCTTGTAGTTAAAGCACTGAGCCAGTTTTCATGAGATCTGGATTAAATTTCTTGTTGTAAACCCCTTGGGTGGGTGTGATTTGGTTTTTCAGTTCTTCAAACTTCCTTTTCCTGAATTTATAAAAATACACAGTATATTTTCTGAGCTGGAAGACTATGTAGTAATAATTCCTATTATGTATTCATAGTAGGGTTTCATGTAACAGTCTGATTTTGGGTATTAGTTAGGGATAGAGTCTCTAGATGTCTGTTTCATGTACAGGTCTTTTAACTTTCTTTCACAGTAAGCTGCAGATCTCTTTGTTAATTGATACCTAGGAATAATGCTTTAACTCTGGAAATAACTATGCAATTGATTTAATAAAAAAAAACTTATTGGAATATGTTTGGTTTTAATTAAATATCTACACATGAATGTTAATTAAAATTCACTTCTACTGATAATAACATTATTAACATGTATACAGCGTACAGTTAACAGAAACAGAAATAGAGACAATTAGTGAAATTAGGTGTTTTCTCTGCCAGAAAGGAATATCCCAAAGAGTAATTGCTTATATTCATATATTCTCCGTAGATATCACTAATAGCATCATTAAATCAATATAGCACCACTTTAGAAACACTAAACAGATTTAATGACTGGGGACTTTATAGGAATGACACTTTTTTATTTTCTTTTTAATTGTGTATGACTGTCAATAGAATTGGGCATTTTCATATGGCTGTCAGGACCTGACTCTATTTTGCATCACAGAAACTAATTAATGTATGTGGAAGTGTGTTGCTTTTCAGGTGCTTTTTTTAATAAGAAAACACTTGTTTTCTTATTAAGTGTCAGCTGTGTAAATATATATGTTCATCTAAAGTTTCACAGCTATTTTCTCAGAAATTAAATTTTGGTGTTGTGAATTATCATGTAAGAATTACTGCTAATACAATATCTAAATATTGCCAGTTTAGTACATAATATGAACAGGTCTAAAGTTTTATAATATAAGTAGGTCAGTGCAGAAATGTCCAAGTTTACAGTTTTTGGCCTTGCAGGATACTAGGTGACAAAGCAACAGAACCTGTGTAGTGCTAATTTAGGATTTTGCTCCTAAATTAGCAATTTTAGTGATCTTAGCGATTTACTCACCCATGCCGAAGTGAGCGTTCCCCGTCTTCAGTTGAGATATATTCTGCAGGCATCCCTGCCAATGGATCCACCTGGGAACTGCCTACAACCTTGGGAGAGCAGTTTACCCTGTTGGCCCAGTCCTCAGCAGCATTTAAGACCCTTTTCAAGGCCCATTTGTACCAAAGTCAATCGCAATCATCACAGCTTCCCCTTCTTTGGGATGCATTCGTTATGTGAGTATCCAGATGGCTCCACCTGTAATGCCCACCTAGCATTCTTATTTTGGGACAAATTCAATTGTCCATCAGATACAGCAAAGGAGAGGGGGTATGTGTGGGGAGGTCTGAGGAAGATCTGATTGTTTTTTGTTGCCTTCACAGACACTATTTGAGTTATTGTATGCAATTTACCATTTTAATGTCTTGTCTGGGTGCTAGAAATGATGGCAAGAATAGACAAGTGGGGAAAAACACTTTTTGCTTTTCAGAAAATCCAGTAAAGCCAACAATAAATAAATTTAGTTTTATAACCTTGCTCTGCCCCTTCTGTACTGGGGAAGGAACGAGGGCTTCAATGGCTGTAAGTGCTTCTAAGGTACTCTGTGGTGTACATTGGGAGATTGTATAACCCACCATCCTATCCACCCAGAGTACAGTGCAATCACACCAAAACCCTTGGAATTCCAAATCTTTATCTTTTAGTAATATCCCAACTGCAGTTTTACAGGGATTGATTCTCCTTATACTTCTGTGAGACAGATACAGTAAATAAATTTATGGAGGGAAATGCCATGACAGAAGAGCTAAAAGGTTTCCCCAGAAGCATTACACTCCATGTGAGAGAACTTACAATTCAGAAAGCCTGACTGCCAATTCCTGCATTCAGACTTCAAATCCAAAAGACGCCTTGAAATTTAGATACTTCTTTTTATTAATGTAAATAGTGCGCTATTATTTCAATTAAGTTGAACTGTATTTGTTATCATCTCTTGGGCAGAAAGATGTAAGAGATATTTGCTGTATAAATCCTTCTATGGATAAAACTGTAGTAAAAATCAATGTCAGGAAAATTAGGTGTGTGATTAGGGAAGCTAAACATGACATTACATTACAAGAATGGTCACCTTGTACTGATAGAGCAAGTTGACTGATGGAAGTCAACGTTAGGCAGGGTTTGTGCTAACACAAAGAGAAAAGTAGAATTAATATTGAATTACTGGTATTTATATATTATCGATATGACTTTATATGCCTGACTGTTGCACTTCTGGAAGGACAATGAGAGATGCTGACAAGTCTTTACATTTAATTTTAAAAGGTGAAACTTGACAAGCATGCACTTAGGATAGCTAAATGTTGCACACCTTGATGGTGGTTGGAGAAGCATCTGGCAGTACTGGGGCTTGCAGAAGATGCTGCTCTGTATATATGTTATCAAAATGTTCTGCAGGGGCATTCAGCTCTCATAAGATTCCAGGCCCACAACAAAACATGCAGGGAATGAAAGAAAACGTGATACACAGAGAATATGAAGTGAACTGAAATAAGAGTTTAAACTTCAAGAAATGTACAGCCAGATGGTAATTATCTCTAAGTTTTATATGCAATGTACAGACTTTTAGTTATTTCCCTTTTTCACCTCTTCACACGCCATCTTCATGGGTTACTGGCAATGGATGCCGTGGACATCCAGTCAATGTCATTTCAAAAACCTCTTAGCTGGGGAAGAATGGCTTAGGCACATGCTTCCTTTTAAGAGCTAATATCCTTCCTAGAGGCCAGTGCTTAGAATCATAGAATCATTTAGTTTGGAAAAGATTTTTAAGATCATTGAGTTCAACCATTAACCCAGCTCTGCAAAGTCTGCCACTAAACCATGTCCCCAGCTGCCACATCTACACATCTTTTAAATTCCTCCAGGGATGGTGACTCCACCACTTCCCTGGGCAAATTGTTCCAGTTTTTAACAACTCTTTAAGGAAAGAAATTTCTCGTAATATCCAGTCTGAATGTCCCCTGGTGCAAACAGAAGTTGTTTTCTCCTGCTCTGTCTCTTGTTATTTGAGAGAAGAGACTGGCCACCACCTGTCTATAACCTCCTTTCAGGCAGTTGTAGAGAATGATAAAGTCTCCCTTGAGCCTCCTTTTTTCCAGACTAAGCAACCACAAATATTCAAAAAATCCTCACTTCTACATCCAGGAAAGGAAAATTAACCTGAGAATTTGAGCAGAAATGTTCAGTTTCAACTGAGGCGCAAGGCTTCTCACAGAGTGTCTGAGAACATGAGAAAATATAGCAGAAATTGTCCTGTACAGACAACCAACAAAGATTATATTGCACAGAGCATCATGAGGCCCAGTAAACATTCTTACTGGGTCTGGGAGATTAAATGTTCCTTCTTTTGGGGAATCTGAATGTATTTTGCCCAAGGCTTCCTTTCCCCAATCTTTTTGTGAGGAATGAGGGGGTTAGCCATGATATTGCCTATAATTCCAAGATCTGGAATAGTGCTGGAATAGAACCTGTGTGATACCTGCTATTAGTGCCTTTAGACCCTGTTGAGACATACTTACTGTCACCCTCATTCACATTGACCTACAGTTTATTTTATTACTGTTCTCACAGATTAGTAACACAAACCACATGGTGTAGTGGGCATTTCTAGAGGACATTTCAATTAAATTAGTACTGAATATACAAATTCTATGAAATCATAAGGCATTATGGACCCTAATTTGTAGCCTACAAGGAAGTTTAAACAGGGTATTTAAAGTCACCTTGGAGTTAATTGAAAAATAAAACAAACATAGCAGATTAATAAAACAACCTCACTAATCTGTCACTGTTTTATGGCGAGAAGGGATCAAAATAATTACTGCCTGTCTAAAACACACCTTCTGAAGAAAGAATACAACTTCTAAAATTGAGTAATGGAATTCTTACAAGTGGAAACTACATAAAAAATAAAGTAGAATCCCAAAATATTTTTACCACTTTAATCCATAATTATGTAAATTAATGATACAATTCTAACAAGCAAAGTAGTAGCTTTATATGACAAAGTCTAAAATATGTTACCTTGAATTCTACATAGCTGCAATCTGTTCTGGTATCCAAAAATATTATGGTGTAAAAAAAATGTGAAATTTTACAGTATCTACTGTTGGAGTTTTTCAAATATAAAAAGAACGCTAAATACAGCTATAAAACAAATCAAATAATAAATTTAATTTTTATATAATCTATGTTTACTAGTAAGCATATATACTACAAAGTAAGAACATATTTAATAAAGAGTGAGAACATCTATAATAGAGTAAGTAAGAAATCTTTGTAATCAATGTTTTTGTGTTCCTAGATTAATATATTTGAAGACAATATTTGGATATCAATGCAACTCTGTTCTCTTCAGTCTCATTCCTGCCGCCATAGGTCTGTCACATAACAGGTGGCATATGGGCAAGCAGCTGAGTTGTAACTGGATGCATCAGACTGTCCCAGGGCTGCCAACTGCAGCATGGGGATGCTGGTTTATATTAGTTCAGTAAGTTGGGAGTGCATATAGTGTGCTGGCACTGAGCCTGCTTCCTTGGCAGGTGTGATCCAAGCACCCTGCCATGTATATGCTGTTCTGGGAATATCCTGTCAGCACTGCCATATTTCTCAATCACAAGAAAATATCCATATTCTTCAAAATGTACAACTATGTGTGGAAGTTCACACCTCTGCAAAAATGTCTCTGATGCCAACAAATTGCTAGATGGCAAGCCATGAATGCATTATTTATGGTACAAAGCAAGATGAATGCATGAGGAAATAGAGTAAAACCATGGAAGCTGAATTCTAGAGAAAATACACTGATTAAAAATGAAGAATTTGTACTCTCCTAGTCCTCCAAAGGCAGACAATACATAGGCACAGTGCTAATGTCTTGTCTGCTTGCACAGATATTGGGTGTCCAGTTGTCTGTCAAATATAATTTAGCACATAAACAATTTTAAAAAAATCATGCTTTACTCTAACATTTTGCATTCATCTTCTTTTCCATAGCTTAATTCTCCATTGCTTCCCTTCTCTGTGAAAATACAGTCTTCTAAAACTAGCATTCCTTTCCTTTGCTTTCATTCCCAGAGAACAGGAGTACTTCTATCTTCTACTGTCAAATCATTAAACAGTCCTTGTATGCTATTGTGTGATCAAAATTGGAATGGGGATTGGCTTTCCCAGGCCCTCTTCTTGTCCCTTTCTTCTCTGAATTTATGTCATCTGCCAGGCACCTGGAGCTCAGCACTGGGGACAGCTCCTGAGTCACATCCATGTCCCTGATGCTGACTTGTTTTGTGATCTTCAGAGATGACAGACCAAGGCAAAAATTGTACTTCTAATAAATAATTCAAGCATTCAAACTGAAATTCTAGCTCATGGACCTGCTGAAAAGTACCATACACTATTACACTAAAAAATGGGAAAGTACTGGATATGCCAAAAGTAACAGAGAAGGTTTTTTTATTCTTGGCCTGGCATGTACTGGCAGTCTCATATCTCATCCTCCAGCTGCTGGGAGTAGGAGGCTGCCTCTGTTCCTAGAGCAGTCCTATTAGAGTATTTTTTTAGTCTAGGTTTTTTCATTTGCAAAATGAATTTACTTATTCTTCAAGACCAGGAAATTTAGTTGCTACATATATATAACAGATGCAAGTTTTTACACCAGGAGAAAATTTCTTATCCTCATCCTCATGCCCATCCCCATCATTGAACTGAACATCATCTTCCTTCATGTTATTATTATTCATCTTTTTTTTCTGTTATATTGTACAAGGATAATACTTTTCCCCTCTTTAAATATGCATTCTTTTTTCCCTGGACCAGCCTGTTGCTGCACCCAGTTTCCTTCATTTGCTGTCTGTGAGACAGTTGCAATAACCTCTTCTGTAACAAGTTATCTTGTCATTTTATCTTTCAGTATAAAATGTTTTGAGAGGTTTGTTTGAAAGATGTGGTATGAAAATGAATTAAATTTTACTGGTTTATCCTGAAGCAGATGTTGCGCTGGGTTGATTCCCCATTTTCTCCCTTCTAGATTTGACTTGTCATCTTTTTAAACAGATTTCTGTCCTTCTGTTTTGGTTGGAGTTTCTTTTGTTTTGTTTTGGTTTGATTTTTTAACATTGTTTTTTGATTCAGTACACAAAACAACTTGCACTTTGCGGTTTTCAAAAATATTCTTTTTGGTAATGTCCTACTCTCATAAAATAAAAACTAAACCAAAACAAAACCCTGAGAATAATGGATCTGCAGAATGCAATTTCCTCAACAAAGAACTCACAATGAGCATGAGAGTCACAACACAATTGAAGAGACACACATGGAAAGGGCCAGATGCAGGAAAGTACCTAACACAGGACCATTCTCTTTGGTACGTTGATCTCTACAGTTAATTTCTAAAATTTTCAACTCTTAGACTTTATTCCAACTGGTAAAAAAATCTGTCATGTGTTAAATAAGTTGAGGATCTGTTTTGCCCTCTAGATTTATATTAATGAGGCAGTAATGGTGTCAGAATGTTATGTGGGACCACCTGAGCAATCAAATAAATATGTATACAAGGGGCTCTGCATATGATATTATGATTCTAAAGCTCTGTGCTGGCCTATATGAAATGGACAGAAATTCTTCAGATTTGCAGACAGCAGTATTGCTATTTGTGGATGGACAGCCTCTGGCTCTTTAAGTCATCCAGCCAAAAAAAGGTCTGAGAGGGCATTGTTCAGCCCTCTGTTCACATCAATAGGTTGGATCCTGACAGGGAAAGAAAAGGTTTGATGCTTACATGGTGTTCTCAGACTATTCTTTCTGCATGGATGAAAGACTGTAATCCACAGTTAGGAAGGTATGACTTCACTGAAGTCAGTGTGAGTTTTACCAGTTACTTAGTGGGAACTGTGTTTGATGCCTGCTTATTAGTACTCTCAGAAGTAAAATATTCACAAAATAAAGAAATGTATGCAAACAACATCAAACAAACAGTTCTGCAGGAGCTTATTTTTTTCTGTCAAACTAGCTGCCCTCACTTGCAGATCATTGGAAAAAAGGTAAAACTGGAAAATCAGTAGGACTCTCAGCCTTTTGTGGGATTAGAAACAAGACAAACAGGTAAATTCCAGAGAAATGTACAAGGAAAATGAATCAGTGACACTTGGAGGAAAAAAGGTGACAATTCTAACGACACTTTCTCAGCTGTCTTTCATACCTCTTCCTCCTTGCCACTGGTCTTTAAAGACTGTTTTCTTCCTTTAAGAAATCCCATCTCTTGCCACTTATTTCTCACTAAGATTTGTAATACACTGTAATAATATGATTTGTTACGATGTTAAATAATCGTGCAATCACAAATGAAGGATTATGACTTTGGTGGGGGATGTAATGATTAACTCTTCTAAAAATCAGATATATATGGACGTGAGGCAACGTGTACTGACAGGTTTCTGCCAAACCGTGCAAGGTATCAATTTTCAAATAAAGCTCTCACAGCGATTTACTTATTCCTTTGAAATGACTGTGAATGCTTTTAATTTGTATTTTTATTTCTGTATATTTGGTAAGATTGCAATCTTCAGAATGACAGAAAACTTGAAAATACCCAGTTTACTGGGTAGCTATCATATGGATAGCTTTTCCCATTATTACTCATGCCATCCTGGCTCCTCATTCTCTTATAGGAGAAGTATGGTGGTGTTTCTGTGATATTGTTTTGCTGCTGGAAATGGCCTGCCTTTCCTAAAGATTTTTTTTCTTTCCCTCAGGAATCTGATTACTATTCTTTGTTAAAATAACAAAGAGAAGTCCAAAGGCAATCAAAAGAGACTTTAGGGCTCTGGAACAATTGGTAGAGGGATCAAGGACACAGGAAGCAATTTCCTTGATTCTTCCTGTAACAAGAAATAATATTTATTGGAATAGGGAGATCCACTAACCAGGTCAATGCATGGCTCTGAGGTTGCTATCAGCAAAAAAATTTTGGATTTGTTGACCATGGGATGATCTATTCAACATGTGGTCTACTGACACCTGATAGGTTGCACCTATTGAAGAGGGGAAAAAGAATTCTAGAACAGGAGTGCTAGTGGGACCTGTTGATAGAGCTTTAAACTAGCTTGGAAGGGGGAAAGGGACAAAATCAGGCTGGCCAGTGATGAGCAAGGGGACAGTGTATCAAAACTTGAGGAAACCAGCACTTCCTCAATATGGCTCAGGAGGTGTTGGCTATGATATAGAACACCTGCAATATTTCTACACTAATGCCTGCAGCATGAGGAACAAACAAGAGGTGCCTGAAGCTGTGGCCCAGTTCCAGAGATTTGACATCATTGGCATACGTGAACCTGGTGGAATGAGTCCTGTGAGTGGAGTGCCCTGTGGGGTAGTTACACACTCTTCAGGAGAGATAGGAGGGGCAGAAAAGGTGGAGGAGAGGCATTGTATGGAATAGAAGGTTAGAATGTATGGGGCTCACGTGTGGCAATGACACAGTTGAGAGTCTCTGGATCAGAATCAGGGGGTAAACAAATAGTGTGGATGATCACCATGAGAATCTTCTATAGACTGCCTAGCAAGGACAATGACCCTGACAAACTATGTTTTGAGGTACTAAGGGACACTTCCATGTTACCTGCCCTTGTCCTAATGGGGGACTTCAACTTGTCAGAAATGACCTAGGATCATCACTCAGATGGCACAGCCTGGAACAGAAAATTCCTAAAAAACCTGGATTACAACTTTATGGTACAGATCTTAAGGGAGTTGACTTCAGGAAGAGGTCCACTTTGATCTGGTGCTTGTCAGCACAGAGGACCACATAGGCAAAGTGGAGACTGGTGGCCGTCTTGGCCACAGACATGGTGGAGCAATTGAGTTTAAAATCTCTGCTGACTGAAGTGCCAGGAAAATCTCAGCTCTGGACATGAGGAGAACAGACTTCACCCTGCTTGGAAAATAATGGAGTAAGGTCTCTTTGGAAAACGATTTTGCAGGTGCCAGGATCCATTAGTGCTGGTCACATCTTAATCACCTCCTAAGGGCACAGGAGCAGGCAATTCCCAAATGTTGGAAGTCAAGACGGTGAGGTAGAAGGCTATTTTGGCTGAACAGGAATCTTCTCTAGGAAATAGGTGAAAAAAGAAGGAATATGCCCAGTGGAAACAGGGTGACAAGGTGAAAAGGGTGCCTAATTCTGCATCTGGGATGGGACAAGCATGGGTGTACAACCTGAGGCATGTGATGCTGGAAAGAAGCACCGTGGAAAGGGACCTGGGGGTCCTGGTCAATGACAAGTTGAACATGAGCCAGCAGTGCCCTGGCAGCCAGGAGGACCAACCCTGTCCTGGGGGCATCAGGCACAGCAGGGCCGGCTGGGCAAGGGAGGGGATTGTCCTGCTCTGCTCTGCCCTGGGGCAGCCTCACCTCCAGTGCTGGGGGCAGTTCTGGGTGCCTCAATAATATAAGAAAGATATAAAGCTAATAAAGTGTGTCCAAACGAGGGCAACGAAGATGATGAAGGGCCTTGAGGGGAAGCTGTAGTGGCTGAGGTCATTTGGTCTGTTCAGCTTGGAGAAGAGGAGAGTGAGGAGAGACCTCATTGTAGTTACAAATTCCTCCTGAGGGGAAGGGGGGGGGGGGGGGCGGGCATTGATCTCTTCCCCGTGGTGCCCAGTGACAGGACCCATGGGAATGGCCTGAATCTGTGTCAGGGAAGGTTTAGGCTGGATGTCAGGAAAAGGTTCTTCACCCAGAGGATGGTTGGGCACTGGAACAGGCTCCTCAGGGAAGCCCGACAGAGTTCAAGAGGCATTTGGACAACACTCTCAGGCACCACTTGGGGATGGTGCTGTGCAGGGCAAGGAATTGGGCTTGATGATCCTTGAGGATGATCCAACTCAGCTTATTCTGTGAATGTGTGATTCTGTGACTCCACACCTTAGAGCTTTACCAGTGTACATATTTTAGCTGGTCTTTGATTACTCACAAAGTATTTATAAATGTATGGAGAGGAATCTATTTCAATCAGTTTTCCAAATTTGTGTGTTTAATTAAATTTCATAAGGTTCATTTTCTTAAGGTCTCTACATATTAGATAGGTAATGAGAAATTCCACCATATGGCAACATGCCTTGGACACCTCCTTCTTTCTGCACTAATTGTACAGAGAGATTATGAACATCATCCACCACTGTTTTCTGAGGCAAAAGGAGCTTCTTACAAAGTTGATATGCACAATAAAGCAAGAATAGATCTGTCACCACTGTGAAGCATGCATAATATCAAACTTACTAAACCTGTGAAATGGTCCCTCTTGGGTGTTCTCATCTCTTCTGAAACACTGAAAATATCTGTTACTTGGTTGAAAAAGGCAGGAATAAGTCAGCTATTCATCTTTTATTTTCAGTTAAAAGGTCAGTATAGCAAGTGAAAACTTCTGGAATGAGTCTTGTTCTTTCTCTCTTCTGTTTCCAACCAATAAGACAAAATCCTTCAGAGCAGAATTGTCCCCTCTGAGAAAAACTGTTTTCCAGGCTCAACACATCCAAATACTTTAAACTAAGTCTATGGACATGCTAAAAGTCTGTGTTTTAGCTGGGATAGATCCTGCTACTAATCTGAAGTCTTTAAATCATTGCTGAACTCTGCATGGTTTGACTGAAAGACTGCTGATTTTAGCACCAGAGGCTGTTGCCAAGGTCCCACTCATAGCTAGTAAAAAGATCTGGGAAACCTATATTTGATTAGTTTTTCTTATTTTTCCCTAGACTTCAATTGCAAATAATTTCTACAGCACTTCCAAAAAATCTCTAGCTTTCTACAGGACTCAATATTACTTCAGGTTTCATTCATGTAGCAGTAAGGTGTCTAGCATTATAGATGTAAAAAGAGACAGACCTTACTGTTTGCTTGATGATCAAAGATATGAAAAATGTTGAAGGTCACTGGTTTGTCCACTGTACCTAATATGGAGATAAAACATGTAATTATTACTGGGATCATTTTCCATCTTCTCAGATTAAGGTACTTCATGCAGTTTTTAAGGAATTATATGGAAAACTGAAAGAATAATAAGTCCTTCACTGTTCCAAATTAGAGAGAGAGCTGTGGAAGAGACTAAGCTTGTGAGGAATTATCTGAAATGTAGTGAAAGCAAATGGTTCTTAAGAATGACATGAGGAAAACACTGCAGAGAGAATGCATCTGTAGGTACTTGTATATGTGCCCAATGTCTTTCCAACAGTTGCATGTTCTCATGAGAAAACTTGGAATGTACATTACAGAAAGGAGTTTGATGATCATATGTCAGTACCACTCTTCCTCTGGAATAAACTACAGAAAATATGTACATTTGGTGCATTCTGTTTTCTCTGGTTTGGTTTTATTAAATATTTGGTGAAAAATCAGCAACATGATTCAGGAGGCATCTCTGGGAGGAGGACTGTTCACTATCCTCATGAGTAAGAGAAAAACAGAGCAGAAAAAAAAAAAAACAAAACCAAAAAACCCAAGAAAAAAATCAAGCACAAAGTCTACTAAATTAATCCTAATCAGGTAGGTGGAGTTAGTTGTAAATGGTCCCCTTATTATGCACTTTGGGTCAGTCTCTCATTTAACTGCATTCTCTTATTCGACTCCTGCTTCTATGAAAGACTATCATGGGTTCCAAAGATGGCTTAAAACCAGAATCCTTTAGTCAGTCATCTGTCAGAACATTTGGCTTTTCCCCCCCTTCTTGACCAAGGGAAACCATTATTGGTTCTGAAATTATCCTGATTTCCACCAAAAAATATGTTTAATTTACTGATAGTAGTTTCTTGCACACAACATATATATATATATTTTCCACTCAAGTTTGCCAGAAGGGCTTCTTTCTAAGAAGTTACTGTGATCAGCAAAGAAAGTAGAGGAAGAAAATAAGTCTATGCATCTTCTGAATTTATGTTAAGAAACACAACTGTAAAATAAAGATCAGAAGGACCCATCCTAAAAGACAATGAGTACATGAAGTTTCTGCTCCAGGTAATGAATGCATACCTTTGTGCAAAGCAGGGTCTTCTACTGCAGGCTGCCCAGGGCAATATCCAGATAGGCTTTGAAAAAGTCCAGGGATGAAGGCTTCACACAACCTCTCTGGACACCTGTCCTATTGTACGACTACCCTCACCATAAAATAGGATCTGTTTGCTCTTTTGTTTTGTTTGTTTGGATTTTTTTTCCTTGTATGATTCCTGCTAAATTAAAGACTTAATACACTAATTTAGTATTGACCCTCAGACTAAAGGTATGAGATTTGATTTAGGAGAAAAATCCTTTTTGTTCTCTGCGTTTATGTGCGTGTGCACTCACTGCCTGCATTTATGGCACCAGATGTAAACAGTTCTTTCCAGGAGTACAGGAACAGTACATAATAAACAAGGGCTCCAGGAGTGCCCTGTCAGTAGTTGTCCTCTTCTCCCTTCCTCCCACATTGTGATTTTCATAGAAAGGAAGATTCAGGTGTATAGGTCAGATAGGTGTTTATCAAATCTTGTACCCCTATGCTTTGGTAAAGAAAAGAAGTCTCCAGCCTACAGCTGCAGGTCAGTTTGGAAGTGTCCAAAGGGAGCACCTGACTGAGAGGACTGCAGGTGCTGGTTTGTTCTTGCTGTGTTGAGAGTTCTGGTGCTGACTAAGACTCCAGAGGTCACCTACAGTTTGCCCTTAAAATATGAATCAGTAGAACATTGTTTCACCTGCAATATAAGCCTTTTTCAGAGAGATTTATGCTCTAAATCAAGTGACTTACAGCATGGCTTCTTTTATTAGAGCTTAAAGCATTAAAAGTCCATTTTGTGTCTCAAAGAAACAAAGAAACAAACAAAGAAAACCTGCTTGTTTTACAATGCAGCCCTTTTTGCCCAAATTTGGTTTTGGGTTTAATATTGTTTTTTTAAATTTGTTTAGTATTTTTGGCTAGTCTCAATCTGACAGTTTTCAACACAAAAACAAACAAAAACAAACAAAATTGGATTGGAAAGAAACAATTATTTAAGGATTCTTCTCTTTCATCTCAGCAGTTCTGCAGAATCCACACCTGAATATATGCTTGTGCACATATAGATAAGACAAATTCTGGGCTTACAGATTTATTCTGAGTTTTTATTTTTCATGAAAACTTTGTGATGTCTGTGGGTCATTCCACTTCATACTATTTAAGGTTTTGACATTTCAGTATTTTCCAGTGGAGGGAAAACCTTTACCTACTCCTGCTTAACTCGATAGCATAGTGTCAGAGGTTCTTTAGCACCCTCAGCATTAACAGAACATGTGACATTTTATCATCTCTATGTGCCAATTGAGTAAGGACAGAGACATTAATTATGATAGGCTTTGATTTATTTTGTTAAAAAGGCAACATTGAATGCACACAAAGTATCTCAAAAAGTGTATCAATAAAAAAGAGATTGCAGATAGGTGGATCAATCCGAGGGCCAAACTAGGAGCCTGTGGGTCTTCTCATTTGAAGGAAGGTCAGGTAAAAAATGTTTCCAAACCTTCATGGTTGCACAAACTATAGTCTTGGACTATTACCAGTGAACTTACATGTTTTTCAACCAGTCAAATATAATCTGTAATATTTGATTTATTTATCAAGCTGAGTTAAAAATCAGGTATTAAACAATATTTGCTCTGTTCCAGTCCCCAGTTAGTGCAGAATTTAAGGTTTTAACATACAGTAAAAAAGGGAGAAATACAAATATATAGGGCAGAACCAGATGCATTATGACTTGTAGAATACTTGAAACTAGAAATTTGGTACTACAAACTTGATGCAATGGTCCAAAACAGAGAATCTAGGAAATTGCAGGCAGACACAGCATTTTAATTTTCATGAGAAAATGGCATCATATCACGAAAAAGAAAAAAATTAGAAAAAACCCTCACATTTTCTTATGAAACAATGTACTTAAAGTATGAAATTTCTGGGAAAAATGTTTAAGATATCCTTCCTTTCTCCCCATGTTTCTTTTCCAGACTGATAATACCCATAAAGAAGTTCTCAGATAAAGCTGAACAGAAAAGTCAAAAAGCAGCTATTTAAAATATTCAGAATCTGAAATTTTACTCTCTTTCCCATATTTATGTGGAAGCCAACCTTAGGAAACAATTGGGAAATAGGCCTGCAGCTTTTTATCATGTGTTTTAGTCTGTTTTTATATTTTGTAATACTTTGAAGTAGTTTTGTTTTGTATTCCCATATTTTTCCCAAATGGTTTATCCCAGACTGTACTCCCCTCCCTTTACCTGTGTTATCCCTCTCCCGGGATGAGATCATCCCCAAACCCCCACCCTGGCTCTCTGTCAATCACTCAGCATCCCATCCCTCCATCCAGAAGTTTTGTTCCAGGTCATCAAGTGATTAGCCAGAGGCCAGGGGTCAGCCCCCCAAGCCTTGCCCCATGCGCTGTCCTAAATGTCTATCCCCGAGCATCCATCCCTTAGAGTCACTTATTGGTTGGTAAAATGTTATCTACTTTTGGTTTCCACCTCCCTTTAAATGTGACCTTGGCACATTTCCCGGGGCTCTGGGCAGGAGGCCCCCTGAGGTGCAGGAGCTCCTTTGGGATCCTAATAAAACCTTGGATTAACCCCTGCTGAGAGTCAGGCCTTTCTCTTCTACCGATGTCTCTGGTGTCTCTTGTGCTGCACAGGCGCCCAGCCCAGGTGCCCTCAGCACCCTCGGGGCACACACAGAGAGTGTCTCCCTGCTGTCAGCCCAGGTGCCCTCAGCACCCTCGGGGCACACACAGAGAGTGTCTCCCTGCCAGCCCAGGTGCCCTCAGCACCCTCGGGGCACACACAGAGAGTGTCTCCCTGCCAGCCCAGGTGCCCTCAGCACCCTCGGGGCACACACAGAGAGTGTCTCCCTGCCAGCCCAGGTGCCCTCAGTACCCTCAGGGCACACACAGAGAGTGTCTCCCTGCCAGCCCAGGTGCCCTCAGCACCCTCGGGGCACACACAGACAGTGTCTCCCCGCTGTCGGCCGTGTCGGGGCTGCCCCCCGGTGTTTGCCGACTCGGGACTGGCCCAGGGCTCCTGAGAGGCTCTCAGAGAGACAGAGACAATCATGGTATTTTTTTCAGCAGGGGAACATTTTTATCAGAAGGAAATATCCTTTCCCTATAAGTTGTTTTCAAGGCCATGATGTCACTTGTACCTATGAGTAAAATATGCTGTGTGAGGTCTTAGGGGGTGTGTGCTCATGGATACAGGCATGGCTCTTCTCAGCATATGGTGTAAATCTGAAGGACATCTGTGATTAATATCTCCTAGGGGATAACTGTACAAAGGACCCTTTGTTCTGTCCCCTTCCATCACTGAAGCTAAAGAATATTAAACATTAATAGTGACACTTTATGCTGAAAAAATACTTTGTACATAGCACCTTTGTTCTAAAGGCATCAGGCATTGCATTAATGTCAATGAGCTTCTCTGAGCATCCTTTCCTTGGAAAACTTATTAGTTAAAATCCTAAACAGAGGTTCAGCAGGATTCCTCTTGTTGTCAAAATGCGCAGCAGGTTTTGCATCCTTGTAGAATGGACAGGGGCTTTTATTTACAGGTTTTTGGACTATGTCTCTGATTTTGGCTTTCTAAAATCAGGTTTTTCAGGACCTGAAAATGCCCATGTTTTCTACTCTAAAAGACATAAGACTACATCCAGAGGAAAATATATAAAGAGAAACAACAGTGGAGCTTTAGAGCGATTCTTCACATGCTGCTTGTGTAAAGCAGCAGTGTCCTAGGCCTTAGCCAGCATCCAAGACATCACTGTAAAGTCTCAATGGGATGGCGAAAAATTAAAGTGAGTTTGAAAAGCTTGATCTGACATGGACATTGTTGACCACTTCACTTACTCAGTGGACTGGGTGTTGCAAAGAAATATATGCCCCTTTTTTAGAATGATAGACCTATTTTGTAAATTAGGTCCTGTCACCAGTCATATTATAAATTTTGTAATGATTTCTTTTTCTTGACACTGCTCATATAATTGCATGATTTCTTAAAATTATCACTTTTCTTTAAAAAAAGCTTCTAATGATTCAAAAGCATTTTGTAATCTCAGTATTAAAATCCAATTTATTTTGCCATCTTTGTTTCTAACTTCTTTATTTTTGGGGAAGATGTTGGCTTCAAGTGATGAAAATAGCTTTGCCACAGAGACGTGTGGAGAGTAAATGAGACCTTTGGAGATACAATCTATTCTGCTATTGACTTTCTACAAAGCATTTAGAATTGGTTCTTTTCTAGTATAGGATGTTGGACTGATCCTTGGTCTGGTATGCAAATGACATGTCCCTGAAAGGACTCCACTAAGGTCCCAGAAAAGACAGAGGAAGATTTTACTTTTTCCTTCCTTTGATCCTTCCTTCCTCCCTCCCACTCTATCCCCTGTCCCTTCAATTTCCTGACAGTGCCCTGAATTGATTGCTGGAGTGAAACTTTATTAAGATTTTTGGGTTTTGTTTAACATTTGCTACCTCACACTCAGCTCTGGCTCTGTTCCATTCCACTCTTCAGCCTGCTCCTGCTTCTTGCATCTCTCTGCTGCTCCCTCCCTTCTGCAGCACTGCCACAGCTGGGACAAAAGCTCCATTTTCAACCCAGCAGAAACCAGTTGTGCCTATGCAAAGCAGTACTACATAAAGTGTGTCTGTAGCTGAGACAACTTGTCTGTATCTATGATTTCTACCCATTGTAATTACCCTAAGCAGTTAGGCTTAATTTTTTCCTGGTTTATGACTTCCATTTTTACAGTGGGTACTTGGAGATTTCTGGAGATTCCTTATTCACATTATTAGCAGAGAAGTGGCTTTGCTCTATTTTTGAAAAACCAAATTAAAAAAGCAAACAAACTCACCCCCACATTAAAACCCAATAACCATTACTTTACAGTATTTCCAGACTTGGAGTCTTGGAATGTATAGAGACGGGAGGTCATTTGGAAAAGACAAGCTGGCCTTACAGTTGCAGGCATTTGAGAGCTTGAACCATGAAGTTAGGGTGTGGATACTTCTTGCTTCAGTCCTCTATTCTGAAGTTGCCCACATGTGTCTCCCATGTTACAGGTGATTCTTGGGTCATTGGACAGTGTCATCCTCCTTTTCCCCTCCTCACCTACCTGCAATTCTCTATCCTCCCCCTGCCCTGCCCACTGCACAATGGCCACATATCTTCTGTCTATAGTGATTTCAGATGAAGGGAAAAACATTTTAGGATTGGTAGATTTAACTGTTCAACAGATTATAATATTTGGACTTTTGTCTTATCTTCCAGACTGAGTATACTTGATACCTGCTGGAGTTTTGAGGTTTATTATAAACTGCATTCTTTTCCTCCTTAAAATATTTCAACCTTGGAAGTTCTCAGACACAGCTTTTCAAGTCGGAAAAAAAGCTTATTCAGTGTTTAAAATATAAATAAAATAACAGATATTTTCTACAAAACCCATTAAAGAAAACACCTATTAAATTATCCAGTGACTTCCTTCCAAGGCTTCTGTTAAACTGTCATCCTTCTTTAGGCTTTCTATCATCCTTTTTCAACCCAATGCTCTTTGTGTGAGACAGGAAGAGATGATCAACATTTTTGGAAAAAGAAAAAGCTTTCTAGAGCACAATGCAAACTTGTTTGTGTAATAGCAGGATCTCATATTGTAACCTTGCCAAAATCCACTATTTAAAAGTCTCACTGACAATGCCAGATTCTGCAATCCTGGAGATGTCTGGGTAACACCTGAATAGAGCCACATCAAGTACTTCTCCACTTTTCTGCCAGGTGCTACCTAGTTTGCAGAAGGAGAAGTTTATTAAAACTTCTGCACCACCAAGTGTGTTGTTTCTCTAAGTTTGTTACACAAGTTTTTTCATAAATCAGTTCTTTGCTGCAATTTTTATGTCTCTCTCTTGCTCTGTTGAAGTAGGCTAATATTCTTTCCAGGAACTTCCAGACTCTCCAGGAGCTGAAATCCCATAATTCAGGAGAAGGGAAGCAAAGAAGAAAGTGGTAATGGGGAACTAGGACTGCAACGGGAGTCTAGAATACCAGCCGATCTAGGGTGAGTACTGTCACTTTTGTTTTATCAGGGTGAAAAATCTACTTCAACTGGGAACCTAGCTTTCAGCTTTTAAACAGTAAAATGGATGCTTTTAGAAATAGTATTCAAATCAAACTACTATGGGGGTAAATATATTTATATTTCCATTAAAATATTAATCACAAAGTAAATTTAATAAAGTTTTAGTATAAAAACACTCTAGGCAAGTGAAAGGAGAAGCAGAAGGAATATTTCAAGTTGGTTAAGGAAAAAATTTGCATTCTGGTAAACTGAACAGAAGAGTTTTGGAGATGAAGAAAAGCTCTAGTGAAAATCAATTATTTGTAAACAACAACAGCATTACAAATATGTCTATTTACTGGACTGATTAAATTAGGGGGAAGAAACCACCAAAAACTTGAAAAAGTAAAAGAAATTGCAAAAATATCAAAGAGACTGATTCACGTTGTCCTTCAATTTTTATAAAAAAAGCAAAAAGTATTTGGAAAAATGGAATATTTTGTTTTGGATTAACCTGGATGATTTACTTGCTCAAGACATGTTTTTACAGGCCTGCCTGTGCAGAGCATTGGGAATTATTCCCAACCCAGTACTGGGGATTGTACATAAAACAGGTCTGAACTGACATTTCCCAAGATCTTCTCAAAAAATGGAGACCAAACTGAGAAGGATTTTTTAAAAAACAGCACAGCAATTGGCAGGTGACCTTTGGGGTCATGCAGTTCATTTTCTGTCAGCAATTCAGATACTCAGGTTATCTTGTTCAGGATAACAAGGTACAGCTCAAAAACTGTGAACCCTGTTTAAACCCCAATAGAGGCTTTAGCAGAATGAATACTATAATAATATTTTTTCTTTAGACAAAATGATGTGAAAATTAATTAACTTTTCAGTGCTTTATGATTTGTATTTTTTTCTCCTGTAAATGCTATTCATGTGTTTATTCACACAGATCTGAACAGGCTGAACTTGACATGAAAGGGAATTTTCATGTACCATGTTAAGCATGTAGGCCACTGTTCACATGAGCATATTATCAGCTGCATTTGTTGAAGGGACAAACCAAAATTAAACAAAATTCACAACTGGAAACTGCAAACTCAGTCTCAATACTAGAGCTGACTTCTTATTAGAAATAGTTCTTTGTGTTCAGTTTTGGGTCTATACTCCTGAGCTTCATAAAACTAGAAAAATCTGCCAAAGCAGAATTAATTATATTAATAGGGTCATTCCTTTACTACCAAATATTGAATTACAGAAAAATCAAAGTTTAAAAGCACTTTTCATATGAAAGTTTCATATTCCTGAGTCATTACGTTTAACAAAATTAAATTTTTAACAGATAATTTTTATAAGACCTATTTGTTTTTATGCTGAAATTACCTTGTAGGTGCCTTACAAAATTTAAGAGCAGCTGTAGCCATATAACACTTGAACTTTATTAACCCTATGCTGCCTATGAAGCTATCCTCATCAAGATGCCTATTGAATAACAATTTGTCATGCAGAAGTACTGTGCTGGCATATTTTCTCCTTTTTCTAGAAGGCCTGGATAATTTGTTTCTGTCTTTTAACTTTTATCAGCTATAAAAGAAACCAGCATTTGGCATTTTCAGGCTACTCCTAATGCACCATGTCTTTCTTTCACAATGAGTCAGTCTAAAGCTTTGTCCCATGGAAATCATTTGATAGACCTCAAAAGTGAAGCTCAAATGTAGTTATGAATTTGCTGACCCTTCAACACATTCAGCAATTGCAGGCAGACTAATCAGATCGACCACTTTAATCCCATCACATCTAATGTGTCCTCATTAAGAAATTAAGAGGAAATGCCTCTTGTTCTAGACAGAAACATACTTCAGGGTTACATATGAATGTAGATACACTTTGTATATATTATATGAATTTTTATGCATGCATATATACACACACACAGCAATACATATAGGAAAGGGAAAAACAGAAACTTGGAAATATGAAGTTCATCCCATAACTACAATCAAAATGCAATTCATTAACCACTGACATTCAGGCTTAGGAAATAAATCCAGAAATATGTAATAGCTGTAAGATCTTTCTATCATTTTCTCTGTTTTAAAGCTCACTGAAAGATAAATGGTTACTGTTGTGTTGATTGCTATCTGCCTTCAGTTGCCCATTTAAATTCAGTGATATGATACCTGTCTGTACTTGATAGTTGAAGTAAGAACATCTTTATTGTGCTTTGCCTGTTATTGCTTTTCAGTATTCTGCTAGAGCTCAGAATTCTCAGCTGACAAGTCCCTTTGTGCTCAGTTCCATATAAGCCTCCAGTAAGACACATCTCTCCTCCCCAAAAGTTCATAGATAAAATGAAAAACTGACTAAAAGGAAAAAAAAAGATTGAAAAAAGAAAAAAAAGTTTGAATAAAATATCATCATTGTTTTATGGGTAAGGAGAAAGATTAGCAGAAGGAAATGAGACTTGTTCTTCAGTGCATATACAGTGAAATCAAGAACTGACTTTAGATCTCCTGTTTTGCTAGTGCCATCACTACAAGACCCTCAATCCTATCTTTGATTTAACTTTCTTTTATACTTTCCCCCTTCACCTGCTGTTCAATATCAGGGGTTCAGATGCTATAGAATGACAAAGTGAGCATACAAATATGTAAGCTTGTAGATATAACCAAGATAATTAACATGGAGAGGCATGCTCAGCATATTTTTACTTTTTCTCCTCACAGATAAAGACTTTCTTGACTTTGAATTTAAGAACAGATACTATATGATATTCCTACTGCAATTAATTGATGAATAAATTTTCCCCCTTGAGTTTCTTCTTTGCCTGGAAACCTGCCACTGTGCAACCTAAATATGTATATCTGAAATAGGGAAAAGAATAAAGAGAAAGATAGAAGGGCAGGAGGGGGGAAGGAGAAAAAGAGAAGAACTAGCTGAGAGGTGTCAGTTACAGTATTTGTATTCTGAGTTTATTCTTCTAACCTCACTTGAAATTCTACAGAAATTTGGTGCTTCAGTTAAAACTGACCTTAGGCACTTTCAACTCACATGATGATTATTTGCTCAGAAGTTCACTAAAGGTCTATCTGACTGTGGCAGTATTACAGGAGGTCATATTTTTTCAAAGAGGAACAGTTCTTGAACATTTTTTTACAATTCCGTGTGCAGAAATAAGCAATATCAATATCAACCACATTTTCCCATAAACTTCCCTTGCTTGTTTTTTTTATTACTGTTTCTTGAAGATTTTACAAGAAAATGCCACACTTTTTAAACAATAGAATTCTTCATGTCTTCTGTTACAATATAGCAAATTTGTGATAGATTATATTATCTTATTACATTCTAAGATTTTTAATTTTACAATGTGAAATTTTGGAACCAATAACAGCAACAGGTAATTAATATTTTCAGTGTTTGGGAACTTTAAATAGTACATAGGCCCATTGTGCTGAAACTTGAATAGGTACTGATAAGTTTCTGATATACTTGCATTTGAAAATGAGAGATAATCATCCAAAGAATGAAACTATGCAAGACTGATAAATTTATACACATATATGCATACACATACATAATAAACAATGATAACTTGTTTTAGAATAATACTGTAGTTATTTTTAGTCAAAAGCTGAGATACTGTTCTAATCAAACATATTTGACCTCATAAAAACTGCCTTCCCATTGTTTAGAAGAATGTAAAATTGTACACAAGTATGAAAGCTGTTGAAATATAAGGATTGTAATTTGAAATTTTAAGACTTTTCATAGCTAGCTTTCTGAAGCTAGTCAATTGAGCACAAATAAGTGAGGCAGATATGCGAAGCTATATACTGTTAAAGAAATAGAAGGTGACCTACACTACAGATCAGAAATAAGGAGGCAGACAATAAAACAGAAAAAAAACCCCAAAAAGAACAAAGTATTTTCAATAAACTAAGAAATGTCTGTGGAGCTCATTGCCACAGGATACAAACAGGATAAGAGATAGATGGAAATCAAACAAAGGTGGGGAATGTATGTGAATTAGAAGAAGAATTCTATCAGGAATTAATGCTTTTGAAAGGATTTCAATGCTTTTGAATTATGATTCTTCAGGAGTTAAAATGGAACGGGAGTTAGAAAGAAGACTCTTCCAGGTGATGATTAGCCTCTAATTGCCTGTAATAGGGATTTTCTGAAATTGCTTAGTGGCATAGGAAACTAATAGAAAACATAAAACCACAGATTTTATCTAGAATGGTATCTCATGTTATCATATTTGGAAAATTTAAATTTTTTTCCTGATTCTGGTCAGTTACCAGTATCTGGTAGAAACAGTGATTTTTAAATTATTTATAAACATTAACATTTTATTTTTGTTGTTGCTACAAAGCTCTCTGGATGGCAGAAAATATTCTTCCTGTTAATTATAGGCTAGATTAAGACAAGGAGGAAAACCCAGAGGGCTGCACTAGGTGTAATGTTTATTTTTCATCATCTGAAAGAGTAATTAGAAATATTTGTATCACTTTTGCTAGCCTACCTGTAGTTTTTTCATGCATACATCATATCCTCCTGCATTTTTTGCCTTCCTTTAACGAAATAGTCCAAGACTCCTCCCTGCAGAAGCTCTAATGCTTTTCGCACGTTCCTGTTTGAAGTAGAATGGTATAACAGAAAATGGTAATCCTCATCTATCATTCATTTGTATAAAAAATGGAATAATTTTGGTATAATTTCCTAACCTTATTCCTTTACTTTTATAGTGTTTTGTTTGTCTTTCAGCTGCTACCAAAAGCTAGATCTGTAAAATGGGGAAAAATTAATGGGGTGAGCTGTTGGAAAGGATGATGGGATCTGTTTTCTAAAAAAACAGGTTTTGATGGAAGAGATATAAAGTTCTTTGGTACATGGCACTACAAACTGTTTATACAGGTGTTTGAGGTTATATGTGAGCATATCTACACCTTCATGAATTAGGGACAAATATCAGATTCTGCACCTGGGAAAGTGTAACCCTGGATGTAGATATGTAGACTGGGGGACGAGTGGCTGGAGTGCAGCCTTGTGGGAAGGAATCTGGGGGATGAGGTTGATGGTGAGTTCAAAATGAGTCAACAATGTGCCCTGGCAGCCAAACGATCTGCCAGAATCTTGGGGTGCATTTGGCACAGTACAGCTCCCTAATGGAAAGGTGTGACTGCCCCACTATACACAACACTGGTGCAGCCTCACCTCTAGTGTGTGTGTGTGTGCTCTTTTGGGCTCCATGATATAAGGATATAAAAATTTTGTGCTCAAAAGATGTCAAGGAAGATGGAGAAAGGACTAGAAGATGTAATTTAGGAGTAGAGGTTGAGGATACAAGTTTGTTCAGCTTAGAGGAAACTGAGGGATCATGTCTTTGCTGCCTACAATTTGCTAGTGACAGGGAGAGAAGAGGGCTTCCCTGCTGTCCCATGATAGTAGGTGAGGGACGTCTTAAGTCTGTGTAAGGGGTAGTCCAGATTGGATATTTGGAAAATATCTTCCATGAGAAGGTGGCCTAGCACAGGAAGAAATTCCCCAGGGTAGTGGTTCTTGGGCCTGTCCATACCTGTCAGTGTTTGAGAAGAATTTAGATAACATTCTTAGTACATTAAAAAGTACATTAGTAATGTTCTTAGTACATTAAAAGTAGCTTAACTTTCAGGTTGTCCTAAGTGGAATCAGAGAGCATCAACCCAATGTTCTTGGTTGGTCCCAGCATATTCAATGACATAATGAAAGGTTTTCTGAACTAAATGGAAAGATGAACGGAAAAAAATGTGGAGAGATTAAAGTCTAAATAGAAAACTTATCTGAGTAACATGTTAAAGACATTTATCAAATCCTTTATAGTCATGATGAAGAGGGAGACTAAAAATGTTTATATTTGAACACTGTTGAGAGTAATTAGAATTCTTGTATCAAACTTCACCTCCTGTTCACTCTTCCAAGTAACACCTTTTATTCATGGCAAGCTTTATAGAAGTCATTGCTTTCAGATAGCACCAGCAGCATAAATTCATCTGCTCTTCCTCAGGCTCCATTTCAAGCTTTATTGAATAAGAACTGGAGAGAGGGTTTTTTTTCCTTAGATTCCCACATAATTCCTTCTTCTGCAGAAAAGATCAATCAACTGGCATTACATTACTCTTGATATTGATACCGTACCATTTTGTGAGGAAAAAAAATAAATTCAGCTTTAAGCAAGGCCATAAGTCTTGTTCAATTAGTTCCACAGACATAATGGCTAATGAGATCAGGAAATGCTTGTGCAAAGGAATAGCTCCAGAGAGCTATTAATGTGAATAGAGTAAGGTTCATGTCCAGGGCTATTGCATACTCCTTTGAAAGGAGCCACCTCTTCTCTCTTACTGGAGACAGAGATTCGCCTTGCTTTGAAATCTGTTAAGACAAAAGACTTTCAGAGGATGTGGACTTGATTAAGAAAGGCAGCAAATCTCTACATAACTTATTTGTATTTTGTTGCAAGAATTGCCCTGACTGATTTAATTTTTAGTATTTTTCCTGCATTTCTGGGTACTTTATATTTTGTAAAGATGCCTGTTTGCTCAGTAGGCTCACTGTATAGCTGAGGCTGGAAGGGTTCTCAGGAAGTCTCTGGTCTAAAGTCCTGCTCATAGCAGGGTCTGCTATGGGCTTGGACCAGCTGGAATTCAGTTGTATCCTGAAAATCTTGAACTATTGAGATACTGTACTACCTCCCTTGGCAATGTGTGCCATGGCTTGGCACTTCTCATGGGGAGCAATCTACTCAGCATAGCCACTCTGAACAACTCACATGTACACTTTTATCTGTTGTCTTTTATGAAGAGCATGAATCTGATGTCTTGCTCAGATTCTTACTCACAATAAGTTACTGAGGGCTGTTGCTATGTTGTCTAAAGTCATTCTGCTCCTGCCTGACAAAGCCCAGCTCCTCTACCCTCTCCTCATTCGAAAAGTGCTCCAGCCCTCACAGTCTCTATGGTGTCCCCTGAACTCCCTCCAGTTTATCAATGTTTTTCTCATACTGGGTACACAACACTGAATATATTGGTGCTGTGCCCTCAAAATCTTTAATTGGAATGTCTCAAGCTTATGGCCAAAGTTTCTTTAAAAAAATCTGGTTTTGTTTTTGTTGTTTTGTTTTTGGTTTTTGTCCTTTTTTTGTTTGTTGGTTTTTGTCCTTTTTTTTTTTTTGTTGTTGTTGGTTTAAAAAAAAATTAACATAAGCCACTAAGCCACTTGGAAGAAAGCCACTCTCTTCTACATTAAAAACTGGAGACATGGGAATGCAGTTATGGCCAGTGTTCTCCAGAGAACCTAAGATAATATTTATTTTCAGCAGAATCAGCGATTTAAAGTTCTTGTCATATCTTGAAAATTTTCCAACCTATTTCCTGACCTTTTCTGTCATATCAAGATCCGTGTGTTTGAAAATTAATTATAATTTTCAAAAGGAATAGGTATTTGTTGCCAGGCTTTAACATTCATGAAATAGAACCCTAAAGAAAGGGAATTTTGTCTTCTTAAGTTAAAATAATATAAATATTTACACTAAGACTGAATTTTGATTTCCATTTGATTCTTGCATTGCAATTAGGTGTATACTGGAATTTATCATGACTTGAGGGCAGTTATTGTCTCACAAAATATCATTTTACCTGTAACAATGCATGAAGGAAATATATTGCTTTAATCATCTAGTGTTTGCTGAAGTTATGTAGTCCTCATTGTTTGATTTCATGCTTAGTCTAAGCTATCCCACAAAACAAATCAAAGGGAATGATGCAAACAAAATTTAAGTTCATCAAAAGAACTTGAGTGTTGAGATTCTCAACATTTTGTAATTTTTGTTGTTATTTTTCAGAAAGCTGATTTTCAACCTGTGGTATAAAAATAAATTGCAAAAAGTTTGGGTTGTCTTCTCTTTTTCTTCTTTTTAGCACACTAAGAGATAGACTTGGCCGATAGAGTAAAAGAAGAGAAGGTTTTTTTTACCTTCATGAATGTGTAAAATGTAAACAATGGGACTGAGTTAATTTCACGTTGCATCATTTTTACACTAACATTAATTTAATGATTTGCTCTTGATTTGGCATTCAGTATGGAGATTGCTACCATGGTCAGAATACCTCTGTGAGGCCATTATTTATATTCTGCAATGGGTAATTTCTGCAGCAGGGAAAACAAGTGGCAGTGGCAATAATTTGACAAACAATATGTATATCAGCATAGTTAATCTATTTTTTTAATCATTAAATAGTCCACAGTGTAAATTCCCCCTTTTTGAAATAAGACACTAAGAAAACTGTGTATTTGTTGTTGAGCAGCTTCAAAATTTGGGGTCTTGGGACAACAACTTCTGTCTGTGCTTTTAAATACTTGCCTAAACTGGACTTGTCTTAGGAAAAGGAACACCAACAATCAATATAATCCAAATGGCCAACAAATTTATCTTGAAAGCAGCATTTTAGAATCAACACTTTTCTATGTTGTTTAAGGTTTTTTGGTACAACAGGGCACCTAAAATCAATACTTTTTACCTTTGCCCATAACAAAAATAATAAAGAGATCCATGCTTTGTGGTGTAGCCACGTCAGACTAGTACAATGCGAATGCAGACATTCATTTCAGTTCTGCTGCACTCCCTGTCCAGGCAGGCAGAGTAGGCAGAGTACAAAGCAGCCAGGAAGTGTTTGAACTGATCTTATCATGACAGCTGCTTAGGAGTATGAGGTACAGCGGTCCCATTAGGTACAATAGATGCAGGATAATCACAAAAAATACTGTGAAGCATTTACCAATATGTGCAGCAAAAACACCTGAAAACTTAAAGCAATGCTTGTCTATTAACTGGTGGTCATAAATATAATTGTATGCCTACAAAGTAGCTTGTTTCTTGTGCTTTACAGGGAGGTAACATTCTAAAAAATTTTTTCACAAATGCTGTGTTTTGTTTTGTCTTTTAATACCTTTGGCATCAAAAAAAATCAGTATCTTAAAAACCCAAGTTGGTCATTAGCACACTATTTTTAGAGCCCAGCAAACACGCTTTACTTTCAGTTTAGCTGGTGAATCTTACAACTCCCGAACTTGCTGTACTACACACTGTTACAGCTTCCAAGAAGACTAAATATTATAAGGTCTTACTGGCTTGTTTCTGTTAAAAAAAGAACAACACATTTCTCTTAGTGGAATTTGTATTTTGACACTATTTTCTTAATTAATCACTAAAGAGAATAATTACATCTAATTTAGATAGCCTTGCATCACAAGGATTTTTCCTCTTAGATCATGAAAATCTTTAGAATATGTGTGATGGCTTTTGCTCCACTAACAAAAAAGAAAACTCTGAAATATGCCCTACCAATGCAAGTTTACACCTGTATTGCTGAGTGATCTGCTAGACATAATTGCTCCAAAACAGGGACTTTGGCAGAGATTTTTCCCAATTAATTATTTTCAACTAGAGTTTTTGCTATTTCTGTTCAGAAATACAGTAGATTTGGTTTTGATTAAATAGGTGTTAGAGATAGATCACTCCTCTGGAATTTGTACAATGTTTCTAGGACAATATTAATATATTCTAATTTTCTTTATTTCTATCTCCACGGATTACCCCAAATAATTATAATTTATTTTATTTCTGTAGTGCTGTAAAAACCATACTTTCAGATTTCACAAACTACAATGCATCCTGATTCTGTGACAGCAGCTACTTTTTTTTTGCCATTTTTTTCTGCTTTCTAATATTCTTCATACCTCTTGATCTCCACTGATGGAATTTGTGTGCAAGTAAAGGCCAATGCCTTTTAAAATTGGTCAGCCTATTTCAATTTTGGTATTTTTCAATGAAATCTGTTTTTAAGAGGTGGAACCCCTTGAGAATTTCCAACATGATAATTTTGATAGGATATGAAGCAATAACACCCTAATTATATGTTATTATTTAATGTCCTATTCCTAAATTCTCGTGTCTCAAATATTGCAAGAAAAAAGAATAAAAAAAAGAGTGGAAATAACATTTTCATTATTTACTGCAAATGTTATTACTGAACAACACCCCTTTGTGATAGCTCAAGTGGATCAAATTTTTGGAACTGCCAACCTTGTAAAAATATCTCTTCTTTTAGCATAGGAAAATTTATATTATCCTCAAAACCTATGGACAAGAGACCAATTGTTTTGGAGACCAAGCTCACTGAAGACACTCCCAAAACTGCTCAATTTTTCATTAATTGCCTCCCAGAATCCCAGATGGCTGTAGATAATATGATTCTGAGTTTAATTATTTGAGCACCATAAAGCAAGAAAATTTTAAAAATTCAAGAGCTGGTCAAAGACTGAGAAAATCAACCATTTTCTGTGAGAGACAAGAGAAGTAGAGATTTACCCAATGAAATAAACAACATTCTCTTATTAAATATCAGAACTGAAAAGGCTCTCAGGATTTTTTTTGTCCAGCTTATCTCAATTTTAAGTAAGTTTTGTGTATGAACCTTAACATGAAATAGCTATTGTAAAATTTTTTATTTGTGCAATACTTCACAAGCTCTTACTGTGCACTGATGGCCTCATCCCATGCTTCTAGGTGGGTCCTATCCATCTCATGTTGGATGCTGCCATAAAAGCACCACAGCTTGCTGCTGACTGTGCTCTGTCTTTTCTTCACAGAATTTTTTCTGCCTTTCTTTGCAAGGAGTCTTCATTTGAGAATTTGGATTCCAGCCACAATAAGATCATTATGGTGTTCCCTCCCAGGTAACTATACCAGAACAAGTAGTTCTTGGTGTATTTTTTTCTGGGAAGGTTTCTCCCAGTTGAGAAGCACCACTCTTTGTTTTTGTGACACAGACCAAATGCAACAAGTCAAAATTCATGAATCAAACAATGCAAAGTATATCCAGACACAGAACGGGAGGTGAAAGCTATGGAAGCAATTACAAGAAACATTTTTTTAAACAGTCAGAATTAAATTCTCAACTGAGATAAAAATATCTCATAATTGTTTTAATCTGCTTCAGGTCAAGAGCAAATGCTTATCTGCAATCAGCCTGCCTCGTTGCTTACATGGCTATATTGCCCTGGCTAGACCATCCTGTCATGCTAGAATATTCTGAGAGTTATCACTGAATCTTTTCTCGGCACATATAAATTCTGAAATGTGCTAAAAATGAAGACTTAATCGAGAATTTCCTAGACTGAACCTGGATGTAAGTGCTTTCCAAAAGTGGTACTTTTTCTAACAAACAAATTTGGAAACCCTTTTTTGGAAATATAAAATCCTGCACTCTAGATTTCAAAGAGTTACACATTAAATAAAAACCTCTAGTAAAGCATACTTTCTTTGGAAAATTACTGCATCTCTTTGGATACTTGAAGCTTTTGTGATACAGAAACTGATGCATAGAATTACTGCATCATTACTGAGTAAAATCTGGAATGTATGTTGGAACATTATGGGTCCTAATACTGAAGTGAAAAGTGTCAAATAAAAAACAAAACAGATCTAATAGGAAGCAGAAAAAAGAGACACTGCCTGTAATTATTTGAAAAACTTCAGAGGTTTAGTTTGCAATTTTACAGGTTCACAAAATATATCCTTATGTGTGAACTGACAGATTGACACACTAAACAAAGTCCTGAGATTGGAAAGAAGGCATAAAATTAAAAAGAAATACAACGATAGAACACCAAAACTTCCTCATATTGTGAAAAATCAAAAGCCATTCAGAGGGAAGTAGATTTAATGCATAATATTGCCATTTTTTTAAACACAAGGTTTAAAATATTATGTGTATGCACAGAGTTCAGGTGTTTGCTTTAAGAAAAGATTTCCAGTGTCACTTACATAGAATCATAGAATATCCTGAGCTGGAAAGGCACCCACCAAGATCATTAAAGCCCAAATCCTGGCCCTACACAGCACAGCCTGAAGAGTCACACCATGTATCAGAGAGCATTGTCCAAATGCTTCTTGAACTCTGTCAGGCTGGTGCTGTGACCACTTCCCTGGGGAGCCTGTTCCAGGGCCCAACAACCCTCTGGTGAAGAACCTTTTCCTGATATCCAATGCAAACCTCCCCTGACACGGCTTCAGGCCATTTCCATGGGTCCTGTCACTGGTCACCAGAGAAAAGAGATCAGTACCTGCCCCTCAGCTTTCTCCTGTGAGAAAGTTGTAGACAGTATCAGTTTAACATGCAAATTTTTTGATGTTGGAGTTAGAACATGTGCCCATGTATTAGTCTGGATTATAGTTCCACAATTAGGTAGCCCTAAATTTGAACTTTACTTCAACAACTCTTCATATACAGTTGTTACAGAAAGTCACTGCCTGTGACATTTCCAGGAAAGCAATTATCAGGGAAGTAGTGTGTAAAAACCGGATTGAAGTGCTCCTTTATCACAGTCATTTTAAGATGTTCTTGCTTTGAAAATTCCAGAAAATCACCAAGACAATTAAAATCACAAAAACTTGGTGATGGATACACAGAAATTTCAGGAAGTGAATGAAACAGAAAAGGACTTAATTCCAGTAATTCATATAATAAATAACAATAAGTATTTTCTCATGGATCTCAGCAGTAGACCTACTGGAAAGAAAAAAGAAATAAGCAAAACACCAAACAAAAACCCCAGAAAAATTGGTGGAAAAGCCCGTTATTCTTTTTCATTTGATTGTACACCGACACTCTTACTGGGTACAGCAGAGGAAAAATATATAGAAGACATAAGGTTTGAAGGCTCTCAGAGTGAAAAAGTGATAGAACTGAATCACAAGCATGATGGGGTCTAAGTGATACTTCCAGAGGTGATTAGGCTGAATGTATGAATTTAATATATTTTAAGTTTTTATCTGGTTCTAAGGAGGTGTGTGAAATGTGGAAAAGAGTCAATAGGCAAAGGGAAAGACTGGCCCCAAGTCTATCTGTCTCACATCCAGAATTGGATATCCTCCCTCCATCTCCTTTTGAAAACAAGTATTATGACTTCTAGAATCATCTGCATAGTAAGTGTTGGCTTGTCACTGGTGTAATAAGAATGCTGTTAGGTAAGGCACTCAGCTGAGAGTCAGAAGAACATCCCTTCGTGAAGAGAAGAAGGGTGTAATTGGACTTTTGACCTCCAAGGAGACAAGGAAAGTGACATGTCCTATGGTGGTGTTTTGGAGTGGGTGGAGGTAGAAGAGGAAGAAGACAAGAAGTGTAGCTGTGATAATTGTTAGTGTTTATATATATGAAGGCCAGCTGGGCAAAAGTTTTGGAAAAGTTGCTGCTACAAAGATATGTAGAACATGTTTTAAGGATTTAGGCAGCATTATGCATATCCAGTAAGAGAAATGTGGATAGTGCAAGTTTTATATGCAGACTCCATCCTAAACATGTCTGTTTTGAGAATCTAATCCTTATATTTGACCTGATGAAGCAGAAAGCCTGTGACTGAGCACAGAACTGTGATCAGATACATCAAACTTGGTGCTTTCCCCATTGAATCATCCTTCTTTTTCTTTTCCAGGCATACTCAAGTTTGAAAGTTTTCCTCTAGAGCATCTCTGGGGCATGCTTTGTTTTGCAATTCGCAACTCCGCTTGTGAAATAAATACCAATAAGTCTCACGCTGAGCTTACAAAACCTGCGCCTGGCAGCACGTACAACAGCTTTGTTGCTCTCCTGCACTGCTCTCTCTACATTTTCTAACATTCACCCACCACTTCTAGAGATATGAGGCTGGTTTGATCTTCATCTGCATTCAATCTGTTCTCATTCTTAGCAGAGCAGGAATCACTGAGGGATACCAGCTATTGTGTGCCTTTTGTGAAAGGGACATGTGCCTACTAAACTTGCTTAAAATTATTAAATGTTTTTTGCACAGTCCTGTGTTTTAATCTGAGCATGGGATTTTGCATATATACCTTGAAGAACTACAGCTTTCTTTTTTTTTATTAATTGGTTTTTCAGGGTTTTTGTATTTTTTTTTCTTACCAGGCAAGAGAGTGACTGTTTAACGCTTTATAATGAATATAATTTACTTTGAGTCTTTCTATCATTATACCCTTTGGTTGCTAAGTGCTTCCTTTAAACTTTAAAGAAAAATTATTTTCTGTTTCATATTGAGAATAAAAAGAAAAGGATAAAGAATTGGCCTCTCTTCATCAAACTCTCTTTCTTCTTTTACCTTTTTTCTCTAGTGATTGATCTATCTTTTGCCATCAGATAGTTCTCTGATTAATTGCTTTGGCTTCTCTCTACCTATCATGTATATTACTTGCATTAAAAAAAAAAGAAAAACTGAAATCACAATTACGAAAGAGGTTTCTAAGGTCATTTTCTTTTCTTACATATGTAAAAGAAAACATAAAATTATGAGTTGCAATATGTGTTACTGTTCATAATCATCTGCAGCATTTGTTGCTATTTTTAAATAGATTCTTTAAGTAATCACTTGCTTGAGAAAACACACAAGAAAAATAGTGTGTAGATACAAAGACAGTGTAGCACATTAAAGAAGTGAAAAACTTATTGTATAACCTGCCTATTGCCTACTCTGCTGTTATTCTCCAGAGAGAATTCTCCTTCAGTGTTTTCTATTTTGCTATAATGAGATTATATAGCGATTCAGGATACAGACTTCTTCAGTCTCTTTGTTATTTTCCCTCTGGGGTTGTCACTCATGTCAGTATTTTTAGATCACTGCAGATACGATATTTGTTTATAAGTGTATTTGGATATGTATGCATGGATATGTGTTTATATGCAGAGAGACAATCTTGAGAAGTACAGATATTAGAGACTGAAGAAAACATAAACATTAAAATGATACATTCTTCCTGTTTTAATCTCACAAAGACATTCTTAAATGATGAATGCTTACAATTCTTCCTGAAAGTCATCTTGCTTACAGTTGCTTCCATGCTGACTGCAGGAAGTCACATCCCCAGCAGGCTAAATTGGCATCTCTCTGTCAGTAACCATAGAGCTACACCAGAGGACAATCTGTCCCTGCACAAGCATAAATCATACAAGAGCTAATTTTCCTTTGTCTTGAACACAATATAGTACATAGCATGTAGGAAAGAAACAATAAAGAATGAGTGAAACTCTCGCTAAAGTCCTAATCGCCAATGTTTGCAGGTAGAAATGAGTAGTGCCTGTACATGCTTCTGCAGAGTTAGGTTCAAATTAAATAGAACCCGAGAAGAATAAAAATAGACAGAACCACAAAATAAAATCAACAAAAAACTCCACAAAAAAACCATTACATTCTCTCCAGGAATTTGTTTTTAGACAAAGTTCTGGACAGAATTACCAGAAAAAGTTGTTACCTGGTTGCTTTCCTACAGGGTATCTAGGGCTCTCTTTGGTGCCTGAAAAAAGCTTTAACTTTACTGATACCAACTCTACTAAAAAGCATTACGGAATGAATTGCATGAGTGAGACCACGGGATTACAGTAGCAAAAATGTTTTAGAAAAGTGGTGAACTGGTTACTAATCCCTGTATCTAGCTAGGCATTTGTAGCACTATCTACCTTTTGTTTCCAAAATTGTTGCATCTGGATGAAGGGCAAGCTCATAAAGTGAAAGACTGATTTGTACGGAGCCAGAGGACATCAAATATCAAATCTTGATTGAGCGGCACACTGCAAAAACAAACAAACAAACAAACAAACAAAAAGTCCTCCCCCATGAAAAAACAGTTGATGACCAGAAAAAAATCTGAATCAGTCTCTGAGTCAAGTTCTGCACAAAGCTGCACACATAAAGCTCTATTTGGAGTTCTGGAATGTAATTACGATTAAGACTTCAAAACATTTTTTCATTAAATTCAGACCTCAAATTGTGCAATTTATTTGCATTTGAGATAAAAAGAGATGCATATTTTGTATGCTGTAACTAGATTTGTAGAACCAAATGTTCATTCCCAATGGCAAATATTACTAAATCCAATTCCAGTTATGAAACACTAAATTGTTTTTTAAGTGTGAGCCTGCTCTCTTAATAGGCTTTCAATATTAATCCTCTAATCGTTATTGTTTCTTTGCTTTCTAGAGGTTATGATAAAATGGATGAATCAGGAAAGTCTGAATTAGATTTAAACTAGAATTTAGTGTTAAGAATTAGAATTACCTGGCATGAGATCTTCAGTTCAGATTTAATATGGTTAAAATTGTGGCTGTAATTGTAGACATATTTCTTCCTAGACAATATAGGATTTAGATGGGCTTGGAGGTCATAGACTACCTTTAATATTAGACTTCTCAATATCAAACTTTTTTTGAAAGTTTGTAGTATTGTAATATTCAGAAAATGCCTGCACTTACACATTCTTATACAGGAACTTGCTGAATAGAACAAAAAAAATTACATTTTTAAGTCTTACCTTTGACAGGGAAAACAAGATTATAAATAAACAACCAGAAACTTCAGTTCTGCCCTTAGTTTACACAGCAATGGCAGACACAGGAATGTCTAAGTAGATCAGCAGCAACCATAAAGTGTAATGCACCATTACCTCACTGTGTGGTCTAAATGGCAAGGAGGCAGAGAAAAAAAATTCTCTTTACTCTACAAGTTTCATAAACTTGTGGCAGTATGAACCAGATGCTTTTTGGAATGTGAGTACTAATTTTAAGAAAATAAGCAAGATACTATTACAGCCAAGAAAGCAGAGATATTAAGGTCTGTATCTATCCTAATTGCTAATAATAATTAAAAGAAAAAAAATTATAGACATGATGTTTAAGCTGTTCTGCAGGTGTATGTGGCTCATCAGGGTGTAAATATAGTTAATTTTTGAGAGAGAAGCCTCTGAAATCTGTGAGTTTTCAGGTTCTTCAGGCTACTATTAATCTTTTCTGATCCAGGCAACTTCTTGTATAGGTGTTAACTTATATATATGGTTAAAATTATGTTGGGTAAAATTAAGCATTTATGTAAATGATCTGTTACAGCAGTCTCCCGTACGAACCAGCTCTCTGTCTCTGCCTTCCCCACTGATGAGTTGTGCCAACAATGATGCTAATTAGAACTGCTTCACAAACTGTAGGCGAGTGTCTTTAAAGCCTTCAAAATTTAGTACATCTTGAAGAACGTCATTCACTCAATATTATCAACTATTTGCCACTAAAATGACATGAAAATTGAAAAAGGTCAATAAAAATGCAAATCCCAAACTCAGTATTTTCCCTGGTGATACTGAATATCCTAACTTTTTCATGGGTCAGATATAATGCACCTGCCTCAGGCAGGCCTGCTCCACTCCAGGGTACTCCAGGGTTTCCAGAGGTACTTTCAGACAAATCAGAGAAACCTCCATAAATCATGAATCAGGAATGTGGAATAGCCTTTCTGTGTGTTTCTGCTACTGTCGCCATGCACTTACTCTTAAATTTGTCCACTTTTTGCAAAATACTGTTGGGACTTCAGTTACACATTTTTCATAGGTCTGTTCAGAGCCAAAGAGTAAACACGTCCTATGCATAGACCTCCACTTCCATATCCAATAATCAAATTTTATAACACTGAGGACACATGATCCAGGAAGAGAACTACCGTGTTGTCTTTTTCACTTCAATGTCTAGTTCTGTCTGATTAACTAGTTTGGATTTTGCTCTAGATTTAGAGAAAACATTAAAGAACATGGATTGAAACAGCTGCTAGAACATGGGTCTTTCAAATTCAAGCTACAATTCAACCCATAGTAGCTACAGTGACAAGAAAACTAGAAAATACAACACTAAAATGCCCAGGTTCTGCTTCTCCATCCTCAATGGACTGTCTTTGCTAGAAAAGAGACAGCCTAGAAAGACCTTTCAACAGCTAGGAGTACTTCTGATTTATGAGGTTATGTTGTGTTAGTGCCAGTTTCACTGCATTTCTTCTGATCTCTTTGGTAAATATCATCCAGTTTTGCTGGTCTATTGCTGCTGAATTCCCAATTTGCTCTATAATTTCTTCTTTACGGTCTTCAATGTCTGTAAAGGCTACACAAGAGAAAGGGGATTGGAAATTGAATTTTCCTTCTATACAGATTAATAAATGCCTTAAAAACATCTTCCTGAAATGTCAGTTCAATTGTTGTTTACTTTTACATTTAAAAATAATTTTTAAAAGAGAGAATTTACAACAGCCTACCTTGAATGCTGTTGCAATTTGGCTTTTTTATGATGGTAAAAAGATATGCAAACACACTGTCCATGTGATGGTTTTCATTCTCAAACCACTAAAATTATAATATTAAAATCTAATCTGCTTCATTTTTGTTGTAATTTTCATAGCTTCATTTTAGGCAGGCTCACACATTAAATCCCGAACATATGTGATCTAAAATAGGGTAAAGGACAATGAATTCACCAAGAAGATTTACAGAATCATAGGACTAGATAGTGAGATGCAGCCTCTAATTGAAAGCTTAGAGTGAAATAATCTGTGCTACCTCTTGAAATCATTAGAAACCTGCTTTGATCTGCTTTGCTGCAGCAGCTCCTTGCTGCCAGGGCACAAGCTAGCCAGTTTCAAAATGTGCTGAATATATTAAAATGCTACAGCAATGTAGTTACATACCTGCAAGTAATTATATGCAATTGTTTTTCTGCACCGTATCTCCTCTATGGTGCAAAACCTCTTGCTCTGTTTCTAGAGCAGAACACAATTTATAGTTTCTGTAGATCAGACACCAAGGGTATAATGAGATGGACACATATAATGCCCAAATAAAAGGTACAATAAATACCTCCAAATGAGAATGGTTAAACATAAATATACCTAGGAAAAACACCACATTGAACTTAAGCAGTAACTCCTTACTTTTTAACACTTGGAAAAAGGAATGTTTGTTTGAAACTTGACTTGGGAAGGGGAGTGAATGAAAGCTGTAGACATTAAAGTTTATTTGCATTTGTTTAGTAAAAAGGAATCTTGTTTATATGAAAAACAGGAATCTGGCCTATAGGGAAATATTTGGCAAGTCCATAACACTTTTAAGAGTCAATCCCTACAAAAAAAAAGCTAAGCCTAGACTTGGATAGGCCAAGAGTACTGGAATTTTTCCCTAGTTGCTAGCTCTCTCTTTTTCTTAGCAAATTTTGTTCTATCAGTACTTAGTTTGGTGTTGGGCCCAGTACAGATACTTTGTAACAGAAAAGGAAGCAAAGAAAAATATTATCAGTCCTTTTTCTTTCTCTCTCTTTCTTGCCTGTCTACTTCCTTTTGTCTTTTTTCTCTGACAATAATGTGAAGAGCAGAATATTTTTTGACAACTTGAAAGTCTGTTTATCCATCTGGTTTGTGCTTGCCCTCATGTTTGGGAGGAATTTGCTTCTTGTCTTCTCCCTTGAGTTCTACCCTGTAAAAAAGTGTATAGAGCTAATTCAGATGGATGTAGGGAAACATCTGTAACAACAGCATTTTCTCTCCCTGAAGGAGACCAGGCTCACTTTCTGGGACAAGGTAAGCTCTTAAAAGTTTAGGTCACAGGCAATTTTCCTGACAGTTCTTTGCACCCGTGGGAGAGGGGAGGAAAGAGGTCAGAGTAGTGATGAGAAGGTCCTGGAAATCAGCAGAGAAAAGAAAGGATAGAGGGACTGAAACATATGAGAATATCTGTCCTAGAACTTTTCGTATCTCCCCCTTGCTCAAATATTACCGTGTTTTTAAAGGAATGATTGTATAAATCTTTTGGGTAGAAACAGATACCAAGAACCATCTGATTAGACAGAAGAAGACATTCCAAGAACATTAAATGGACCGGAAATCAGAAATACTGAACACTGTATTAGGTATCAAAGACTAATCTGTAAACTTGAGATGTATAAAGTAATCTGAATGGGAGTGAGAAATATTCACTGACAATTCACTTGTCATAGGGTCAGCTGAAAAGGTGATAGAACCTTTTTGTATTTCTAAAAGACACGATTCAATGAAACATAGAAAGCACCCCCCAAATAATTTATACTGTCCAGAAAAATGCAAAAAATATCCTAGTCTCAGTCCTAGTCTCAGAATAACCACATTCATTAATAATTTTTTTTAAAAAAATTAAGATTGCTGCCAGATAAAAATAACATTTAAGATCTTATTTTTTAAGTAGGCAAGTAATTGAAAGTTAATTTCTTATTAGGAAAAACATAATCTAAGTCCTTCCAAGGATCTAACTGAAAGACCATTCTTCTGAGTTTTAGGTGCATGAAAAACATTGGAAGAAATTATTATTGCAACAATGGCTGAAAATAGAGCTTCTTAATAGGAACGATAACAAAGTCAGTGCAGGATAAAGGCATGGCAGTCTTTCTACAGATCATGTGAAGATAAGTTTTGATGATATTTAGGATGCTCTGTATATTCCTTTTTTCAACATTAAAATACTCTTTGAAATATCCTCCCTTCTGATCTGTGAGTTGCTTGTTGCATTTTGCTTGTTGCATTTTGCTTGCATTTTGCTGATTCTATCTGCTTTTACTGCTTTTAGCAAAATCTATGACAATTTTACCATAGTTTTGATAAACTCTTCCAATGTGGTAGCTGAAATAGCCTGACAAAGTGATATGCACTGAAAACCAAACTCATGCACTAAACAAAAGGTTCTGTCATCAACTAAGGAAGCCTTGCGTCCTATGAACCTCTATCTTCTGTCTGACTCAATTTATAAATTACTAAAATTAAAGATTCCACTGTAATCCACATGTTCTTAGGCATCAGGAAATGGTGGGGCATGGAGGGAAGCAATGGCTTTAAAAAATTTCAGGAGTTCTGACAGGTGGGAGTCTTTTTTCTTTTTTCTTTTTTTTTCTTTTTTTTTTTGTTTTGACTGTAAAGATTGCACATGACAGTAGAACCTGGACTGAGGAATAGATTGTCTCTTTTAATAAAGTGTGAGGTCAACCTGAATTTTTCTCAAAAGATAGGTCATTTGTAATAGAGCTGTACCATATTGATTCTCCAATGTCTTGCATGGCAAGTGCTCATGCCAGACATTTTTTTCCATGAAAATTTGTGTATTTAGATACCCATTTTCATGAGATTTGTAGGTACCAACACATTTGAATATTGAAGTATCTGAAATTGACAATAAATTTGAGAATTGCTGAGAACCTAAAGACTTAACACCAGTACATACTGAAACAGCATGATCATATATGATCTTTATTCTCACAGGAATCAAAATCAGAAAATACTTTTTTTTTTTTTTAATGAGATAGCAACTGTCTCTGGAAGATGAAAGCCTATATGTGTTAGAAATTAAAATGCATGTAGATCATGAATTTACTAACTAATTTTGTTAAAATAGAGGTTATATGATTCTTCTTTTTCTTGCACCATTTATGCTTGTTCATGGCCTAAATAATACATTCATTTTGGTAACCATCTGAACACACAGTATGCTGCAAAGCAATAAATGCACATAACTTTACATATCCAACACCCCAAATTAATTGTCATAACAGAAATCTGGAAAATGATATAAGTAACCATACTCTTTGGAGGATTTGAAACTCCATAGGCACTTTTATTTCTTCGTTAGAACTGAATACAGAAAAACCTTTGGTGTACTTGCATTAAACATCTTGGCATTTTAATGATGATTATTTTTCATACAGAATTTGAGACTCCCAGAATGAAGGAAGATCTAGATTGTCCTGAGTCAGCTATACAACTTGTACCTTTTGGTCTCTCTCTAATAATAAAAGACCTATGACAGATTTTCTGTGCTAAAAAATATGAGAAAGAGAAAATAAATACAGTGAAGGGTAAAGGACAGGCTCTTGGTGTGTTCTTTGAAGAACTGTTGTATTTCTAAAACTAAAAGTTATTTTCTTGCAAGGTCTTTGCAGTCTCCATTAATCATTGCTTTAGCTAAATCTGCCTGTTAGCATATTTCTAGCTGCCATTGCAGGCTTGGAGCAGTTTCTTTAAGCAGACCATGCATTTGTTTTTGACAGAGGTTGGCCTTAAGACAAAATCATCCATTCAAATCAATAACCATCATGTAACAATTGTTGACTAAGCCAATGCCTTCTCCTTCAGAAGAAAAATCCAGTGGGAATGCGGTATTATTTTAAATTTGCTTTTATAACAGGACTCATCTTTGTAATTCTTCTCTGTCTTTCTCCACCTTGTGGTTGTTTTGTACCGCTGCAGTGAATTATTTCAGGGCTCAAGCTGAATGTTATTGTTTCCTTGTGTATAAACAAAACTTTTAAGGATGTTATCCTTTTCCATTCAGTTATCTATTTGCTAGCTTTTAAAGATGAAATTTATATTTGAAAAATTTATTTTAGTGGAATAAATTTTTCTGTCTTGTCCAGGAAAGAACAACTCTGGGTTACAATATGCTTAGAGCTTTCCATACCATTCATGTCAGGTAGATTTTCTTAGTGACTCTTTTCCTTGAGGCCTCAGCTCAAAGCTCCTTATAAACATATGGATGATAAGAAAGCAGCCTTCAGGAGATTTTCTATAAATTAAATTCTGTAATATTTAAAAAGAAGATAAAAAAAAGATCTTGTAATCAAATATAGAAGACTGTTCCCTTTCCCCTTTTCACAAAATTCAAATTGGAGTGGATCAATAAAAGGCCAGTTCTGATTATTGCTGTCCTTAATTTTAAAACTAAGTGTCTAGAGACAGCATAGCTTGAGGTGTTTTTGTTACCTCTGTAGCTCAGAAAGAGCTTATAATGTGAATTAATCATCTGAATACTGGGGAAGTCAACTGGTTCATCATCAGTCAACTGGTTCACAATGAGAACAGCAGCATGTCCTTAATCTTACATACAAATACAAGTGCTACATCTTCATCTGGAAGCAGGACTTTGTTTTCAGTTGGGATTCACACTTATTTCTGGGCTCTCTCATGTACTTAAATAATATTTATTCCTTAGAGTAGGTAAACAATATAAAGGTTCTTAATTTCATTCAGTACATGAATAATTAGCTGGAAATAGTTGGAAGACCAGCATGTGTCAATCATGAGACTTTCGATTTTAGAAGGATGAAGCAGATGCCATCTCATTCCATGTGGTTAATGTGCTTTCTTTTTTTTCACTTATAAACTGGAAGCTTGAACCTCACTCTACAGCCTGGCATTTAAAGCCTTTGGGAAGGAAAACAGAGACCTGGAGGCCCTTCATTAATCTAATCAATACTGAATATTAAAGTATTCACAAAGTGGAGCACCTGGTCATTTTTGTCTCCCAGATGAATCCATCAAACTTTATAATCCACTCATTCTGTCTTCTGTGCCAAATGAACGTGCATCGATCCATGTAAAGTGGAATGATTGGAGCTTAAGGAAAAAACCAAAAAAACCAAAAAAAACCAAAAGCACTTCCTTTCCCTAGACTTTACCTCTGTGTGGCCATTAAGGAACACACATCCACAGGATGCGTGTATTCCAGCATCAGAACAGCTAACTCACATAGCCCACACGTTTTCCATGTGTCTCTAAATAAAAGTTGACCACGTAAGGGATAGGATGTTCCTAGGTTTGTTTTTTCTGGAATCAAATTACACTGAGTATTCTCTGAGAAAGCAAATACAAACCAGCCCTGCTGGTGACATAGGCTGAAATCTAGCTTATGAACTGGAACATGACAAAAACATGAATTAGACCTGTAACTTCTCAGGTTTACCATGATTCAGGTGAGGTGAGGAGCTAGTTTTTAGGAGTAAACATCCTCTGAGCATCTGCAGTAACAAATAAACATCTAGTTCAACACTTTATTGTACACTATTATGCAAGATCAGTACAGTTTTTGGTTTTTTTTCCCCTTGATTAGGATCTCCTGTATTTCTTCTTGTGGCTGTAATTTGTGGATGTTTTTTTTTTTCCCAAAGAAAAGCTTCACAAGGCTATCAGTCATGCAGGTTTTCTAGCAGGTGAATAATTAATAATTCATTTTGATGAGAGCGACCACTGCTGTGAGACAGCCCCACGAGGCTTTCCAAAGGACCATTTGGTAATAAATATTCAACAATTTGTAATGTTTAGTTCTGAGTCATGTCCCAGTACCCATCAATGGCTGGATGTGTCCACCGTCCATACATAATATCCCCTTTCACCATCATTTAATGACATCAAAATCATGCATTGCACCATCTTGAAACAGAAAACTAGCAGATTTTTAAAGTCACCTTGTCAACTCTAAGACTACACTTCAGCCTTGTAAGTCCATAAACTCTCTTTAAATGCTTATTAAAGATTATAAATGATGTTTCTACTTCAGTGGAGCTGCTCTCATTTACAGTCTAAGATTATTTGGTTCATTATTTGCAGAGTCAGGTGATGCAGAATGGAAAGTTGTGTGGAAAAATGATTATGGTAACAGAGAATATACTCTTAAAAGTATAAAAATGATAGTTGGGAGGCATTTCCAAACTTAACCCCACAGTGAGTTATCAAAATAGATGGATTTATAATCTAGTGATATTTTATTTTTTTTTAATCAGGTGAATTCATACAATTCTTGTGAAGTTCATTCTGCATTTTTTTCTAAGTAATAGACACATGTAAATTATGCTTATACCAAATATATACAAGGATGTGAAACAACAAAGCTTTTTAATGTGTTTCAATCTATTTATTAACGTTTCAATTTCTATGTGTTCAAATCAACTCATGATTGCTGAGAAAGAGATGGAAATTAAATTAATATTGGCGAGGCCTTTCTCACTTTAAACAAGCCCACATAGAGAGAGGAATGCAACTTTTGACTGATAGGTGCTTCTTCAATAAATGCCAATGCTGATGACGTGATATAAGCAGAGTGCCAGGGTGAAGCAAATTTAGCATCAGGAAGGTAATGGGGAAGAGTATGAGGTCACAGTTATTACAACCAATTAAATCTTAATAGAATGCAGTGAACTTCTTTTCCTTCAACGACCTTCTTTGTTTCTCCTTTTTATGATGTGATAGAAAAATTATAAGTTCTTCAAATGAGAATGACACCTGAAGAACAGGAAGGAGTGAGGATAAGGAAATAGGTGTCAAAGCTGACAGCATAAGGATAAAAGAGAAAAATTATTTTGGATGCCTCTGATACTGATACAATTATGATTAGTTATGCTCTCATTTACACTCTCAGAAGCACCACTAATATTAATAACATGATGCACCCAAACTTGGAAAACAGTATAAACTGGAGTAAAAGAGATTCCATATCTTAAGGATTTATATTTTGTCAGATTCGAAAAGTAGTTATTAGATCCCCAAAATCTGAAATGGATACCATTCCCATTAAAAGGTTAAATAAAATAATTTGCTTGACTAGTTTTTTCTCTTTTTTAAAAATTAACCTCACTGCTCCCTAAAACTTCACAATTAAGTAATCCAGTAAATAAAAAATTTATGAATGAAGCAATCCAGTAAATAAAAAATTAATTAAGTAATTCAGTAAATAAAAAAATACTGGATTGCCAGTCACAAAGACTGGATTGATTTTCCTTAAATGTAACCTTATGAAAGTTAAGCTACTTGTCTGGGCTAGTTGACAAGACTCCATCTGTAGCCCATGCCTGCATGGTCTGAGAGACACCCCTAGAAAGTAATTTATCAACTGCTAAGATTCTGTCTGAGATACCCAGGACGAGATGTCCTTAGGACATACTTGGCAATTGAGAAAGCCTGCACAAATCTCTTAGGTGTGATTCCTGATGTCTGAATGGTTAATGTTGGGTAAGCTGTATCCTGCCCTAAGATCCCCAAGGGATTTTGAACCATAGAGGACTGCAGAAGTTTCATACTGACTCTAAACACAGACTTCTGTTGGATAGAAAAGGTGAGTAACTCACTATGGATATCTAAAAATAATCAATGTAATTTTATAAAGAATAGCTATACATGACACGAGTGTGACAGTGGTCACAGGGGTCTTCAGGTGAGGGAAGAGAAGAGAATGTTGACTCCATGTTCAGAAGGCTTGATTTATTATTTTATATGTTACATTACGACTATACTAAAGAATAGAAGGAAAGGTTTCCTCTCAGAAGGCTAGCTAAGAATAGAATGGAATGAATGATAACAAAAGGAGCTGTCTCGGACTCTGTCCGAGGTAGCTCAGCCTTGATTGGCCATTAATTATAAACATCCAAGATGGGCCAATCAAAAATCCACCTGATGCATTCCACAGCAGCAGATAACCATTGTTTACATTTTGTTGCTGTAGCTTCTCAGCTTCTCAGCAGGAAAAATCCTAATGAAAGGATTTTACTGAAAAGATGTCTGCGACACATGAGAACTTCCTAATATTACTGTATTTATAAGTCTGTTATTTCAGGCCCACTCATGAGTTTAGTATATAGTGAATCAAAGCAGTTGAAGACACCAGAAATCACAAATCTCTTAATGCTTTCTTTGTAGTTGTCATGGTTTGACACTGGCACAATGCCAGTGCCCCCATGAAGATACCCTCTCCCTGGTTTCTGCTGTGAGATGTGACCAGGAATAAGCAAAGCAGGCTCCTACTTAGGGAAGAAAGAAAACAAAACTTTATTAACTACACTACAACTACAAATAAAAAGGAACACACACACACAGGGAAAATGAAAACCTTACAAATACATTTCCTCCTCCCCACACCAAATTTCCAACACAATACATCTATTCCTCAAATCACCAACTCTCGGTCCAGCACCACTCTTCAAACAATCAATCCTCAGTTCATCAAGAGGAGAGGAGTCCTTCTTGTACCATGGGCTTCCCCTGGAAACACAGTCGAAGCCTCGTGTGTTTCCGTGTCACTCGTGGCACCGCCCGGAGTACATCTGCCATCGTGACTTCTTCCTTTTCATGTCCAGTGCTCTCACCACTGAACACGGACCAGAGCTGCTTCTAGGGTTGTCTTTTAAGGATGCTCTGTCCCGATCCAAAAAAGGCACAGTCTCTCTTTTGGGACACCTGTCCCCACAATCTCTCCTTTGGGACACCTGTCCCCCCCATATTTTTTCACCCCCTGGGGCCGAGGGGCACCAACACTGAACCCTCTTTGTTCTGAGGCCATTGCCTCCCCCTAGAATGCAGTCTCTGTGTCACAAGGAACATGGGTCTGTCCATGGCTGTACAGAAAGAGTCCAGCAAAAGCCACTCCATCATCTCTTCCCACTAGGATTCTTCTCTACTCTTCTACTATCTCTCACTCGCCCAGACCTCTCTCACACTTGCACATTTCCTTCCTCATCTTCCACTCTATCTTCTAGGAGAGGTCAATGATCTGTAAAGTTCTCATTCTCCAAAAAGGGGTTAAAAGCTCTTACAAGCGGCCGGCTGAACCCCCCCTTCTTCTCCGTCCCAGCCGTGCTGCCGGCGCAGGCCCATGTTTATCCAGTTTCAAGGTTACAGTCCCAGGCAGCGGCTCTCTCTCTCTCTCTCTCTCTGTGTCTCTCAGGGGGGGCTGCCCGATGGCTCCCGGTGCCTCTCTCTCTCTCTCTCTCTTCCACCCTTCCACCCCCGGGCTCAGGCCTACCTCTCCTGGCCACATGGCTTTCCCCTCCCCCTGCCCAGCCAGCAGCTGGGCCGGGGCAGAGACCCCAACTCTTTCCCGCTGGAAACCCAAGAGGGCCCTCCCAGGGGAGAGCTCTGCTTTTAACCCCGTGTTCTCAGAGGTGTGTCCATGTCCTAAATGGCCAGGTTAAATGCCAATATTAAAGCCTGAATATCCACTGGCCCAAAACACAGCATCCCAAAAAACACATTTCCTGTCAAACCACCACAGTAGTGAACCCTCATTGACTATAGGTTTTTGACAGAAAAAAAATATTTTTCATCTAAAAGAAAACTACTATGCTTCAAAAGGATTTACTGGGTTGAAGAATAGAATCACAGAAAAATTTTGTTTGCAAAGACCCTTAAGTACATGGAGTCCGACCATTAACCTAACTCTGCTAAGTCCAAACTAATCAATTTCCCTAGATAATTCCAGAGATGGTGAGTCAAAAATGTCTATTGAGATGATAAAGAAGATTATAGCCTAGGAAGGGATTATAGCTTTCTCTGGCACCTCATTAACTCTGTTCAGTGTGGGCTGCATCTCCACTGCGGACTCAGTCTTTCTGTAAGAAGAAAGCTGTGCTAAATTCTCTTATACTGATCCTCCCTTCTATGCAGGGCTTCACATGCCCTAAAATTTCTTCATAAAGTGCCTTTACTACCAAAAAGATATGCTGCAAATAGAACTAATATAATGGAATTAATTTTGACATATCTCAAGGGACAGGATGCTGAAGAAATGCATCAAGTCTGTTTAGTTGACTGTGATTGCTGAAGTTACACTTTTAAGAGCTGATCATTAGTGTGCCTTTAGTCTGATAAACCATATCCTGATGATGAATCATATTTCTCACAGATAGGCTCTGACATGCTGCTTTCTCTATTTATTCTATTCATTTCATGTGCTCGAAAATTTTGCATTTCTATTGGCAAAGTTATTCAAAATGGAGATCTGATACCTCTTGAAGCAATATGACTCTTAGTGTAAAATAAATAGAAAAGAAATAAAATGGTAGCCTACATCAAGTTCACCAAGGTGTTTTGAAACTCTTAAAGACAGTAGCTATCTAACCAATGAGCTCTGACAACTTCAGAAGAAATTGTAAATAAATAAAGAAAATTAAGTAGATATGTAGATTTAATAAAAAAACAGGTTATCTTTTATCATATCTTCCAAATATAGTGTTTTTTTTATTTATTTCTGATCACTCCCACAAAAGACAGTCCTCTATGAAACTCTCCAATGTGAGACCTTCCCAGGGGCTGCAGTTCTTGACAAACAGCTCCAGCATTTGTCCCCAGTGGCGTCACGAATCCTGCCACAAAATCTGCTCCAGCATGGACTTTCCAGAGCGTCACAGATGCCTTTGGGCATGCATGTGTGTCTAGACATTTTTCCTGGACATGCCCACAGAGCTGGAGACCTTCAGATATGTCCATGAGTTGTGAAAGTGAAGGTTTGCTAGCAAGTTCCAACCCATATCACCTGAAGAGGAGCTTCAAGGTCAGCCCTGAGCACTGTCCACAGTGATGAGATGGCTGCTGGTGCATTTATGGCTTCCAGTAAAGGCACTGCTCTCTCTGTTAATTGGTGTGGCTGGATGCATGTGTACTTGTGCACTGTTTGTGTGTCTGCATCTGTACAATATGTACTTAGAGCAGGAGCAAACAGACAAAAAAGGAGTCCTCCAAATTCAACTTCCTTTAACAATTATAAAACTGAATGCCATTTAAATACAGTGTTCAGAGTATTCAATAGTTTATGAAAGATACTATGTCTTCTGTCTGTTAAAGTTATACCAAAATTTACAAGGTTTAGAAATGCTAATTATAGGCATAGACTTAAACCAGTTAATATTAAAATAAGTTAGATTAATTCATATTATATACTCAAAGAAGCAGACAAAATCTAGGAGACATTGGTGATTAAAAAGCACATGAAAAAGAGGTGAATGCCCGAGGAATGAGGAAGGACAGACATCGTACCTATTTTTAAAAATCAGGTAGGTGGTAGAACCTAGGTGCATCAGCTTAGCCTCGATACCAGAAATATTCTGGAACAACTTGTTAATTAGTTTGGATGCACCCTGTGGACAAGGTGATAGGGAATAGCTGACATGCATTTGTCAAGAAAAAAAAAAGAGAAGTCATATCAAATCAATCCAAGTTCTTATTGTGGCAGGGTAATTGCCTAGTGGACAAGGGAGAAACTAAAGATTTGATATATCTTGACATTAGTAAGCATTTTCACACAGTCCCATTTGGCACTGTCATACACAAATTCCAGAGAAACACAGCCCAGCGGAAATTGTCACATAGAGGGTGCAAAACAGTTTGAAAAGCTGAACTCTGCTACTGCCTGATGTAGAACATCAGATTGGGAGAATTTTCCAGTAAAATTAACCAATATAATTAACAACAATGTAAAGCCAATTAGAATATGACTACCAAAATTATACTACTACTTGTGCTAGAATAATTAATAGGTTGAATAATTAATTAATTGATAGCACAAGGAAGAATTTCTAGGGAGTTTGTTGAGTCTTTGTCTTTAGAGGCATTAAAAGTGAGTTAGACTCTTGTGTGTTGGGATAGGTTTTCTGAAGTTCAGTGGATGGATGTGACTAGACAGATGTTTGATGCTCCCTGTGCCTTGATGATGTCTTCACTTATTTGTTTCTCTTTGGCTCTGTCACAGCTTCTGACATCACTTTGGGGTGTTCATTTGCTTGCTTCTTACCTCGAGCCTTTCTGTGCCTTATAAAATCCTTGACATCTAAAAGATCCAAAATAGAGGCACTGCCTGGCATAATTTAGAAAGGTTTTGGACTGAAATCACTTTATAAGCACAAAGTTTTCTCATTATGTGACAAATAAGAAGTTATTTGTGCTATAATTTTCTAGAGATAGCTGTAAGTTTAGGAGTTATCAGTCTGCCTATTGTGTGTGTGCATGTATAAATATACTAAACAGAAAGATTGTATATAATTTCCTTTAATTATATTTTTGCCTATTAAAAGCCAACTGATTGCATTTTGTACCACATGATCAATGGTGTTAAATCACTTGCATTTCATTGCTGAATATTTATTTTTGAGATTCAGTACTTGAGGCTATAATAGATTTCCGAATTCTAAATCACAAAATTATGTTCTTCCTAAATTACAGTGTAACTTGCAGCAGAAGATGCTTTGTGTCCAAATATAGGGTTTTATGTTTTGCGTGAACTGCAAAAGCATTCTGTTAAAGATAGTTTTGCATAATCTTGCATTTGTTTTACTGTATTCAGTGTGTTTATAGAATAATCTATATTTATGTAGCATTCCTCTTACCACACACGCAGTAAACAGTAAAAGAACTTTCAAGTTATGAAGTCAAATATTTCAACTCTGGAAACTGCGGAGTGCTGAAATGCTGCGGGTTAGAGATGTTTTGGCTTTTTATGAGTTTGGTTTGGTTGCAGTTGTTTGGGTTCTTTTTTTTTACCTCATTTGCTAAATAAATATCATTGGCCTGTATCTGATCACACAATCTCATAATATTCTTCTTCTCTTGAGTGTGTTCTTGAAGCTGCTCTTAGCTTAGCTGAGAGATAAATAAACTTGACAAACCACCTTCAAACTGTAGAAAAAGATTTGTTTCCTTGCAATGGAATGAAAGCAAATGATGTCTATGGGTAATGGCAGCCAAGACACTCTCTCAAAAAAAAAAATTCCTCCCTTTACCAAAAAATACAAATCTTAAAAAAGAAAACTGTAGCTTGAGACATCAGAGGAATCTACTATGAAGATTTGAGTGATTACAGCACCTATGCAGACACATTCCTGATATCACATGTATTGATGTGGCTGCTTCTAAGCAGCTGCCATTCAGTGAGCAGAGAGCCAGAATCATCTTACACCTAGCACAGTGATGAGGTTCTCCCTAAAGTTACGAAAGGCTCCCAGAATAACCTGGGAGGCTTTCAAAGGTATCCTACTTCTTCTGATCTACCCCATGGTTCTGGGTTTTCTTCCACATGCAGGGAATGTGAGATAAAGGTATCTTGGATCTTATCCCAGCACTGAGTTAAAAATAAGGCTTTTTCCCCCCCAGTATGTCGTTAGCCCATAAAACAGCTGTCAGCATGGTAGAAGTGACAATAAGTCACTTCTCCAACTTCTGACTAGTTAGTTGATGGATCAGGAAAATACTCTTTCCAATGAAACAATGTCCAGCCATTTTAAGATGTTGTCATTTATCCCATTTCAACTTTCAGAGATGCAAAGTAATTTTCAGTTAAGTAAAACCAATCCTCAAAGTGTTCAAACAACCTTAAAATTACAGTGCTTAAGTAACATAAGTCTGTAATTAAGTGAAGGCAGTTTTTACAGGCAGGAGCATAAGCAGCACATCTTTGGATCATAAGCCACCTTAACAAAATTACTCCATTTATGAATATAAGGTGAGAGCACAGCATATGGAAGCCAGGTTAGTAGAGCAACCAGTGGAAAATCAATATTATGTGACAGATATCTGCCCTTCAAATAACTTCAGTCTTCCCACTCACCTAGAAACTTTACTCTCTTTTTTTTGGATCTGATGTCTTGTCTATTTAAAAGGATTCCTATTTGACCCCAAACTGGGGGGGGGGGGGGGAGGGCAGGAGTATAAAGTGAAGTACAACCCTCTTTATCAATCTGTGCCTTGATTAATACTCTGTGGAAGATTGCCTCTGCATGGGTTAGCCACTGTTATCACCTGAGTTTCTGGTGTGTGATGCGGCCTCTGATTCAAATCCTGTCTGATTTGCTACACCAAAGCAAACATTTATGCAGAAGTATCTGTCTCATACACAAATTCTGAGGCCTGAAAACCTACTTAAGAGAGAAAATTTGAGACCTATTCCTGTCTGTGTTCTCCCAGTGAGGGTAACCAGAGAACTGACCCATATAACAAAAAAAACCCTTTAGCCCAGCATTTTCAGTTCTAATGATGTACATGGATGCACATTCTCTGTTATGACCTGCCCCTGAAATGGGGTAACTCAGGTTCTTTTTAATAGATCCATTAAAGTGGATCTGAATCAGATTAAAGTGAAACTACACTGAATGACTGGTGTTTTAATATCTATATCTATATCATCTATATAAGTATGGCAGGTTTATTTTAGAACAATTTAGTTGCAACTGAAAGGAGCTATTTAGCCATTTTAATTATTATCTATAGAAATATAACAATATAAAAGTATAAAATATTAAGAATATAAGGAAAAGAAAGAAGAAAAAAGAAAGGATAAGAGCACATAGTGGAAAGATATCACCATCTGTGGATACAGTGACAAGGCTTGATTATTGCAATTTCAATGTCTGTTGGTTGAGGTGATGCCATTGGGGATGGAGGAAGACCACAAAATACAAAATTGGATGGGTCACACACGCTTAGGTTCAGGTGGGAATGCCCAGGTACCTACCATGGCTGTGGAGTTTTACACTGATGTAGCACTGTGGATCATCCACAGTCCTCCGGTGGAAGGCCCCAGAAGTGAATCTGGGGACACTTTTGGGGGTGTTTGGTAGTTTATGAGTTAAGACATGAGAGCTGCCTCTTATGCCAGTGTAGTGGAACCAGTTATGCCCCATAAGAAGGGATAAACACCTTCAGGTGTTCATCCCAATGCTTCCTTCAGGGAGGAATTTTGCACCTGATTCTTATTGGGAGGGTATCAGCATAATGAAAAGCATTACCTCACCTTACAGGATGTACTTATTATAGTCTTTTTCCCTTGTCTGGCACAAAACCCAGCTTATTGCAGAGTAAAGGTCAATTTATCATGGTCATTTTGCAGTGATAAGAGAGCACCCCTTCTGCACCTGGGCTGTTCTTATGCAGATCAGTGGTTTCATCTCCACACAACCAAAAATTCTCCTTATCCCTTTCAGTCACAGGAGGTGCAAATCTGACCTCAGCAAATTACCCTGCTGTTTTTGCAAATGGCTGATTACTTGAGTCATTAACATTTAACATCTCATTCTCTCATATTTTCTGACAATAAAAAAAACAAAAGAGAAGCCAAATTGTTCAAAAATCTCTGTCTAACTGAAGGCTCAGTTTTGCTGAAATACCTGAAGGTCAGTTGCATGGATAGTTACATCCATGAAGATGTTAATGGAATCCTTGTCTCCAATAGGCATCATCAAAAACTTCAGGATCAGCTACACATGAAACAGAATCCAGTCCTACTGCTGTTCATCCTCTTTACACAATTACTTCTACTCAATTTTTCACCTATGTTTGAGCCCTGATTAATCTCACCTACGTTTCTGTGCCTAACAGAGGCTCTTTTGTTGGAAATGCAAGCACACTCAACATCTAAGGAGAGAGAAAGGCACCTCCACAGAGGTGGAGATAACAATTCAGATTTAAGACCATCTCAACCCATCATAGAGGCTTGTCTTTGTCCTCTGACAACAGCCAGTGCCTGCAGCAATCAGGCTCCCAAATTAGGTCCTCAGTTAATTGGGTCAATCAGGATCCATCTGGGACTTTTTCTTAAATTAGATTCAGCATTGCTACTCTTTTTTTTTTTTTTTTTGCTTCTTTTTTACGTTACCTGAAAAGAAAATTCTTACACTTGATTAGTTTTTCTCTCTGTGCTACAATCTAGTATAATAACATGGAGCAAGCAAATAGGTAGGTGATATTATGCTGTGATCCTGGCAGAATTTCTAATCCAATTAGGGTCAATGTAGATCAGTTTTACGCCTGCAGGGAGTAGGGGTAGCCAAATACTAAATGATTCAGAGAAGCAGCAGAGAGTGTGGTAACAGGAACAATAGGACTGCCTTGGGTCTTTGTATGGATTTAAAATATACAGGGGAAGAAAAATGCATGCATGAGTCTGACTTCAGCCTCCTGGCCTATGAGGGAATGCTGATTTAACTTGCAATATCCCTAGTGGCAATAGCTACCCAGAGGGTGTTATCTTATCTGCTGGACAGCTGTACGCCTGCAAATGCTGACTTGTAGTTGCTGTATTGGCAGGGACTGTGGGGATTAGGCCAGAATTCACACATGTGGTTGTTAAATTCCTAAGCTGAACCTTCCAAAAAATGTTGCATACATATCTTCAACATAGCAGGAACAATTATACATGAATATTATGCTGCTTTTTCAGGAGGAATGTTGACACTAATTCATCTAAAAAAGGAATGAGCACACAGAGTCTGCTGACTACAGTGCAGGTGGAATCCATAAACAAAAGAGATTCTATCACTACAGGAAGGAGAAGTCAGACAGTAATGATGTGACAGTAAGCACCCATCTCAAAATATCTGTGAAGAAAAAGAGCAAGGGTTAAATCACAAATGTGGTCATTCAACATCCTTTCTCATACATTACATGTAAGGTGTCATGCTCAAATACCAGAGAGATAAAAAAGCTGTACAAGGATGCAGGCAGGAGACTTCTGTACACCCAAGTACTCTCTCCATAGATGTATTTTTAAAAGGTAAACTGAAATAATGTTATGTAAAAGAAAAAAATTAGTTTCTTGGACTAAAATATGAATGTATAATGCATTGCCTGCTTAGTCTATTTTCCCAGTCTGTAAAATAGGAATGATAATCTGTCATGGTTTGACACTGGCACAATGCCAGTGCTCCCATGAAGATACTTTCTCCCTGGTTTCTGCTGTGAGATGTGACCAGGAATAAGCAAAGCAGGCTCTTACTTAGGAAAGAAAAGAACCAGAACTTTATTAACTACTCTACAACTACAAATAAAAAGGAACACACACATACAGGGAAAATGAAAACTTCACAAATGCATTTCCTCTTCCCCCCACCAAATTTCTAACACAATACATTTGGTTCTTCAAATCACTAACTCTCGGTCCAGTACCACTTTTTAGACAATCAATCTTCAGTTCATCAAGAGGAGAGGAGTCTTTCTTGTACCATGGGCTTCCCCTGGAAACACAGCTGAAGCCTCGTGTGTTTCTGTGTCACTCGTGGCACCGCCCGGAGTACATCTGCCGTCGTGACTTTTCTTTTCTATGTCCAGTGCTCTCACCACTGAACACGGACCAGAACTGCTTCTAGAGTTGTCTTTTAAGGATGCTCTGTCTTGATCTAAAAAAGGCACAGTCTCTCTTTTGGGACACCTGTCCCCACAATCTCTCCTTTTGGGACACCTGTCTCCCCTATATTTTTTCACCCCCTGGGGCCGAGGGGCACTAACACTGAACCCTCTTGGTTCTGAGGCCATTGCCTCCCCCTAGAATGCAGTCTCTGTATCACAAGGAACATGGTTCTGTCTATGGCTATACAAAAAGAGTCCAGCAAAAGCCACTCTATCATCTCTTCCCACTAGGATTCTTCTCTATTCTTCTACTATCTCTCACTCGCTTAGACCTCTCTCACACTTGCACATCTCCTTCCTCATCTTCCACTCTATCTTCTAGGAGAGGTCAATGATCTGTAAAGTTCTCATTCTCTAAAAAGGGGTTAAAAGCTCCTACAAGCGGCCGGCTGAACCCCCCCCTCTTCTCCGTCCCAGCCGTGCTGCCGCCGCAGGCCCATGTTTATCAAGCTTCAAGGTTACAGTCTCAGGCAGCGGCTCTCTTTCTTTCTCTCCCTCTGTGTCTCTCAGGGGGGGCTGCCCGATGGCTCCCGGTGTCTCTCTCTCTTTCTCTCTCTTCCACCCTTCCACCCCGGGGCTCAGGCCTACCTCTCTCGGCCTCATGGCTTTCCCCTCCCCCTGCCCAGCCAGCAGCTGGGCCGGGGGAGAGACCCCAACTCTTTCCCGCTGGAAACCCAAGAGGACCCTCCCAGGGGAGAGCTCTGCTTTTAACTCCGTGTTCTCAGAGGCGTGTCCATGTCTCAATGGTCAGGTTAAATGCCAATATTAAAGTCTGAATATCTATTGGCCCAAAACACAGCATCCCAAAAAACACATTTCCTGTCAAACCACCACATTCTACCCTTCGCTTCTGAGAACACACTTTCTAAAATTATTAACAAAATTACAAAACACTTCAACACTTCTACAAAACAAGAAAACTTTCATCTCTAGATTTTACTATGCATCTACTTTAACTCAATACATGCTTTGTTCTTATTCTTCTTTGGTCTCATCTCACAGCTTTACTCACAACTTTATCTTATCATTCTCTCAAAATTCGATTCCCGGTCAGGGAACCAAAAATGTCATGGTTTGACACTGGCACAATGCCAGTGCTCCCATGAAGATACTTTCTCCCTGGTTTCTGCTGTGAGATGTGACCAGGAATAAGCAAAGCAGGCTCTTACTTAGGAAAGAAAAGAACCAGAACTTTATTAACTACTCTACAACTACAAATAAAAAGGAACACACACATACAGAGAAAATGAAAACTTCACAAATGCATTTCCTCTTCCCCCCACCAAATTTCTAACACAATACATTTAGTTCTTCAAATCACTAACTCTCAGTCCAGTACCACTTTTTAGACAATCAATCTTCAGTTCATCAAGAAGAGAAGAGTCTTTCTTGTACCATGGGCTTCCCCTGGAAACACAGCTGAAGCCTCGTGTGTTTCTGTGTCACTCGTGGCACCGCCCGGAGTACATCTGCCGTCGTGACTTTTCTTTTCTATGTCCAGTGCTCTCACCACTGAACACGGACCAGAACTGCTTCTAGAGTTGTCTTTTAAAGATGCTCTGTCTTGATCTAAAAAAAGCACAGTCTCTCTTTTGAGACACCTGTCCCCACAATCTCTCCTTTTGAGACACCTGTCTCCCCTATATTTTTTCACCCCCTGAAGCCGAAGAGCACTAACACTGAACCCTCTTAATTCTGAGGCCATTGCCTCCCCCTAGAATGCAGTCTCTGTATCACAAAGAACATAGTTCTGTCTATGGCTATACAAAAAGAGTCCAGCAAAAGCCACTCTATCATCTCTTCCCACTAAGATTCTTCTCTATTCTTCTACTATCTCTCACTCGCCCAGGCCTCTCTCACACTAGCCCATTTCTTTCCTCATCTTCTACTCTATCTTCTAAGAGAAGTCAATGATCTGTAAAGTTCTCATTCTCTAAAAAAGAGTTAAAAGCTCCTACAAGCGGCCGGCTGAACCCCCCCCCCTCTTCTCCGTCCCAGCCGTGCTGCCGCCGCAAGCCCATGTTTATCAAGCTTCAAAGTTACAGTCTCAGGCAGCGGCTCTCTTTCTTTCTCTCCCTCTGTGTCTCTCAAGGAGAGCTGCCCGATGGCTCCCAGTGTCTCTCTCTCTTTCTCTCTCTTCCACCCTTCCACCCCGGAGCTCAGGCCTACCTCTCTCGGCCTCATGGCTTTCCCCTCCCCCTGCCCAGCCAGCAGCTGGGCCGGGGGAGAGACCCGAACTCTTTCCCGCCGGAAACCCAAGAAGACCCTCCCAAAAGAGAGCTCTGCTTTTAACTCCGTGTTCTCAGAAGCGTGTCCATGTCTCAATAGTCAAGTTAAATGCCAATATTAAAGTCTGAATATCTATTAGCCCAAAACACAGCATCCCAAAAAACACATTTCCTGTCAAACCACCACATAATCTCACCCTGTCACCCACTATCTACACAGTGAAATTCCCATTCAGAAATTTTAAGTCCAGAGGCTCAAACAGTTCAACATATCTGATAATTTTGTATGCAAAAAAAATCATTAATTAATCTTCATTTTAGCCTAATAATTGACATTTGAATCAATGTCAATAAATGTCATATCAATAAATAGCAACCTCTGACAAAAAAAGGTCCGAGCTTTCTTGGAAGACTATAAGACACGAGTCTGTCTTCTCTGATAGCTTTTGATTAAAAATAAATGTCTCATTTCCAGCTTGAATTAATCTAGCTTCAGTCACTGTTTCTGGAGATGTGTTTCTTTCCTAGTCAGTAAATCTCACAGGGGTAGCACAGTGGGCCTTGAACTCAATACCTCTAGATAGCCATGTAATAAGTGCAAGAATAGTTCTTTATTTTACTCAGCTGCAGTAATATTTGATGTCGGGAAGTGCCAGGGAAGGGTTTGATCTAAAGGCATTTGAGTTGCCAGTAGTTCTCCTCAGCCTACCTTAAATGAATTAATGTTCCCACTTTCAGTTGGTAAAGGGGGAAAGAATGATGTGTCACATTACAGGGCAATTTGAGCCTGTTCATTATAAGTATACAGGAGATATTTTCTCAGCAGTCCTAGCATGAAAACACAGTGCAATCTAAGAGCAACAAATCACTGCAATAACACAATGGTCAAAAAATTAATTAATATAAGGATCAAAAAATCCAAACAACTAAATTTATTTTTATCCTTTCAGACATGAAAATGACATTTAAAGGCAGAATCATTCCACTGTGCTTTTCACTTGGTAAACAAACAAATCTGTGCTAATAGTTTTCAACACTTCCTTTGCTACAGTTGAACCAGTTTATGCTCTTCCTACTTGATGGTTTGTTGAGAATTAAATGATATGGCAGACTTACATATTGACCCCTGTGTATTACAATATGGGTATGTTGACAGAGGTAGAGGTAGGTATTGGCACAATACCTCTACGCCACACAAAGATTCATGCTTTACAAACAAAACCAAAAAAACTCAAAACCAATCCAAACCAAACCAAAGCCCCCTCAGACTTACATGCTGCAGCTTTTTAAGGCATGCTCTTCTGTCAGTTCTGCTAGTGTACTTTGGAAAAGAAGGAACAGATCTGGACTTGAGTATTTATTTACTTGAGTAAATATGCATGTAAAAGTAGGAAAACCTGAAATAAGCTGACCTCCAGTTTGAGCTCTCTGGTCCCATATTGCTGGGTGGTAGCTGCTGAAAGGAAAGGAGAGGAACCTTTTTACTTCCTCAGACAGAAAAAGCAAGGTAAGTGATACACCTATAAAGCTAGGTAGGGTGCATCTTCCCTTCTTATAGAATACATAGTGGTGTTCCCCAGGATCAATATTGGGTTAGTCCTGTCTAATATCTTTATCTATGATTTGCACAAGGGGACTGAGTGTTCCTTCAGACAGTTTGCACACAGCACCAAACTGTGCAGGAGAGTTGATCTGCTGGAGGGCAGGAAGGTTCTGCAGAGGGATCTGAACAGGCTGGATCAATGGTCTGAGGCCACCTGTGTGATGTGTAATAAAGTTAAGTGTTGGGTTCACCTCTTCAGTCACAACCCCATGCAATGCTGTGGGCCTGGAGAAAGAGTGTCTGGAAAGCTGCCCAGTTGAAAAGGAACCTGGAGCTGCTGTTTGACAGGGCCTGCATATGATTCAGAATGAAAGGCCAATGACATCCTGGCTTGCACAAGCAGTAGTGCGACCATCAGGACCAGGACAGTGCCTGTCCCCCTGTGCCTCAGCACAAGGTGAGGCCACACTCTCATATCCTGTGTTCAGTTCTGGGCCTCTCACTACAAGAGAGATATTGAGGGACTGGAGCCTGTGTCAAGACCTAAAGAATGCAATGAAATGTCTTGAAGAGGGAAGGTCATGCAAAATAAGCCAATGCAACAGGCACAGATGGAAAAAAGGAAGATGCTTATTTCAGGCCTAAAAAAGGTAAAAGGTTTGGACTTAGCACACTGGAAATCATAACACTGTGCAGAGTGGGAAAAGCACAGATTGGTAACAACAGGAAGATGTCAGGCCTGGTGAGGCAGAACTGGGTAACCCATTCAGAAAAAAATTTCCATCATGGCTAACTGTAAGAAAGGGATTAAGTCTTTGTACACATACCATCCCAAGTTGTGGAAACAGCATTTATGCCTCTGGATACCCAGGACTTGGACTGTAAAAAAGAGGTACCTCCAGAAGAACACTCTGGGAACTCCCATGACTGAGCAGACCAGAAGAAGGGCCAGATGTGGATGTGATGCAGGAATCCATGTGATAATGACTATAATCTGCCTCTCTTCTTCTATATTTCTCTTTCTTCTCCTCATCTCTTCCTATTTCTCTCTCTCTCTCTCGCTCTCTCTCACTTTCTCCTTACTTAAATAAAATCCCTTACTTAAATAAAATCCTTGCTTTTGACTTTGGCATATTGTCTCCTTTGCACCTAATTCAGACAGAGGCATCTTTTAATAATCAGACCCTAACATTATTTTAGCAGTGGGATCATAACAGCCTTTCCAGAGGGGAACAATGAAGCTGGGGGAGGGTCTGGAGCACATGTCTTATGAGGATCAGCTGAGGGAACTGAGGTTGTTCATCCTGGAGAAAAGGAGGCTTGCTTAGACAGAACCTTATTTCTCTCTACAACTACTTGAAAGGAGCTAGCAGTCAGCTGTGATTTAGTCTCTTCTCCCACATATCAAGCAACAGGACAAGAGGAAATGGTCTCAAGTTGCGCCAGGGGAACTTTTGATTTCATATTAGAAAAAATTTCTTCTATAAAAGGGTTGTGAAACATTCGAACAGGCTGCCCAGGGAAATGGTAAAGTTAGCATCCCTGGAAGTACTTAAAATATATGTCATGCTTCGAGATGTGGTTCAGTGGTGGTCTTGGCAGTGTTAGGTTGTTTGGTTCAATGGTCTCAGAGGTCTTTTCCAACCAAAATGATTTTAGGATTGTATATTTCATCTTTTGAAGTAGTGACAGATTTGTTAACAGAGTCAGAATAAAGCCAACAAACCCCCAAAATGAACTTTAAATTCTTTAATTTTACGTTGTCACAAAATAAAAATATCATTCACCCAAGTCATATGCAGTAAAATTAGAAATGCTTATCTACTGCTTCTAACAATTTATGCCACAAATTATGGTATGATAAAATTATACCTGAAAGTCATTTTATATGACAGCACATCACACTGTCCTGCTTTATATATTTCTGTCTCAGGAGCAAGGGTGTCCCTGATGAGGACTGAGTGGTTCACATTGTTGCAGAAGACAAGAGCTCACAAAGGCAAGCTTTCCCAAGAATTCCAAGAAGTATCTGAGAATTAGAACACAGTGAGTCATTTTAGCTATGGAATTATTTTAACTGCATTTGTTTTTGGAAATACCTATATTGAGTATTTTTGCCATTGTAATCAAAAGATTATTGTACATTTTCTATTTCCACTTTCAGACGTTTTTATGATTTCTATGTATTTTCTTTTCTTTTTCAATAGAAAACTTTTAAAAAAGGTTAAAATTCTCATCACAAGTATAAGGATGTATATTGACAATTTGAATCATTGTTTTTCAGAAAATCTTGGAGAGTTTTTTTACCAAGGAGCTACTTTTTAATACAAATTAAAAAACAAAAACAAACCTGCCAACCTGAAAAACCTGAAAAACATTTTGGAAAACAAATGGAATGTCCAAAAAGTAAAAAATAATTTTGAAATTAAATACTTAAAGGCCTGCTTAAGTTAACATACAGTTCTTAATAATCCACATATTTTCTTATTTCCTAGTAAAAACCTGCTTGACATTCTTGCAAATGTAGTGATAAAGCACTATCTGAGTTGTGGCTAGTCCACTTTCACAGCCATTTGTGGTGCCAGAATTGTATTCCATAGAGGTACAGAGGTTCAAGACTGCAAATGGGTTAGATCTAGTCATTCATTCAAACTACATTTTGCACTAAAGAATTTCCATCTATTTAATAAATTATGGGTCTATTTCTTGTAAGGTCAAAATCCCTTTTGAACTTATCAACAACCTCCTCTCTTTCCTGAGATTAAATTGCAAAGGATTTATTTTGTGAGGTGATGGAGTGGAGTACTCCAACACTCTTTGTATTGTCTATCATTAGTGAACCCAGAATGATCTCAGTTTATAAAAGTGAAGTTATATTTTATGAAGCCCATTATTTAGAACTATAGTTAGGATTTTTAGATCTGTGTTTTTAGATCTGTGAACAGATCTTCAGGATTAACATACCATTAAAACTTTTCGGGTGTAGGCATTAATGTGATAATAACATCCCACAGAAATAGGAGGCTCATCCCCATTTGACAGTCCATTAAATGTATCTGCATCATTATTAGTAGTATTAAAATTGTGATTTCAATCACAGTTGTTATTCACTGTATTGGGACCTGTAGAGATACACATTAAAAATACTGTACTACAGTTAGAAAATAAATCATTCTAATATCTATTAGGTAATCAGTATCAGTAAGTTAATATTCATCAGTTTAGTAGTTAAGCAGTGAATTTCACATATCATAAACCTGCCGCATTCACAGAGAAAGCTGTGCTAGCTATTCATAGCATTAGTACCCCAAGTTGAAACATAATTTCTGAAGCTGACTCTTGTCTGCTTCCTCCTGCCCAATTTTCTTTTATTTATAAAACTTCAAATTTGCTTTATGTTAAAATGCTTGATTTTCAAAATTGAATCAGGGTGAACCTTTTAAAGGGGAATGTGACCAACTGTCAGATGCAAGGCTCTCCAAAGGGACTTGACCATCAACATGGGAGAGGCAAGACTGTAACACTCCCTCTTCTATGGCATAATTTGTTGCTCTGAAAACTCAGGTTTGGAATAAAAGAGGATGTTAAGGATCTGATATTGCTCCAAGTGTCAGTAAGAATGCAGTGGATTAAGTTACAAAGCACCAGAGGCAAGTGGGCAAAACAGAATGCAAATGAGCTGAATGGAGCTTGCCAGGGGGACAGGTACATACAAAATGTTGTTAGTCTGAGTTTTTATGTGCTTAGAATCTTTGGGAAGTTTGTGAGTTATCTTTGCAGCATTTCATGGTAAATCTCTGCTGTCACGTAAACTGAAACAAGGACCAAAATGGAGATAGGTGTATGCCATTAAAAGATTGGAATGTGGGATGCTCCTTTTTTTTTAGCTGTATCAAAATAAGACTGATTGGGCCTTGAGACACTACACCCAGAGAAATTTAGAAAGTTCATTCTGTCATTAAAAGATTCACTAGAGAAGTTCTAAATTAGGAAATGTATGCCAGTAATCATTCAGTGGTCATATAAGGACATCAGACTTGGGTGAACAATTGGAAATTATAAACTCAATTCCTTTGTTGCCACACATAACCCATATAATGTTTTACACTGGTCATAAACACAAAAGATCTGTCTCTCTGAATATATATTTTATTCTAAGAAAGAAGAATTAGTCTTGAGCTCCTCAGGTACAAACTCTTCAACAGAGAAAAATATCCAGAGATGGGATAAATACTTCTTCTATAAACTCCCATAAATCCTTGTACAAATGACATGAAAAAAGAGACATATTTAAAATTATAAAGACGAGTATGTGCAAAATAATTATTCTCAGAGTTGTTGGATTGCGGAAAGGGCATTTTCATCCAATATGCATTAGAGTCAAAGGGTTGCCTAAATTGGGATTGAAAGAAGACTCAAAGATCGAATTAGTGACTTTAGAAGTAATTGTTTCTTTTTAAAAACTGACTCCCTGTGCATAATATTGCTCTCATTTTCCCCACTGACAATTTTGGTTCTCCATTTCATATGATAATAAAAATGCTTATGGCTCTCTTGGATCTGTCTCAACTCTGTTATACCTGAGTTAAAAAGAGATTATTGAGACAAACCTTCTTTAGAATTTTTCTAGTCTCAGGAAATCTTACTCAGCTAGTGATGTCACTCCCATGGAGAAGAATAGATTGAATTTATTTTATTGACTTCTGAAGCATGTGGAGAAAAGAATCACTGAAATAAAAAAAACATAAAAACACATTTTTGGGGATTAATAAATAATGCAAGAAGGAATCTGCAGCTGCTCTGGAAGTGGGTGATTTCTGCAATAATTCCCTATGTTCTCTCTTGCATATAAAATTCAGATAAAAATCTGAAATCCACTTAGGTATATAGTAAGGATGATGTACTGAACTCTGATTCTGCTTGTATTCATATTACTCTCTATTCATGGTCTTTTCAATGTTTAATCTCCCTTACATTTTTAGACTTTCAATCATCTATGATTCTACCTTTAATTTATTTTCTATTTGTTCTTCAATTTATTTCTTTCCATGAGTACTTCCAAGATGTTTTGTGAATTAAAATAGAATAATAAAAGGTAAACCACCCAAATCACATAGATTTATATAAATTCCTGATGGCATGGTCTTAGAAATAGGACGAGCAATAGTTCTATACTTTAAGTACAGTTGCATTTACTGTACTTTATAAAGGAGTTATAGAATGGTTTTGGCTGGAAGAGACATTAAAGATCATGGGAGCATCATACAGCTGGTACAACCTGGCTGAGAAGATTCTTAAAAACCCTTGATGGCATCTTTATGGATCACTGGGAGATTATCCTCACCCTCTGCTCAGCCTCAGTGAGAAACATTTAAAATGCTGTGTCCAGACCTGGGCTCCTCAGTATAAAAGAAACATGGAAATACAAGAAATAGTCCACTCAAGGGACATGAAGATGGTTAAGAGCTTGGAGCATCTGTCATATGTGGAGAGGCTGAGAGGGCTGGGACTATTCAGGTAGAGAAGAGCAACTCAGAGCTAACTTAAAAATGCTTTTAAATTCTTTATGAAAGAAGGGAAAAAGATGGAGCCAGACTCCTCTCAGTGGTGCCTGATTACAAAACAAGAGGTAGAGGGCACAAACTGAAAAACAGGGAATTTCATTAAATATAAGAAGAACATTTTTTAGTTTTATGAGAGGTTTCACAGAGAGGTTGTAGAGTCTCCAAATGTGGAGAAATTGAAAATCTGATCAGATACAACTCTGGACAAACTTCTGTGGGTAACTCTGCTTGAACAAGGTTGTTAGACTGTTTGATCTCCAGTAGTGCCTGCCAAGCTCAGCTGTTCTACAACTGTGTAACAAACTGAACAAGACTGAAATACTGCAATCAAATCAGTTCCTGTTTACTTCTTTCTGCCAAAAGTTGAAAATTTCCCCTGGAAAACACAATAATCTCTAATGTTGATCCCAGCCAAGAAAAGTCTGTGGTTAAGGCAGTATTCCTTGGTGCAAAAGTTACTTCTTTAGCTTTCCTTCAGAATAGGATTCATTTAAAGTACCTAACACATATTTAGATCTTTGTTGCCTGAGAAGCTGTTCTCTGAAAGCAGTGGCAGTTCTGAATCATAACTATATATTACAAACTGCAACAGAGAAAACTTCCCTTTAAATGACAGATCCAGAGTTAGAATAATAAATCATTAAGGGCTTTCCAGATCAATTCCAACTGTTACCCCAGCACTGCCATGTTACCAGCACTAAGGAAGTGTCCCCAAGTGCCAACATGTCCCCAAGTGCCAACATCCACACATTTTTTTGAATAGTTGCATGTGGATACACTCAGATGGTGTATGCAGCAGTCAGAGATTTACTCATTTAGAGAAAACCTGCAGAACAGCTTCACAATGTCATAGGATTTGTATTTATATGCTTCAAATATAATAGTTGCTTTTTGTAAAACTGCTTCTTTTTTATTTCCAGTTATTCAAACATAACCATACACATAGACATGTGTCCACTTACAAGAGGCCCATTTGTAAAAATCTGCTTTTACTTCAGTTTGATCAAAAATATTTTAATAAAACTTGCCTTTTCAATTAAAAGGCTAAATTCTCTTTGAGATGAGAAGCTTCAAAAGTGTTGCCTATGGAGACAGAACTGTTTGCCTTTAAACAGCAACATTACAAGGACCATATAAGGCTTTGGATTCTTGCTGGGCTTTAAATCTTGGAGTATATCATAATTTATTTAACATGACTTGAAAAGAGAGGGGGTTGTAGAAAGTGATATTAATTGTTCCTTCTTTCTTTTAGGTTCTGTATTTAACCAAAACTATGTTTGACAATGAAAAAAAAAAAATCAATAAAATCTCTTCTACAAATAAGCAACTACAGCAAACAACAAGGTTCTTGAGAAGGTATGAACACTACCAGACTTGCAAGTATGGAGTAACTCCTAGTGTTAACATATAGGCATATGGATTTGTATGCTGTCTGAATTGAAAAAACCCTAATCTGGACTGGAAAACACATTCCTTATTCCACAATTATAAGTGTAAAATAAACAAATTAACAGGTTTTAAATAAATATATAATTATATATATATATATATGAAATTCATATATATATATATATATGAAATTCATATATAATATATTTAGCTATAATATATAAAAAAGAAATAAATTTATAACAAATACAAATAAATTAATTTCATAGTATAAATAAAATAGAAAATTGATTCATATAAAGGTAATATAAATTAGTTTATTGTTACAAAAAATGGTAATGCCAGTAAAAACTCTTAATCTGAATGCAACTAATTTTGCGTATGAGCCTAATACAAACAAGTATGTTAAAGAATGTTTCTCTTTATCTGGAGTATTACACTCATAAACTTCTAAAACATATATTCCTGTAAGCTACAGTATTTTCAGTGTAACTCCTAAAGCTGGTTCAATCACGATGCTCTTCTGCGATAAGGAAGTCAGACGTAAAAGTTCTGGACAGATAACTTAGTAGGACTTTCTGCTTAACTCCTCTTTAAAAGCTAACTCAAAAACATGGACTTTTGATGATTGCATAACATAAGTGCAGCTACTAAAAGATTATTTTAAAAAATTGTATGAGAGCTTTTTCCTTTCTTAGTTTTTTTTGCTTTCAAATTCCAAGCTTGATCTCCTTTTGCTCACCCAGTGTATTTTAAACAAAGCTTTGATCTTGCTCTCTCTCCCATAATTAAGCTAACCATGTATCTATGTAATCTTAAAAAATAATAGCAGTGGGTCTTCCTTGCTGTTGTTGTTTTTGGTTTTGTTTGGTTTATAGTTTTTTTTTTCCCCCCAAGAGAACCTTATTTTGCCTTGTTTTCTTGAAAACAACAGGTTTCTCAGTACGATCCATCATACTCATATTTTAACTGTTTTCTCAATAACTTCCCCTGGATTATTCGTCTGGATTCTACAAGCCCTTTTCTTGTATTCTTGTCATGGCTGATGGACATGTGAAAATCATGCTGCAATCCATTCAATCCATCTGTACTACAGAAGCTCTCCTTGGTGTTCCATAACTGTGCAAGTGGCAATTGAGTAAAAGCTGCAGATTTGGAAGTGATTAGAAAAAAACAGGTCTTTGAAGCACATCAACTCAAGGGTAATTAATGAATTTTCAATAAATATCATTAATTTAGTGATGAACTTCCAGCTCACTTCTAATTGAATTTCACACTATTGCACACTGACACCAATGGAAATTTGGAAATCTCTAATTAAATTGATGGTGATATTGTAGCAAAACAGTTGATGGCAGAAGAAACAGCACACACAGTACTTAAGATCAAGGTCTGTGTGGTAGAAAAGGTATTTAACTATTTCAGTTTTTCACCAAGCAGATATCACTTTGCACAAGATGCTGTTTAGAGACTAACATGCTTTATTCATCAAGACCAAACAGGAGAACTTACATTGATAATTGGCTTTCAAATACTCTGCAACAGTGCAAATGTCAGACATTAAGCTCAGGTGAGGATGGTTTTCTCAGTGAATTTAGTAAGTGCAACCTCCAGGTCATAGGAAAAGGTAAGTGGTAGATCTGTGCAGTAAATGGCTACTACTCGTCTACTTCTTAGTTGCAATTACATTCCTTGTTTCCCCATCCAAATTTTCATTTCTACAAAGGCATACTTTTTGGAAGCTTTCTTAGGTCTGTGTTGCCATTTGGCTGGTCTTTGTACTCAAAAATTCAGGCATAAATAAATTATATGCTATTTGTACCTAATTCTTCTACATTTTTTTACCACTTTGTTTTATGCTCTAGGAAAAAAATATGTACTGACAGGCTTCCAACTTGAGAAGTTCAAATATATAAATATAGAGCTAAGAGGAATATCTATGATTTTTTTTTCATTTTTACTGGTAAAACCAACTCTTTCTTTCATAGAGTCTTCAGAGAGTTAATAAAAACTAGATAGATGTTAAGCATTAGCACTGAGCTGTAAACCATTCATTAATGGCATTGTTGTTTCACCCTGAAAAGGGTATTGGATTGGGTATGGTAAAGTAACACTTAAATTCACAACTTTTAAAGCAGCATTTTGTATAGCAGTATAAGAAAGAGCATCCTGACAAGCCATAGAAAAATAAAATATAGACCTGTAGCTTCAAGAAGCATTTAACTTCTATTTTTGATGGCTGCTGCTAATTTCTGTTAATAATAAAATAGAACAGACCATTTTATTTCTAGCTCCAGGACAGCTGTCCCTTTTTTAATGATGGGGAAGAGATGGCACAGAGAATAAAGAGGACAGGAATTATTCATCCAGGAGGTTGAGCAGTTTAAGAAAGCTCAGCATTTGTAGTGCTCAGCTCAGACGGCAAACTACTAGAAATAGATTACACTGAGCATGTTCAGCCACTCAAGTGTTTTGAACACCAAGCAGCTGGGCAAGAGCTGTCTTTAGCTATGATGTTGAATACATCATTAACCCAGAAGAACACACACTTCAGCAAAGTTAATTATCCTTCAGTGACTAAAGTAGCATGACCATTGCTTGTTTATCAAGTTACGTATGAGATACCCAAACTAGCTACAACCTGAAAAACATGCAGTTTTGTATTCTTTTGATTCCTGTTCATGTTTTCAGACAGTAAAACCTGTATATAGCAGGTGTTGGGGTTTTTTTGCTTTTTTTTTTTTTTTTAAGTAAAAGTCACTCAATCTTGTCCATATAAATTAACTTGCAAATATTCATATCAAACTTCTGTGCCAAAATGGAATCCAGATTTCAGAGCCAAGCAAGTTTCCTTAAGCATCATTTCTCTCACGGAATGATTAATTCACCATGGTGTGTGTAATATATGCAGAGGGTAAACTATTTCTCTTCTCCTACAGCATCTTTTCTTTGCTGGCAGCATGTTCTTACATCTTGACCCATCATACATTTACATGCTATTTTCTTCACATCTGCTACTTCTGTATTCATAGCTTTAATCCCAGCAGCTCTTTTCTAGTGTTCCGGAGATTGCCAAAGTGCAGAAGTAAGTTCTGCTGTAAAACTTCATGTTCCAGTAAGTTCTGGCTGCTCTCTGTAGAATGATGGTAGTTATTCACAAACTGAAGGACCAGCTTTTTTTCTGTGTGAACTCAAAAGCTGCAATCTTTAAAAGCTGGAAGAAACAAAGCCCATTATTACTCCACACAGAATGATTTGTGAAAGCTGCCAGCCTAGTGATCTTCTGCTGCCTCCTGTGCTCTGTATCCTCTTGGCATTACATTTAAATAAATGAATACAACAATTAATGGATGACCTGCGTCAGTCAGATGAGACTACAAGTGTATTACTTAAAAAAATAGGAGAAACCATAGGGGAAGCCAATAAAAAAATGCAAGAGCATAAGTCTTCTATTGACTGTTACATTGACTTTACCTGCTTCTGGCTCTGGGAAGATTCTGTAGTGTTTAAGATAGTTTTCTGTGCAAAAAACCATGGAAGATCTATGTCAGAAAAATACATAGGCAGTACCTGAAATTGTATCCTAAACCAGATTTGTTTTCACTGCCGGGGCATTTGGCAAGTACTTGGCATTGCAGCAGGGTATTCTGTAAAAGGCAGCAATCTGGCTGGAGAAATGTTGGTGAAGGCAGTAATTTTCTGTACCATTAAGGAGCTTTAAGCTCTGGATTTCAGCCCATCAAATCACAGTAGGAAAATTACCTGTTAGACCTTCCAAGTGCGGCTGACCTGTGCCTGCACAGACCTTATTGGCATTCAAACCCTAATGCTAGGATATAGGGAGGCAAATTGGCCTCCTTAATGCCACATGAAACAAAGGACATTTAGCGAAGAGTCTCAGATTCAGTATTCAGCTCCTGCCAGTGCAGGAGGTTTGTCTAGCCCATGTTGCGGTTCATTTTGTGTTGTGAAAGTAGTCAGATACATTGAACTACAGGATTGCTGCTAAGGGAACAGGAAGAGGTCTGTGGACCTTTGGGGAAGAAGGCCCTCTGTCATTGCAATATCAAAGGATACTGATTGGAATGGTGTATATCAAACAAATGACAAAACCTCCAGGGATTATGAAAAAGAATAATTAATATGCAATCATACTATTTCCCAAATTTGCAATGAAAAGCAGTGCTCCAGAACTTCTGTATCAGCTGACACTTCCATGCAGTCTAGGTTTCCTTGACCCTCATGCCTTCAATGTGAGTGGAATGCCAGCACTCCCAACTGAAGAAGCTACACTCCTTCCATGGAAACTGGCCATCTCTTGTTGTCACAAACATGTGATAATAATTCTGACATTGAAAAATCAACCCTAGCTGGCAGTACTGGAGGACTGTCATGGTCTGCTGAGAATATTTTTACCTGTCATTGTGAGCATATGTGAGGAATAGCATTTTTGACAGGGAGAAGAGAGAGACTGGTGCCTTGTTTGCGGGGGGTTCCCTGGAAGGGCCAGGGTCTCCCCATAATGGCAGGGCCTAGCAGCCAGGATTTGCTTCATTTCCCCAGCCAAGAGCAGGGCAGCCAGGAAGGTGCCAGAAGCAGCCACAGCCCAGTTTTGTCCTGCAGGGAGTGAGATTTCCAAGATGGGTTAGAGTCATTGCATTAACTATTATCTCTCAGCACCACCCTACCTCTGAATAAATAGTTTATTTATGCATCTTCCTTTGTTTGAAGGGGCAGTAGACCTATTTTTTTTTTATGATAATGTGAAAGCTGCTGACAATACCGATCACATCATCACAATGCTCTGAGAGTTAGTGTGCTTATTCTGCTTGGTCCTTTTTCCTTTTCAAAATTGTACTGTAACCATTGCTTTTCCTCTTTATATGGAAGAATCTTTCCTCTCTTTGTCTAATATAGAATATAAATATATAAAGGGCCCCAGTGAGAACTGTTTTCTCCTCTCTCCAGCTGCAGAGTGATGGTGGAGTGCTTATTTAGACAGCTGAAATTGGACTTGCATCCAAAATTACTTTCGTTATAATAAGACAGGGCAAAATACTTGAATGCAACAGTTCAATAAAGAGAATGCTAGTTTTTTATACCTATTATATGTCGTTCAAAGCACCTCGTGTTTCAAGAGCTTTCCCAAGCCCACAAGGGGGCAGGACTCAGCCTCAAGTTCTGATGACTCTTTGGAGCCTATGCATCTGGGCACCCTAAAGCCATTTGGCTTTAGTTTACATTCACAAGCAAGATTCTGGATATAAAATAATACCTCTAGGGCAAAAACTGAATTAAAAATTATACACTGTGTAACAGAAACTGTATTTTTTGTCAGCTCTATATGTAAATGGAATATGTGTGTGTTCTTCGGTGCTCTACAGAGTTGAAGCATTTGATTCACCAGAGAGTCTTACACATTCATGGACTTCTCTACCAATTCATGCAGACAGAAAGTGTTCTGTGAAATCCTTGACATGAATCCATGGTCAAGGAAGGCCTGGAAAGTAGGAAGTGCTTGAATACATTATACATATTGTAGTTTCAAGGAGTGATGGATTACTAGCATACGCACGGTTTATTGGATTGTGAAATACCAAGGAACATCTTTCAGTGTTAGCTTATAGAGAGCTAAAGCAGCTTTCCACATGTCTTTTAATATACCTGGGGTGAAGAGACTGCTAATCCATATGGAGTATATTGTGCTTGATTAGTTTTATGGAGTGTGTTGGGTAAGGGTTGATTTATTTGCTGAATAAAATATCAACTTACGTGTAACACTGTGTGCTTTCTACTTTGGGGACATGCAGTGCCATTTAATTGGCTTGTGTAGATAGCTTGCTGGTTTTTGATACCTTAATAAAAGCTTCTGGTACACCTGTCTTTTCACATTTCCTTACAATTAAGTGAATAGCAATATGGTCAACAACAAGTGCTTAACAAGCACAGAACTTTATTAAACTTCCATTTATGAACCACGGAAAAAATTAGGAGCAATGAAGTCAGAGTAATCAATGCTAAAAAGAAATAAATAAGCCCTTAAACTAAATTTTGAAATTTAACTTGCAGAAGTGAAGTAAGTGAGAAAAGGAAAAAGCAAGCAACATAGTTGTGATATTCTTGGCCATCAGCATCCCTTTGTTTCTTTTTCCCATTTCACCCCCTCTGAAGCATTTTTCATCATGAATACTGTACTCAGATTTGTCCTTCAACATTTTTTTGTTAATTCTATGGAAGTTATGTAGTTATCATTTGTACAAATAATTTTTTTTTTTTTAATTGTCCTTTTCAGGATCTCATGACTCTAACTCTGATTCAGAACCATAAGTAGAAATTAGCCCAATTTGTCAGGACATGTCCCCACTAGAGCATCTCAGTATGTTTGATTTTACTGGTCACAGCCGTATAAGGTAACTGCTGAATCTCTAGATCATCATTCAAGGAACCAGTTTTACTGTTACATTATATATAAATATATTTTCATTTTACAGCAAATTCAGTGAGTACCAAAACAATTATTCAGCACTGCAATGAAGTTAAAAAAGAGAGAAAACAATTAAATACCTTGTTAAGATTAGGCCCCAAATCACATTCATTTGTATTCTCTTTGAAGGTATTTCAGTCCTAACTTAAAATTAATACTGTTTTTCCTTTTTTTCCCCCTTTATCTTTTATTTTCTAATGGATGTTTTTTTCTCCTTTCTCCTTCTTCTGGTGCTGCATAAGAGATTGAGTAAAGGCTCTAAGTTTTTCTATACAGAACACCCTCCTTTGCTTCCTACTAGATGTTTTTCTTTGCAATGGAATATTACATCATCATCCAGGGCTGTACCATGATATTTTTGAGGTTAGTAGCACTTCTTACTGTCCCTTTTCTCAAGCTCTTTAATTACAAATATTAATTAGCACCTTCCTTTCTTCTGTTATCTTCTCCTTCTTATAGGCTTCTGAAGACATAGGAACTTAAGAATGGTTGTAAAAGGTCAGATTAAAGATCCACTTGGCCCAATAGTTGCCAGTAACGCTTAATACATGTCCTGGAGAAAAATTTGAAGATGATAAGCAAACAGAGGTGCTCCCTTCTTCTTTCCTCCCAAAACACCAGGTAATATGCTACTATGGACTATCTGAACTAGCAATAACATCTTTATTCTTATATTCTTAATTGCCTTAGAAGAATGTTGTTTCCAGTAATCTTGAAAAACCTTCTGTGTCTTATTCTGAGATCACTAGAGCAGTAAATGCATAGATGTCATACTAACCACTCTCTTTTTTTTTTTTTTTTTCCTCCTGGAACATTGTGTATAGGTTAACCAGTCTAGAAATATACCACAATTAGGAATGGTTTGGTCAATTAGTCAGATTTAGCAAAATCTCCCTTCTTTCTTTCTCACTGCTTTTCATATTTTCTGTTTTATGAGGATAGTATGCACCTGTGTAGAACCCCCATTCGCAAACAGCAATAGACATCTACCTGCATTAGCAGCAGAGTCATCAGTCCATGTAAGTTTTGCCAGTGGAGCCCTGAAACAATGGCAATGAACTGAGATATATCATACATTTCAGGCTACTCAATGCACTCAAAATTGGAGTTTACATCTAAATTTTGCTGTATATTCTTCTGTAGCAATATGCAGCTAGAATGACTGTAAATGTGTAAGATCATTAAAATCACTTATTTTTCAAGCACATATAAGGAAAAAAGTTTTAACACTTCCGCCTTGCTGTCCTCCTTCATATTTTATTAATGTAGCTCTAGTTCTTTCTTGCTGAAGCAGTTTCCTAGTTAAATTTAAAAATCAGGAAATTAGTCTTTAATTTCCCTTTAATTTACATTCCTGTGTTGCTTGATGTATGGTTTCAGAGTTCTGAAAAGAAATAGGCTTGCTGTTTTTAACTCCCTTCAGCGTGAACACTGAAAGCTTCATTTCAAGAAGCACAGGAGAATAATTTCCAGTTAGAATTTAGCAATATGTTAAAATAAAGATTATTTATCCATTGGTCTTGGTTCCAAAACTGAAACTTATGGGCAATGAAATATGGTATTTTAGACAAATCTATTGGTCTCTGTGCAACCCTTTTGTGCTCCTGTGAGTTATTTTGATGTGTTAGGAGGGCAAAATACCAGGAATGAAAATGGAAAACCAAGAAAAATTTCACGTAGTTTTAAGAAATGCTTGAATTTACATAGAAGGTAATGTATAGAGTCTTTGGGTGAAGATGGACACAGTCTATCTAGCTCCAGAAATTGAGAAGACAAAGCAAACCTTTCTATAACCCTTATTCCAAAACTGACTGAGAATTTCAAGATAAATCAAGACAAAAATCATGGTAGTTCAAAACTAGAATCATCATGATCTGATGCTCTCTGTCTCCAGGCTCAAGGCTGAGGAGGAACCAATAAATGTCTCTCTCCCTTTTCTACATTTCTCTTTAGCCCTTATCCCATGCGAAAGATGCAAGCTTTTAGGAAAATTGTTTCTTACTGCCTTGGGGTTTGGGGTTTTGTTTAGGTTTGGTTTGTTTGGTTTTTTTCCTTTGGTTGGTTAGGGTTTTGTTTTTTTTTTTATTCCTGTTGAGAATTTTATGAAGACATCAATGATATAACAAAACACATATGAATTGCATGAAAAACAACAGGTGCATGAGAAAATTAGTGGGGTTCAGTATAACAGAAAAAAATGTTTTCATATTTAACTGAAGATCTGCTTTATATTTATTTTAGTAGAAAAAAATACTATTGTTTTCCATACTTTACTACTTGCCTTTTAGATCTGAAGAAACAGATTTTTTCTTTCCTTGTAATACAAATATTATTTTTCATTTAAAAGTGCAGAAACTTAGGATGAAATATAATGCTTTCTTCTTTCTTTGAAATACCTTGTGAAATGAATTTTGCTTTTTTTCTTCAGAAGTTGTGCTGTGACAGTAGATTCTGTAAATCAAAGGATTACAGTAACTATTAAATAGGCTTCAATAATTCTTACTTTGCATGTCCTGGTCTCACCTTGGTGCATAGTTTCAGAATCTGGGAAGACTTTGTGCTACACAGTCTGCACTGTACTCCCTGTCCCCCAGCCAGACCTTTAATTCCCATAACCCTGCTCAAGTGATAAGTACCTGTGGCAGTCCTAATGGATGTGACTCGTTGTGATGGCTGCATCCCTCTTGAAGTGGATTCAGGGGAGATGGGAAATACAACAGCCAAGGGCTAATTTGAGCATGTGCCAAATAAAATATGGCTTGTATGCAAATATTAGGCAATCATCTTACTCAATAAATAATAAGGGCCCAGTTGCAATGTATTAGTAATAACAGGTGGATTAGGAGTAGGATTTAATTACAGAGAAAATGTTTAATGTAGTTTAGAAAGATTTTCTACTGTACAGTGTAGATTGAGAAGGGAAATTATCCCTCAGAAAAAAAAGTACAATTTCATTATCTAACTTATCCAAGTACTTGTGATAATTTTTACTTTTACCTTAAATGAAAGGTTGCACTTACATGAGTTACTGCCCTGAAGATCAAGACTTGAAACAGAAAGTTTAGTGAGGAAAAGAACACACATTCTGGTTTCAAAAGCCATCTTCTGACATGCTTATCCAAGCACCCTATTTTTCTTAAATTCATTGGGAAAATGTCCATATGTAGGATAATGGATCACAAACATTTAATCTCCCAGATGACTGCTCTAACCTCTAGAATTGGGTTAATCTTTAGTTGTATTAGTTGTGATTATCTTGTCTTCTTTTTCCCCTTTACAAGAGTGGTCTCCTACCTACATCACAGACATTAGGAATAATTTTTTAAGCTATGTTGCATTCTCATCCTTTAAGATTTTATGCAGTCATATTCCTTTTGACAATATTCCAACACATTCATCAATATTTCATTACTCAAGCAGATTTTTGAGGCTAAGGTGGATCAGTGTCTATAGTAAATGAAAAGGATCACCTTTGTCATTATATCTGTACTGCAACAGTCAAGACACTTCTTAAAAATGCTGTTTCTTCTGGAAAGAGACTGAATATGCCTCTTAATTCTGATAAAATGCCCTCAATGGAAAGAACTTCTTCTATTTCTTAACACATCTCACACTTTTCTATTTTATTTCAAAGTAGATTTTTTTGACTGACAACTGCTTTTAATTGCATTATTTGTGCAGAGTTTAGGTTCCACAGAAAAACAAATAAACAAAATATTACTTCTAGAGTTCCTGTTTGGGGTAATTCAGCTGTATGTGTGTCTGTGTGTGTGCATATGGACAAATATGGCAGATAAGCAGGCACACCTATTTCTGTAAATACTCAAAGATATTTGAATTGTAAAACACTGGATTATTAGTTTGGAGGTAGTTAGACTATTTCAGGCAGCCAGTAGAACTGTCAAATAGAAGTACAGAAAAAGAAAGCAAAATGAATTCTAGTTCAATTATACATAAAAAGATAGGAGAGTGGTTTTTAAAATCTTTGCATCTTGTAGAACGGCAAGTGTGTGTTCTCTTGTACCCAAACACATCATTAACATGAAAAAACACATTATGAGGGGAAAGAGTTTGCACAAATGAAAAGCAGATTGTATGTTTTTCAAAGATATAGAGTAGAAAAAAAGTGTGAAAAAAATTGAATACTTGAAAGTACTTTAATTAATGAAGATATTTTTTAAAGATATAATATTTCTTCACAGCATTTCTCTGATGTTATTCTCAGTCTGTTTCTCATCTTGAATAAAACTCCATGTGCTCCTTCCTGCTAACTAGTTCTGAAGCTGGCAATATCCACTGCTTATAGCATCTTCCTCATATAGCAGAAAGATTTCACGTTTTTAGTCCAGTATTCATGGTTAGAAAATCAAACTCATAACTTTCCCTAAATCTATAACAAACCACCATCCTAAAATGCAAGATGTATTTGTTTAACACAATAAAATGGTGAAATGTGGAACTTTGGTCTATCTTGAGCATTCAACTGGAATTTCAGGTTTCTATATAGATTTTGTGCATGGAGTTGTATGATCAGTGTGAACTATTTTCCCCATTTAACTAAAAATGTTTTAATCTGTACTGTCCTGCCTTTTTGAAGTGGAGTAATCTCAGGTAAATTTACATCAAACATATTGCAAGGATTAATTTGATCCCATCCTGTTGCAGTGTGATGTAATACCCTGTTTCAGCTCTCCCAGTTCCTCCCTCAGGTGTGCCAACAATCTCTCCCTTCCCCTTCCCCTTGCCCCCTTGCTAAGTGCTGTCCGTCAGCCTTAACATTCCAGCAAGGGCATTGTCTGATTAGCAAAGTTTAAGAGATGCTTCTCAGCCCTGGCAACATTGGGCTATCCAGGTGTCACTTGTCCCCTGAGCCTTCCCCCCTCCCACCTGGTTGGTGGCATACCTACCCCTTCCCTCCCCCTCTCCCCGGAGTTAAAAGACACGGGGACCACGCGGTTCTTCGTTCTGTTGGAGCTGTTGCAACATTCAGAGGCCTGTGATTTAGGAATAAAGCTCTGGATCAAACCCTCCAGCAGGACCCATCTCCTTTTTCCTTCACCATCGCCTAAAGCCTTTCCATCAGAGGTAAACCTGAGTTCCTGCTTGCCTGGACTTGTCCCAAGTGCCAACTGCAATACCCAGCTAGTCAGGGGTGTCTCTGGAGTGAGACCACCACAGCTGCCGCCCTTGGTCCAGCAGCAAGGCCAGACGAGCCCAGGCACATTCCATCCGGTAATTTGGGATTTTATTCCAATACCATCCATATCTCCATTTTTAATTTGGTCAGTGATGAGAGATAAGAACTTCTAGATCATGATTCATCTTGACCTAAAATAGACAGCTAAAATAGGTCAAATGAGTCATACTCGGAAAAAAATCTGCTCTTTTCCAATTGATTATAAAGAGAGCCTAGAGGGGAAAACCATAGATAAAGAGGTTTCTGTGATAGATTTCTAACGTTACGTGTCATTAATCCAGACCTTGATATATTTCCTAACAAGCAACACTGACAGCATGCATGACTGCAAAAGCTTGTCATGTTTTCAAAGAAATGGACATGGAAATCGGAATTTGAAGGAATAATGCTGATCAGTTCATGATTGTAATCAAGATGTCATGGTTTAATGTCAGCCTAAGTAAGTTGAGATAAAGTTGTATCCCATTATTTGAATTATTTTGATACAAAAGGCAGGACAAGACAAAATGCTATATGAATATTCATCAGTTTAAATCCCTATATTTAATTTTGATTCACAGTCCTTCTCTAGCCATTAGGCATCACAACATCCCTTGTGAGCTCTAGTACAGGATTAATCAGCAGAAATTATATCAGTCTGTAAGAAAAAACACAAATGCTGCTGCTCTCAGCTTTAGCACTTTGATTCTCACAGTTAAAAAAAAAAGAAAATTAGTGTCATTTCAGTTGATTTTAAGTGGAACATTATGAAACTTCAGTAAATAACATCTACTGAAGCACCACACAGAACAGTACAACAGATGCAAAGTGACTGATACTTGCAAAAGTAGAGGTCTTGCAAAATATTATCTGAAAGAGTTTCACTAAGCCAATGTAGAGGAACTAGTACATTAAACTCCAATAAACTACTGTAGTGGAGCATTACTAATTTGCTGCTTCTGTGCAAATGAGTTGTACAAGTAGCTAAACTTGAAAGATGACTGAGAATCAACGACAGCTGCAGCATTAGGGTGAAGATATTAGGCCTGAAGAAGTTGGATGAAATTATTATTAACAAGGAACTGAGAAGAATAACAATAAAAATATTGGATCTTTGTAGAAAAAATAGTGACATCAACTGTGACCTGTTGCTTAGTATGCTGAGTGGAGAGCTTCAGAAGAGAATCAACCTAAATCAGAGTTTCAAAGACGATTTTTTTCTTAGCTAAGTTTGTCCTTGGGTCTGATTATTATTATTTTTCTTTTTATCTTCCACCTAATTTACTTACGAGTGATTCTTTTATTGCAGAAACTGCCTCTAGAGTATGAAGTCTTACATGGGACTTAAGTGAAGAGATAATGCTTTTTGGGCATTTTTGCTAACAAAAAAATCAAAGTTATAGCATAATAGTAGTACATAAGTGAGTTTCCAAATCTTTGGTCTTCCAATTGGAAGACACTGGTCCATAAGGCAAGCTTGTTTTGCAATAGTACAAACTATAGTATAAAGTATAGTATAAAGAAAACAGTCCTACTGTATCAAAGACATTGGAAACTACAACTTTTTAAAGTGAACAGGAAATGCCTCAGTCACAGTGTTTTCAATACCCTAAGTATTAGGCAACTAGAAGTATTTGTATATAGGATCACAGGGTGGTTGAGGTTATCAGGTAGACCATCTGGAGACCATCTAGTTCAACCACCTTGGCCTATCAGGGTTACCTACAGCAGGTTGTTTGGGCCCATGTCCAGTCAGGTTTTCATTGTCTCCAAGGACGGAGACAGCAAGGACCCTGGGAAACCTGCCCCAGTACTCAATCAGACTCTCATGAAAAAAATAAAAAGCTTTTCCTCATGCAAGTTCCTGTGTTTTAGTTTATGCTCATTGGCTCTGGTCTTGTCACTATGCATCATGAAACATGCCTGATTCTATCTTCTTTACTCTTCACTGTCATCAATTATTTGTATGCAATGTTAAGATCCCCCTGAGCCTTCTCTTCTCCAGGCTAATCACTCCCAGCTCTCTCAGCCTCTTGTGTGTTAGGGGTTTCAAGATCTAAGTCATCTTTTTGGTATTGTGCTAGATTTGCTTCAGTAAGCAACACAGAATCACAGAATTCTGTGCCTTGCTGAATCACAGATCACATGCAGCAGTGGATGCAGAAGTATAGATGTTTGTCACTGCAGGTGTTTCTCACCCAGGCTGAATAAAGCAACAGGGCAGGGGACGTTCATCTCCCTCAATGGGCTGGCAACACTCTGCCTGATGCAGCTTTGGAGGCTGTCAGCCTTTTTTGCTCCAAGGGTACATTGCTGGCTCATGGTCAGTTTGCTGGCAGCCCTGACTTCCAAGTCCTCCCCTGCCAAGCTGGTTTTCAGCTGATTGACCCCAGTCTGTCCTGGTGTTTGGAATTGTTCTTCCTCTGATGTATTTCCCTTTGTTGAATTTAATGAGATTCCTGTGTGTAACCTCTGGAAGTTCCAGTGAATGTCAACACACTGCTCTGATAGATCAGACACTCCTCATGCTTCTGTAACATCCACAAACCTGCTGAGGGTGCAGCCCGTCCCAGCATCCAGGTGATCAGTGAAGGTGTTAAACACTGCTGGCTACAATATTAACCCTTGGGACAAAGCATTAGTAACTGGCCTCCAGCTGGACCTTGTGTTTGATCACAACCTTTAGAGTGAACTGTTTTCTACCCTTAGATGCTCAACATACTGCCAGGTCTTTACTCTCCAATTATCTTGTCTGTAATTCATAATTTTGGCTGTGAAAATGTTATCGAAGTAAAGGCATTGATTTCCACTGAGCTGATAATTTTATTTTAGAATAAGACTGTCAGTTTGTTTGAATTTCACTTTTATAAATCCAGGCCAACTACCTTCTTGACCTTAGTGTGTTTGGAAATTACTTCCAAAACCACTTACTCTATCACCTTACTAACGTAAGGGTATATAGATCTTTATATATAGATTTTTTTTTAATGGCTGTATTTGAAATATGGTAAAACCTTTCTATATGAAAAAAAATCTACATTTTTGTGTTGTACGCTTTCCAAATATTTGCATTGAGCAAAAAATTCTTTCAAGGTATTAACTTAAAACAATACTCACATCAATCAAAAAAGAAGCAAACCTCCATTGAGCCTAATTGTTTAGGAAAAAAACAAAACCACACAGGATTTGAAGGTAAAGAATAATTAGGTGACATCACAGTGAAAGCAAAACTGTAGAAACAGATAGACTTTGCACAAAAGCATGAATATCCTACTACCCCAGGCTCCACAACAAAGAAAAGAGACAACTGAAGGTCAGATGCCATCCAGTAGAAAATAGTTTTTACTTAGCACATAAACTAGAGGTTAAATAGCAAAAAGAGTAAAATCTATCTGACCTAAGGCAAAGAGACTCTACATGCATTTTCTGATAGCATGAGCTGAAATCAGATGGAAAGCAAAAAAAAAATCATTATACGTTCTTAAATATATCCAGAAGCATGCCAGAAACCACGATACTGTTTGTGACATCCAGGTAAATAAACTCACTGATTGTACAGTGAAGAGTGTATGTAGGTTTAAAACAATTCCTTCTTATGTGGTTTGTGCAGCAAGGTTTTGGTAGCCAGGAGGCTGCAGGGATCACTTCTATGAGAAAAGACTGGGGACTGCCCTGTCCCCCACCTTTGAGATAGCTCCAAACCAGACCAAAACCTTGCCAAAACTGACACCATCAGTGATGCAGGTGGTTCCTCTGTGACAACATATTTAAGAAATTATAAAAAAGGCTGTGCAGGAACTGAGAAAGGGGTAAGAAAAGATATGTAAAACAGCCCTGCAGATCTCAAGGTCTTTGAAGAAGGAAAAGAGGAAATGCTCGAGGTGCAAGAGCAGCAATTCTTCTGTAGCCTCTGCGGAAAATCTGTGGTGGTGAGGTTGGCTTTCAAGCCCATGGAAGACCATGTCTGAGCAAATATTCACATTTCAGTCCATAGAAGACCCAAGAATCAAGCAAATGGATATGCCCTCCATATTCTCAATATTCTTGACTGAATGAGCAAATAGAAGTGGAATGCAAAAGTAGAGGAGAGCCACAGTATCACTGAATGTTTGATGTTGGAATGGACCTGTGGAGCTCCTTTAGTCCAACCCCACCAACTGAGTAAGAGAACCTACAGTAGGCTGTCCAGAACTGTGTCCAGACAACTTTTGAATATTCAGACTCCACAACATCTCAGGGAAACCTGTTCCAGTGCTGTTACCAAGGATGGCAAAAACAGAAAAGGGTGAAAATATTGTTACTTGTGAGTGATGTCAGACTTTTGCATCAGAAAAAAAACTACCAGATATGATCCAGATATGCTCAGTGAACTTGAACTGCTGTGATATCATATAAATCACACTTGCTTTCAATGTATTCAATGCTGGGAGATGCCATATGGGTCAATATGGAAACTGCCTTGCAAATGCTTAAAATGGAATCACAATACAAAGGCATAACATACTTCTTAGACTGTACCAGAAGTACAGAACATTGTTAATTATCTTATCTTGAGGGACAGGATATGACCTTTCAATGTCCCTTGCAATTTAGACTTGCATAATTTAAAATGGGACACATTATTCCCTGCAGTTGCAAATAGATAATTATACATTTAGAGAAATATGTTTGCAGGAACTTTCTCAGGCCTGCATGTGCAAGGTCAAGAGATTAATATTTTCTTTGGATATAAAATAGACCAAAGAAACATATTTGGTTCAGATGCTTTCATACTTTTTAACATGTATAGTCCCTTTGGCCTAGGGAAACAAAACACTTAACATTGTTAGAGGTTGTATCCACATTTAAATTGAAACAATAATTCCTGTATTCCATAGAAAAGGATTGCAACACAATGTTTTTTACTTTTACAGTCAACATCCAGAATGTACACAGCCTTTGCTTTGCATTATTAAGCTGCCTTTACCTTGACCCACCAGGTTCTTTTCCCCTTATATTCGGTTCCTCTCTTCTGCTGAGGAGGTGAAGTGATAGAGCAGCTTGGTGGGCACCTGGTGTCTAGCCAAGGTCATCACACCACAGCTTTTCACAGTGCACAACACAGGGCATGAGGAGCTTGAGATAAGCATAGTAATTGGGAGAGTCAATGGGTAAAACACAGATGGGAGACAGTGAGTGAGCAGTGGAATGATGATGGGGAATTTTGGCTGTTGTAATTGTGGTGAAGACAGGAGTGGATTGAGCACAAATTTTCCACTTTCAATCAGTGTTGTGATAATGCTGTTTTGATTTTGGGGTGGAAGTTGTTTGGTTTTTTTTTCTGCAAGTGAAGTTTGTGAAAATTGTGATGATAGTGTAATAAATGTGGATTGTAATGATAATTCTTAAATATATGATTCATAGAGATGAGAAATGGAATGTATTGGGTAACGTGGCAAGATTTTGGTAGTCTGAGGGCTGCAGGAGTGGAGTGTGTTAAAGAATTTGAAGACAAATTGTTTGGGGTTTATTTATTTTGGGGGGCTTTGTTGCCCTGGTGTTTTTTGTTTTGGGTTTGGATTTTTTGTTTATTTTTGGTTTTGTTTGTTTTTATTTTTGCTTGTTTTTGTTGATTGTTTGCTTTTATCCTGACTCTCTAACAGTGCCTTAGGAGCTCTGTCTCAAAGACTTTAGAACAGAACAGACATTTATTTCTTCTGCATTACAGAAGAGGAAAAAAAAATCCTAATGTCAGTAATTTGCATAATCACCTTGTGTATTTTTACACAAATCATTCCTAGAGATTGTCTAGAGAGGTTCTTAGACCAAACTCCTGTGATAGGTGCCATCCAAAATCAAAATTGCACAGGATCACCATAGAAATAATTTAGTTTCTCCATAGTTATTATGGAGTAAGACTTCACTGTATGACATCATTTTATAGTGTATTTCCATTTAAATCATGGCATCAGTTGCAACACTGAGTTTCATTATCAGGTTCTGTATAAATAGACTGAGATTTTCTGCATCATTTTGCTAGTAAGGCACTATTTTATATTACACTCTTAATTGTAAAAGGTGAAGTAGAATTTGATAGTCTTTTTGATGTTCAAGAGGGGAACATGGAACAATAAATATGAAATCTTTGCACCTCCTTTCAGCTTCAAGTGGGAACTTTGCAGTTACAGGGAAAGAAAAATGTTTTTCCCCCAAAATGGATTTTTTTAAGAATGAATATCAGCATGAACTCAGAGCTATCTTTTATCTCATGTGAAAAGAGTCTGTAGATGCCAACACACTAGGTGCTTGACAGTGTCCCAATACACTAAAAATACAAACTGTGAATATAACAGAACTGAAAAAGTCTGCAGAAGTCTGTTAGATGATTGTGGAAAGCTCCATCCAGAGAGTATTGAGCAATCTATAGTGCATGAAGGAGATCTAGCTACAGATTTAGGTAAGACACTGTTTTTTGACAACTGTGGAGTTTTAAATACAGTTTCTTCAGATCATCAGATAGGAAAGGATCAAAGGGAAAAGAAGTATCTGTTAATAGGTAAGGATCAAAGAATTTTTTTTAAACTTGCATGCTGCCACACAGTGTGAGACTTCATGTATTCAGGCACAGCAGCAGCCCAAAATAAATGTACCTTTTTTCCTTTGTATGGGCTGTCTGGAAGCATTTGTTTAAGAAATATTTCCAGGAGTTTCTTTACTTGCTTTTATTGCTTGACCCATTGTGTAACACATTCCATGGAACCCTTGATTTACAGATCTTTAAGCACACTTACATTAAATATCTAGTGACACAATAAGAGGTAGTTGGCACAAATGGAAACACAGGAAATTCCATTTAAACCTAAGCAGAAAAAAAATACTTTGAGAAGGATTGAACAATGGAAGAGTTTTCCTAGAATGGTTGAGGGTCCTTCATCCTTGCAGGCACTCAAAACCTAGGGTTCAAGTAACCTACTCTTAATGATTCTGCTTTGAGCAGAGTTTGACTAGACATTCACCAGAGGGAATATGTGCCATCTTTTTCTGACTTTCATTTTAAATCTGCTGCCAGGTCATTTGAATGATCCAGGAATATGCTTGTCTTTCTAAATTACTCAACAAAAAATATTGTTAAAAGTCAAGTTCTCCCAAAATTGTGAAGGCTGGAAAAGTTTAAAAGACCAAAAAACCCCAAACAAGCAAAATCCACACATACACACAGACACACATACCCTCCCTTGTGATCCACACCCAGGAAAGAAAAAAGCAGATGGATGACAGGAGAGTAATGACAGAAAAGAAGATGAAGATTCTCTCCTTGTTAATCAGAAATTGGCTTGCTTTTAAGTTTAAAGTTATGCAGCTAAATTTAATCTGATTTTAAGATGTAATAAGTACTGCTGCTTCATTAGCTTCAATATGGGTGCTCAGCTTCCTATGAGAGTAAGGTCACCTTTTGTTAGGTACTTAAACATGTGTTTCAAGGCCTGATTCATAGAGGTGTCACACACTCATAACATCCACTGATCTCAGGAATTCCAACACGTGAAAACCAGGATGTTTATGTCTACTTCTAAGCATGGAACTTTGTGATTGATTCTGATTAAAGAGGTTACTCACACTGTTTTGAAAGAACAGAGTTGATTATATGTAAGAGCAGCACTTCAAACAAATTTTATATTCTCACTGTAATCTGAAAACAAAAACCAATGTTTAAGACCATTCTTCATCTGAAGTTACATTAAATCTTTCTGATAAGTTGTACTTCTTCAAGAAAACTTTGTGAAGAATATTTTCAATCTAGCATAACATACTGCAGAAATTAGGTGAAAGTAGTTGTTACTCATTTTGGACTTAAAGGATGACTATTTATGCTTGCACAAATTACTGAAGTTCATAGATTTTCTTTAATGGTATCACAGTTTGACGCTGGTGCAATGCCAGTGCCCCCATGAAAATACGTTCTCCCTGGTGTCTGCTGTGAGATGTGACCAGGAATAGAGCAAAGCAGACTCCAGCTTAGGAATAAAGAAGAGAAAACTTTATTAAGCTACAACTATATTTAAAAAGAAACACACAGAAAGAATGAAAACCTTCCAAAAATGTTCCTCCTCCCCCACCAAATTTCCAATACATCCACCCCTCAGATCATCAACTCTCAGTGCATCACCACACTTTAGATAATCAATTCTCAGTTCATCAAGAGGAGAGGAGTCCTTCTTGTGCCATAGGCTTCCCCAGGAAACAGAGTTGAGACCTTGTGTGTTTCCATGTCACACGTGGCACTGCCTGGAGATCATTTGCCATCGTGACCTCTTCCTTCCATGCCCAGTGCTCTCACCACTGCACATGGACCAGAGCTGCTTCTAGGGTTCCCCTTTTAAGGATGCTTTGTCCAGTTCCAAAAAGAGCACAGTCTCTTCTTTGGGACACCTGTCCCCCCCACATTTCACCCCCTGGGGCTGAGGGATTTCAAGAACAGAGATCTTTTCCTCCACTGAAAATTGAGGGCACCAACCACCCTCCTCACCCGTTGTCTCTGTTCCCCACACTCCTTCACATACCAACTCTGAACTGTCTTGGCTCCGAGCCATTGCCTCCCCCTGGATGCAGTCTCTGTGTCACAGGAAAAATGGTTCTGTCCATGGCTATACAAGAAAAGTCCAGCCAAAGGCCACCCCATCACCTATGCCCACCCAAGATTCTTATTTGTAAGGCTTCCATCATCTGAGAAAAGGGTTAAAAATCTCAGGCTCTGCCTGTCCAGAACTCCCACGGCAGCCTTGCTGGGCACCTTCTCACCGCCCCCCCCACCCCTTCTCCTCGGCCGGCCGTGCTATCAAATTTCAAGGTGGCACAGGCACAGACACCGGCTCTCTCTCTCTCTCTCTCCTGGGAGGAGGGGGGGTGGCTGCCCGATGACTCTGCAATGTTCCTCCACCCTTCCATCCTGCAAGGGCCTTCACCTCCCCTCTCTGTCCAAGGCCTACCGCACCCGGCCGCATGGCTTCCTCTCCCCCGCCCAGCCTGCAGCAGCTGGGCAGGGGAGGTCTGAACCTTTTCAACCTTTCACTGACCGGGAGCAAGAGAAGATTTTCCGGGGAGCTCTCTGCTTTTAACCCCCGTGTTCTAAGAGGCATATCCATGTCCCCAGTGGCCACACCAGGTGCCAATATTCAAATCTGAGCACCCATTGGTTTGACCACAACTTCCCAAAAAACTCACTTCCTCTCAAACCACGACTAATGGAAAGGACTTTATATGAACTGAGGGAACTCTGCTAATCCTAAGTGTGAAATAAACTGGTAACAAAAGGAGAGGGAGTGATTTTGTGCAATCTTTTTAACATTTGCGATCGTGTGTTGCCATCCTGAAGTTCCAAATATAGTTATTCCTTTGGACAGGATGAATTTCTTTATGGTTCTGTGTATTTCATGTAGACTATTAAAAAAACAAAAATAAAAATATAGTGAGTTGAAAAATTATGCCAGTCTTATTTATGGACTGTTATAGGAGTTAATTGAATTTTGAGTATGCATTGTAAAGAACTTAGCATATCTATCATACTATAAATTATCACAGAATATATATTGCTAAGGGGAAAAATAGGAGATGAGGTTTAAATTATATTCTATTGTTCAAGTGGGACTTATTTCTAGACTAAGAAACATATGTATATTAGTGTCAACATATCTAAATAGGAGTGTAAGTTCCCATAGTGTAGGCAGTGGAGATGAAGCTAATTCTCATCTGGAGCTAGAATTGAGATAGGAAACTATTTGACTCATGGTAAAGCACATTATTAGGAATATATCCACTTGTTAACATACATGTCCAGTGCTTCTACAGAGAATTTACAAAGGTATTTTTAATTTTAAATACCACACAAGAAATTTGAAAGGTCCTGTGCAATTCCAGACTACAAGCTGAAGACTAGATAGGATTCCACAGAGAAATTAAAATGTCTCTAAAGGTTGTTTTTAGCTAGCTGAATCAAGATTTTTTCTAGGAGAGAATTTAGTAACTTAACCATAGTTGCCTAATATATAAGGTTTAATTCCTGCACTGCATTTACTAGCCATGAGGAGACTGTCCAGATACCATGTCACTACTCAACTTACTCAACATGACATTACATTTTGCTTCTGGTACATGGGCAGTTGAATAGCCGAGAAGGCACCAGTGACTATATTGACTAAATCCTTTTGGCTATAGACCTATATTTTACTCTCTTTGTCTGAAACTTGGTCATGCCTCTTGTTGTGGGAATTGTTCAAATTCACTGATATAGGTGTAAAACAACACTGATTTTAATAAAACAATTTAAGCAGAAAGGAATATTTGTGAGATTTATGATGGAACAACATATGCATGCAACGGATTAAATGGCTTTTCTTATTGTTTATAATTAATAGAAATACAATTCCTAATAGAAGTTTTGCCAAGTTCTAATCATTTTACACTAATACTAAGACTATTAGTAGTTCCTGCAATATGGAACTTGAGAAACATTAAAGTCCCTTCCAACCCAAACCATTCTTTATGAAGATGCACAGTCTGACAGAATTGTGTTAAACCCAATGTTATGTTCAATACCATTATTTTTTCCCAAGTGAGATCATGTTTTTCCCAGGTGAGCTTAGTTTTGCCAGAGAAACTTTTTTCACTAGACTCTTCAGCAACAGTCTTGAAAGGATATTTCTTAATACTTTGCAGTGCTAAGTCGGAAGCTGCACCAACATTTGTCTCTGGAGTCTGCAATGCTGTCTTACTCAGTTATTGACTATATATGCATTTAGCATTTGTCATTAATGCTTACTTAAAAAAAACCCAGAAGTATTTTTAAAGGAAAGCTGTTCAAGACAATGAAGTTCTGCAGTGATCAATGCCCAGAACACTTAGCTTTCTTCATCAGAGTAATAAATATATTGTCAGAAGCAGAGAGCTTGCATGCAATAACATTTATTTCATTAGATATGCAGTACTTATTGCATGCACTTTTACAAATACATTTTAGCATTGGCATAATTCTGCAGTAATTTATGTGTGACTCTTATTAGGACTACTTCTTTGTGACTGAGTTTCCAAGAAAATGCTCTGACCTTTTCTTGTAATTCCTGAAACGGCTTATGGCTTCCTATTCCTGTAGAGTATAGAACTGGGAGTCTTTATTTAGACAAATTATTTATCTTTCTTTAATGGCCTTTATAGGAAATGGAAGCTGGAAAGCAAATAACTTTAGGGAAAGCAATATTCTTCTTGATATATATCATAGCAGATAGACAAAGAACAGAAATCCACCAAAAGTTCTTCCTTAATTCACTGTTTCCCCTAGTTATTGTTTAGTGGCTGCTGTGAGTTATTTTGTAGTTGGTCTTTTGGAAGGGGGGGGGGAATGTAGGTTTTTGTTTGTTTTTCTTTTTTTAAATTTTTTAAAAATTTATTTTGGGTTTAATTTCTTTTTTTTTTTCTTATTCAAGCATAAATTCTGCTGAAGTAGAAACTTGAAAATATTTAGAGCAAAGTGGTTTATTAAGATTTTATATCTGCCAGGTGGTCTATATTTTTGCATAAAAATAGCTTCTGAGGGCAGACGTACAAACACTGTAGTTGTCAGGATCCACAGACATAGGAAGGTTAAATACTGCCACCTCCTCTAAAACTAGGTGGCCTTTAGCAATTATAAAAAGTTAGAGTAACAGCTCCATTAGATGCCAACTGAAAAGATTTTGTATACCATCTGTCTTCAGAAGGGAACCGAAAATATCCTCATGATGTATAAGGCAATTGCAAACAGCCATAGGAAACTACAATTTGCATGGTACCAACCTTCATGTGCATCAGCTTTGTGTCTGAGGTGACCTTTTTTTGCATTCCTGCTCTAAAGGTATATTTGCTAGAGTTAAATATGCGGGCTCCATACTGGGGAATTCACCATTTTTTCTGTACCTCTTTTTGCTTCAGATAGGAAAAAGACATGCCAAATTCTTACATTAATATCACATCTTTGTATTTTCATCTTATGCAAAGGGGTGAAACCCACCTTCCTAGCTTGTGTAGAATTCTACACTTCCACTAAAATCCTATTGCTTTCTCCATCAAATGATCTCAAAAAACCCTTTACAAATATGAGTAGAGATTGATTTAGGACTTGATCTAAATCTGAACTTGGGAGCTTTGATTCATGTATAGCCTACACATTTCCAGATATTTAAAACCTAACTGAGTCTGAATGGAAAAACATTCAGAGAATAAATGCTCTGACTGTTGCTGGAGGTTGTCTATCTGAAATTTTAGACCCAAGAGTGAGACATGCTTCTTGCACTCCACCATGAACATGAAGATGATTACTGTGGTTTACTTAAAATAGAAGAAAAACCCAAAGCAAATCCAAAAAAACCTACAAATCACATTCAGATGTACAATTATTTTAAGAATACAAAACTCATTTGCTATGTACCTGATACATCATAATATTCTATCCAATATTTCTGTTGCTTGCATTAAGGACATAATTATTCAGAATATTCCTTTGACATTGAAAAGACCATGAAAAAATTATGGTTACTTTTAAATTATTTTAATGATTAATATTTAATCATGTTAGACATATCTACAGTATGTTGTATTTAAATTTACAGTGTATTATTTTAGTCAGATTTACTGGTATTATAGCCTAGACTTAGGGTTGGAAGACATTTTTCCAGTCCCAAAAGGAAAAAAAAGTGGTAAAATTCATCATTAAAAAGTTGAGATTTCATCCTCAAGGCAGACAACTTAAATTAGTTGTCCAAATCTTCTTTTTATTGAGGTTGAATTTGTGTAGTTTAGAGCAATTCTGTACAGTTTATTTTAAAGTAAATTCCCATACTTGTGGAATATTTTTTTTAAAAATCTTAATTTATTTAAAAATAAATTGCATATTTTTAGGGAAATCTGCATGCATCTTTTTTTTTTTCCCAGACACTCCTGAACTTAAAGAACCCATATTTTTTAGTCTGTTTTGCACTGCAGTTTTGTTCCTTGAGTGGTGGTTCCATCCATAAAACAGAAATTGCGATGCCTTCTGAAACTTCAAACACATCCACTCACACATAGATTTCACTCAGAACTTTGGATAAATAGTCCTGTAATAAATTTTACACCTTGGTTTACAAGAAACAGAAAAAAATTTGGAATTGAATTTGCTTAGAAATATGTTTTGTAAATAACAATGCCATAGCAAAGTGCCCTTATCAATGGGAGAGGTAAGGAAGATTTCACACTGTAGCTACTTTTGTGTAACATTGCTCATTTATCCCAGAATTCCTCAGAAAATGTTTGATGTAAATGTTTCAGTTATCTTCATTGAAGAAATTCAGAGCCAAGCATCACTTATTATGCACAACTTCCCAGGGCTCTTATTCAAAAACAGTAGCTCCAAAGTGAAAAAAAAAAAAAAAGGAAGAGAAGAAAAAAGGCACTAAGTTTGGAAACACAATTAGTCTAGAAAATGACTCCATTCATGAATTATACAGAAAAAAGAGAAAGGGTTTGTTTTGTTTTGCTTTGTCAAATGTTCATAGTACATTTTATTGCCATTTTAAAAGGGTTAATAACATCAATTTGTGGAAAAGGTGAGGCTGTGTGCACAGTATCTTAACTAAAAACTTGTGTTGAAAGGGTACATTAAATATTCTTACTGAATTCAAGTTCATCACTCTTCAAAACATCCTACTGAATAATCTGGAGTGGTGAATGATTCAAACTTGGATGCTAATTGTAGAAAAAAATGGCATTTTTGTTTATCTCCATTGGGATCTAGTCAGTTTGCTTCCATAGTGTATAATGGATTTGTGCTATAGATGAAGGAAATTCAAAATAATATCTTGTTGTCTGTTTCAAAATGACACTTATTTTCTCTATTACATAGAGCAAGAGACAATGCTTTCACACAGTAAATTCTTTATTTGTATAAATTTGGCATAATCAGGTCAAATTTAATGGCTTTTCCTGGCATGTTAAATTAAATTCAAAATTTGGTCTGTACTATATAGATATGAATGCTAGTATAGAGGATTTGCTTTTCCACCCCTTCTTTATATTGCATAAACATTGTCTGTGTAGATAGTGTAATGTTACTTCAGATTATTAAGCATCATTATTGTGTTTATTCAGGCATAAGAAAAAATAAATTCTACAATGGGGCCCAAAACACTTGAACTTTTTTCTAAGTTCAGTATATTGTTAGAAACATCCCCTTTCCCTGATGTCAGTATTTATGTTGACTGAATCTTAGTTTTAATCCAAAGTGGTATAAGTGACAATATTTTTTCTGCTAAAATGTGTTTAAGAAAATCTCAGAATCCAAGAAGATGTCTTGGGAATATTTTAAAGATTCAGATTAAGATTTTTAAATTGGCATTTTTTTCCTTAATAAGGCTTTCATGATTTCATTATAAGGTCAGAGCCTTTGGCCATGACATTGAAAAACATCTAGCATAAACTCTGGATCACAGAATCACTGAATCACAGAATATGCTGAGTTGGAAAACAGATATTTGCTAAATCTTTTCTGTATTTTCTGTGTATGTACTAGTTTCAATGCATAGGAAATTGCAGTAGGACAACAACGTCTCTAAGGAAAGGACTGTCAGAAATGCTTAAATTCCTTCTGATTTCTGTGAAGTTCCAGGCTCCATTTAGGAGCATTTATGACAGGGAAAACCTGAAAGTTTGAAGTTTTGAGGACAAGGAACTTGTGATTGGATTACTGTGACTCTTCCTTTCAGAAAAAGCATTAAATATACAACAAGAAGTCCTAAAACTAAGTGTGCTACTTTATGGAGTTGTTCTGTATCTGCCTAAATCTAACTTTTAAAACATAAGTAATATTTTGACATTTTTCATTTTAATGGAAAGCATTCGAAAATAACCCCCCCAAAAAAAACGAAACAAAACAACTTTGTATACATCTAGATGAAAAATATATTTGTGAATTCTCACGTCCTTAAGGAAGTCTTAACAATGATATGAGCAGAGAGCAGATACATTTTTCACATTTGTACTTCCACAGATTCTTCACACAGATACTTCCACACATTTGTACCATTATTTCAGCAGAGAAATGGAGAACACCAGAGATTTTGGTGATGTTGCTGTTGCCTATGAGGAATGCATCTGACACAAAGTTGAAAAAAGCAGTCATTTATAAATACTATGATAATGACAGCAAATATTACTGTTTGAGGAACTGTTTAAAAATGGAACCAGTACAAAAGGTAATTCCTAAATAGCATCCTAAAAAATTAACCTTGTTGTCAGAAATATTTAACATCCAGAAGTCTTAAATAATTCCTTTCAAAATCTACATGTGGGGGTGGATCTTTGTTTAAAAAACCAGCATGACTATAGGAACTTTATTGTTCATTCTTGAACATTCATTTTATTAATTCTGCTTCCTGTAAGACTCTGACTTCATTAAGAATATTTGTGAGGTCAATTATAAAAAAACTTTCAAGCTTTATTTTAATGGCCATATAGTCCTGATATAATTGTTTCTACTGTGTACATTTCTTTATTTGGCATGTGCAATATGTTAGGTGCTTTGAATCAAAGAGTTAGGTAATTTTAGGGCTTTATCTAGTGGATGTTTTTTGGCTTTTTTTTATTATTTCTGCTTTTTTTGTTTTTTTTTTTTTTTTTCTGAAAAGACAGAATAGCTGATACAAACAGGTAAAACAAAAGATTGACAAGGGTAATGTAAGCTACTAACTGCAAAAAGTGGAGTGGTGGAGTGTAGCTCTTTTCCCAGCAGTCTGGAGCTCTCATCAGGGACCTTATGGCAGTACAAAGTTTTGAGTATGTGAGATTCTGTTCATCTAACTACAGATACTGAAATAAAATAGATCATACCCAGAAATTACATACTTTATTTATTTGTTTCTTTTAAAGAAATATAAAATATAATGCTCAAATAATATTCTTACATGATTCATATCAATTTTGTAGATATTATTTTATTTCAGTAGTGAAATAAATACATTGTGGAGAAAAAAAAATTAAAACCAACATGAGTGTTGCTTTTCATGCTCTTTGCAGTTTTCAGGAGATTCAAACCCAAACAGATGAAGAAACTAATTTTTAGAGACATTTTACAAATATAAAACTCTTTCTGCAAATGGAATGGAACATATGATACCATTCCAAGACACACAGGTGCCAGACATGTTGCTTGGAAGGATACTCAAAAAGACACAGACAGAAACTGAAGGTATCACTAAACCTGGAACTGTGCCACTTTTCTTTCAGAATGGTTCTCGTATTTCCTTGCCACATAAATTGCACTTTTTCCTTCAATAGTTAACATGATTATCATCTACCTTCCTAATTTCCCTCAGTGCCCTTCCCAGTAATTTTAATATTAGCATGTGCTATTAATCATATGTTTCTTCTTTCAGGAATGAATGAGTTTAATTTGTCTCCTGATGTCCCTCTGCATATTCCACTGATGTTAAGCATGGGCACAAAAGCTCACAGATATAATACCTAACCATCTTAGACATTAACTGTTGCAGAAAGCCACTGAAAATTCTAAATACTAATGATGAGCCTTATTTTCTTGCAGTACTAAATGAAACCTGATTTTCTCTGTTTTACCTTTGCTATATTCTGTTATAAATACAACATTTGTGCTTTCAATACCATTTTTGAAAACACTCATATGAGGGCAAAACCCTGATGTAAATTTGAGTGAAGACAATGATTTACTTATTTTATTTATTTGGTCTCTGACATGAAAAGAGTCCTTCCTAGGTGTTTACAGTGTTTTAACCACTGAAGTTTACAACCAGTAGTGTAGTTTTACATTTTCATATATCCTCTAAGATTGAAAAAAGGATTTTTCTATACTTCACGTTTATTTAGAAGGTTCTCAAAACAAAACATAAATGGGTTACAGATTTTGAATTAGAACTGCAAACTCAGTTTGAATTCAGAGCTGACTCCTGGGGTAATGTTCAGTTACTTAAATACAAACACATACTGCTATTTGAAATATTTGATCAAGCAGAAATATCTGTAAGGGCACAGAAAATATGACAGAAGATCTTCTGGAGACCTACAACCTTCTGAACTGATCACAAAAAGTAAAGATGTAAGTCTAAGTACATGTAAAGGGCAATAAACTGCTCAGGTTTAGGCAATTGAATCAAAAAGAGAAATTATTTAACATAACAGGGGACTCTGGATGTTAGATTTTCTCCACATTATATCTGTAGACAATGAACAGGCCAAGGAATTTTTTTTTTCCTCAAAACTTGAAAATGATCACTATTTTATCTCTACTCCCAAGTGAGGATTACAAAGGAAGAATAGTTTTCTGAAATCTCAAGACATGGGTGCACCAGTTCAGGCTGTTCCGTGATCATGTGTAAAAATGAAGATCCTGACAAAGTCACAACACAAACTGTGAAAAAACAAATGTAATTCATTTAAACTATTGACATCTTAAATCAACTAAGGCTCCTACGAATAAGTTGAAGGAAAGGTTAGATGTGTTTAGCTTTTTGAAAAAAATTAGCAATGTGACACAAACATTGTGATACAATATGATACAAACATCACATCTGTTTTTTCATCCAGTTTCTGTGTTAGACATCCTAGAAATCTGAAATTAGCCTGTATTGGTAGCCTTTTCCTTTTAATGGAAGATGATTGCAAAGACAGGTTTTACAAGGTTAATCCAAACTGAAATTACAGAGATTTTTATACTTTAGGGTTTTTTGTGGTTTAAACACATAAACCCACGTGCAATTAACCTTGTTCTTATGCTGAGAAGTGACCTGGTGGCAATACTGTATGGTTTTCTGATTGCCTACTGGGAGCACTCAAGCCAAAGGTGTTAGGTTTTTGTCAAGTGCTTCCATGTGTGAATCCATTTAAAAATAAAATCTTGAAAGGATGATAGTACCTGCTTTTAATTATTGAAGGTCATCGGAAAACCCTAAAATTGTATCATACAAGTGCACCTGATTTGTGATGAAGTGTTTTCATTTCCCTGGAGTAAAACTGAGGGTAATCAAACTTTAACTGGAGAAAAAGCTTTGAATGGAGGGAAAGGTAGTGAGGAAAAATGGTATTTATTCTTTTAGAGATAACAGGCTTATAATATTTTGAACAGAGGTATTGCCTTTTCTTAATATTTTGTTTATATTATCCTTTTAAAAATTATTTTTATTTACTTTTTAGTTTGCAACTCCATGTTTAGGAAGCTTGCTGTTTTAGAAAGTATGCCAAACCCTTCAACAGGAATGAAAAACTATGAGATATAAGGCTGAGGTCCTCAAAACTCACATCAAATGAAACAAAGTGACCTAATCTAAGTGACCTTTCTTTAAAGTGTGGATTTTATGAAAGCAATCCCCTCCTTTGGAAACTTCAGAGTGTGCTCCTGAAATATAGGCAGCATCAATTAACACATCACATTATGTAGCCAATGCACAGTAGCTATCTTTGTGCTGGCTTAGTGGAATTTAAGGATGAAGTGTAGATTTCACCCATGATTGTGTTACATGGTGGCTTCCATTTTTTTTTCCTGGAAATTCAGGTGCTGGGTTTAATGTTAAATACTCTGTGGTCCAATAGAATTATTTGTTTGGTTTTATCTTTGTACTTTAACAAAGGAATTAGTTGATATGTTAAGACTGTTGGTCCCTGAATTTTCCTGTGGCGATTTGTTTATTTTTTTATGATCTACATCATGGGGGAATTTATGTTGAGTTAGTAGCAAAAATTAGAATAACTTCACTAATTGGTATAAATTTTAGGTTTTTATTTAGTAAAGATCATAAACATACAAGGTGGATAACATTCTATTTCAGAGCAGAGTTGGGCAGGTGTAATTAGAAGCCTCAATCACCTCAGCAGTATTTTCAGTCAGACTCCATTGCATAGTAATGGATCAAGGGAAACTTGAAGCTAGAATTTTACCTTAACAAAGTCCAAGAGGGAACTCTATACCAGCTCACCATTTATTAGATCAGAATATTTGAGTGTATTTGGATATCTAACTTTAGATTTCTTTACTGAAATGTCAAACTTGAATTTCAGGCACTAAAAGCAGATCCCAATTATTACATACCAAATGAAAAACTATATCTTTTCAATGAAGGGTGCTGATTTCTAAATAGCCAACCAGAAGCCTTCCAAAAGGAAATAATACCGCCTTGAAATTTTAGTACAAAAATTTGGGCAGGTGGATCAATATTTTTATATTTTCACAGATCTAATATCCATTTCTAGGGACTGCTTAAAAAAACTGGGCAACACTGTCAGCATGGCATTACTAGCAGGATAGTCTTTACTTAAGGATAAAAAATTCTCTAGTGTAATAAGCAGAACCATCTTTTGTTCTCTGTTTTAGGAATACCTTTATCTTTGTTCTTTCCACAATACAGCTCTTAATCACTTGCCAGTGCAAGGGGAATTCTGTGTTATAATTACACCTTGTTTTCCCTGTGCTGTTTTTAGCATTATATAGCTGACTACAATGCTTTCCTATATTTTGATAATTTCACTTTCTCCTTAACACTAGGGGAAATCAATAACGGAGAGCATTGTATTGGTTCTGGCTGAGATGGAGTTCATTTTCCCCACAGCTGCCCCCACAGGGATGTGTTTTGCATTGAAACAGCTGATAACACCCCACTGATTTGGCTCTTGCTGAACCAAGGTATTGGGGGCTGGAGGTGGGTAAAATGTTGAGCAGGGACAAAGGCAAGATAGTGGACCCAAACTGACCAAAGAGACATTCCATACCATATGATGTCTGCTCAGCAATAAAATCTACAAAAAAGGAGCAAGCCAGGGTATTTGTTATTACACTGTTTCTCTTTTAGGGCAACTTCTACATGTCCTAAAACTCTGCTTCCTGGGAATGGGCCAAACATTGCCTACTGTTTGGAAGTAGCAAATAAAATGTTTTGTTTTCCTTTGCTTTTACATGCGACCTTTTTCTTTGCTTTATTACAGTGCCTTTATCTTGCTCCGTGAGGGTCTTTTTTTCATCCTATTTTCTCCCTTTCCAGTCCTGCTGAGGAGTGAGAGTGGCTTGGTGGATGCCAGTGTCCTGCCAAGTCAACCCACAAGTATGAAAAGAACAGAGTATGTATTAGAAAATGCAGTCAGTTAAAAAGAACTGAAATTTGTACATACTGTGACTCCCTTATGGTCTTGTGACCATTGCAGTAGTCAAACTATTGAAACTATAAGCCACATCATATGCATCTTTAGTATTAAAGTTAATATTGAGACACACCTAAAAATATTTCTGAAAATGTAAGAATGATCTAGTGTTTTCTGAAAACCTCTATATATTCAAACCTGATCTTTAAGTGCATAATTGATTTCATATGTTCTAGAAATACAAGTACCTTTGTGCATGCAAAAAGAATGATTATAACTAATGTTCAAGTATATGTGTGACAATGACATTTTTTCCTAGAATCGTGAATTACACTTGAGTTTATGACATTCAAAATTCATAAACAGGAGTTGTGCTTAGCTTGATGATTCACCTATGACAGCAGTAAGGCAGCTGATTGTTGAAAAGACAGAATTGAAAATCCTTGTTTATAGTTTTATAAAAAACATGGGTATCACACTGTGTGTAGTCATATGCTGACTATTAAGAGAGAACAACTATTTAATAACAGTCCCATCACTGACACTATTGACTAGTTGAGTGCTTTAAATGAGTCATATTTGATGCAGGTGATTTTGAAAATCCATATGCTTCTATACCCTAGGGGAAGGTAAAGAGGTATATAGAAAAAGTGAAGAACTTATTTTGGAGTCTCATTTTATATTTAGTGTAACAGGTCTCTTGGGATGTTAATAGGGATACAGCATAGATTCCATCCTTTCTTGTTGGGGTAGACCATCAGATAAATAACATAGAAAAAGTGATTCCTTTAATATTCCTTTAATATTTATTAATATTAAAGGATATTATATTATAATTATATAATTATATTATATAATTACAGAATTATATTATATTATATATTATATTATACATATTATATTATTATATAATTATATAATTATATAATTATATAATAATTTATTAATATTTAATATTCCTTTAATATTCCTTTAATATTCCTTTAATATTCTTTTTTTCCTTTTTTCTTTGAACAGAGAGGTGATTGTACTCATTAATGTCCCCTCATTTTCAAAACAAATTTTCAGTTCATCCAGTAGGTCAATATCTTCTAATCGGTTTTTCAATAAAATATTATTGTAGTATGAGTTTTCTGTATTATCAACATCATAAACATCATCAGTATTGAGTAATTTCCTTGTTTATACATGTAAAAAATATTGCATTGAGGTCTTTTAAGACCTGATTACTGGTACTACATTTAGTTATGATATTCAATAAAGAAATAATTAGAGGGTGTTCACGTGAGCACTTTGCTAATATGTTATTCTCTTTCCCTCTTCAGTCTTAGAAGAGTACCTCTAAAACACTCCAAGATCAATTAAGCACTCCAAAATATGCCTTACCACGTGTTTGTAAGTGTACTCTTCAAAATATTGCTTTCTGTAAATAAAGTGGGGGGGTTGAGCAGCTTGATTCTAAATTTGAAACAGGAACTTTCATGAAAGGGAAAATAGTGACTGATTACTTAACATGTGGCATGTTCCAGGTAATTCATTTAGCTAATTGGTTTGGAAGATGGGCCTGTTTTTTTTTGATTTTCATGTAAAAATAAATTTATTTTGTGCAAGAGGAGGTGCCAATTCCTTACATATTAAAAAAAGAGAAAATCATTAGTGTTGCTTGGGATCCCAGGAATCTTTAGTTCAACCTGCCTGTCCAAAATTGTTTCAAGTGAAGCTATCTGCTCAGGGCCAAGTCCAGTGAGATTTTGAGTACCACTAAGAATAGGAACATCATTGTATTTCTAGGAAACATGTTCCAGTGTTTAAATCCTCTCACAGTCAAGAAGTTTTTCTTATATTTAAGTGCAATTTCCACTGTTACTATATCATATCACATCATATCATACCATATCATGATATTGATTACTACATGTTTTTCTTGTACTGCTATTTTACGATATATAGTAATATAACTAAGCTGCTCTACACCAATCAACCACCCTGGTATAGTGATGAGATTTTTTTTTGTAGTTTCAATGATGAGATTTTCAGCCTGATGAAATCATTAGATCTACACTGAAACTACTATATATTAGTTAAATAAAAGCTGTGAATGTTTTATCTTTGTATACACAATTAGCCTTCAGCTGCAAAGATTTAGAAAGGCTTATTTCATTGCCTGAACCTGAATTCTTAGTGAGTAGTATAAAGTATTATAAATTAAAATTCATATGTGAAACTTATACATCTAAAGATACAGCTTTATGTGCAAGTACAGAGAGTGTTGATCGCCAAGGAATAATGAAAATCTGTGTGAGTTTTGTGCTAAAACTTATACCAGATACCAAGACACCCATCAAAATTGGTTTCTTAATATGGCTGATAATGAAAAAAATTCCATCTCAAACAACTGGATTGAGTCCTCCATCTCTTCAGTTGTAGTTGGTACATTTGTAATTCTTCCAAAGTGTAGCTGAAGTTTAACTTTACAGATGCTAAATTATGATTGTATGGTGAGAGAATACATGTGACGTCCTTATAAACGTCAAATGAATTCTTTATGATCAGTGCTATTAAAATGAATACCAAACAATTCTGTTATAATTAGTGTTATTATAATGAATACCAAAGGAATTCGTGGTAATTAGCTGCAGTAACTGAATAAGAAATGAGCTCAAAATGGGAGATTGGAGAAACCCCTTGAAAAGAATCTTTAAGCTTCCTGTGAATTAGCAAAATTTTATACTTATCTAATAATGAAAGGATGAAAACATTGCAAATGCCGTCTTCAATGCAGTGTGATCTGTTTCACCCAGGCAATCTCAAGAGATGGACAGATTTCTGCACTGGACAAATTTTTTATAATTTTTGTGGGACAGGACATAAAGAGATGACAAGATAGATTGTTCAGGTGTCTCTATGGCTTCACTGTATCCCACAGCATACTGAAGTTTGGATAGTAAACAATTTTTTCTAAGAAATTAATGTTGTGTAGGATCACTAACTAGCTTATTGATGCTTGACAAAGAAATTTAACAAGACTTCTAAAAGAATTTCCCTCCCTGATGTTCTATCTTTTTACTCAGTGGCGTTTGATCTTCCCATTCACTTCTGTGGATTTCATTTTCCTAAAGCCTTCTGAAAATGTTTTCCCACACTGCTCTTAGTTTAGCTACAGCAGTGAGAATAATTACTGTGAATGATTGTGAATAATGTATCGTTATGGTGGCTATTCATTAGCTGCAGTTTTTATTGTTATTTTATAAAATTATTGACTTTCATGGTAGTTGGGCAAAAATGGGACATTCTTGTAGATCCTGGAGAGAATTAAACTCCTGTACAAACTAGTGTTTGCTCATCCAATTCTTGTTTGTTCCACATGTTCCATGTATGGTTGTTCAAAATCTGTGTAAGTGCTATATTTTGTTCAACCAACAGTAACAAAAGTTTATAAAATAAACAAACTAGCATATATTTCATTTTATAAGAACACAAAATATTTCAGAAACTAGACTGGAAAAGTCAAAGGCAAATGGGCTTCAGTTGGATTGGGTTTTTTTAAAGAAATCCTATGTGTCTGAATTTATGTTTGCATTTTCATTATTTCAGCTGGCTTTTCTGACAATTGATGTAAGAATAAAGATTTTAAAATATACTCAGAATTTTCCTTCCTCATTCATACTTTTATTTGAAATCTTTCATTCTTAAAGGAAATCAGATAAATAAAGAGGACCACAAAGAATTTATAAGATATAATTTATAAGATTGCATTAACCCTATTAATGGTCCCTTGATCAAGACCTTAGTTGAGGAAGCATAATGCATCCCTCCTGGCAATATAAAATGAAAGAAAACATCATGAGCAAAGTGAACTGAGCAGGCAAGACATTTAGATTGACTTTTACCAAACAGAAGGTTTAATCTGCACTGTGACATGTCTTAACAATTACCCAGAGTTTCATCACAAGAATCCAAAGGCCTAAGTTTTCCTCTGAAGAAGAACATGTCAACTCTGCCAAAACAGAAAAACAAAAGACATTAAAATATTGATGGAGCAAGAAATGGTCTTCCTTGTATAAAAGTCAGTTACCACAACTACTGCATTTTTAACTTGTGCCAGAATAGGAGCAAAGTAGAATCTAACTGGTAAAACCCAAACCAAATCAAGAAAAAACACAAACCCCCACAATCTTAAAAACCAAAGCAAGAGCTATGAGGTATTTGACTAACATGAGGTATAGTTACATATTTTGTGAAGGAAATAAAGGGCTAGCTTTCAGTAAAAGTGTTGTCAGAAATTACATCCTAAGTTTTAGTGGAATTTATAGGGTCGCAGGACTCTTGGGGGATTGAACTAAGGCCAGCATTAAATACTGCTTGATGACAGCTTCTTTGTAAGGTAACTCACAGAAAAACTTACAAGTTAATGTTGAAGGAAGCTAAAGAGCTTGCACATTTAGGTGTAGAAGTACTTTGCTACACAGTGAGGAGAAGAACATGTTGCAAACTTTTAACTAATGAGATAGGAGTAGCTATATGTGGGAGGTGAAATATTCTAAAATAAAAATGATTGGGAATGTTTTTATATCTTGGGAAAAATTGTAATTCTTTCATGTAGATAAAAAATCCCTCCTAAATGCTAGTAGCTTGAAAGCAAGGAAATGGCTTCAATGGTAGACCTGTGCCTCATTTTCTGGTTAATGTCTGTATTTCTATGCTCCACCCAAGCTTAGAAATGGCTACATAGCCTTTTTAAACCTACCATTGGTAAATGAAAAAGTGCTTAGTGATTCTTCTTTCCCTCCTCCTTTTTCAATCAATGGAATTTCTGTCTATATCAAGAGAAGCAGAAAAATCAAAACATTTATGCTACTCTGTGAATCTTCCACCATGGAATGACAGTTTCTTAGGGCAGGCTCAGTCTAAGGAAGAAATGGGACCGATCTGTTTGAATACAGAGATATAGGTGAAGTATGGCTCCCTACAATGTGCAGGATTCCTCAGGGAGTTAAAGGTTTGGAGCAGAGAGAGACATAATGAAGACACAACTGTCTGTCCAGTGAGATAAACCATTCAAAGACAAACTTTTCTACAATGAGAGAGATTAAATTTTTCTATCTATGCTTCTAGATAGGACAAGGAAAGATATTTTTTAGCTATTGTTCTGTCTTGTGTAGCAATGACATCCCCATTATTTTGGCACTGTGAGTAACACTTCTAAGCAGTCAAGACAGATGCATTTTCTCTCATATACACTTAAATGTGCCTTATTTTATCTTTTTTTCTCAGTAGTACACATAATAGTCTTAGACTCCATGCATGTATAACATTGCAGGAATTCTAGTATTGCCTGAGGTTCCCACATAATTCTTATTTGTTCATGGCATGACAGCAATATCCCTAAGTAAACTGAGAAGAAACAACACCCTACCATGTGTATTGTCAGGGTAAGGTGACAATACACATGGTAGCAAAAGACTGGGGGTGTTGTTGACTCTTCATAATACCAGTCCCTATTCTGATTCCTAAATTAAATAGTCTTGAGTAGGACTGTTAGTATAACTGTTAGTATGAATCTAAATATTTAGAATAACAGTAAGTGATTTTTACATTTTGATTAGTTGTAAAGACTTTTTCTACATTAGTAATAAATTCTTGCCTCCATAGAATGACAGAATCACAGAAATGTAGACATTAGAAAGGACTGCTGGAGATCATTTAACCCAGTCCCTGTGAACATAAGATTTCTTTCATTTGTCTGAAGAAAATGTCATTTGATTTTTCTTCCTGATTATATAAACTGTAGTGGAAACCAGCCTTAGTGTTGCCGTGTTATGCTAATCTTAACTTATAAAATCTGTTCTGACTCTGCATTCATCCCTAGCAGAATTCCATGCATTCCATGTACACAAACATCTAATTCCTCCTGACTATCTTCACACTCTGTGTGTTAGCACACACCCTTCAGAGAGACACTCAGACATTCACATTTCCAGGAACAAAAAGCATAAAGCACCACCATGCTTTTTGGCATTTCTATATTTGTGCATGCGCTTGAGATGGGTCTTGTTTCATCGATTACAATTTTTCTCTTGTCCACAGGAATCCTCCCTACTTGCGAGGAAGATTTTGTCCCTCCTGATCAAGAGAATCTTATGTTACATAACAACCCTCAGTCTTCAAAGGAGGTCCAGTGACTGCAAGAACCAAATCTTTGGGTTTGATACCTGTTTCACTACTAATGTTGACCATCACAATCCGTCTACTCCATCTCCAGCATTTTACCCTCACAAGCATGACCAAGTTAAAAAACACCTGAGCCACCAAGCCATTGACAATCACCCTGGGCACCTGCAGGTATTCCCTGACAGTGTCCTGAATTAACCATCATGTGTGTTTCTTTTCTCACATTACAAGATTTTGAATGTAATGAACAAATAGCAGAGTTTAGATTTAGTTCTTGTGTAGGCACATCAATCTGGCCATGGCCTGAAATTATGTGTTTTATCTGGTCTTTGGTGCTTGAAGAAGTACCTATGTTTCTCATAGATTTGATTCCAACTGCTGCATCTGTCAATCTGTAGGTCAAAAGTATCAGCCTACTTCAGATATTTCAGATACCCCAGAGTACCAAAAATGGCATTTCGGTCATAAGAGTTTAGAAAATAACTCACTTCCCAGACCATAGCTGTTCTGTCTTCATAGATGGTAGGGACTTGATTCAGTGGCTTAAATATAGCACCTAGTAGCATTCTGAGTGCTTCATGCTGATCTCTATCTGCTACTCATAAAGGATGCAGGTCTCATATGTTCTGGGTCCCACTAGGGCCTTTAAGATACATGTAGTTCCCTCATATGACACTAGGAAAGTTAATTAATCCCTGGATCTCTACTGCATATACTGGGAATTAAGACACATTGCATTCAAATATATTTTACTTCACATTTCTGAACCTAGTCCTGAATCCCATCCCTGTGTTGTACATTCACAGTGTGAGGAATGGGGTATCTTCCATGTCAAAGTGCATAGAATGTTAATGCACAAGATCTGAGGTAGCCTTTGGTTTTAATAGTTTAGGTGTTGTCCAAGATGCACTCACAGGGTTGGTAAACAGTGCTCAAGTCCTGACACAGAAATAATCCAGACATAGATACTAAACTGAGTGGGAACCATGCCAGAATTTCACCTCAGAGGGAATGCATAATCTTCTGTAAAGTATGTACTCTTTTTCAGATTACAGCCAAAAGAGTAGAACTGAGCTTGTAATGTGTGACAGAATTTTATATAGTTACACCTGTCAGAAACGTATGTAATAAATGGATTAGTTTGCTAATATCACAAGGGGAATTTAAGTAGAGCAGGAGAGTGCATTTTTTTAAATCTTGTACTTAACAAATGTATTTTGAGTACAGGGTCTGACTGGGATGAAGTCAACTTTCTGCATAGCAGCCTCAATAGTTCAATGCTTTTGATTTGTGCCTAAAACAGTGTAGAGAACTCAACAGTATTTTGGCTAAAGTTGTAGTGCTTGTACAGCATCAAGACTTTTTTAATTCCTCACTCCACCCTTCCTCCTGCTTCTCCCTGATGAAATGGCTGGGAGTGAGCAGAAAATTGCAAGGAGGCATGGCCAAAACAGCTGACCTGAGCTGACCAAAGGAATATCCTATGTGGTGTGACATTGAGCTCAGCAATAATTGATTTGGGAGAGGAAGAGGTATGGGGGACATTTATGGTTGTGGGGTTTGCCTTCCCAACCATTGTTATTTGTGCCAAGATCCCACTTTCCAGGAAATGGCTGTATATGTGCCTGTTGATGTGAATAGTAAATTTATTACTTTTTTTTTTTTTTTTTTTGCTTTACTGTGAACACAACTTTTATTCACCTATTAAATTGTCTTTATCTCAGTCCATGAGTTTTCCTGCCTTTGTTCCATTTTCTCACTGTCCTTCAGAAGGCAAAACCAAACAAGAGTCTGTGTGGGTGCTTGGCTGCTGATGGGGTCAAATTGCTACAGCTTGAGACTTCTTGTCATAGTCATGGAATGGTTTGGTTTGGAAGGGACATTAAAGATCATATAGCTCCAACCCCCCTTCCATGGCCAGGGATAAAACCCTCTAGCTCAAGTTTCTCAGAGTCCCACCCAATTTAGCACTGAACACTTCCAGGGGTGGGGCATCCAACAGCTTCCCTGCACAGCTTGTTCCAGTGCCTCACCACAATCACAGTAAAGAATTTCTTCCTAATATTCAAACTTAATCTCTCCACTTTAATTTAAAACCATCCCTGCTTGTCCTATCTCTATCTGTCTGTGTAAAAAGTTCCTTTTCACCTTTTTTGTAAGGCCCATTTAAGTACTGAAAGGCTGAAATGAGGTGTGCCCAGAACATTATCTTCTCCAGGCTGAACAATCTCAGCTTGCTGTCTCCACATGAGATGCTTCAGCCCTATGATTATCTTTTTGGTCCTTCTCTGAACCCACTCCAACTCCCATTCTTGTGCTGAGGACCCCAAACTTGGATACTGTATTCCAGGTGGGCTCTCAGGTGGGCAGAATAGAGGAGAATCACTTCCTTCACCCTGCTGGCCACTCCTATTTTGATGTAGCCCACAATAGGGCTGTCTTCCTGCACTATGAGCACACACTGCTGGCTCATGTCCAGACTTTCATTGACCAGAACCCTCAAATCCTTCTCCTCAGAGCTGCTCTCAGAGAGTTCATCGCCCTGTCTATGCTCATCTCTGGGATTTTTCCAGGTTCAGGACCTTGCACTTGGCTTTGTTGAGCTTCATGAGGTTCCCACAGTCCCATTTCTCAAGTTTGTGCAGATTCTTCTGAATGGCATCCCATCCTTCTGCTGTGTCAACTGCACTGCTCAGCTTGGTGTCATCTAAAAACTTGCTGAGGCTGCACTCACTATCACTGTGTACTTGATCCAGTTGTCTAGGACATTGATATTAATCAAGGATATATCAAGGGATGTTAAAGAGCTCTGAGTCCAAGTCGGAGCCACAAGGGACACCACTGATCACTGGCCTCCACTGCAACATAGAGCCATCGACTGCAACTATCTGGCTGCATGCATCTAGACAATTTCTCATCGTATCCTTGGTTTAACTTCTATCAGGAACAGTGATTATATTTTATTTTAGTCTGTTCTCAACAGAAAGTGATTTTACAGAAAAAGCATAAGCTAACATGACTTTAGCTGAGCAGCTGGCAAGAAATATTTAATACAGTTCTTTATTTTTATTAGCTAATTATGATTTCACAGTCAGTTTTTATTGCACTGTGCTTAAGCTCAGCAAAGTAACTCTCACCTTGGTAAGAGCAAATATGAAGTTCTTCCTAATAGCTATTTTTCTCCATACAAACACTTCCCCCATCCCATCTCTTGGAATTGTGAAACATGCTCACATGGTCTGTCCTTGCATGTCTGTACTCATAACACTAGCAATGACAATTTCAGAAATCAGTAACTGAATTAGTTTGAGAAGTGTGGGATCAGCTGCAGAAGCATGTAGGGAAAATAGTCCAATTCTTTCTTTGCCTTCCATCCCTCATCATCTCAGGATTCCAAATGTGAACACTGAGAGCTGCTGAATTCCTGCCAGCTGGAGCATACCAGAAGACAATATTTGCAAAGTGTGAAAGGAAACCAGGGAAAGGCAGTCCAGATATCAGTGGGAGTGAGGATGGAGGGATGGGGAGAGAATAAAAAAATAAAAATAGTCACTTCAAGCTTGGATATGGCACTTCAAAGACTTTTTCTGGGCTAAGCTAAATACGCTTTTAAAAATAAATTGTAGCTGTGAAAACAATTCGTAGGTCATAAAGTCTTTCTTGTTGGAATGAGTTTTGAAATCAGCCTAGTCCAATTCATTAGCCTCATGTCACATTTAAGCTGTCACAAATCCTTCCATTAGGTGGGAAATTAGTTTACCCACTGGTGAACCAGAGGGATGAAACATAGGAATTGTATAACTAGAAGTTGGACTCTGCAGAAAAACTGACAGGATTGCTTGATAGAGTAGACTATCTTCTCTGGGGGTTTGTAAATCCTTCATTCAATCAATGCCCCTGAGCGGGAGCAGGTGCACTGTTCTGACATGAAGCAAAATTTCAAAGGTTTAGTGCCTGAATGGGAGATCAGACCTCAGTACATTTCAAATCCAATGAAGCTGCGTCACTAATCATCTCCCCTCTAGAATATTTTGACATTGGCAATGAGTAGAAAGAAAGATATTCCCCGTAGTCTGATTAGCATAGCAGGCAATTGATGTAGTGGAGGACCACCCAGAAAATAATTAGTAAATTAGCATGATGGAATTTTGAAACATAAATCAGTATGTAGTAGAAAGATAAAAAAGAAAAGAGATAAAATTAAATATTGACAAAGCACAAAAATAGTTACTAAAAGCATGAATATGTTGAGGATACTGGTTTTCAGTGACAATTGCAATTTCAATTAAAAGCTGTTCAATTGCTAGAACTAGTAACACATGAAGGGCATTGAATATTAATGACACGTTGGTGAGTAGAAACCTGACATCCATCTTCTGATCTGTGGTAACTTATTAGGTAGATGCAACTCAGCCCAAAGCCAATATGATGTAATTCAAGCTAACATAGCCACTAATAGGAAAAGAATACTCTGAATTCAATTATCCTGTATTTGCCATGAACTAGGAGCACAAATATTTATTTATTATTTATGTATTATGGATACTTATTGCAGATTAGTCAATGTGCATTCTTACTTAGGATAACTTGGTCATGTTCTCTGGTATTAAGTTGCATTTGTGGTTTAGTATTCAGAATTTATTTATAGCCAAAGCATTTGTTTTATCTTTCTTTTCTTTTTCTTTTTTTTTTTTTATTTAAAGCAATATGAAACCAAGTCAGAACTCTTAATCATATGTATTAAAATATTTAAAGTTTTTAGATTAACTAAGTATTAAACATTGAGTTTACCAGAAATGGCTACTTTTATTCCTTCTGTTTATGAAACCACTTAAACAATTGGAGTGAAAATAAAAATAATTACTAAAATTATTTTACATAATTAGTAATATGTTTTTCTGCTGAGAACAGTGACTGGAAAAAGCACACTATTGCCCCCATTCTTAAAAAGGATAAAAAGAGATATCCATAAAATTAGTGACCAGTCAGCCTTACCTCTCTGACTGGGAAGATCATAGAACAGATCCCTCCTGAGAGATGTCAAAACATATGGAAGACCAGGAGGTGATTAGAGGCTGCCATAATGACTCCACCAAGGGCAAATTGTGCCTGACTAATCTAGTGGTCTACGATGGAGCCACTGCTTCCCTTGAGAGGGGAACAGCTATGGATGTCATCTAGCTAGATTTCTCTAAGAACTTTGATGCAGTCTATCACAACATACCTATCTTTAAATTAGAGATTTAAGGTTTTGATGGGATGTGCTGGTTGATTATTCTTCACAGTAGCTAGTATAGGTCAATGTTTTGGATTTGGGCTGAAAACACTGTTGATAATATAGAAATAATTTTATTAGTGCTGAGCAGCACTTGTAGTGCCTCAGCAGCAAGGAGGCTGGGGTGGTCAAGATGTTGGGAGGGGAGACAGCAGAGAGAGGTGACCCCAAATGACCACAGGGGTATTTCAAACCATGTGGCATCATGCTCAGTACATAAAGCTAGGGAGAAGGAGGAGGAAAGGGGTGATGTCCAGAGTGGGGGTGTTTGTCTTCCCAAGTCAGCATTGTGTGTGATGAAGCCCAGATGTATTGGGCATGACTGAACACCTGTCTGCCCATGGAAAGTGGTGAATGAATTTCTTGTTTTGCTTTCCTTGTGCGCATGGCTTTTGCTTTACCTACTGAACTGTCCTTACCTCAGTCTAAGAGTTTTCTCACTTTTACCATTCCAGCTGTCTCCCCCATCCCAGTAATGGAGGAGGTAGTGAGTGGCTGTGTGGGTCTTAATTACAGGCTCTGGCTAAACCACAATGTGTATGAACTGTTATCTGGGCTAGGAATTGTCTGCATGGCTATATCCAAAGGGCTGCAGACAACAATATAGGTGGAAATTATATATATAGGTGGAAATTAGTAACGGATGCTGTCCTCCCAGGGTCTGTACAGGAACCAACACTATTTAATATCTTCATCAGTGGCACAGACAGTGGGATTAAGTGCACCCTGAGCAAGTGTCAGGACCCAGGACTGTGGGTCCTGACACTTGGCTGTCCTGAGCAGCCAAGACCCCTGCCAGGGGTCTCAGAGACCCTGGCACAGAGCCCAGAAATGCCTGTGGTATTGATTATGACCCGTGGAGCAAGTTACCAACCTTAGATAAAGATCTGCAAGCCATGACAAATTAAGTAGAATGATAGTGAATTTATCATGGGGTGAAAAAGTAGATTTTGGGGTTTCTAGAAGGGAGGTTCAGGGGGCAAGATGGAGGGATCTGGGCGTGTCCTGCCTTTCTCCTTCTTCTTCCTGGCCTCCATCTTCTGCTGTGATGCTGGCACTTTTAGATTGGTTTGGAGCAGAAGCTCACTGTCTAACATAGGTGATAGGTATTGGAAAGTAATTGTAAACATTGTATACCTAGTTTTTAGTATAAAAAGATAACACTGCCCTGGGAGCAGGTAGAATGCCTCTGACTGTCTTGCTAAGCGGACCTTGGCAGGACAGGAGAAAGAATTTTATAGATAAGATACAATAAATAACCTTGAGATGAAGAGCCCTGACTCCTTCTTCAAGCTCCAGGCTGGGAAAAGAGACTTTCTAACTTTTCTCGGGGTCGCTCTGACCAGCTAGAGATCCCGACAAGCAAGTTTGCAGTTGACACCAAGATGAGTAGTGCAGCTGATTTGCTAGATGGGCGGGGAGTCATTCCGAGCAACCTTGAGAGTCTTGGAGAGTGAACTCGTGTGAACCTCATTAAGTTCAACAAAGCCAAGTGCAAGGTTCTGCACATGGGTCAGGGCAGTCTCCAGTATTGGTACAGACAGGGCTGAAATGAGAAGCAGCCCTGTAAAGAGCCTTAAGGGTACTGGTGGGTAAAAAGTTGTACATGAGCTGCAAATGTGCACTTGTACCTGTATCCTGGGTTGCATGAGAGAAGTGTGTTCAGCATGATGAGGGATGTGATGCTCCCTCTCTAGTCCATTCTTGGAGACCTTGAAGTGCTCTATCCAGTTCTGAGGTTCCAACACATGAAAGACATGAACTCATTGGAGTACATCTGATGGGTTGTAGGATGGTCACAGGAATGATCAATACCTCTCCTATTAGATTGAGAGAGACCTGGCTCTGTTCAGCCTGGATTACAGAAAACTGAAGAGACTTCTACTTTTCTACTGTTAGGACAAAATCCTGCCTTTAGGGATCTCTCATTCCTTAACAAAACACTGCTGGAGGGACACTGAGACCATTTGATACTTAAAGAGGACTTTTAAGAAATAAGAAGGAAACCTTTTTACCAGGACTTGTAATGATGGGACAAAGAGCCATAGTTTTAAACTGAAAGAAAGTAGATTTAGGTTGGATACAATTAATAATTTTTTTTTTAATGATGACACAGGAACAGGTTTCCCAGACAATTTGTGGATGTCCCATCATCATTGGCTGGATAAGACTGAGCTGCCTGTTGCACTGAAAGATATTGTCCATGGTGGTTGGACTAGATGACCTTTAAATATGTTTCTGTGAATCTAACATTGTATAACTCCATCATTCTTTGAAGTTGTTACAAAAAACTACCTTTTACGTCCTTATAAAGTTTTGACAAACTTGAAGTATTTTAGGAAACACAACTTGCGCTCATAATTTCTCCAGTATACAAGGCTATTTTCAAGATTGTCAGCTCTCTGAAAAAGTCAAAGCAGTATGAAAATGTGTAAATTTAAAAAACAAATGAGATGGGTTTTTTGGTGTTTGATGGTGAATTAACAGATGGCTGGTGAAAGAATGCAGATACTTAGTATGAGTGGATATGTTTGAATTTCATGAAAGAAAATTTAGAAAAAGTCAGAAAATGGGCGAAGCGTGGTGCTATAATAAAAATAACACCTACAACAGATGTTCCCAAATTGAATTGTCCAGTTTGGGGGGGATTTTTTTAGATATTATATTAAAACAGAAGACAGATACATTGAAAATGTAGAAAAGAATTTGTGAAATAAATAATATTGAAGGATATCAAGTATGTTTTTTTCAGCTGTCTTGAAACAACAATGTTCTTTTTCTCATTTACATATCTCCAAGGGAAATTTTGAGATGGGTGAATGATTTTGCATCAAACCAATGTGATTCTTTGTATAGATACAAAATGAAACCAAATCACAGACAATCAGGTAAATTGGAATGTGATTGTGTGTTGAATGGATCTCTTTGAAACATGCTAGATTAAAATGTTTCAGTCCTTCTAAAGTTTGACTGCATACTTGAGTAAAGTGTATTATATTTCCCCATAAATATATCTTCACTAATAGCTTTAGAGATACCTCTAATCACAGTTTCTTGCTTGTATTTAGGAAACTAAAAATGTCAAAACAAAATTTCTCCAATACATGAGAATGAGTACCAAAGGAAAAATCCTCAACTGTGATGAGAGTGGGTACATTGTAAAAACCTATGCTAAACATGAAGAGAATTCATTGTCTGATGCACATAAAATATTTACATATAAAGCCCTATTTTTTCAGAATCAGTGCATGTTAAAAAGGGCAAACTTTCAATCAAGGATGTCTTTAGATTGTAAACTTTGGAGATAAAATAGTGCCCAGTAGGGAGAATGATGGATTTTATCCCTTGAGGTTCAGAATTTTTATTTAGTTCTGACATCACATGCTGAATTATCCTGGCTAAGATAGGAATCTTCTGGGAAGTAGTACTATTTAATGGTTGTAGAGTTTTTAAAACTTATTTATATTTATTCTATAATATAATACATAATATACACAAATCCTTGCTGAGTGGTGTAGTTTACTTACAAACAAAACACTCAGAAACCAGGGTGAAATATTAGACTTAAGCAAACTTAAAATGCTTTAACCTATTAGAAATCCACATTTCTGTGAATCAGCTATGACAATGTACTGGCTATTTCATGACATCTGGAGATTGTGAGGCTGAAATTGTTTCTAGAATAAGAAAACTGAAGAGCTATTCATTGATTGTTAAAGCTTAACTTTTCAGTTGGGGAAATGCAATGAAGGATGGATTTTGATGCTAGTCTGTTTTCCAATATACTGTATTCCCTGAGTTAAATCCTACCAGAAGTTCAAAATCTATGCTTAATTTACTTTAAAAAAAATCCTTTCCCGATTTGAAAAGAGAGAGTCATCACAACTCTTGATAAGGTATTTAAGTAGTCAAGTATGTTAACTTTTAAAAAAAATGGGCAACTTATTTCATTTTGAAGTTATCTGCAATTTCTCGCCATATGACTCTAATGTATTAGGTTCTAAACTTAAGGGTTTTTTATTAGCAAGTGCCTATTTTTTCTCTACTAACAAGCATAAGCATTCATAGACCATAACAATCATAACCATTTCTCTGATAATATAATTGACTGATCTATGTGAGTGTTTCAGTGGAATGTATTTTATAATCCTTCATTCATGTATTTTGGTTCTCCTCTAAGTTTTCAATTTTTCAGTAATAATTCAAAATATATGTCAGAACTGGCTATGGATTTCTGGAGTGTAATGGAATGACCAAATAAAGAAAAAAATGTCATGTTTAAAGATACTCAGTGTTTATCTCTTTGCATATTTCAATGGCATAATAATCTAGTTGTTCAAAATATCCACTTGGAATATCATGTTCACTAATTTACCAACTGTGGTACTTCAGAAGCCTCCCTGTGCCTCCTCCAGTCCCTAGACATCTGTTTCTCAAAGTCTTCTGTCTTTGCCCTACATTCTCAGGTGTGTGTATCTATTTACCTCTGTAATAAAACCTGCATGCTATGAACTTTTGAAGACCTAACTTTTGTATTACTTATTTTTCCTTCTGTTTCGATGCCCTCTAAAAACTTCATCAGTACCTATTTAATGTCTTTTGAGTTGTCGATTAAAATATTAACCCAGAAGGCATCAAGAAGTTGTTCTCTTCAGGACTTTATTACAGACTATTTATCATTGATTCCCAGTTACGTGTTTCATCGCATTCCGTTTGTTAAAGCCTAGTTTTATTCAGATTATCTTCCTAGAAACAAAACCTTCATAGTAACAAAGAGCCCATGCTAAAATTTATAGATAATAAGCAAACACATATAAAAAAATCATTTTAAAACCCCTTGTACTTCATGACAACTAACCTAATTAGTGACAGCCCTGTACCACATAAATTTCAGTTATTAACTGCACCCAGTTTCGTGTCTGACACACAGTTCCACTGTAAAATTATTGCCATTCTAAAAAATAGTCCTTTTTCTCCTTTGTTCTCATAATTTTTATAATATTTCTACTGCAGGTTGTGCAAGATATCTATATGATGCAAGTGAACAAATAAACACAAGGACTGTGATGCATGTGGATTGGATGAAATACATCCATGGATTCTGAAAGAAATACCAACTAGAAATACCAACAGTGGTGTTAGATATATGTAATATTCTCAGCATATCCTGTTTCTCAATACTGTAAAATAGTGGGAATCATAGATTGCCTATCCTTTGATCTTTCCTTTTTCCTGTGGCAAAAAAACCAACGAACCAATATTTTTTAAACTACTTATTTCATGCCAATGAGGAATAAAATGGAAATAAAGATATATATATATATATATATATATCTGTGATTCCTGCCTGTCCCTCTATTTATATACTTCTTATAATCTCACTGATATTTTGCACATCAGGTTCCTTTTCCAAACATATTCTTCTGAAAATGTTACGGTTCATTAAAATATGGATATGATTCAGCTCAGGAATTCTTTCTGCAGTATGTGAAATTTGTCCTTTGGCTGTCAGCTCAGACAAGACTCTTCTCAGTAACACATACTTAGGCTTCACCAGTAATAGCTACCTTTGACTTAAAGCAAAGTTAGCAAAATTAATGTCAGCTGCCCTAAAACTCCTAGTTTTTCCGCATTTTTAAGAAACCATCAGCAGAAGTGTTATTGTTTCATATATGCACAATAGGCCACTTACTCTAAAAGTTGTGACATTACCTCTGTTCAATATTCCTGTTTAGAACAAGACAAAAGTTTAATTTGGAAAAGGAATGTGATTTCTCACAGTTACAAATTAGAAATTGAGGCTCACGGGAAACTTACTTTTGCTAAGATAATTGCAAAATAGTTTCTTAAGAGGCTGGATCTAGGCTTCAGCCTCTCCGTAAGATAAATGGCAAAACATAAACTTCAGTATTCTGACATTTACAAAAAACAATATTTCTTCTGTGAGATTAAAAGAAAAAAATGTTTTAAAATGGGTAAAGCTAGTAGTCAAAAAATTATTTTACTCAATGTCTGATAAAATTTTCTTCAAATTTCTCCTTTATTTGTGCACACTACAACTTATTTATTTGAAGCCAGAAACCTAACTATCATGATAGTCACAGCTTATGATAGTATTCAGTCTCTCTTCAACATGAAAGAAATTCTGTTTTGTGTTTGATAGTGTTACATTCTTCTAAACTGGTGATGAAAGGCACATTTAATCTCTGATTCCTTGAAACAGAAGGCCTTAAGTGATGGCTTTTCCAGGTCTCTCAGAAGTAAGTATTCAAAACTTTTTATGTGAAATTGATTGGCTACTTCAGGAGAAACCAAGAGGTATCTCATCAGTCCATGCCAGAATGCCATAAAGAGCAGCAATTTAAGTTTGTTCACTAGAAAGAAGTTCAAATAGTCTCAGGCAAATGAGAAATAAGCCTCTGTTACAAAGAAATTCTAACAGTCTCAGGGAGATGATGAGTCTTTTCTCCCTCCATACTTTGTGAATGAACTGATCACATCCCATTCTTGTTCTGTATAGGCTGAGGTAGTCTGAATGCACACGGACTGCATCAGGCTCAGCAAGTGAGACTACAGAGAAGAAAATAACTTCATCATGTCCTACTCTTAGTGCCAAGTCAAAATCTAAGCTAAATCAAAACCATGGTGGGGGGAGGGGAGGGAGGGAACATATTATTCATTTTTTCTGATTGCTGAAAATATAGAAATTCAGAAAAAAATAATTTCAGTCCCTAATTCATTAAATAATTTCCCACTAGTTTGACAGCTATCTGCTTTCTCAATGTCTGGGAGACATTGAGAAAAAATACAACTTATTTAATGTAAATTGTTTATACGAAAATCTTAAATATATTAAAAGCCCTCTGCCTAATGGCTACAATGATTGTGAATAACCAAGTTATAGTTGATCAATTAGGAGATATGCCTTATTCCCATATACTTTTCAACCAAATGCACTCTCTCTCCTATTGCTGTATAACAAGCTCAAAATCACATTGTTAGGGTTAGAAGGCCACTCCTCATGTGAGACATCATACAGTACTACCTACAAGACACTGAAGCTATATTTGATATGACCATTTACTATCATACTTGTGCAATGGCTTCAGAGGACTATATTCTCCTTAGGCTTTTGTTATAATCTGATTATTAAGAAATACTTAAATTAAGCAACTCTTAATATTAAGATGCCCAAATTAAGATGCAAAAAAGGCAATACACCAAAGTCAATAGTACGGATTTTATTTAACAGTAAATGTTAGATAAAGAGATGGCAAGAAACAGGAAAGAGGGGGACAGAAAGAGAGACAGAGAGAGAGAGAGAGAAAGACAGACAGACAGACAGATTAAGTAGAAAGATATCACCACCCAGTGGATCCTGTGGCATCCTGCTGGTCCTTCTTCATGTCTCCTCAGTGGTGAGGGATCTGGAATCATTCTTTTGCAGGCACCATTCTTATACAGCCTAAGTTTTGAGTATCCACAGGGTGGTCCCAGATATTCCCACAACTTGGGCTGGCATGGGTGTAAGCAGTTGTTTCCTTTCCCATTGTTTGCACAGTGGAATTTTTGTCCGGTATGCTAATTCCAAACCTTCACCTCTGTTAGGCCTGGAATTGACACCTTCTGTTTGCCTTACAGTGCTTATGTCAAGTTTCTGTTGTGGTGGCTTATTTTATGGGAAGATCCTTCTTTGATAGTGTTTAAGGAATTTGTCTTCTTTAAATCTTTACAGCTTCCCATTGTACAACGGATTCTAAATAATTACACTAAAAACATAGTCCACTGTCTCTGCTCACCATGTAAAACTGTGATACTGAATTTCTTTGCCTTTTACTGTTGAAAACAATGCAAAAGCAGAGTTTAATTAGTCCTAGTACCCCAATTAATATAATACAATTATTTTACTTAAACCTGTGATCATTTGTCAAGTCTTCACTGAAATTAAAGTGAGACAACTGAGTTTTGTGAGGCAATTAGCAAGTTCTCAGAACAACAATGTGAGAATTAGTTGCTACTTTTCACATTCAGCTTCTTTTTGCTATTTTTTGGTGTGTGAAGGACTTGTGAATGGAAAAATAAGTGAGCTGAACTGCTTTTGTTCTCCCCAAGACTGGGAGGGGGTGGGGGGAGGAAGCCAAAAGAAATTACATCAAGTCCCTTTAGGATTAATTACTAGCATTGCCAAGAACATTTCTGTGTCAAAGTAGAGTAAATGCGAGATGAATTGGGTTTACAGGTTAAATTCTTCCCAAAGCAATTCAAACCAAGAGAGGAGGATGGTTATTAACTTTAAGGTGCTGGAATTTTTCCTGCTGACTGTGAGGTCTTTCAAGAGTATCAATTCATACTAAAATTAAAAAACATAAATACAGCTTCTTTTGATACAAAGTTTTTCTAGTTCCTTTCTATATCAACTTATATTGGTATCTTTGATTCGCAGATATTTTAGCTTTTAATTGTAAGAAAAACATGTGGATTCACTAAGTTTTCAATTGGGAGTTCCAAGAGCATCTCAAGAAAAGTTCATGTTTCTAGCATGTACAGATGAAATGAAACAAACAAAAATACCCAACAATCAAAAAAAAAAAAAAACACAAAAAAAAAAAAAAAAAAAAAAACAAAAATCCACCAAGATCACTTAGAAGAGTTTAGGGGAGTTTTCAGTAGAATAATAAGAAAAATGTAGCATCAGAGAATGATGCAACACATTATGATGATAGTGACTAGAATTCTCTTATATGTGAAAGAATTCACTACATGGGATGATATGCATTGCAGAGTGGAAGGTGTTTTTTAAAATTTTCTAAAATCCTCCTTGGATTTTTTTTCCTAAACTCTACCATGGCAGTGGTCATTCTGTGAGTCTCCTTAGTCCACAATGACAAGGTTTTGATTCCATTTTGCACAATGGGTCAGTGTAGCAATACAGGCAAATTCAGTAGTATGATAATAATTGAAAGGTGAGATTAGTGAGTTTTTACTACACTTCCACTAACAGTTGTTCTTCAAGCTTCTTCAGAGGGGAATTTTTGTTTGAGGAGGAGAGAAAAGAAAGTAATCACAGACCAATGGGTTGCTTTCCAAAATTTAGGATATTTTATGTCTATATAAAATGATATTACTTTATATTATCCTCCTCCAACTGATGCCACTGCTTAACATAAAAAAAATTACAGTATGGGGACTATCCACAGAGAGGTCATAACTGAAAAGAAGAACTTTCCCATTCCCTGATGGCTTCAAAAGCAGTGTTTTCTCTGTTCTTATGGTCCTTCTTTTATTTTACAATAGAAAACCCGGTAAAATAGCAGGGGGTCATTCACAGCTGAGTTAATTAACATGCTGCCAGTGCTGATGAACAAAGTCTGATAAAAAGCACACATAATCATGGAAGAAGCACTGCAGGAGTTCCTTTAGCTCATGGCAATTCAATAATTTAAAAAAAAGGAAAAAAAGGAATTTGAATGTAATATTTAGCAGAAAATCAAATATCTCAATTAATATTAATTAATAATTGAAAGAATAGTCTATAGACTGTTGGAGCATTGCTTAGTTGAGTTTTGTAACCTCTATATTTGCTGAGCTTTCTTTGGTATACTATAAATTACAAATGAAGCTATCTGGAAATTGAAACACATATAGACACAACCCATCAAAATATGTCTATACTTGGAAAAATGGTTTTGTTAGACTTCCACAATGCAAAGACTTGATGTGTTCTAAATAAAATATCTGCCAATCTAAAAGGTTGCGGTTTATTTTTTTTAAGTAGAAGCTGTTTGCTTTTCTCCCAGCATAGATCTTGACTTAGCAACAAAATCATATCTTTCTTTCTCATTTTTTTTGAATCATCCCCCAAAATGTAGGCTCTGTAGGCGAAGCGTGGTCTTCTGGGAGCAACCAGACAACTTTATTGCCTGCTGTTTACACACTGCATGAGGCTGGAAATGCAGCTCTGCCATGGGAGTATCCTCCAGCTCACTAATCCTAGAAATGCTTACTCGGAGTGCTTCTCTGAAAAAGACAGCAATAAAAGATACATTTTTCTCGCTCAAGGACACTGAGAACAGAAGGGACCAGCATTCCCTTTTGAAGGGACCATCTGGCCCTATACTTTGCCTCTATAAGCTGCAGAATTTCTTCCAGAAACTGGATTAAAATATGTTTCTCAGAGAACTCTCTAATCAGTTTTTAAAGACTCCAAACAGTAGTAAGTCCATGGGCTGCTTCTGGTAAGTTGTTCAAATAGTTAATTAGCTTCACCAATGCATTTTACTGCATCTTATTTCAAGGCTGAATAAGTCTAAGTTTAGTTCCCATGCAGTGCATCTTCTTATGCCTTCTTCTGCAAGATTTGGACACCTTTTCCTACCAAATATAATTTCTATGGTTAAGTCTATATGTACCACAATAGTAACTTCTCTTTCTCTTTAATAAACTAGTAGATAGGATTCCATAAGCATCCCTCTTCAGGGATTAGTTTAAGTACAACTGAGTCATTTTTTTAGTCCTCTGTATTCTTTTCATTAAATTCATAACTTCCATGAAAAGCAGACTTCAAACTGGATGAAGAAATTTTCCAATTCATACAAATTCTGCATACAGATGTTATCTGGCTCCTTTCCTGATAATCTTTTAGATTCAGTCACAACATTCACTGAACTTTATACTGAGCTTCCACACTGACCCGGTTCTCTCTGTAAACATTTTTTCTCAAGTTGCTGCTTTCCAGGAAATAATCTCGCATTCTGCTTCTGAAGCCTGCTATGCTTCCCACATGTAACAACTAACAGTTTCAACACTGCACTGAAATGTATTTTGCTCAGTTATGACCTTGTACCTGGGACCTGGAACACCATGTAAAAGTGCCCTCTTCTCATTGTTTAATGCTTCCATTGAGCTGTACAACATACTATCAAAGATATTACTTGGTCATCCAGATACACGCATTATCATTACTGATTAAAACATTGAATAGCATCAGATCCGGAAGAATTCTCAGCACTCCTAAATCTCATGGACCCTAGCATTGATTTTTTCACCCTTATCTGCATTTTCTACCTCTAAATATCAACTAAATTATATGACCAACTGATTATATACACTGCATGCCTTCTCAGAATATAGCATTATATAGCATCATGTCAAAAACTTTGATTTATTTGAAGAGTGTAATTGCTTTTATCAACTTGTTTTATCACCCAATCAAAGCATATCACAATATTTTTGTGCTCTCACTATATTTTCTAATAAAAACATGGCAATTGTATTTTTGTACTAATTTCTTTTGGCTCTTTGAAAGTGCTCTGAAAATTAATGTTTAGTGAAAAAAGAGAAACAGTGTAAGTTCTAATGTGATGTTAAGGGTTCCAGCTTAAATAAGGTTGTTAAAATCCTGATTTTGAAGGATGAAGGATGTAGTAAAATAAGAGCAATGAAATTGATCTCCTGTCTCCAGGATGAAACACATGTAGACCTTTAAAGATAAAGTAAGGATCAGTGATGTAATTATCCCAGCAAACAGCAGCATATTTGATGGAACACAGAATCCTCCTTCTGTAGTGATTGTACTGATATGAATATATATGAACTCTATTTCATATAAATAAAACTTTCTAAAAAAATCTTTGTTTCAACCCCTGTAAATGACTCTGAGTGTCTTCATTATCTTTTGCTGTGTGGTCTGCATTTTGTCTTTCATGTGACATTGGCTTACCAGTCTTTATTTTTATCCCCACCTATTGACCTGTTTTTTCCTGGGATAGAGTTAATTGTCTTCATAGTAGCTGGTGTTTCAGATTTGTGCTGGAAAGAGTGTTGATAACAAAGGGAAGTTTTAATTACTGCAAAGCAGGGCTTGCACAGTAAAGACCTTTTGTGCCTCTTACCTCCTCAGTGAGGAGGCTGGGGATGTACAAGGAGTTGGGGGAGCACAGCCAGAACATCTGAGCCCAACTGACTCTAGGAATGTCCCGTACCATCTACCATATACTATCTACCAGTTACCATATACCATATACCATATGCCATATACCATATACCATGTACCATATGACATAATGCTCAGCATTAAAAGCAGGGGGAAGAAGGAGGAAGTTGGGGCATTTGAAATTATGAGCTTTATTTTCACTGTTAATGAAGTTTTCCTGTTGATAGCTGAACATGTGCCTGCCTATGGGAAGTGGTGAGGGAATTCCTTGTTTTGCTTTGCTTGTGAGCACAAATTTTACTTTACCTATTAAATTTTCTTTATCCCAGCCCATGAGTCTTTTTACTTTTACTCTGCCAATTCTCCCTCCATCCAGCTGTGGGGGAATGAGTAAGCACCTGTGTGGGCCTGAGCTGCCCACCAGGGTTAAACCACTTCATTCATGCAGCTCTGTCTTTAGGTCTGCCTTTCTGGCTAAAACAAAGTACCTCAAAATGGTTTTTATAAAGTTTATTTTGTTGACACTATTTTTGGTTCTTTTAAAGTTCCAGTTACTATTGCTGTGTTCTTGAGAGTCATGTATGACTTCTTGTGTCTGGAAGTACTGACAAGATGATGAATACAAGTAGCTGAAAACTTCATTTACTTCATTTATTTGCAGGCCCTTTGTGGTCCTTGCTTTGAATACTGAACATAACTGAGTTGACTGAGGGTCTTTTGCTCCATGCCACTATTGGGTTGAAGATCTCTTTTTGTGCAGTTGCCATTTTTATGCTATGTTTAGACAAGTATGTTTATCTCCAACCCTTTCTTGGTATACACATCAAAACAGTAGCAGTGCAAATTCAATGAAGGCATTTTGGAATTGTATAAAATATATTTCTAAAAGCACTATCCTCAAAAGCAGCTCTGTGAATTTAGGCATGCTGATAAAACTTTATAAATGTGAGCACTATGGCAAACGCTTATTTTCTGTATGGGCATATTTTTTTCTAATGGCAACAATTACTGTGACTAAAGTTATTGTTATCCTTTCTGAGGAAGATGCATAAGTCTTCTTTAGTGGGAACTATTTTGTATGAATCTTTATCTGTTCCTTACCAACTATTTGAAGGTGACAGGTGATGTAGATAGCATGTTGAAACAGCTAAGGTAATTTCTATCTGTCTCCAAGGCTTTTCACACAGTGGCAGTGCACCAGCAGAAATGAACAGAAGTTTCATAAGGCTTTTTATTATTTAGAACATATAGATATGAGCATGGTATGCACAGCTTTAGATTCTAAGAGTCAGCCTGCAACTTATGGCTGACCTGCCAGTACACCCTGTCGTATCCTGTATCAGCCATAGACTCACAGGATCTCGTCTTTGTCTTCTGGCTCTGTTTTAGCAGAGAAATAAGTTGTGTTCATGATCTCCTAAAGCACTGACAATGCTGTGCCTGCATCCATACACCAGACTGACACTGAAACCTGGGAGTCTGTTAGTATGCTCTGCCACTGCTTTTTCTGCTGCAGCTTTATTCCCTACTAGCATTTTCAAACTACACCTACCTGCTGGTGGGCCAGATGTGGGGAGGTACTTTCTTTATCTTTTCCCATAGCATGGTCCAAGTTACAATTTTGGCATCAAATACACTTTCTCTCTTACTATGTCAGTTAATTTCTCTTTATTTGACAATTTGTTAGTGAGTAGGTTTTTTTTCTTACACAGCATGAGGAGAATTGGCACCAACAACTGGAGAAGATTTTAATGCATTTGAACTGCAATCTACCCTTTTATTCAATCAAAGACTTCAATGAATTAACAATCAATGATTTCACTTCTCATTTGCTTTCTCATTATTTTTTTAGTCGATGATGCAGGGACAATATGTGAGAGTAATGATTTCAGCACATGGGATGAACTGTGAGCTCTCATGACTTTGGAAGTTAAGCTAGCAGACTTCTGGATCTCATAGTTCAGAGAATATGAAGAAGAGTGACCAAGTGTCCTCTTACAGCTGATGATTCTGTAATAAAAATACAAAAAGAACATAATTTTTAAAACTAGCAAATAAATTTTGGAAAAATGGTCATATGATTAAATAGTCACATTTTTGGTAAGTGACCAAAAATATGGAATGACTTAAACATTTAAAAGTTAAGAATAAGAACCTTTAATCATTCTGTGGTGAAAAGAAATTTTCCTGTTTGACTTGTCAGAAAACCTGTATCCAAGTGGTGTAATTGTTATTCTGTGAGTTTTATGACAGGATTAAAAAAAGTGATAATGAATAAAAAGAAAAAAAAGTAATTGTAAATAGTAATTTTAAAACTCCATGGCAACACCGTGCTGGATAAACAAGAAATCAAGGCTGGTTTGATATTAAACTATTTGCTGAAGTTGCAATTGGTTTGTGAAACCATGTAGCAATCCTGGTCTCCCCACTCTGCTCTCTATCCTTGCATCTCCAGTCCCTGGAACTGTGAAGACTGAGCTCGTTTTTGTGTTTCCCCTTTTTCTTCACACCACATTCCTGTCTCTCCCAGTCATCAGGTAGCCTTTAATTCAGTATGTGCTACTCTTCTCTAAAGACTTCTATATTTTTCACACAGTCCCACCCCCTTTCTTTCCCTAATTGTATGATATTAAATGGACAAGAAGCACCCTAGTTCAAGTTTGCAATTTTCAGCCACATAAAATGTCTGGAGATGCAAATTTTGAAAATATTCAGGAAGCAAACTCAAAGCAATAAAGCATGAAATGTTGTAGTGGTGAATTAGTAAAGAATTCACAATTCACTTAGACACTGTACAAAATTGCTTCTTATTGAGAATTAAAACAACACAACAAAATGCAAAAATCACATATCCCATTTGGAAAATAAAATATAAAGGACAGTGTGGTACCTCCTATGTTATTCCACCCTATAAAATGTATTATTTAATACATAAATATTGCCATTTATGATGAGAGTATAAAGACAGAAAATCATATTTTTTATTTAAAAAGATCGGTAATATAGTATACTTATTATGGAATGAGCTTCATTTATACTTTTAAATTTTTACAGATTTTAGGAAATAGCTTGCATGTCCTACATGATACAGGATACAAGAATGTTCATTATAGTATAATATCTCTACACTATTAAATCTTTGTGCTGATGCAATGTTTTATTTGTATTCACAAAGTCTAATATGAATATAGTAAAATTTCTGCTGTTTATGATGTCAATATAGGATTAAAGTAAAAAATTAGTCATCTACAGAACTTAGTTATATAACTGAGGGAGAAATACCTTGATGGACTTATTACTGAAATAACTAAAGAGAGAGTTACAAAGATGGTCAGAGAAATTGAGTTAGTAACTGGAAATGTTGTGCAGAAAATTCATAATGATAAAACAAGAAATAGGAAAATTAGATTTGGTCATCTAACAGGTTTGAATGTATTTCTATACTCAGTTTGAATACCTGGGAGCAATCTCTCACCAACTTCAAGAAGGAACTGGAGACTTGGGTGGAGAGAGAAATAGCTGGCATGAAGGGGATTGGCAGTAGCCATGTATTAGATAGCTCTTAGACAGCAACTTGGCATGTTTAAAGAAAAAAAAATCATAATGGTGAACAATTGCATCTAGTAGAAATTGAGACAATAGCAAAACATAGAGAGAAAGATGGATTTCTTCTTATTTGAAGGAGTTAGGAAATTATTATTCAAAAGATATAACATTTACTTCTGTCTAATACAAAACCAAGCTGACAGTACATAGAAATACTGGCTTTACGTCTGCAGGAATTCCTCAGTGAGAAGGATGTGTTTTAAGTCTACATTTCAGGTCATTATACCTGTTATTTTTCATATAGATGTGAGCTCTGGGATCTTATTACTGAAAGTAAGATAGATAGATAAATACTTCTGAAAATAAAATACTGTGACAGATAATAGGACCAGAAAAAAGAAAAAAAATCTAATAAGGAATTGTGAGAAGTCTACAAACATTTAAATAAAATAAACACTGTGATATGTCAGCAATATCAGAAGGCAGAACACATGATTATAGTGAAAAGGGTACACTAATTATTTGTCTTTTGAAGAAAAAAGAAGGAAAAACCAAAGAAGGATAATAAGGAAACCATAAAACAATCTCAGTGTGAGATTTAACAAGAGAAATAATAATCCTGACAGAACAGGTGGAATAAAACTGGGAGAGTAGCTAAGGGTTTAAATATGCATGGGAGTAATAATTGCAGCACTTCATGAGGCAGATGTTGTACAGGGTGAATTGCTTTATTTTTTTACCCATTTAGCATTGGCAAAGAATCCGCATATTCATATATTTAATGAATCTTAAGAATTTTGTGCAGGCTTCAACAAAGGTGAATCACCTGCTCCAGGTATTGTTGCTTTACTTGTGCAACTAGCTATTATTTGTCCTGGATAATAGGTCCATCATTCTTGTATTCACTAAATTTAGACAAAAGTAGGAGCTTCTCAATTTTATGTACTTCCTCTTTTTCATGCTCTGGTCTCTGGAATTTGAGTTGTACATTGACCTCTCAGAGTGGTGTTAAGATGAGTCCATCAAACTGCTTTGCCATTTCTCATTTTCTTCTGTAAAATTCCAAGGAAGGCTTGTTGGCATTTTACTGATTCCTCTGCAGTACCAATTTGGTGCTCAGTTTTCTGTATCTGTGCTGCTGCCTGGGTTTTCCATCTTAGGACACCCTGAACTATTCAAGTAATTTGTTTTAGTAATTTTTCATTACATTCAAGTGAAGTATGAAAAATCTTAGCCTCCAAACCATTTTGCTGCCCTATCCTCCCCTTCTCTTTTCCTTTTTTTTTTGACACCTTTAGTATGATAAATTTATTCCTATGATTATTGCATAATAATCTCATAATTAAAAAGTATAATCAGTTGTCAGTTTTCCTCCTAAGATAGTTCTTATTTGATATCTCATCTTACCTGCTTATGATTTTCCTTTTCTTTTGTCCTAGAGATTACCAGTTTTTTTTGTTGTCTTCAAATGTAGTCCTTATATTTTTAAGTTATGTAACTGTACATTTATTAAGTCAATTTAATAAATTTTCATACATGATTCTTTATCTTCTTAACTTTGATTTCATCACCAAATCCAATTTCTTGCAATTTGGAGTATAGCTTTATTTCTAAATCAATAAATTGGAAGTGTTATGGATCACTAAAAGTGAATACAGAGGACTGAATACAATGTTATTATTCATTGATAACTATACTTAAGATAAACACTGAAATGCTACTGAGAAAATTCTGAAAATTACACAGAACTTGGAGCAAGGTAGCAACTTATTTATGAATCATAGTTGGGGGTTCAGGTTACCTTGATTATGTCTTGCCTTACACTACAGATCTTTTCTTCAAAGTTAATGGTACAAATTCCGAAGACAACATATAATTCCTCATATAATCATACATGAAATTCAGTGTTTGTTAAAGATTCATTCATATTTAATGGATATCTTTTTTTGAATACACGTTATAAATGTGTAAAATGAACAGTTGACATTATATAACCTTTGTTACTCTGATTATTTTTTTTCACTAAGTATATAGATTTCTGCATATGAAGAAACCCTTCCATGCCTTTAATATGCTACTGATCTGTCAGTAAAACAGCATAGACCTGATTTTCCTTGTCTTTCAGAGAAATAATGTAGCCACTTCTGATTTTTTTTTGTTTGTAACTGATTATAGAAAAGATGTTTTGTGTGACACGAATATTGGTTTTGTGGGTGACTTTTCAGCTATAGATCATTGACAGACTATCTGCTCAATGAAGAACTTTGCTTTTTTCCTTCGTCCATTACTGTAAGCTTGTATGTTATGTTGCTGAAATGTCTCATAACAAAAAATGGCAAAAAAATACCATATATTTATTCTTTTTGAAGTAAAAGAAGTCAATGCTGTCAATTTATACAATATGATCCTCATTAGCCCTGGAAATCTGTATTTTTGTGGCCAAACTTACTACCCTTAAAGGTTTGCTTTCCTAATTGGCAAGATTAGGTCACAAGTTATGTGACTTGTGCTTATTGAACTTTGAAAACTCTCTATAACTACAGCGGTACTGGGAATAAAACCTGTCATTCATTTCTAGGACCTGTAATCTGCTTGCAACCTGCCATCTGCTCCCATGCCCAGTGTCAGCCTCACAAAGCTTTCTCTCCAGTGGAGAGGGTGGGGGCCACTCCACTTGGCATTTTCTGCATTCATGTCACTCCCAGGCAGAGGGACAGCACCAAGTCCTTGTACCATTGAAGTCCTCGTTTCCATTAGTACCACTTAATTCAACCAAAAACCACCAAAAACCAGAGATGATATGGACAATAAGCTTTCACTGCCACCTAATCACAAGTATCTTAGTTATTTAGTTTTCAGTCATTTTCTATTTAGTTCTTCAGTTTGACTGCAAACATTTTTGTTTAGCACAGTGTCGTGTAAGAAATTCTTGATTTGCCTTTGAGCTAGCTGAAATTGACAGCTACCTGAGACATGGCAACACTGCTCTGTAGTTCCTTAAATCACAGTAACAATGTTAACGTGTAGGCATTCAGAGAATAACAATTGAAACTCTAAGGAGAGCTACTTAGGCAATGGCGCAGCTCTGCAGAAAGCTGCCTTTGACATATTTTAACAAAGTAAACCTAGATATGAGTTTTGTTATACATTTTAGCACTTATTAATAGCAAGAAATCATGTAATTTAATTTTTTTAAAGAAAGAATATGGCAAGAGTTTTAAAGAAAATTGAAACCAAAGGTGGATGGGAGAGAGAGGGCATTTAATGGTATTTTACCATTTTTGACACTTTTCTAAACTCAATTCCAGTACATTTTCAAGTGCTTTTTTTTTGCAAGGAGTTTGGGAAGAACATATTTTTCCTTAATCTTGAAGTTTACTGTACCAGTGTCAGCCATAATTTGTTCTTCAAACCCACAGACTTAGAAGTTGAGTTTGGTTTATGTTTGTTTATCCAAAGAACTGACTGTTCTTATCAAGTTCACCTTTTCAGTAAGCCTCTTTGCAGTTTGCCTAAATTAAAACAACTTATGACAGTGGAAAATACTTCTTAAAAATTCCCCCTATGGTTAGTAAAAAATACCCAAATTTATATTATCTGTAAAGTGTATCAGATTATTATTTGCCTCCTTTTCCATATAATTTTCTGAGAATTTTATAATATCAGTTAAATGCTCCAAGTTCCAGAACCTTGGGTATCCTACCAGAAGCCTTCATCTGCTGTGAAAATTGGACATAAACTTCTATTCTTTATTTATGATGTTTTTAGCTACTCCCTGACCTACAAAACACCTTCCTTCAGTCATTCATGGTTTTTTTAGGAGCCTCTGGTGAAGGTGTTGGCGAATATCTTGTTAAAACTTTGGAAAAATCCAAGTACAGTCTTCTGGCTGTCTACATGCTCATGATCTCTTTCAAAAGCTGATAATATTCTTCTGGATATCCAGAAGAATATCCAGCCTACCAATTTCAAGTCAGAAGTGTTTGCTGTTATTGTCTCTACTTTGATGGGAGTATTAGTACTGGGAGTATTCAGTATATGACCCAAAACAAATAAATTAAGTCATGAGCAAGGATGGCATTTAAAAGTTCACTACCTGCTTATGATAGCCTGTTCTAACAGATCTTGCTGTGCCTTGTTTATCTATTGTTTAATCTCTCCATTTTTTTTAAAGGTGTTAGTATTTGAAAGACTGACTGTGAGGCAGTGAGACCTCTGGGTAGGAGATGTGGCATAAAACTACTAGAGTGTAAGAAGCATGTGAAGAAATTGACCTGTGAGCAGAGAATCAATATACAACAGGGGTGTAGCAGGAGACAAAGTGGAAGTGAATAGAGGCAATTTGTCAAATTGACTTTCTCCCATGCATACTTTGCCCTTTATGGATAAACATGATCATCTGATACAAGTACCAGGTAAGTGTAATCACAAGCAGTGGGTGAGTTAATATAATTTCTCCATTAGATACTCAAAATATGGTTTAAGGAGAACCTTGGGCACAAACCTGTGCAGCATGAAAGAAGGAAAGATTATTTGATTAAACTAAGGGGCAGCAAAGACTCAGAGTTTAGGAATAGTAATACATTACTGAAGTATCTACAGTGGGAGAGAAAAAAGATGGAATGAAAATTTTGGGAGTGGTTGAAAAAACTAGGAAAGTAGATGAGTTCTGGAAAGTATTAGTGAAAATTCCTACTTGATGGGGAAAACTGGAGGCATATATGCTTTATCAGAAGGGCACTACATGTCTTGGAGAAGAGGACAAAGGAATGACAGAGAAGAGGAGCAAACTTCAGAAAAATAAAAGGAACACATCTGAATAAATTGTGGAACCATCCCAGAAAATTTAGAGCAGGTTTAAATGCCTCTCATTTCCAAGTTTACCAGTTAGATCATTATCCAATCACACTTTAGTTTCCAAAAAATAAGTACCTTCCAAATGGAACAGATCTCAAGAAGTAGTTGGTATAGAAGCTGTCCTGAAGCTATATGTAAAATTTTCTGATGTATTTTCTCTGACTTAAGTCTTAGCTCAGACACTAGCCTAGGAGGTTACAGCCTACAAAGGAAACCAAGGCCAAATGAAATAGTTTTCCTGCAGCTGCATGTTTTCCACTCCTTTCATGACAGAAAAGGCTGTGACTTCATAAAATAAAATGAAGTAAAATAGGATAAAATGAAACAAAGTAAATAATAATTAAAAAAGGGAAAATTGCTAATGTGCAGAAACAGTCAGTTTCATTAGATTATTAGTTTATTAGTCTCATTTGTTAGCTATCGTGTTTCTCCTCTCATGACCTTCTCACCTTTTTAATTTAGTAGCTTTTTGCTGGCAGTGGAACAGATAGTGGGTTCTATTACTTCTTTATATTTTAAAAGGATATATAATTTTTTTAAATCTGCATTTCCCATCTGTGAATAAAATAGAGGATAGGTTTTCTAATTATGTAACATTTGTCCCTCATCTCTCATTTGAATCTTTATGGTGACTCTTCAGGTTCATTAAATGCAGAGTTAAACTACTAACTGGGAGATATTAAGAGAAAGTAGTAAGCCCACTGTTCTTTCACCCTGTATCCTTCAGTGTACATTTCAATATGTTCATTGTTGTAACATTGGCCAGAACACATTTTCTAAGGCAGCCCTGCTATTTCTTGATAAGGCATTTTTTGTTTAGTTCTTTATTTCCCCTAGAAATAAAGATTTATTCCACCTCAGTTTTGGAGTATTGGAAACAGCAAAAGAAGAGAGTTAATCCATTAATGCAGTAATGTCCTTTATAATAATCAGAGTGACCTTGGCCTCTGACTGCATTTTGAATTTGAAGGTGAGATGTCTAAATGTACTTCACATATGAAGCACTTAATTGGTAAGGAACTAAAAAATAATTTTCTATTGACTGAGACATCACACAGTATTAATGCAAACAGCAAACAATGAAGTAAATGATGCAGAACCTTTGCTTGGGATGATGAAGTAAAAGATATCACGGATGTATAAAATGTGGGAAAATCAAAAACAAGTACCATATAATGCAATAACTACTATGTAATACCACAGAAATAACATCAGAATTAACACCATATTTGTGATGTTCCAAAAAAGAGACAAAGAAAGGAAGAGAAGAAAGAGAAGGAAGGAGAAGGAAGGAAATAGTAAAGAGGAAGGAAGGGAGGGAAGGAGGGAGGAAGGAAAGGAAAGAAGCTTGGTTCCAAAATTACCCAGAATTGAATAGTTTGTTAAAGATGTTAAAATCTTTTGCTGTTATTTTTTTAAGAATTTTTTTTTAAATCTCTAGCTTTGTGTAAGGAGAACCTGCCAGCAGGACATATTCCATTTAAATGCACATAGCAGTTCCATATTGCCTAAAACAAAGATATGGTAGCTGAGATTTAACGAGCTCCATGTGGTCACAATACCAAAGACTTTGGCTGGCTTTTGTTGTGGAAAGAACAGTTAACTTCCATAGCTGTCTATACTTATTTCTCAGCCATCTTCTCATCCCCCATCAGCACTGAAACATCAACCCAACCTGATGGTTTTACTAATCCTCATTGGAATCTTTTTTTTTCCTCTTAGGATTTTAAACTTTTTCATGTTGATGTTTACCACCTTGAATCCAGAGCTACTAACAATACTTGTCTCAGCATGTCTTTGTCTCTCTGTCATTTTACATTGTATATCTTTCTACAGACTTTATTATTTATCACATGACTTTGTCTCATGGGTTGGACATGGTCAGCAACCAAGGCAAAGCCATGAGGTTATATCAGAACTGTCCCTTAGATCCTGGAAACACATGGATCCAAATCCTGAGGTGACTGAGGGGAAGGTGAGTTTCAATTAAAGGAAGATACAAAATTCAGGAAGCATTTTTAACTGTTTCTAACAGCCATCATCTTTACTAAAAATACATGAATTAAAATCACCTGAGTATCCATTCCACTGATCTGAGTTAGAAGATATAATTCAGCAATGAGTAACAGTCCATCTCAAATAATTTGATACCAGTGTGACAATATCTCCATAAGAAGTTAGCTCAGCTAATAAGAAAACCTTCTTCTCTGTCTTTGCGGAAAATTTAAAGGAAAAAATCAATAAAAAATTCAAACCAGCCAAAGGTTATTTTATTATGAAAAGCAATTTACCAATCCTGGCAATACATGAGTCTATGACTGGTCTGCTTTCCAGTGGTCATGAAACTAAGGGAGACTAAGCCTTCTCTGTTCAATCCTCTGCAGTACCTCAGTTTGGTCTGCTCTGCCTGTTAGAGTAGAATGCTTTTACTGAGTCTATTGTTATTCAGTGACATGAACAAGATAAAATACGAAGGTGTTTAGAAAATTCAGCTTCTTTATATTCTGAATTGATATTTGAATTTCACAAGTCCAGAGGCAGAAATTAAAGATTCAGTTTTGAGAGTGATTTTTATGGCGCTCATAGATTTCAATGTAACTCTCTGCAGCTGTAATGTAAGTGCAGCAATTTTCTGGATTGGGACATAACTGGTTCTTAAATCATAATGCACTCAAACTCAAAGAAATGTTGAGAGCTAATAGTTTCTCTATCTTGTTGCAAATTCTGCCTATGGTAGATGTTGTTATAATATAGGACATATAATAATTGTCTTCTCCAGATGGGAAGTACTAAGAAAAATAGTTTTATTTGTATTCATCGGTAATACATCTGTTTCCAGACACATTTGTTTCAAAGACTTTAATGTTCACATCATTAATTTCAATCATTCTGGAATGCCTAAATGAAAATAAAAACACTTTTCAACATTTTAACTATAAAAATTATCATATACAATCATATATTGAAGTTTGGTGGCTTTTGTATTTGGTCTCCAACTTTTCAGCAAAGCAGATGGAATTAGGATAGCTGTCTTCTAGAGGAAACCCTGACATAAATGTGTGACACTCGTGGCTTTCTAGAGGGAAATTGTCAGATATTAGACAAAAAAGGGAGAGAAAACCAATTTTGTTTTTATCTGTAAACTGAATTAATCATGTTTTGCCAATCCTAGAAAACTTATTGGCATCCTCTCTAAGTAAAAACATCTACTACTCCACATGACTATTTTCAAAATTATAGAAATACTGACATAAAATTTCTCTTAAACTTCTTTCATTCATTGTAAATATATTTTTAATGATAATTCTTCAAATGTTTTCACCTGTCAATCGATCTGGGTTTTCTTTTTCCAAAAATTCCAAAATTGCTGGAGTAAGACATTTTGTGGAAAAAATGAAAGTGACAGAGACACAAATCTAGTCTCTCTTCATGTGAAGGTGAATGTTGCAGAAATGACAATTAATTCAGATTTTTAACAGAGTTATTCTGAGGTGTGTCATGAAATCTTTCATGCAAGACCTAATCAGGGGAGAAAAAAGAAAAAAGGATACGAAGGATAATATTTTTCTCAAATTTGATTTTATTCTTTTGAGTCAGATATTGAAATTGTTACCTTGTGCTTTTGGAAATCAGAATAAAGGAAATAAATGGTTTCATGCAAGGCCAGTATATTTCTGGATTTTCTAAACAGCTACAAAAAGCACTAGATACTTTCAGACCCATACAAATTAATGAATTAATAACAAGTACTATACTCAGCATGTAAGTCATGCTTTGATGCAAAGTCATAATCTGGAAAAAATCTGTCATAGTGCTGAACAATGGACTGTATGCCATCATTAATATCTTCCAGATTGTTATGAGTAGAGGAAAAAACCCTGATTTGTTTTCATAGGACTCTGAGTCAGAGTCAGCAGGGTACTTTTGAGGCAGGAGTTTCTAAACCTTCCTTTCATTCACCAAAAGCCAGAAAGTGTTTTAAATACACCCACCTCAAAACAATACTGAACCAGATTTTATTTGAGTATAAACCAATAATACTTGAAAATAAGTAACTGGAAATTTGCTTTTTGCTCACTATATCACTGCAGGCAAACTCTTGCTTGTGGCCTTTTCTTACAATTGACCCAGATTACCTGGTATCAGAAATAGCTTCTCAGTTATCTTTGGTCATCAGGGAGTGCTGTCTGCTCCCTAGTGGTCTGGCTCTTGCTCTCTCATTTTCAGGTCATCTCTAGGTCTCCCTCCATGAAGTTCAGGCTCTTACCTGTGTTCTTAGCAATTCTTTTCATCTGTGTCTGTAATGTCCTATAGACTCCAGGAAATGCCCTTTCCAATGTCCTCTGGTGTTCACAATGTCAACTGCAGTATACTTCCCGTCTAAGAGTTTCAATTGATCTAGTTATTTCTTAAAAAAAAAAAAAAAAAAAACAAAACAAAAAAACCTATCCTGAATAAATAATACAATATCCTCACTAACTAAAAAAAAGAAGAAAAAAAAAAAATCCACTGCCTATGTGCAGACTGCAAGCATTTGTTCTCTATGTAACATACCACATTATGTTTGTTTCTGAAATCTCTGGACAGAATGGCTAGAGGAATGACAAGGTAACTGCAGAGATTCCTTTGTATACTAACATGAAAGCAGCTTTTGTTATCAAGACGTATGTATACCTCCACTACAAGGAGCTCAATAGATTATTTTGTTTCCAAATATAAAATTAAATATTTGTTTGCAACTATTTTCTTCATGGATTTCTGTAAGATGTTTTGTTTCTTAGACTTTCACTCACAATGTTTAATAGAGAGACAAAAGATAACTGTTTGTAGTCTCAAGTGTCCAACATTCACTGCAGATGATTCTTGAGTACTCAAGAGCTTTTTTGCTTGTCTCTGACAGACTCTAAAGCAAAACAGATCCTGATTTGGTAACCTTGTGTTCAGTGATGTAGGTACAAGGATGAAACTCTGGAATTCTCTGTGGATATGATAGATGAGTTTTGTTAAATGGCTAACAGTCTAACAGATTTGTTCTAGGAAATTTTCAGCAGGCAAAGAAACCTCCTTTTATTAGCGATAGAAGAAGGCAATACATTTAACCACTAATTAGAGCACTCACATTTCTCCTGTTGTGGCTCCACTTCAGGACAGTGTCTATATTTGATAGAGGTAAAAGGAGGACACCTAAGGAAAGCAACATTTGCCAAGATTTATTCAAATATATCTATCAGTGTGCATGGTTTTTGCAGCAGTTCACATTTATTATTTGGACCTGCACATTGGATTTCATTGTTTTGACTTTCTAGGTTCCAAGAGGGTAAACAATGTGCATAATAAAAGTGGCAATCTAAGGACTAATTTAGAAACTAGGGGACAGGGGCGAGGGGAGGGGGGGAATGGGGTGTGGGGGGAATTATGCCAGGTTATGAAGAATAAATCCAACCACCAATACTAATTCTTTAGTTTTTATTTTTTAAGTAAATCTGTGTCTGACAGAGGAGCATTCTTCAACTTCAGCATTTCAAAGAAGATACTGCAGGGTTTTAGTTAAAAGCAAGAAACTGAACAGTAAAGTGAAAATAGCGTTCATTGTATTTTAGGCTACACGAGCTGTGGTTTTCATCACTGTCAGAAAAGGGTTAGTATGCCTGCATTTTTTCATCAGAAATGCAAGCAGTTCACTTAAACATTTTTTTCAGTTTCAAAGAGATTTCATGAGTGAGAATGCTCTCTTCAGTATTTTTTCCTTTCTTCTTTTTTTCTCTATTTTTTCTTTCACCATGTAGATTTGAGGTGCATATTATCCATTTCCATTTCTAATATGCTGTGGAACATTCACTTCATAGAAACTCATCAGTTTTTGATGCAGTTGTGGCTGTACAAAGATTTGTTCTTCTCCACTCACACTACATTTGCTGTAGAGAATAAAGTGAGGACAGTGTGGGCCTTGGTATGATTTACTTCTGCAATTGTGTCTTCTTTCTCAAACTACAGGTTTTATTATGCGTTTAACTTGCACTAATTTTTTTTTCCTTTAAAAAATATGAATATATATGTCTTGAATAGAAAGAAATAATTCTGGTTTAAAAATATTGAAGAGACCTGAAAAAATATTTAGAGGCATTTAATCTTATCTTACTGATATAATCATGGAGGTGAAAAGGACAAAGTGCTGTAAACAGCAAAAAATTATCAAGTTTTTATCTATCTTCCATGTTACTGTTATTTGCAATATTGTCATTGGTGATAGTTGCTACTTTGGGGCATTTCAGATTGTAGGAGTAGATGATCTAAAAATAAATTTTCTCAAGCCAAATCTAAATCTCCAAGGAGCTTCTTCTGGGCAACAGTCTTGCTCTCAGGCTAATTTACCCTTTCCACCCTTCTCCATTGCTACTTTTTTTAATGCTTCTCTTGTGTCCTTCACCAGACTCCTTTCCCTTTATCAGCCATCTCTGAAGAGAATAAAATCATTCTTTTGAATCCTATTTCACAGAATTACAAAATCATTATGTTACAAGGGACCTTTTGAGAATTTTTTATACCAGGGTCACCCACATTGGGTTAACCAGGGCTATTCAAGTTTTAAATATTTCATTATTAAAGACTTCATTGTCTCCCTGGGCAACCTGTGTCAGTGTTTCAATCACCCTCATATGAAAAAGTAAGTGTTCAGATGGGATTTCTTTTTTTTTAATGTGTTCCCACTGCCTATTCTCTTGTGAGTAAATGCTGCTGAGTCTGTCTTCTACACTGTCCCCACCAGATTCTTCAACACATGGAGAGCCATCTCTTAAGCCATTTCTTCTCAAAGCTGAACACTCCCAAGTTTCTTATGTCTCTTATCTGTTGTCACATGAAAGTGTTCCAAGACCTTAGTAATCATGTGCTAGACTTGCTCCAATAGGTCCATGTCTGACTAATGCTGGACAGTCCATCACTGGACACAGCTCTTCAGACGAGACTCACCAGGACTCAGCAAAGAGGGAGCATCCCCTCACTTGAACTGATGACAATCCTGCACAAGAAGCCCAGAGATCTGGGCTGCTTGGCATTCTTTGTCACAAAACACATTGCTGGCAGCTGCTCTGGTTGCTGTCTGCCTCATTCCTCTCTGTCAGCCTCTGTTCCAGCTGCTAAAGCCCAGCCTGTTCAGTTTCTTGGAAATCTCACTAAAAAGGTCCTTTAAAGGTCCCTTTAAACCAGTCTATGGTTTTCTCCACAAACATGCCTAGGGTGCTCTCCATCCCATTTTACAGGTCATCAAGGAAGATGTTAAACAGTATTGGCTGCTGCATTAACCTCTGGGGTACACTACTAGTGACCAGTCTTCATCTGGACTTCATGCCACTGATACATGATTTTGTGTTGTGTTGTGATACAGAATTTTGTTGTCTGTGTCAGTTTTCTTGTGTGCTTTATAGCTTTCCAATAACTATTTCCTTATTGATAGTATGGATTCCAGTTTGTAAATTTGACTACACAGCATTTGATCTTTCTCCTAGAATGCATGGTAACTTCTACTACAATGGTTTCAATGAAAGAATAGCAAGGTATTTTCCCTGACGTTGGTAAAATGACATGAAAATTACCCATTAAATGAGTTATTTCTTTAGGATGCCAAGAAAGATATGGACAAGTTAGAAAAAATCAAGACTTTTGCAAGAATGTAAAGAGGTTTAAAAGTTATGGTAATGTTGAAAAATAAAGGGCATTTATTCTAGGCAGAAGAGAGCAATGAAAGTTACAGTTGCAGTCTTCAAATCCACGGAAAACATGAAGGGGGTTATTATTCATTCTATTATTTTTGGTGTGAGTACAATGTGAAATCATATATTTAAAAAAATTAATACTGGACTCCAGGGAAAAATATTGAATCGTTGTAACAGGGGACAACCAGAACAGTGATTGTAACCTTAAGTATTTAAGGCTTCAGAACAGGATAGGAAAATATTTTAGGGGATGGCCTAGATATTAGGGACAGAGACACTCTCCTGTGGACTGATTTGACTTTAATTCCTATGCTTATGACTGTTTCCATTCCATTTGTTGTTCACGGGTTATCACCACCTTTAATTTTTGAGAATCTGTGTCAAGGGTAGTCTTAGAAACTATAAAATGACTGAAAAGTTAGAGCAAAATCCAGCTCAGATATTTTTGGAGTAAATTAGAAGTTATGACAGGCTTCTCTTAATATCTCCAGCATCAACATTTTTAGCCTAGTAGCTCAAAATTTGGAATAAACAGATAGAAATTTATGTCCATCTTCTAGTCAGAACAGGAAAAAACTACTAAAGAATATAGTTCACAAATTTACCTGAGATTCCACATTTTTACTGCTAAGCATAATTCTGCCTGAGATAATCACCTCTTAACATTCTGAATGAAATGGGCTGTACAGAGAGCTCAGGTTTTAGTATGCAGTAAAAAAAAGCAGAAATCAGATACATGTTGAAACAGCAGAGGCAGAATGTAGACAGTAGCAGTTAGGAACTTCAATTAAAGCTTTTAAAGTTACAAGATATGTTCTACTCATATTAAATAAGACTTGAAGTGTATTCAAATAATCTTAGATTTTAAAGAAATCAATGTAAAAAATTAATTTTCTTGACAAATAGAAGCATAAGAAAAATGAGCATAATGCAAGTACTGCTAGAACTGCAAGATATTTGCTAATAGCAAACAAATCTGTAAATGAGATAAAGGTATTATTTGTTTATTTTTCATGCTGCCATTTTATTCTTGGAATGTTTTCTCAGAGAATTATACTTTTGACACGGCAGTTCAGGGAATATGTTTCTGCTGAGGATGAGTTTGTTTCAGATGCCTTCCTTTACCAAAAAAAAAAAGAAAACAGAAAGGTTAAAAATTGATATCAAATAGAGATTAAAAAAAACCAACATATGATACAAAGATAACAAAAGAGACAAACAATACTTTTCTTTTTTTAAGTATCAGCCTACTTGTAACCATCTTCCCCCTTTTTCACTGGGGATGTGTTTTTACCAGCTCTTCTTGTTCTGTCCCTGACATCTGCTTTTCACATCAAGTCTAAACTGCAGTATTTGTCTATGCCTTCTTGAACCTGCATATACTTGCTATATTTCTTTGTGCCCTGAGATACTTGGCATATGCTTTTCTTACTCTTGTCTCCATACCTTCCTACCTCCCAATTCAGTGCCATAAAATATCTGTCTGTATTCAAAGCACACGCTAATTTAAAGAAGACAGGCAAGTTACAGTAAATCAGTCAATTTACTGCTTGGCTGAAGAGCTGCCATGATTCTCTTTTTGTATGCTCCTATCTTTTGCAAATATCAGGTAATTCACTCAGCTATGCTCACAGCAGAAACTGTTGATCTGTGGTGAGTGACCTTATACCTCCTGTAGGTTAAAAATGGATGCAGTGTTACCATGCTTTCACTGACGGCTCTTAAAATTCTGTTAATGCTTAATGGGGAAGTGTGTTTGTCTCACATTCCGAAAATATCACTGTGACCAAAATGGATGAATATTTTGCCCTCATTTTGGTGGCATTAAAATTAAAAGAATAAAATAAGCTCAGCAATTGTGACCAGATCTCTAATGCTGAGTTCAGAATTATATGGCAACCCACAATGACATCCAAAATATTCTCATGTTGGGGGTTGCACTCTTGACATTTCATGTTAATCACACATTTTCTTCTTCCAGATCTTTCCCTAAAGTTTTTAATCTTTACAGTCTGATAGAATCTTACAATCATGGTATGATAAATGCTAGCATTTTTAATTCTGTTCTACATTCATTTACATCTTCTAGTTTCATTTATTGCCATGAAAGATTTGCCATTTTACAAAACGATAGAAGAGCCTCCCTTGGTTGCAAGATTTGAGTGCCAGATGCTTTTCAGCCATAAGTATCTGTAGGAACATATGCAGAAGACATACAGAGTAGGATATAATTCAGAAACAAGTTTTTTGTACATAGTTTTGTCATATATAGGTATTAGCTCAGAAATTCAAAACTTTGCAAATAGGCCCACAGAATTTTTAACCAACTTTTTATGAGAAAGACTCAATTTCTAAAGAGAGAAAAATGAAAATTAGGTCTCTACTTGATGTTGGCCACTTTGTAAGCTTTTTAATAATCTAAATTGCTACAAGAGCGCATGCATCCTGTAAGGCAGAAAACAAGATTTTTTAAAAAAGCATTTCAAGATTGTTAATCTGAACAGCATTTCAGGCTGTTGCTGTAATAAGGAGCTATGTGCAAGTCAGTAAATTTGATTGCATATTCCCTTTTTACTTTAACTCTATGTGTGCATGAAATGCAATTTACTAGCTTCTAATACTCTACATCTGTTATTCTTCCCCACAGCCTCATTATCTTTACTTTGAAATTCTACTCAAGGGATGACATGATAAATTTGGAAAGCTAATTCAATGAGTATTCTTAGGTTATTAACTCTGTGACCTACTCAGGATTAGTTAACCTTTTTGTTTAACACTTTTCATTAAATGATGCAGTGCTAACTTTAACATTTTTGATTTAAATAAGTGGCCTGTATGCAGTGGATGTGATTTTCCAATTGTCACAAGGCATAAAACACTACATTCATTTGTAATGGAGATAAAGTCTTTCCTTCAAGCAGGATTCCTTACAAATGTGGATTCTATTCATATAAGACCAAATTCTTCCAAGGTATCTACGTAAATTTTCCAGGGAGTTGGTGCCAGTTCTCCAGCTGAAAATTATGTTGAAATCTTCAGAGTTCACAGGTTGAATTCTATTTGACTGAGATGTATATCTCCTCAACATACATCTTGTATTTGGGTTGCATTATATTGATCTGAGTCCACAGCAGGTGACCTCCTCTTGGCCATCAGTCTTTTGTGTTTATGACTGTGCTATTCATTAACACCACCAGCTGACAACAGAAGTAGCACACTAGGAATTCCTTTTCTTTCACATAATGACTTTGTGAAGATTTTTGTCTAGAGCAGTTTGCCTTCTTTCCGTCCTATTTTTGCCCATGGTTTAAGCTGTCTTTCCTGCCTGACTCTTAGTTGTTCATTGCTGTTTTCTTGCACTCTAGGTATCAGGCTGAGGTAGTGCCAAAAGCTCAGGAGAGAGAAGCCTCTTGCTCTTGTTGAGGATAATTTTGGCAGTTGTAAAATATCATGGAGCTTGAAAAGGGAAAGAGAAATCTCAACAGAGACAGCATGTGCAGCCCTGGCACAGAAAGAGACCAGTCACTCTACGAGTGGATGATCAGTTTGGTGACAGAATTGTGAGGATGCAATCATGTAGAGTGAAAGCTTTCAGAGACCTCACTTTCCACAAAAGTTTGCAGGTTTTTAGTTATGTTCAAGAAGAGACACCTCTCAAATTCTGCTTCTTGAATTTTACGCAAAGAGATTTATTATTTTGAAAATGAGTGGAAGTATTTTGTAACATAAGATTTTGTTCAGGTTTTTTTTTTCATTTTTCTCTATTATTGATTCCAGGACCAACATAATCTTTACTGGTACCCATGGTCATATTTATCCTTATGGTTAGATTTAACCGTAGCTACACCTTCATAGTACATTTACAATCCTGTAGGAATTGATTAAATGTTTCACTAATATATTAGATTAAATAAACAGTTTTGGAAGAAGATGTTGGTATCCAGTTCTATATTTCTGCTACCTTCTTCCCTTCTTCCTTCTTTTTGACATACACTTAACAAGTCAAGCTTGTTCTTTTTATTTTTGACATTTTAACATGTCCTACGAAATATTACAGTCGGAGTAAGAGAAATGCATTCTCTCTTTAATTCTGAAGTGGCTACTTCATGCACATACAGCTTTGAATTGCAGTTGGCTATTTGGTAAAAGGAAAGAAAGGTGAGGTAAAGCCCTCACAGAGAGACAAACTGAGGTCTCTCACATTTACAATGAGGGAAATACTGTTAAGTTAAAAACGTAGGGCTGTTTTTCTTCTCTAGCCATGCCAGTGTCTTAAAAGAGAAGGATGATCCATGTTTCCATTTCTGTAGGAAAGATTCAAGTATCTAATTACATTTTTTATGGACATGAAAATTCCAGTCAAAGATATCAAATGTCTTTCCATAGCCTGAGGTTTGATTTTGAGACTCAGGGAAACCTAGGATCTAATACACATTTTTGTCATCAGCATTCTTTATTACTTTGTTGATCTAAGCCCTCCACTCATTGCACTGGTTCTCATAATTATTTTTTTCCCCTAAGAGCCCCCAGTCACCTAATTCAGAATTCCATCCCAGGAGTTCAGGATCCTGAGTAAGGCATCGCAATACACAAATCCTTCAGTGGATTCCTTCTGGCAGCAGAAAGTGTAACTCTTCTGGTAGCAGAAAACATTCAGGAGAGGTGGTCTAATACAAAGCCAAGACTGGAAGTCAGAAATCACTGTAATAGTGATAGATACCATGACTTTTACTGAAGGAATGTAATGAAAAATAAGTAAATTAAAAAAAAAAAAGGTCATCCATAAAGAGAAAAAAACCCCAGAAATCCAAGCTCTGAGAACTGTTTCCTTTTATACAACTCTTATTAACTGTAGGCAAAAGGGAAAGGGTACACTGGAAGGTCAAAAAGAGAAAATGCTGGATGTAATTTCTGTCTACAAAAATGGGCAGTTAATTATTACCATTGGAACATTTTATGTAAATTTGCACACTAATAAACAATTGCCAGATTGGATATATATATATATATATATATATAATAGAACAAGGTGTTCTTAAAATTTTCTTCCAATAATTCTAAGAATTTGATTTAGTTCTGTTTTCTAAAATCTTGATTACATTTTTGTTAGTGATTTGGGTATTTGGCTAACTCTGTGTATTCATTAGATAATGAAAGTTAAACACTTTGGGAGATCAGCATCTGAATCTTTTGTTCTGTCCAAATGTCAGATTTGTGGAGGGAGAAGTGAGGCTCTTGGTACTGTTGATAATAAGATGATTTTGAAATGTAAATTGTTTACATCCTGGAGTCTCTCAAGGCACTTATAAGAGGCAATTAATCCTGTCCTAAAGTAAACTTGTAAAATTCATCTGGGGATTCATACTGTTTTGTTTTTTTTTTTTTCTGTTAACTGTAAAGTAAATTCAGGGTGACCAAGTGCAGACCTGCTCCTTTGTTCATAATAATCCCATCCTCAATGTTTAGGAGTCTCACTAACTACTATTTTAAGATTTCAATGGAGATATTATTAGTCAAATGGCATTAATGATTCCTTCACAGTCTGTAATAGTATTTAATGCCATTGCTTAGACAATGACCCAGCCCAGAGGTGGATGAACATTTGCCTTATTTACGCAACACAAGGATGAAACTAAACCATAATTTCCACATGAAAGTTAAGATTCCTGTTTTAGCTCTATTTATTCAAGAAGTACACAATTTTCTTTTATAATCTATGGATGTCACCATGCAAATATGTCACAAAAACACATAATAAAAGAACAGCTGGTGGTGGAAGGAATTTGGAGATCTAGCATCAGTTAGAGCCTGTTCAAATACAACCATTTACTGTTAAGTTCTGTATAACTCCAAGGATGAAGACTCCACAACCTTTGTGTACAACCTCATCCAGTCTTTGGCCAACCTCACCATAAAAGTGTTTCTCTTCCATCTAAGTGAAATTTCCTGCATTTCCTGGACCTATATTTTACCTTTCCATATAGAGTGCATTTTTTTTCCCTAGCATTGAAATTATCTCCAATAATAGAAATATATTCTACATAAAAATATTTAATGTCCATGTCTTTCTTGAACCAAGTTGCTCAGAACTGGACACAAAACTCTACTTGTGGCTTCACCAGGGCTAAGGGGATGGATCACCTCTCTCAAACTTTAGGTAATAGTTTGTTAGTGCAACCCATTAGGGTTTTTTTGGCAAAAACATGTTGTTGGGTCATGTTTAACTTCGGTCATGTTGGAGTGTCCACTCCAACCTTTTCTGCCAAGCTGCTTTCCACCTGAGTGGTCCCCAAAATGTTTTGTTCCTTCCCAATTGAGTGACTTTGTATTTTCGATGGCTGAACTTCATGAGGCTCCTGTCAGCCCATTTCTCCAGTCTTTTGAGCTCTCTCTGAATGGCATCATCACTTTCAATGTATGACCACTCCTCCCAGTTTTGCATCATCTTCAAGTAGGTGTGTGTGTAGATAAATGCAGTATTTCTATTTATTCTAACTGTATGTTGGTATATTGGGGAGCAAAGTTATTCAAGTCTTCTGATAAAAAAGATACTACTTTTCTTGTCTGCATGATGAAAAAAAATGTTTACAATTTTATAGAGCCTGTAATTTTTTTAATTGTCCTTCATATTATCATACAATTGTGTCCCATTTTCCTGTTCCCTGTTAACTAGAGGTTTTTCATTAATACATTTCCTATACTTTTATATTGCCTATGCTTTATAACTTTTTATCAAATACTTATTTAAAATAAGTAATTAATTTCCATTGCAAGTGTGAGAGGAAGACTGCTACTTTCACTGTCTCTCTTGACCCAGATTTTTTAATAGAAGCCTTTTAGGTGACTGAAAAATTGATAATAGTTAAAATAACCCTAATAAATCATTTTTAAACATTTACCAATAATTCATGGTCTTCATCAGCTTTGTTGGCTTTGGTTTTCTGTCTTCCCACTGAGTTTTGTTCACGACTGTGTTTGGCTTAGGTGATAAATCTTTTTAATGTATTATAGTACAGATCCTCAAAGGCTTTTGGATTTTTAACTCTGACTGAAATAATGGGAATTAGTTGCTTTGGATGCACAGTTGAAAAAAAAAAGACTTGTGTCTATATCTTGTTGGCTAGAATATTCTGCTTGAATATAGGAAATAAAAATTAATCCAGGAACACTTGCAATAAACTTGCCTTTAACTAAATCAATGAAGTTTCTTATAGAAATGTCTTGTTTCTAATTTTTTTTTTCAAAACACCTGTTAAGAATATCTGCTTCATGTCTTTTTTAAAAAGCCTGTATTAGTTATTGTTTTTTTAACCTTGTTAACAATTTTCAATGCTCCCTGAGATTTCCAGTCTATCTCATGGTAGGTGATGTGATTCTGTGTGGAGATGCAGTTTGTGGTTTAGGTTCAACATGCTTCATTACCATCTAATTTGTTCCTCTTTTGAGGCAGAAAGAAAAGCTGTGCTACTCTGCTGAAACCCTTTGAAGACTTGTGTTCACTACTTCCCTCCTGAGCTCACACAGCACAGAAAGCCTTTTACTCCTTCAGAAAAGTCACATAACATACCAGGTGAAACAGTTGTGTTTGTTTGCTGTGAATAAGGGCAACGTGCCTGTCCCTGTCACCTGGAGGACTGAGGACATTCAAGGTCCTTCTCTATAGGATTTTAAGCACTAAATCTTGCCAGACAAGTCTGATTGCTTTTTGATGTTATTACAAAGCTAGAAAATGATCTTACTCTCAACATTAATTAAAGTCAAATGGAAAATTACTCTTTCATATTGACAGGATCTAACTGCAGGGCTGTAAAACATAGCAATGATGAATAACAATATTTCAAGTTTTGATGAGGAATGGTCCTTCTTTGATGAGGCTTATTTTAACATTTTCATTAATAAATTTACATGGAGCTTTGGCCTCTCTGAAGTGAAATACAAAATTTACTCTCTTTGACAGTCTAGAATGTGTAATAAAATGGTACATTGATGAAAGTCCCATCTGATATTTAAGCTGAGGATAAGCTGAGGATAGAAAATACATTAAAAATCCCTGTTGCAAACAATAAAAACAGAAAATAAAATACTGAAAACTGAAAATCAAATTAGCTTTGGTTTGAAAATGTATTTTCTCATTAGTGTGTGACTGAAAAAAATCCTCAAAAATCAAATCCTCTATTTGGTGGGGGAGGAGGGGAAGGAAAAGAAAAAGAGAAGACCTTGCAGAAAAGTCATAAAGCTGGCAGAAAGGTCCTAGGATAATATTTAAAAATATGTTTGTAGTTTATATGGGAAGTATCTGAAATCTTGTACAATACAAACTGATAATGACATTATTTATTTAGTGGTTATCAAATAATTTCCACATACATATAGATGAATACCTACCATTGTTTGTGATGTAAAAATTGCTTTTATTTGTATTCTTAAACTCCAACAGAACAGAAATAAAGTGTACACTCTAGAAACCAGACAACATTATTGAAGCATCTAATAAATATATTAATCTGTATAATTAAGCAAATTATGCAAAAGGTGGTTAAGGGAAAGACTGAGAATAAGTTTTTTCTATATCTGAATGAGTCATAAACAAAAAATATGAGTGTAAGTCAAAATGTAAGTCTAGAAGAAATGCTAAGATAATGGTTTCCCTTGATTTAATTTAGAAAGCTCAAATTCTCTAAGAAAACCAAATATCAGTAGCATGTTAAAAGCAGTAGCACCTAGGGGTAACTAGAGAAAAAATTTGGATTGTTAAACAAGAATTGTATTGATTTACCTAATCAATGTTCTTCACTAATTGATAACATTGTTAAACTGATCAAAGATTTGCTGAAAGATACTTGTCCAGTAAATATATTCACATTGGCTTGCCCTCACATCCCTCCACTATTCTACCCTATGTAACTTCATGTCGTAATTAAAGTAAAACAAACAACAACAAAACAAAGAAACAAAACCATAAAAAAATAAACCGAAAACCAAAACCCATCAAAAGCATATTTTTCTGAAAAGATAAATTCTACAGACATCTTTCATCTGAAAAGTTATTATAATATCTAACATGCAATACTTCTTTTCCGGAGAAAATAGAGATATTTTTAAAGAAAGAAAAGTGTGGGAAAAAAACCTAGGAAGCTTAAAATCTCTCCTAGAGATGTTCCATGAGCAAACAGAATACTTGCAATGGCCAAAGTAGAATACTTTTCAATCTCCCCTTTTATGAATTTAGTGTATTTTGGAGTGAATATCCAAAATCCAGGCAAGAGCACATATTGGTCTGACAAATAAACCTGGCTGAAAATCAGTGTTCTAGATTGTGGGAAAATGGAGATCTGTCAGGCTCATCAAATAATCTAGCTTCTGAGTTAAAACGCAAGCCCTGATCTCTTGGTCTTCAACACTGCTTAAATGTTAATTTGTTACTGAACTCTGTTTTGGAGTACTATCAATCAGTTCCCCATGACGCAAAATCCATCTGTTCTTAAGGAGTGAGTTTTCTACAGAAATGGTTTCAATTAAGTGAGTGGATGAAGGTTGAAGTCGATTAATTTTTTTTCTGCTTTGTAACATTCTCCAACATTACCTGGTGAGCACTGATCTTTCACAATTAGCACAACTTCATGTTCCTTGCCTTGGAGCAAGCAATAGACATCCTGACTTTCATTCTGTAAAGGCCTCTCCTCTTGGGACTAAACAGAGATTTCTCATTATATCAAGAGACACACTCAGGCTAAAAAGAAATAGTGGGGGCAGTGCATGTGACACAGATCTGGGGCCAAGTGCTGTATCGCTGAGGCTCATCTGCCACAAAGGTATCTGGGTCTATGGAGTGTTTGGGTGTGCAACTGCTTGTGTTCATTGAGGGCCAAAGACCACTGGGTGTCATAGATGCATTTAGCAATGTAGTTATGTCCTTTGCTCCTTGAGAAGTTTGACCTAAATCAAACCAAACCCCAAGATGCTTGAATTTCAAGCAAACCACAGGTAACAGTGAGAACTGCTTGTGCCTAGAGTAGTAGTACAGCCATAAGAACACCAAAGCTGACAGCAAGATGTGCTGCTGTCTGTGGCATATGGCCAGACAGGGCAGCTCTTCTCACAGCGGATTCCAAGCCAAAGTTCTTTGAAGCCAAGGTTTTCAAACACGTGCCTAGAACCCAGAGGACTGAAACCACTCATGCATATGAGTTCACAAGGATCTGACAGCTAAGATCAAAGGCCTCTAAAGGTGTTAAGATATTAATAACCTGTGACACTTAGTAGTTGATCCAGCCTACAAGTTGATCCTGTGAATTTCTGATATATGCCATACTCAGTATGTACTACTGAATCTTATTCTTCCTTCTACTTGTGTTGATATAATACTGGTGAGTGAAATGACAATGTTGCTGGAATAGATCATAAGTACAGTCCAAAAGAAAGCATCTTTACAGTTTGGGATATTTTAATAATTGCAATAGTAATAAGAAAATAAAGAAAAAATAGCTATTTTTATTGTTGCTATTATTATTTGCTATATTCCTAATAACTGGGTTGCAATCTGTTATCAACAATCAGAAGAATTTAAAAGATTGTACAGAACATTTAAGAGATGTAAGGACACAACCTCCAAAAGTGTGTAAGGATACGTGTTAACATTTACTTGAAAAAGCCTTATGGGAGCACTGAATTATATTTTTTTTATCTTGCTGTATTTTTGGACAAGAAATGTACTGAAAATATTAAAGAAACACAGCAGGTGATAGGCTGAAGGAGTCTCATTGCTATAAACTTCATATTTACTGGAAATGCAACTAAGAAAGAATCAGAGCTGGGACCACATCACAATGTTATGCTACAAAATCTCAGATATTCTTTATATCACAAGGAAGAAAACCCTTGAAGTTTTATCCTTATTAAATGTAATAATAGGAAATTTTGAGGTGGAAATTGCCCCGTCTCTCTTTGTCAGAAACAGACAGTAATACCTGACACAAGTAGAGTTGAAAAAAGTGCTACTGATTCTTCCTTCCATTAAAACCATTGAGAAAGAGACTGGCCTGTCAACAGCAGCAAAGTAACTAATGAAGGCCTACATTTTGTTGTTGATGGACAAAAAGCATTTTGAAATAAAATGAAGTTGTATATGTTCACATCAAGATTTTGATAAAAATGGGGGTAGATTACTTGCCCACTAGATAAATTCTCATTTCATAGTTTCTCCTTTTGTTTCTCCAGCTCACAAAAAGGAGCAGGAGAACACTTCTAGATCTTTCAGTATTTTGTAGCTCAGAATGGCAAACAGATTAATTACAACACATATTCCCCCATTATTTCCTTTTCCCACTAATCAGAAATTATTATCTTGACATAACAATCCACTCTTCTATTCAGATTCAAAAGTAATCCTCTGTGTGGTGGATGCACCAACCCAGTTTGCTTGATGGGCATAAATCACACTGATGCACAGAATAGATATAAAACTGTACTGGCCACTGCAATATTTGATGCACTTCCTTTACCTTGTCACCTATTAATGACTTTGCTATTACCACAGTAAAGACCTCATACAGCACACTGATAAACAACACAAAGTTGTTGCCCAGGAAGAGCAGCCACAGAGGTGTTCTGTGAATGTTGGCTATTATAGGAGATCTTAAAAGCCAAATGGAGAAATATATAAAATTGGTGAACTTAACATTGGTTTAACTTTCCTCTTGATGAAGGAAATCATAACATTTTTTGTAGGTAATGTTAATCCTCTGTAGGCAGAGACTTCCAGCCATAAATTTCCTCCTGTGTACTAAATGCAGATTTATTTTCCCAAGTTGATCCCTCACATTTACACTAATTGAGGTTTTCTCCCCTCAGATGTTGCAAAATTAAAAATTAATTGTTTTCTACCAGACAACTGAGGTCTATTAGGTTTCTTTTAGAAGACTTAGCTTGTGTGTGCCACGTATAAACTCAGAGGTAACCAATAGTAAAAGGAAGTTAAAATGAATGTTATTCATCCCTTTTCCCTTTAGAAGGAAAGAAAACAGAACCCTGCTTTGTTCATTCAGTCACAGATCAGCAGTTAGTCTTTGATTTGGAGCTGGTTTGCACCAGGGGTGCCGTGACACTGATTTATATTTGGGTAAAAATGAGGATAACAAGGTACTTAATAAGATTAAGTGATTTAGAGATACATCTGGTAAGCATAGTTTAAAAACATCAGGCATTTTCTTTTTTTTCTTTTCCCTCCTTTTCATCTCCTGCACAAGAGCATAGAAACAGACTTTTGAACTGCTGCTTTTACTCTAGCCAAACCTTATGTAATTATATCTATCTATAGGTATCTATATTTATGTCTTTATCTATACTTATATTTACAAGAAATTCTTTGCAACTAGCCGACTTGCCATTAAATCATAAAGTGCATTAAAATAAGCACAAAGAAAAACAAAGGAATAGTGCACAATTATTTAATGACCATTAAGAATGGTCATTAAGAATTACAGACACAGTTAAAAACCTCCACACAATCAAGCAGATCCTGAAGTAATTAGAATTAATGGCCTCCACTTGTCTACAGAATTGTTGCTAGCAACCTGGGACTAGTCCAGTTCCTTCCTGTGTTCATCCCCATCTGCCCATTCTCAGCCTCCTTCTATGTCTCCATTCTCGAAGTACCTGTTGCTTTCTGCAATTCACTGTTCATTTTCCTGGGTCAGAGAGAGCACGTGCCCTGGCTGGTTTAAAGGCTCACAACAAGGACTCTCTCAGATTGGCCAGGTGGCTGCTCACTCTTGGAGCAGGTGAGGTGAGCAGCTATAACTGCTTTTCTCCTTTTGTCAGACAGTGCTGATGGAAGAAATGACAATTTATTATTAATGGTATTCATGAAACCTGGAAAAATTTTGTCTCTGTAAGAACTCATCTGTTATTTTCAATGCACTTGAAAGCTGGTTGATGATTTCAGTGCTGGTAGAGGAGGATTGACAGATACAGGCAGTGTGATCATATAAACTTTATGCTTTAGAAAAACATCCTAAATATATAAAGATAGATTATTTCTGCTTGGTATGGCTTAGTGTTGCTCCCAGAAGGATTTAACCTTGAAAATAATTCAAGTCCAAGACTTCCATTGTAAGAACATGTTTAAGTTCTTTAGCGAATCTGAATTTTAGTGATTTCTTGTCATAGAATGTCTTTCAAATAATTTATTTTCTGGTTTTTAGGTGTTTTTTCAGTTGTATTCACAGATAAGCTCAGAACATTGAAACAAGAATGTCCACTCCTGAAAAAAAAATGTTTTCTTTTTGAATTGCCAATATGGATTAAAATGTAGAAAAATAAAAGCAGAAACATGAGGGGAAATTCTGTGAAATATGATTCAGAGAAATTATATTGTTTCAAGACGGATTTTTAGTCTTGAAACAACAGATGTTCCTTCTAATGTCTGGAATCTATACACTTCCCTGTGCCAGCAGACAACTTCATAGATTGCTAACTATGACAGGGCCTAAATCTGGGAAGAAACTTTGATAATCATTAAGGAATCTTTGAGATTTACTAGGAAAAAGTCTGGTGAGCACAGATCTGTTCAACTGATGGTTTCCATTCTGAGGATACTCAGCTAGTCTAATCTGGTGTAGAGTCACAAACCTTGGATTTTTAAGATAAGGTAATAAAGGGAAAGACTTTTCTACAACTACAAACTGAAATGAAATAGCATTCTACCTTCAAATTAATAGAAAATTGATCCCTCTGGATGCCAGCATGACCCTCTGGCATAGAAGTCACTCCTCTCAGTTTGGTGCATTATGAAGTCTTGCTGAGAATACACACTTCCCCATTACCTAGATGATTAAAGATCTTGAACAGGACTAGGCTCAGTAAGACCCCTGGGCTACACCACTAATTAGTGGCTTCCAACTACATTTTGCACTGCTGGTCACCACTCTCTGGGTCTGACCATGCAATCAGTTTTCAATCTACCTCAGAGTCTGCTCATGCAAGCCATATATAGCAGCTTAACTGTGGTGATCTCATAGGAGGCAGTGCCAAAGGCCTTCCCGAATTCCAGGCACACAATATCTGTTGCTCTTCCCTCATCTACCAAGCCATTTGTTAAGCTGGTCGGGCATGACTTCATCTTGTTTAAACCATTTGGGCTATTTCTGTTTATTTTATTGTCCTTACTGGGCCTAGAAATTCTTTCCAGGATTATACAATCTTGTACTTCCTTGGGTCCTTGGGTATTACACTCCCTGGAGTGTAATTACAGGAATTACAGCTACTTTCCTGTGGTCTTGAGTCACTTCTCCCAGTGTCCATAGGCAATCAAAAGTTACTAAGAATGACCTCCCAATGATATCAGCTAGCTCCTTCAGCACTTGAGACTGCACTCCCCCTCAAAAATAGGACTGGATATCTACTGACAGCCAACGTAGTAAGGGCTCAACAGTTCTCTCTCAGTTACCACTGGCAAGTACTCTACCTCATCTCTTAACCACAAGGCAAGGGACTACAGGAATGAAGTTCCTTCTAAGAGAAATGGAGATTCTGGGACACTGGGACTGCAAAAGGAATGCCTCTGGGCTCATGGTAGGGCACTAACATTGCTGTCCCCCCTTTCACATCTGGGCCACCCAGAAAAAATGGCTGAGGTTGTTGGGGCTGTTTAGCCTGGAAAAAAGGCTTTGGGGAGACCTTGCTGCAGCCTTCCCAAAAGAGACTCAAAATATAAGATGGAGATCTTGCTGTCCATAGAAGCTTGGAATGCCACATATTTGGAGGTATTCAAGGTCAGCTTGGTTTGGTCTTTGAGCAACCTGATATAGCAGAAAATATTCCTGCCAATGGAAGTGGATTGAACTAGATGTTCTTTAAAATGTCTTTTCCAACAGATACCATTCTATGATCCCATCAGCACCTCTGGGTTTATGTATATACATTTGTCATGTACTTCGGCTGGTCTGTCACATAAAAGGCAATAGTCCCTCCTCAACTTCCTTTTTTGTCTTTTCTAGTGAGTCTTTATCATATCATTGCACGATTTGAGTCATGGGAACCATCCCACCTCGTCTTCATGACCCCAAGGTTGTTACACCGTAAATACATGGTATGTCTTAATCCATGTTTAACTTGTGTTAACAAGTTAATAACTTCTGTTTATTTCCCTGTGCATTGATGTACTGGCTCTTTAGAGATGCACCCTAGTATTAGGAGTTGCTGAGACAGTTTGGCAAATTTCTCCCTAGTGGTTCCTTGTAGACACTTCCTTGCTGGCATGTTAAGTGCTGGAGGTGACCTAATTTAAACACCTTTTGTTGATTTCTGCATCCCTTCCTGACATATTCCCCACTACCCTTTGCTCATCTTGGTATAATAAAGAGTTTATTTTACAGTGAGAACAATCATTTACTGGAACAGCCTTTACAGGAAGGTGGTACAGTCCCCATTATCTGGGATTTTCAAGAACCTGCTGGACAGTGATAGATAATCTCATCTAGACTTCCTTTTTCATAAAAGGTTGGAATAGACATTATTTCAAGATATTCTCCCTTGCAACATTAGCTGCTCTATGATTCCATGATCTTTTTTGTCATTCTTTCGGAGAACTGCAGGTAGCTCTTCCCCTGCCACCCTGTATTCTTACAAAACCCTCCAAATGAAATTGGACCTGCCATTGGCAAGAATAGAGAGGTGGATTCTGCCTCACACAAGTAGAAGCTGACCTGCAAATAGGATCCCATGACCCCTTCTCTCAATGTGAGTTTTGCCGCCATATGAGTGAAGTCCAGACTCAGTGGTCTATTTTCAACAGTGGTGTATCTTTAACAAGGGCACCCTGCCTCCAGTGATGGCCTGTGAATGTCTGATAAACCAAATGAAGCCTTTCTTATTGATGTTTGGAGATCTCTAAAAGCTTAATTTGGTTCTTTTTTTTTTTATTAGAAGATTTAGATAGGTTTATGCTCTACTAAAGAGAGAAGAATCAAAAGCAAAAATTTCAAAGCCTGTGTATTTTGCATTCTGAAAGGGTTAATAAGATTAGTACTGGCATTTGATATTTTGAAATTTGGAATAAATACATAAAATATGCAGATCCAAACATTAATTTCTTTTCTTACGTGCCATATTTGGAAACTATCCCTGAGTTATACAACATTTCTTAAAATTAAAACATTTCTAAATACATAAAGCAGCTTGCAGAGGACGAATATAATTTTTTATAAACTGCCTTCAAAAAACATAACCATATGGATCTGGCTTTTTTACAATATCTTGTACTGAGCCAGCTCTCTTTAAAAAAGAATTAGAACAATAATAACAACAAGGAATGTTGTCAGTTTTTGAATGTTTTGACCCAAAAGCATTTAACATGGTTTTATCTGATGTATTATAAATGAGAAAAGCATTGAATTGCTCCCATTGCTTTAGAGTTCTGGTTACATTTTGCAAGTACATTTTTGACATTTCTGTGATAATTGCACACCTTCTAGGAAATTAAGAAAAAGAAAAGTTTTTTAATACATCTGTTAGTGTCATTTTTCAGTTACTGTCAATAAAATGAAGTCTGTGTCTGTTACTGACAAAAATATAACACTTTTAGAAGGTCTGCTTTCATTGCAAAAGTAGAGAACAAAACTGCTGATTATTCAACTGACAGTGTTTTTATGTAACTGAAAAGGTGCTCATTGAAAAATGTTAGATTGATTTAAAAACATGGGGCAGAATTACCAAGTAAAATTATGGATAATTAAGGGAGTATCTTGCATACAAGATGAAATGCAGTTACTTCTAAATTAAACAGAGTCTTTGCTAGTGGTAAGAGTGAGGCAAAATGTCATCCTTATGTTTCCAACTACCACCAAAATTATTTAGACAAGAACCCTGAGTACTTCTGCGATGTCTTCATAGAAATTCACCACCGGAAGATTGTTTTTTTACAACATACAGCCTAAAACATAAGTAGCAAAATTGCTTCATCTCCTTACCTATTTAATAAATGGTAAGGTAATGGAATAGTTTATACTGAGTGTCCTCACACAGCACTAACAGGGTGGCCAGGGTATCAGACCCAGCAAGCAGGGGTTTAGGAGGGGTAGGTCATGTTTGACCAGCCTGGTGTCCTTTTATTACCAGGATACTCACCTGGTGGATGCAGGAAAGGCTGTAGATGTTGTTTATTCAAATTTCAGCAAGGCCTTTGACACTGTCTCTCACTGCACACTCCTGGAAAAGCTGCAACCCATGGCTTGGACAGGAGCACTCTGTGCTGGGTTAGGAACTGGCTGGATGACTGGGCCCAGAGAGTGGTGGTGAACAGTGCTGCATCCACCTGGTGGCCTGTCACCAGTGGTGTCCCTCAGGGGTCTGTGCTGGGGCCAGTTCTGTTCAATATCTTTATTGATAACATGGATGAGGGGATTGAGTCTCTCATCAGTAAATTTGCAGACAACACTAAGCTGGGAGTGTATGTCAATCTGTTGGAAGGTAGGAGGGCTCTGCAGACAGACCTGGAATGGTTGAATGGATGGGCAGAGTCCAATAGGATGAAGTTTAATAAATCCAAATGCTGAGTCCTGCATTTTGGCCACAATAACCCTCTCCAGCGTTACAGGCTGGGGACAGTGTGGCTGGACAGTGCCCAGGCAGAAAGGGACCTGGGGGCACTGGTGACAGCCGGCTGAACATGAGCCAGCAGAGGGCCCTGGTGGCCAAGAAGGCCAAGGGCATCCTGGCCTGTCTCAGGAACAGTGTGGCCAGCAGGAGCAGGGAGGTCACCCTTCCCCTGTACCCAGCACCTTCAGTGCTGTGTCCAGTTCTGGGCCCTCAGTTTGGGAAGGACCTTGAGACACTCGAGCACATCCAGAGGAGGCAACGAGGCTGGGGAGGGGCTGGGAACACAAACCCTGTGAGGAACAACTGAGGGAGCTGGGGGTGCTTAGCCTGGAGAAAAGGAGGCTCAGGAGTGACCTTGTCACTCTCTACAACTGCCTGAAGGGTGGCTGTAGCCAGGTGGGGTTGATCTCTTTCACCAGGAAGCAAATGACAGAATGAAAGGACACAGAAGCTGCACCAAGGGAAATATAGTTTGGATATCAGGAAAAGTTTTTTACGGAAAGAGTGATAAAATGCTGGAATTGTTTGCCTGGGGAAGTGGTGGAGTCACCATCTCTAGATGTGTTTAAGAAAAGACTGGATGTGGCACTCAGTGCCGTGGTTTAGTTGAGGTGCTGGGGCATGGGTTGGACTCCATGATCTTGAAGGTCTATTCCAACCTGGTGATTCTATGATTCTGTGTAAATAGGTACAATCTTAAGGATTTTTGCCCTCTGCTTCTCCTCTACTTCTTCTTTTATTTTTTTTTTTTAGATTTTTTGCTGAACTTGAAACGTAAATCTGCTTCCTTCCTCATGTATCTTCTTCATTAGAAGTGTGTCTTGTAGAGGACTGCAGTGTGCTTTGTGACCCAACACAGCACTGCACCACACTCTGAAAAAATGAGACTTAAGGAAACTGAGTTCATATCCTTGATACTGTTTTTGAGGGCTATCATCAAGATAAAGATGAAATATACCTGCATGTTCCTTTTAGAGTGATAGGTCGTACTCTGCAGAGCTTGTACTTAATATGTAACTGTGGAAATAATATGGGTCTGCAGTAACTAATGTTTCCTATAGAGTTACGGATTGCATAAAAGCTGAGTTATGAATCTTGAATTTGTCTGAAAACAAACATTGTTTCTATTTCAGTCACAGAGAGAACTGAGTAATGATAAACCCTATTCTCATCAAAATTCATTTTCTGTCTCTCTTGCTGTGGAGCCTCCACTGCCATCTGGTATATTTTATTTTCTTCCTCCTCACATGCATATTCTTAAGAGCCAGCTGCTCTACAGCCCTCAATCTCTCAATGTCTTTCTCCAAAACTTCCAGGCTTCATTTATGCCATCTAGTCTGTTCACTACTGAGGAGTCTTTAACTTATAAGGTCTCACAGAACCCAATATCAGAAGTTGTCATCTTGGCTAAAATGATAGGTTCTTAAGCCTAGTATTATTCAAGCTAAACATGAACCAGGTGAGTGAGCAAAAAATCAAAATGCAGGTGTTTATAAAAGAGTTGTTTGGACTTTATTCATCTCTTATTAGTTCTGCATGAATACAAGAATGATCTTTGCAGCTTTTCCAAAAAGTCATTTTGGACCCCAAATGTTCTACATTAACTATCAGTGGATGTTCAGCAATGGGTTGAATGGAATTGCTAAGTAGATTTTCATTTACAATATCAAATTAACTTCAAGTGATTTACCATACAAATGAAAAATCATGAGTCATTTGGCCTGTTGTCTTTGTCCCTTCTCTCCACACACATACATTTTACAGCAGTGATAGTTGCAGAGGCACTTACAGGGTAGATACCAGATGTCATCCCTACACTGATGACAGTAGGTAATGGACTTGGCCCAGCACCTCAGGAAATTAGATCACCATTGCAAGCTGACTTTGGGGTATTTCACAAGTTCTTGATGAGTAGCAATAAATTAGTGTTGAGTTTTGAGGAAAAGTTATAAAATTCTCCTATAATTCCAAATTAAGATCATTACTTCTAGCTCTGCTTTTGGGTAATGCATATATTGACAATTTTTTTTTTTTGAGCTACTAGATTTCTTTAAATAGCCTGTTATTTCCCCATCTAAATTACATTTCACCTGGCTTGAAATAGTGAATGTCAACATGGAAATTATGTCTGAATGCATTATCACTCAAGAATACCTATCACTGTCCATGTAATCACAAGAAACTGATTTCCTGAGCAAATTCAAATAAAAAGCTTCAGATCTAGAAATCACATATCTATTCATAGAGACAGTATTCTTACTATCTGAAACCTATTATAGTTGTTTAAAGATTTTTTAAGGTAATGCCCAGTGCACACCAAGAATAGTTTTTCACAGTCTTAAAGATCTGTGCCGTGTCTGGACAATCTGTGTTCTCCTTTGGATGTGGAGAATGATACACTTCAAATGTTCCTCATCTGTGAACAGGACTGCAGGATTTCTGTTTTGTCTTGTTTCATTTTCAGTGAGAACATGCAGAGATTTCTGGTCTCTGCTACAGAACTTCATATGTCCAATTGGATGAGTAAAAGTTTCTAATGACTGTTCCTTTTGTGTTAAAGCAGTTTTTAATTGCTTTGCTGGACATGTTCATTAAGACTGGTTTTCTTGATACTGGCATATCTCTGCGTTGTATAGTACATATTAAGGACTTGTGTATGTTTAAGTCAAAAGTACTCTCAGTTCATGGGGTATTTCAAAAAAGTAGTGGTAAAATTGCAGGAACTTTATGAATGCAGTGCAGATAATTTTCTTTATTTTCAAGGCGAATTCTAACCCATGCAATTTTACAAAATAAAATTATCAATTTAAATGCAGCACATTTTTTCTTATTCTATTTGTTGGTAAATATTTTCTCTAGGTGATGTCAATTATTGCATTCACTAAACATATTTTAATTAAATTTGTCATGACAATTTTTTCTGTTGAATATTGAATTTGGTGGTTACAATTGCACTACCCAGGCAGGTAATATTTCCATACTTAACACAAAATTTCTTTTGAGTTTTTTTTCATTATTCTAAAGAAATCATAATTTTATTACAATGGCATAAGAAGTTATAGCTTTAATAATTATGGAACTATCAAAAAAAGTCATGGAAAAGAAAGAAAGGAGGAAAAAACATATAAAAGTAGCAGGCCAAAACATCTACTCTGAAAAAAAGGGAATAGTGGGTTGGCAAGACAAAAATCTATGTACTGGTATGAATAATTCCAGTTCAGAGGGATTTACTATCTCATTTATAATCCCAATTTTGTCTAGTCTCATCAAAGCTACAAAATAAAAATGAAAACTAAAAGGAATAATGGCCCAAATAAAACTGATAATTCCGCATATGTCTTTACAGGAAAAGGGTAATAAATAAGTTGAAATAGTAATAAGCCACAAATTTCTTTTTCAATTACACCTTAGTCATGCTGCAGGGAATATGGCAATACAGAATATATCTGCATTAGCAAGTAATGTATTAAGAACAAGAATCCTCTTTTGGCAAAATCACAGTAGTTATGTACAGGAGAATGTTGAGAATTTCATTGAGAATTGGACCTATATGTGGTGAGTGTAGAAAGAAACTACAGCACTGAAAAAACCTAACAAAGGGGGAAAGGCTTTTTGTAAACTGAGGTAGCAGAATACTGAAATATGAAATATCAGCAGGAACTGTTGATGCATATTCAAGGAAAAGTAAAATTTTTCTTAAGTCAAGCTTCTTAAAAGTAAAAGCCTTTAAAAACTCTTTTTAGATTCTCATGTCAGCCTGTGTCTTTTCAATGTCATAGAAACAATGATTATAAAAGCAATAACATACAACATTTTTTCTTTTTTTTTTTTTTCTTAGCTAAAATCACTCTGAAATTATTCTGTAGAAATTTATTGGAGGGTCCTGTAATCTCAGCCTTGGGAAGGGGTCTTTAGGCAATCAATGAGCTCAGGAAAAGAAAAGATAACACTATCTCACAGTGGATCAAGCATTTTCTGGGCTTGCCCTGTCCCTCATTTTCAAAAGATACCCATAGCCTGAGTCCAAACCTCAGTCTTCCGTGAGTATTTAAAAGTTGTACACCACAGTTATCAAATCCTGCTAATCAGAAAGACATTCACTGCAGGTTTGCTGTTATGGAAAGTGTATTAACTGTGTCATCCAAGTGAATTAATTCCACATTTGGTTTGCAGTTTTCTTATGGAGGAAGGGGAATTGTTCTTTATTCTTAAGAAAAGGTATTAAGAGGACTAATTATGAAAGGTATTCTGGCTATCCTTCTGATTAGCTGCCTGGAGAGTGCTGAGGAATAACAGGAGTATTTACGGGAGAGAATTTGAGGCAATAGCTGTGACAGAAGATTACTTGGATGCAAGTGCCTAGTCAGAATAGATTTTCTGTCTATTGCATGAGAGCCAAACCAGTTCTTTCAAGAATCATTCATTCTCATAGCATTCAGACTTTTAGAAACAGTTCACCAAGCACTGAATAAAAAGCTTTTTATAAGACTGACCAGGTTCATACCAGCTTTAAAGCTTTTATCACTAATTAAATAGACACATTGAGGGTTACCATGAATGATAGGGTCATTATTTTCTTCACCTCACAGCTTTTTCTTTCTTTCCTCTTTTTCTTTTTTTTTTTCCTCTTCTATGGGTAAATACAATGCTTCAGTATGATAGGTAAATTATTGGGCATGTCAAATTTTGTTACCTTGACTTACTTTGCTACAAAAACTTACTTTATAACCTTTTGTTTCTGTTATTGCAGCCCTCACCTTCATCTGGCAACTGTCACTAAAATAATTTTCCTTTGTCAGTGCTCAGATCATATCATTCCATGGCCCTGTAGCTCCCTCTTATCTTTTGAATCACAGCTATATGTTTTATCTCAACTGACAAGGCATTTTAGAAACAGCTTACATTTCCATTTTGGATAATAATTAGGTGCCTGATTTGAGTTTACTTTTCTCTGGGTCACCTTTCCCAGACATAGTTATTTTCAAGTTTTCATCTCATGATGAACTCAGTCCCCAATAGCTGGGAGATGGAAACACACAAGGCTGTGTCCATCTTTACTGCATGCTCTATCCTGTGCTTTATTTGAAGCAGACAAAATTCCAAGAGTTGAAGTAAACCAGGATAAACTGTGTAGCTACTGATTTTGCCAATTCCTTAACTAACAATACTAGTGAAAAGGAAATATTTGTGACAAGCAAAATTTAATGCTTTTCTTATTACGATGGCAACAAAAAAAGAGACCTTTCTAGTGCAACAAATTTTTTCAATTGAACAGTTGCAGCAGAGGTATAGAATTTTTTTATTTTTAATTGGGGGGGGAAATAATCACTGTGTTGAAAAGAAGCATTTTACTTCTTCAGCTTCTCACCCATTTCGGTTTTGGGTTTTTTTTTTACTTAGCCCTTGCAACATGCAGCAGGAATTTTCAAGCAGTCAAATTTTTCACTGAAACAGCTAAAACCAGATCCACAGTTAGTTTTAATCTATATGACAGTTTTGCCTGAAGATCTGACTGTGCATGCAACTCCCCCTAGTAATGATACTTAACACTGCTGTGCAGCCAAGAATATTGTTCCATCATTTCAGACTAGTGTGATTTAACCTGCACTGAAAATAGTCTTGTGTTTTACCCATCCAAGCACGCTCAGCAGTCACAGGAAGACATGAGCACCATGCTCAGTTGATCATTTACCATCCCTCCCCCCACCGCCTCAGTGCAGATTTCTCTCTTTACTGAACCAATCTTTTGGGTGTTTTATATTACCCCCCAGGATCTCATATCCTTTCATAGTACTTTGTCTTGAAGAATGGCTAGAGCTCCTTTGGACATAAACCTGTATTTAGTATTTGACAAAGCAACAGCCTAAACTAGAGACTGCTGAATTCCTTCTCTGAGGCTGTTTGGAGTACATCTGTCAGGAAATTTTGCTATTTGCCTTTTCTAAAAGGGGAAAAAGAAGACCCATATTTTCTTCATCTGAGAGATAGAAAACATTTGATGAAGTTCACCCATGTTACAAATAGATAAGTAAAGAATCATTAAAACAATCTCAGGATTAGACATTTTGGAAGCAATATCTAATCTTAGAAAGTAAATTACAATGGAGTCCAAGATGACACAGATGAATTGATTTTCATACAGTTATATCAGTGTGGGAATTTAGACAAGTGATAACATCAGAAGACAATTTCCAACTTTAAAAAATACTTTTCTTGATAGTAACACACTTGAGGTTTAGGAGTCAAGTGAGGTGAACCAGGCAGATGTAAGAGGGTTTTCTGTTGCTTTTTGGAGGTTGTTTTTCTTTCACTTTTTACAGTGTGGAACAATTCCAGAAGAAGTTTAAAAATAAAAATGCATTTGATAATCTTTTCCTATAGCATTTGAAATACTAGAGCAAACTACGGAAGAACAAGCAAATTCTACCTTATAACTTGGAGAAGATTATGGAGAAAAAAATCCCCACAAAGCAACTTTTAGTATTTACAGAAAAGGGAATTGTTAGCCCATTAACTTAAAATTTAACCAGTCCAAGGATGGTTTCTTCTAGACTAAGCAATGTTAATCACAATTCTAGTGCTGTCCCCCAGTGCCCACTGGAAATTATTGCCACCACTGATCTGTCAGAAGCTTAGTTCATAAGTATTCCCTGTAATGCGCTTCAGGCAAGAACAGTCAGACAAGCTGGAACCACCAAAATTCACTGTTTAGGGAAGCCTGTCTGATTTTTGCCTGAAGCAAATGAAAGAGACTTGCTGTTGCCCTGGAAATCATGAAGAACTGGAAGTAATCACTTCCACTGGCACATCTGTGTCAACTGGGAACACATTTGTCCAGTGTTGGAATGGAGCTTGATTCTGATTCTCTTGCTCTGACAAAGTAATCCCATATTATGCAAATATTTTCATAAATTAAGATAGCACTGTGTCTTTAGACATTTTGTTTGATAGCACAGTCATCCTTAAGTAACTACTATCTTGTGAACTATCCCAAAGATGTTACTTATTAGAAACTTGAATCAGAATTTTGACCCTTCAGTACTAGGGTCAAAATTGTTAGTCAGACATAAACAAAAAAATGAAATCAGGGGAACTTTCAGATATTAGGGTGATAGTAGGCTTCAGAAAGTGCATACAAATCCTCATTCGACTGGATTTCCACTTTTACTGACAATATATGGTATAGGTTAAATAGATTAGTCTTACCAACCACAGATAAATGCAGAAAGCCCTGTGTCCTTCAGTTTATGGCAGGACAAAGAATACTGTATATTACGAGCTTCTTCGGTGGAGTCAGCTAAGATTTCTGGAACTTTAAGAGATTCTTGTTTTTTAAAGTAGAAAGACCTAGTCTATTTTTACTTCATATTACAATTAAAACAAATTAATTGCATGGGGCATGGACATGAGAAAGACAATGAAACAGAGAAAATAATCAAGGCCCTGAATAAACAGAAAATTTTAAGATCATATGATATTGTCCCTTGGAAGAGATCTCAGGGAACTTGAGACAAGTCCAATCTCCTGCTCACAGCAGGGTTACATAAGTGACCATAGCAGATTGCTCAGGGTTTCATCTGGTGAGAACTTTGAATCCTCCAAATAGGGAGACTGCCCAAAGTGTCAGGGCCAATTCCACCACTGCCCTACTGTCCTTATGGGGCAAGAAAACACAGCCTTCTACCCAGGCTGAACCTCTCTTTTTTCAACTTGTGCCTGTTGCCTCTCTGGCTCCCTGCATAGCTGTGCAGAGTCCACTGTCTCCTCAGTGACATCCCCATTGACACTGGGGTGCAGTTAGGCACCCCTAAAGCCAGCTCTGCTCTGGGCTGGCTGAGCCTTGTTACTCTAGATGGACGTCCATGCTCAGCTTCACGACTTTTTGGAACTGAGAGCACGGAGCTGAGATACTCAACATCTCTCAGACTGTTTGGTCCAGCCTGATTTCCCCTAATATTAAACCATGAAAAAACTTCTTAGGAGAAGTGGTAAACACTGTGTTACTGAAAATGTATTACAGGGAACCATCTGCTGTGTCAGTGAGGTGATCTGACAACATAAGCAGCCATTACATAAAGCCACAATAATTTTGTTTCAGGCAGTAACCTGCATTTGCATTTGTGATTTTTATTTACAAATCTTTGGTTTTAGAAGAGGAAGAAGATGGACCTAATAGTGGAAAATTTGTGCATCATAAGTTGATATAAGTCAACAAAGCTCTCTTAAATCCCATATATATATATAAATATATATGTGTGTGTATATATATTATATATATATATATGTATATATATATTAGACAACATTTTAATGACGTTTGTAATAATGTGATCTTTGATCAAACACAGGAGAGTGGAGGTCTGAGGACAAGAAAATGTGCTACTATTTGATAGGTAGACAAGTGGATTGCATTTTTCTCCTGGTTTCTAATCTTAAATAATTGAAAGGGAAGTAAGAGCATTGAAATTGTTGATTTTTATGTACTCTTTCTCTCAATGAATAGATCTAAAAATATATACACTAAGAAAAGAATACAAGCTTGTTTACTATGCCCTCTAATTTCTTCATGCTCACTCTACCATGAAGACATTGAAAGGGATTCTTTTAATGCCTACTTTTAAAAGCAGGATGTGTTTTGGCATGAGAAGTGCATTTCAGAAACACAGGAAACTACTAAAACTGAAATGGGTTAAATTGTACCCTAAAATCTAATACTACTGACCTAATTAACAGGTTGAATTAAGAATCATCAAGTATTCATCAAGAAGATTTTCCTTTTCATTAATCTCTCCAATCATGTAATCCTCTGAGTGCCAACCAAGTTCCTTGGTCACATCAAATATTATGAGGATAATTAAACCAAAGCAAGAACTGAAATTCTTTTAAGTATTCATTCATTCCAAAGTGATAAAACCTAGTAGAACCAATGTTTCACAGTAAAAGGGCTTCCAAATTTCCTAGTGAAACTTATGGGCCACAAACGCAATATGTCCAAAATTCAATTTCCTCCATTACTCAGCAAAGACATTAGGACCTCCCATCTGATAGATAGGGGTTTTACCTGGGCACTAAGGCTATTCATGTTCTCTAATATCTAAAGAATGTCTTGCTGCCAGATCAAGATGCAACCTCTTTGCTGTAATCTTGTTATAAGTTACAATTATATTGGATATTTATATTCAGACTTATATGTGTTCACTCTGTCTTTCATTCTCGTTTACAACAACCATATATGAATTTCCAGGTTCCACAGGTTGCATGGAAAAATATTCTTTAGTCTCCTTCCAGAAACCAGAAATTATTTTTTTAAAAAAATTCATCTGTGCACTTAAGAGGCCCAATATACATATAAAATTTATGAAACAAATCAGGAGCTAATGTGAGAAAAACAAACCTTACAATGAGCCATTTCTTTTCTAGTTTCTCAATCTTGCTGTCTCACCCATGTCCAGTGAAAGACAGTAAGGTGTTCAAGTGCGTGCTTCCCCTCACACACATCCTCTCTTCATTTCAAGTGTCTCTGTTGGGCAACAAGATTTGTCCTAATATAAGAACACCAGGTCAGAATAAAAATATTAATTATGAAGGAAATGCATAATTAATACATTCCAGAGATGGTGAGCTGTGATGCTTGACGTTGACTTTGGTACGCATTGGTCTGCAAAAGGGTATTAAAGGCTGCTACAGAGTAGGCCAATAGAGCAAACTGGTCTCCTGAGGTTGTAGGCAGTATTTCTGTGTGGATCCACCCCTGACAGGAATGTCTGCAGGGTATGTCCAACCTGAGCACTGTGAACACTTACTTTTGGACCATTGAGTAACAGCTCTAGGTATGGTCACCTACAGAGATAAAATCCTAAAGTAGTCTCATCATAAAATCATTAAGATTGGAAAAGACCTCCAAGATCATCAAGACAAACCTTTGAATGAACATCACTATATCAACTAAACTACAGAAATAGATGCCATATCAAGTAGTTTCTTAAACACCTTCAGAGATGGTGACTCCATCAACTCCCTGGGCAGCCTGTTCTGGTGCTTGACAACCCTTTCAGTGAAGAAATTATTTCTAATATCCAGGCTAAATCTCCTCCAGCACAACTTGAGGCCATTTCCACTTATCTCATCACTTATGGCCTTGGAGAAAAGACAGATACCCACCTGGCTACCACCTCCTTTCAGTCAGATGTAGAGAGCAACAAAGTTCCCCCAAGTCTTCTTTTCTCCAGACTAAACAACCTTAGCTCTCTCAGCTGCTCCTCACCAGACTTGTGCTCCAGACCCCTCCCCAGCTCCATTGCCCTTCTCTGGATGCACTCCAGCACCTCAATATCTTTCTTCAAGAGAGAGACACAAAACTGAACACAGGATTTGAGATGCAGGGAAATAATCACCTCATTAGCACTGGGTGGATCTTAGTCCATTTAAAAGTGAATTTAGGATAGGGTTAGGGTTAGGACATGAACTAACTAGGGTATTATGCTTAATATTGTATCTTTCATGCATACACTAAGCTTGGAGCTTCTGACTTGGCTCATCTAGTAACTTCTATGTGATACTTTCCTCTGAGCAACAACAGAGGATAAAAGCATTTAGCAATTTCTCTGGGATGACTGAAAACTTTTAATTTCTTTTGACTCATTTTTAAATCTCTCTATATGTACTGACTTTTTATTGGCTACAATACAGTTTCTTGTTTATGAATTTTTTGAAGACATACTTAATATACCAAAAAAAGAAATAAATTGTATAATTTATAATTAAATAATTGCATGTGGGAGTATATATGTGTGTAATTTAATATGAATATGTATATGTGTATTTGTACCCATATAAAAGTGTTTTGTAACCAGAGCTTTATTTTTCAGCCAAATCAGAAATATCAGTCTTCTGAGTTTCATTCACCTTTTACTTCTCCCCTGACCATAGATTAAAAGAATAAGAAATGGAGAAGATATATCAGTTCAAATACTTCGCACCCTTGAGACTAACACAGGATTGTTGCCTACACTATATCTTGTGCTTCCTCTTCTCATTATAAATGTCTCAAGTGACAGAGTTTGAATATTTCCCTTGCAAATTTGTTAAATAAATTTAAATATATCACTGGAAAGTAGTTTTTCTCAGATATAGTATTTTTTCTCTCTTTAATAACAGTTTCATTCCTGGTAATCACACATAAAACTCTCACAGATCACTCTTACTATCTCTAACTAGTCATATCTTTCAAATAATGTACTTCATACTAAGCAGGCTATGTTTTTTCACTATTTAAATTTCCCATTTCTTCAAATCTTTTCTATTTATTCCTTTTAATATATCCTTGGTTCATATGAGTGTGAGTGAACAATTATACCAATTGAAGAAAATGGAAAAATTACCCAACTTAGTGCAACTGTAGGGTTTTTCCAGTTTTTGTCCCAAGCCCTTGTATGATCAAGTTGAATAAATAATGTGAATTAGAAGTAGTAGATACATAAAATCCCACAAAAAGTAATTTCTATAAGTCCCTCCTGGTATTGGTCTTTCAACTCTGTTCATTGTGACTCTTTCTGCTGTTAACATCTATTTACAATGTGGGAGCTTCATAAATAACATTTTTATCTACTCTCAGCATTCATCCCACTCTGAAAAAATATTATCATAATTAAAAAATCTTCAATGGTTACAAATCTGATTTTATAGATTTATCTGTGTGGTTACTCAAAATTTAGTCAATTCTGAGTTGGTATAGCAAGCTATTTTCTTTATTCTCATGAATTGCATGTTGCTAAATACTATTTTGCTGCTAAACAATGTTAAATAAATTAATCCTCTGTAGCCTTTAAACTCACAAACCATGTGGTTATCATTTTAGCAGGAAGCCAGAGTTTTTGTATTAATTTAACAGTACACATCTCAGAAACTGTGATTCCTGTCTGGACTTGTATGGTCTTGAGTTAATTCTAGGCTATCTACTCTGAAATAGCAAACTTTTTACCTGTGACATGATCAATATGTGACTTTTTCGTATTATTTTAGGGGTTTCTTTGTGATTGCAAAGTTTTACTCTAAAACTTATGCAAGCTATTGCAATGTTTACTGTGACTGTGTGGAACACTAGGGAAAGAACCATCAACAACAGATCATTTTGAAATTTAAAAAATCACCAATAGCACTCAAAGAACATTTTTTCTTCAATTCATACTACTCCCAGTGAAGGAGTGTTTTGACAATCTTCCATAAAAACAGAAAAGAAGGATGAGTACAAAAGAAAGGGGTTGATATTCAAAAATTTATGCAAATGCTTTTTAGTTGCATTTTAATAGAAATTAGAAATTAGAATTAATTGTTAGTTTTGTTTGGGATTCCTCACCTCCCTTCCCCAAAAATGTTGCTATCATAAATGTATTAATGTAGGGTAAGCATCAATTTTTCACCATGTTTTGAGGGTAAGACTATCAGAGGTGTCTCCAAATGTCCTAAGAAATGTAGGGGGAAAGAATATTTTTGTCCCAGTCATGAGAGAGGTTAACTAGGATAATAAGCTAAAATAACAGTACTGGAATTTCATCGTGCCTCTCTCCCTTGCCTGCCATAATGACAGGTGCAGAGACCCAGCTCTTGCCTCATTAGCAGTAGTCTCTGAAACCCCAAGTTTTCAGGACTCTGGCATAAATAAACTAGGCAGCAGGCTTGTGTCTGTTTTCCTGCCCTTGACTATATGCTGTTCTGCACATCTGCTTACATTTTTTGTGCCAGCAGAGAACTCTAGGTATTTCTCATCCACTTCCTGACTCCCACTCTCTCCCTGCATTTTTGGCATTTTCTGAATTTTCGGTAAGGGTTGTCACTTGAAGCACCGTACAGTGCTTATCAAAGTTCCTGAATTCATCCATATTCATCAGGTCTCCAGGTGACCACAGCTATTTCCTCGTCTGATCTTCCACTCTATCTCTCTATCTGTGCACTTGTTTTATTTGAATTTCCATCTTTGTGAAAAATTATCCTCTTGGCCCTTCTTTAATAATTTTATAGACTGAATAATAACTTTATTAATACTCTGACTGAAACCATATAAACCTATGAAATCAACACACGCTTCCAAGATAAATAAGCAGATATTCTTGTTATGATATTATTGCTCGTAGGTTGTCCCTCTGTAGGAGATAAGATATCAGTTCTTTCTTCTTCTCTAAGCATCTTTTTATAACTTTGTCTTCAGAACTAAGAAGTCAGAATTCAGAGAGAAGAATTAGAGAAGTGATTGTGGAATGCAAATGAAAAGATTTTATATTTTAAGAGAAAGTCTGACTTTCCTATTTCTTGAACATCACTTTCTTTTAGAGTTTCTCTGGCTACATGGAAAACATGTGGCCCTAATGTGCTACCTAACTCCAAATTGTGGTTGTCCATCTTGGCCACATGTTAGGATGACACCTACATGCAGAAAAATTCACTTCTAGTTCCTCCCTTCACCTGTTTCAGTCTTCTAGAAAGGAAAAAAAAAGTGAACATGGATGATGAAGTAATGAACCACCATGTGTTTCAGGAAATACCTGTTGGAGAAATTAGAAGAATATCACAAAAAGCAAATATTAAAGCATGGCCTAACTCAAGCTCCTGGACTGAAACCTGAGGAACATGGTACTGGTTATGAACATGCTCATTGTTCCATTTTTTATCATTACATTAAAAGCAAATGTTAGGGCAGATTTTTGTTAACATTACTACTTATACTTGCCTTTATCAAGATGAGCCCACATGAAAACAAACACTAGTTGACAACCAAAGGTTTTGGCCCATAAGCCCCTTATGGAACTGCACTTTGTTCCACTTTGAGCCAGGTAGTGTGGGGGTTGGGTGGTTGGGAGGGTTCTTGTAGATGACTTTTGTCTATCACTAGCAAGTAGTGATAGATAAATGGCTGGGTAGCAGAGAGGCTGCTATTAGTAAGTGAGAAAAGGTTGTGCAATCTTTGCTCCAGAAGGTCTTAAGAAAGGAGGCAAAGCCAGGTCAATACACCTTGCTCTGCACATAGAAGCAGAAAACAATTTTGGTTAGAAAAGACCCTAAAATATTTCAGGCCAACAGTTACCCAAATGCCTGCAGGAATGGCGACAGAACAACAGCAAATGGCCTCAAGTTGCACATGGGGAGGTTTAAATTGGAGGTTACATTGAATATTAGGAAAAAAATTCTTCACTGAAAGAGTTTGCAAGCACTGAAACAGGCTCCCCAGGCAAAAGGTGGAGTCAAGGTCCCTGGAAGTGTTCAAAAAACATGTGGATATGGCATTGAGGACTTGGTTAAATGGTGAACATGGTGGTGGTGTAGTGTTGATGGTTGGACTTGATGATCTTAAAAGTCTTCTTTAATCTTAACAATTCTATGATTCTTTTTGATAAAAATTGATGCTAGACTTACTACCTAAAGAACTAAGAAGTTAAATTTGAACAAGAGTTATTATTTTGTTTTAAAGAAGTTCTGGTTTCTTCCTTTATTTGAAAAACTGAAGATATCAGGAGAACTTTTCTAGAACTTGTCATTGGTTTTTTGATTGTAATTTTTTTCTTTGTTTTTTTGTTTGGGTTTTTTTTAATTTCGGTTTTAATTCTCAGAAACCTATTTCCTAATTAGAGCAACAAAAATATAATGAAATATTTACATTACTTTTCTCTCAAGTCAAGCAGTTAAAAAGAAGGAAAGAAAAATAAAAAAGTGATTTTTTTTTCAATATAAAGAAAGCATTTTGGTGAAAAACACTTTCTAGTGGTTCTGCCTTGAGTGTTCCTAAAATTCAAGTGAAACATTTTTATAAGGTAATTATTTTCAGGAAAAATATATACATAATTAGGATTAAAACTTGACATTTTCAAATTATTTTACATCTTTATTTTTAATATTGTATTCCAGTGATATTGGAATCATATACACTATTTATTCAGAAATGAAAAGATGAAAACATGCACTTCTAAACTAAGTCCTTAAAAGTTTACATGGCTTTTTACTGATCAGCAAAACAGGAAATATTTACTTTAAAAATATAAATCAACTGTTGCAATCAGAATATTTAGAAAGAGCTGCAGTACCACCAAAATGGTTCAGATTGCTTTATAGTATTTCAATTTCCATAATCTTTTAGCCTGCTGTTGTCTTTGTTTTTACTAGTTCAAATCCATTCATTTTCAGCTGGTTTAAATTGGGTACTTAAATTAATGCATTGTCAATTTGCTCTTATGGCAGAATGAAATTAAAATAGGAAACATAGATGAGTTGTAATGATAATATAGTTTTAAAGATGCTCCTGATTGCCAAAAATACACATTGTCACTAGCCAAATAAACTTAATGACACTCACAAAATGGTATTGGTGAAGGCCATTAACAAGATGTTCTCTTTAAAAATCAAATTGTTGTTCAAGAAGAAATTATATTATTGAATTTAAGTGGCTGAATGCACACCTATTACTTTTGCAAGTACTTTCGACAAGGCAAATACAAGAACAAGATGTAATAGTAACAATTAGTAGTGACACATTCTCAAACAGTTGTTTCCTTGATATTTAAGTTTAAAGTTTTTGGGGTAAAAAACTGGAAAATACGAAAGCACTTACATAGTGTTTAAACATTAATTTTATTAAATAGGGAGGAAATAAGAAGGGAGGAATCAAGAAGTCTGAAATTTAAAGAGGCGAATTTTTTATCTCCAGGAAGCACTGCAGTGTTTGGAAATAGCTTGTCTGATGGCCTCTTGCTCGTGCCAAAAAGCTGCACACACAGCTCCTGGTAGCCATGCTCAGGTATCAGCATATCAGATATCACTGCTTCTCAGCTCTGAACTTGTGCTCTTCAGTATGGAATTGTTACCTCACAAGCTATACAGCAAGTGGAGGGCTTTTTGTTCAAGAAGACCCTTTCTTCTTTTTAAATTTCTGGGGGTTGTTCCCAGTATCTAGTTGAAACCATTTGGATTATATACTTGGTTTTAAATTTTGCCCTTCCAACTTTTCTCTTTACCAGTATTTTAGAGCTCCTCACATATCTGTTAACTGTAAGACTTTTAGGCTGCCAATAAAGTTCTCAAGTCTAGGGTTATAATTCAACTTTGTTTGAGTTAGAGGTCATATATAGTAGAAAATTTTACAGGCCTATTTCTTTCTGAGGGCATAAGCATCTTCCTACGTCTACTGTATGTGAAGGTCACATTGTGTCCATTTGTGCCAAGAGAGAAAAAAAACTGTATACCTGGCTGAATTCTGTGACAACAAAGCTGTAAGACCGTGGTGCAAAAGTCCCAGAGTAGGAGGGACAAAACCAGCTGCATTCTTGGCACTTCCTCTGTTTTGGTTCTGCTCCTACACACATACTTGAAAAATGCTGAAGGTGTCCCTTTCCACACATTTTATGCACACAGTGGGCCACCTGGTATCACCTTTTCAAACTCAGTCTCAATTTTGCTGCAAAAGTATTTAAAAACATATCCCTAAGAATTTGAGCTAAAATTTTCAAATTCAGGCTGTAGTGTCCTACTTGAGAAATGTTAAAAGGCTGGAGATAGGTTGAGTGACATCTTTGCATTTCTGGACAGAACATGCTTGGGAGCTGCAGTTCTGGCACCAACAGTGCAACAAGATCTTGTGTTGCTAAGATCAATAAGTATGTGGACAAAACAAAACCCTGGAACCATGCTTTCAAAAAGCAGTTCAATAGCCACCTATCCTTTTTAACAGAGTGTAAAATACCGTGTGACTGCTGTGGCTGTTTTTTTCTTAGTAACTCAGCTATAGATCTTATAATTTTGCTTCTCCTGCTTAGAGATCATGTACTGTTGCTGTAGTTTGAAAATCATTTATCTTTTAATGAAAAAGAGCACTATGCACTCTTTTTCAAATTCAAATTTGCTTAATTCATTTAACTAGAAAGAATCATCTTCCTCTAGAGACTAGTGGAAGAGGTCATTTCCTTCACATCAAACATTTTAATCATTATGATTGAGATTGTCACGAGTGCTTCCTGCTAAGATTGTGTCATTTTCCTACCTCTAAGTCTTTGTTACTTTAAAAGGCTATATTCCCATGGTCTTTTTACTGATGTGTTTTGGGGGACATTTTTATATCTTGGGGAAAATCACTGGTTTGGTTGGAGTATGTGTATGCGTGCATGTGTGTGTTGGTATTACATATAAGCAGTTGCTTCCATACGATGGAGTAGAGAAGATATACTACAATAACTAGCAAGAATATACATATAAAAGAACATATATAAGTTTCTAAGTGTAGTAAAGTTGGAGCAATTTTCTTGACATTTTCAAATTCTAGATAAATTGGTCTAAACCTTTTTGACCAACTGAGGCAGGAAAAAAAACCATAAATTTATCAAATTTCTGGTACTACATAAATAACAAGAATCAGGGATGCTGGAAGACTTTTCTTACTACAGATATTAAAATTCTTAATAGAAAGTCAAAAACTGGTATTGCCCTTCAAATTTTTTTTTGCATTTCTTATTCTTCCCCATGAGAAAAATATTTTTAACATTAGGTTATCTTATAATTCCAGATCAATAGTACACATGCACATGACATCAAACTTTTAATCATGCCCAAACCACATATAAAACTTTTAATTATATTTGTTCAATGCAGATCTATTCACAGCAGAGCAAGCATGACATGGTCTGCAAAGATGAGTAAGACAAGTGGGACCCTATTTTATGACAAATTAAAGTGAATCTATCTGAAGCACTGTGCTTCAGTGCTGTAATAGCATGAGCTGACATTTCTAAATGACACAACCTGTGTGGTTTCCAGTGGCATTTTATTCTTTTGAGTCAGATCTGGAAGAAGCAGAATGATTGCCTTGAGTATTATTCTATACTCTGTGTCTTTTGGCCCAGAGCTACTTGGTTTGATAGAAGCATAGGGATCTGCACTGCGTTGCAGTTTGTGATGTGGATAGGCCCCAAAAGAATTTGGTTTATTTGTTCTACCAAACAGAGGTCAAGAGAAATCAAGATTGTTTGCCATAAATATATGAGGGAGACAAATGCCAAAGAAGGGAAAAAATCAGAACAGTTTAAGCTAAAGGACAGTGTTGGCACAAGAACAAGCTTGTTTAAACATCCTTGAATGAGTTTAGACTCCAAATGAGGACAAATTTTCCAGCCAGCAATAAGGTCCAGAATAGCTTTCTGGCAGCTAAGATAAGTAGGCATACAGAATATTAGCTATTGTTAAGATGAAGTACAATCCATTTATGGGACTGTTTTATGCAATCAGCTGAAACAAAAAAGAAAACATAAGCTCCAGAGGACTTCTTCAGTTGTCATATCATCTTATCCCTTTCCCCTCCCAAATGACAGAGACATTAAACCCCGTTTACCACACTTAACCTTTAGCATCCAGCAGAATCTGGTCCTTGCAGCTCATTTCACTGACAGTGGAGAGAAAAAGTGATGTGCAGAAAGCTCCTCATTCACTAAAAGTTTGAATTGTCCTGAGCAAGTAGCCTCACTCTTTGTTTTTCATCTATAAATCACAGCAAGGATCTATACTTAAAATAAGTATCTAAATTCAGTGGTATCAAGTTGAGCATTGTTAACATATTTTTGCTTTTTTTCTTCAGCTCTTAAGGTTTTTTTTAATATATGTTTAAATTACAGTCTTGTTAAGAATTTGTCATGGCTTCAGGCCTACTGCACTAAAGGCTCCTTAGTAGCTTAATGTCAATGCACCAGAGAAGTTTGAATAAATACAGGAAGGTGCTATTTAACATGTAAGCGATGTTTCATGGTTTTTTAGGTCTGTGTCTTTTTGCTCATGTGGTGTCATGTGGAATAGGTTAAAAACAATACCTAATATGTTTGCAATATCAACCTATTTTCAATGATAAACATAAAAGACAACTTTCATGATGTCTAAGTTGTCAGGAGTATAGCACACACTAATGGAAGACTGTCAGATATTTCAACATAGCTAAGTTAAAAGACCTGAAAAGAAAATCCTTTAGACCAGACAACCTGATGAAGCAACAATTGCTTTGCAAGTCTATAACTGATTCTCCCCAAACTCAAGGCAAGATTTTGCAGCCTGAGTCAGATAAATCATAAATAAATAATGACTGAAGTTCTGCTGGATAAGGGAACATTTCCAACTGTGAACATTTAATCTCCAATTAAACTTTTAAGAGGAAAATTTTAAACCAGCATAGCATTAAATTTAATAAAAGATAAAGGTCAGTATTTTCCAGACTCATGTGCTTAGCTGCTTTACCCAGTGTACCTCTGCAGTATGTGTTCCTGTCCAGAAACACCACTTAAAAAGTCTTCACCTTCTCTGAACAATGGACTTGATGAGACACAAAATCTGAAGAGACACTAAGATTATGAGCAACAGTAAAGCCACTTCTCAGTTTTGCTGTTTTTCTTTCTGTGAGGAATTTACTAGCATTTCAGCATTCTTTGTCTGCAGTGTTTACTTTTTCTACTCAGTACTCCTGCTGAGGCCACTCTGAATTTGTCTTGCAATAGCATGAAGGCTGGTTTCTTAATTCAAAACATAGAGCTACATTTTCTTTAGCTTTACATTTGCTTTACCTTGCTACTCATCCTAGCTACTTAAGGGCATTGTGATTCCACCATGGGAAGACTGTTCTGGCAGCACAGTGGCACTGCTGAAGTGTCTACAGCAGCTGAGGAACTGGTGTATTTCCACAAATCAAGATTGGGATATGATCAGATATGATCGGATATCTCAGAATTTTAATACTGCTCTCAGAGAAATGTCAATGTTAATGTGGCTCTGCCCAGAATCGGGTCCATGTAGTGATGTGTCTCAAGTGGCAAAATGTATTTTGACTTCAGATGTCTTTAACCAAAATAATACAGTAATATCAGGTCATGTTCCAGTAACATTGGTAATAGATACAGGTAGTCAGGTAATACCAATATATTGGTAATAACTGAAGATTTCCCAAGCTTCCCTCAAGACAGAAACTCATTTCCTTATTACTGCATAATGAAAAGTTTGTAAAACCTTTGGGAGGACAAAAAAAAAAAATAAAATCTTGTTTTATCCAGATGGATCTTCCATCAGAATCAACATGCAGCGCACTTTTAAAACCATAGCCAACCATCAAGCAGGAAGTAAAGAATAGGCTCAGAGTATTGGTGCTTCAAGAAACAGAAACAACAAATAATGGAATTTACTTTACATGTTTCCAAAATATGAAATGTAATTATCCAATGATAATTTGACCCTAACATATTATTAAATCTTGAAGCTGAAAATTAATTATTCTTTACAAGATTAACTTGAATCTAGGGGAAAAAGAAGGTGAGCTATAATCTAACAAATTCAAATAATTATGCTCTTCTTGACATACTTTTGCAAATATCTGTGAAAACTCTCTTGCCTTCATTACCTTCACAGGCCAAGTCTATTGGTAAGTAGCCAAATATATGAAGAATTTTTTTCAGAAAATTAATTGCATTGGCATGTGTGGTACAATCTCAATACAAAGAGAAGATGCAGAATCACAGAATAGTAAACCAAGGCACTAAAATGTTAATTGAGCTTCCTGCTCTTACAAATCAAGTCAAATCCAAGGTGGCAGAAGAAATCGAAGCATCTTTCATAATTTTAAATGCTGTTTCTAAAACATCTAAGCCTAGAGGCTGTGCTTTTCCTTTAACTACTGACACGCAGATGACCAAATTCTTTCAGGACTCATTTCTTACTGTGGCTACCACCTTTGGGATGCAATTGACTCGCTTTGTCCTATATTCCTTTTGCATTAGTCTCACTCTGTCACCTATTAACATGGGTTACTCTCTACTTTATCATAGAAACTCTTTCTGGAAATACACAATATATTTACAGATGTATAAAGACTTGCAGATACTCATACAAATTGTGGCAACATTTAGCCTTTTTCCTCCTTTTTTTAGTCTGCACACAACAGCTAGGAAAATGTGGAGGAACATTTTAATCTTCATTATATCAAAATAATACTGAAGTATTATTATAACCAAAGTTATAAGTTCATAAGCACACAGCCATTTTTTGTAGGGAAGCAGAGTTCCTCATCCTTCTTGAACTGCTGTACTCACCACTCTGCCTCAAAGGAGCATCAACATATCACAGAATTTGAAATGACCACTCTTTTTTTTTCAAATTTATGGCACTTAAGTGCATCCTAACTTTCCAGTTTCTCCATGGGAAAGATGTAAGATTGAGATAGTCATCCTGATTCATTCTTCATGCTTTCATCTTTCCTATTACCTTTGGGGCAGCAAAGAATAACAATCAGTTTCCATGAGTGATCCCTTTAGCTCTAAGAATTTTAAAGAGGGCATGTTGGGAGTAAAAAGCCAAGCCTTTCTGTCCAGGCATTGATTTTAGCCACACTCAGAACCACTTCTTTTTCGCCCTATTTGAAAAGCGAACTTAGAGCTGCATAGCACAAAGTATCCACTGCAGAATCTCTTGCTTGACCGCTGATTTTATCCCAAGAAAATTTAAACAAGGTGGCTAAATTAGAAATATAGTTCTGTAAGGTGATATTATGGTAAGAGAAAGATCTTGCTGGAAGCTATAAGCTACTTACCAATAGTTGAATGAATAAGTTATAAATTCTTTAATATAGCATCGGAGGAAGTATAAAGTGACTACAATCTTCATGTATGTTCTTTTAAGAGAACCTGGGTCTAGGTTAGCAGAGTTTCTGAGCAGGAGTTTCAGTGTTAAATGTTATTTACAGAGTTTTTTTTTTTTCTTGCTAACTTAGGAATATATTTCTTTTCTATGAAGCTGCATTTTAAATATGGTAGTATATTTCAGCTTTCAATATTTAAAATGTTATTGTTTTGTGGAAAATCATGCACATATTACAGTCATGTCAGCTTGCTCATAGTAGTCAATGCTAAGATATGTTGATTTATCGAATAGTTCTTTGCTGTGGGACTATTCCTGAAAGAAGGTTTAATTTAAAAGAAGAGGAAATCTTAATCCAAACTTAGTTGTATGTTTTTGTAAGGTCTGAATCTACAGTGTGGTAAGATATCACTACTTCAGTCTGACGTGTAAAAACAAACTATGTCTTCTATTCAGTGTTTTCCTTCCTATGAAATCCAATAACTGATTGATGGGGGGTGGCGAGGGAGGGTGCTGGCTTTTTTCTTTAATGACAGAAATTAATTCAGCTTAACCACATACAAAACTGACAAAGACAAGACTCAAATGCTATTATTCTAAGTCTACTAGCAGGTGTTTTAAGAGCATATAGGTTGCAAGACCATTACTTTATCTTTCTCAAGCCATTTTGAACCATTGGCAAAATTTTATAGACTGCTATAACTTCTCAATTATATAGCACCTCAAAATCATTATTCTTAAGCTATACTGGTGTCCCTGCTTTTTACCATCAAGCCACATCTACCAAAGGTGGATCGGCAAGAATATTGTGGGAGATGAAAGGCTCTATGGACAAATAAAATGTGTGATCATTTATTTGGCACAATTCTGTAATGTCAGCAACAGTTTCATTTGAACAGTTTGAGATTTCAGGAATTAAATGATTGACACTAAAAACAACACCTGTGAGAGATGCTCAGTGATAGTATCTTTCCAAACTGTGAAACACATTCAAACATGTATTTGTAAAAGAAAAAAAAAATTAAAAAGTGCACTTGAAAAAGTATCAAAATTTCTTCAGTACATATCTAAAAAACCTTTTATTTTTACCATGACTGCACTGGTGTTTTTGATAAGCTAGAGAGTTATTTTCCTCTGCTTGTACATGGAAGTCTCATGGTAGAACCATGACAATGAAGTAACTTCTGATCATAAATTTTATTCCTGCAAATACTTTGTCTCTCCTGTGAGACTTTCCATTTAATGGTAAGAAAGCAGCTACCAGTGATGCTATTTGTTTGGAAATGAGCTGTGCAGGCTTCTCCAGATTTTGACTTCAAAACAGAAGTGTAAATGTTAGGTATGTTTGCTTTATATGTTTGGCTCTCCTTTGCTTCAGTCTTATGCAGACTTCCTCTTTTCACTCCATGACAGAGACTGAAGAAAAAGTAATTTCTGACACTTCCATAAAAGTTTAAATATATGTCTCTTAGAGACTCCTCTGCTTCTCATAACGAAGAGAAAGTCTCTACCTTCAGCTCGTCATTCAAGATCTCATTTTCTCTCATCAAATTGTTCTATGGGTTCAAAAGCAACTCAGCAGCAGCATTAATGTTTCCAAGAACTGACGTTTCTAATAGGTATTCCTCTGATTTTTTGAATGCAAGGAACAAAATTTGGGGTTGTTTTTCTTTTTTATTTTCAGTCCTCATAATGAGCACTGGAATTATACAGAAATACAAAATCATGCTATGAAAATGGGAAATGAACTATTCAGAACAGAAAGATGGTCACTTAAACTGAGACAAAAAATATGGTCCTATACATATCTCCTAACTGAGACATAAAATATGTTTCCAAGCAAAAAATGTGGAGATATTAGAGAGCCACTTTGTACTGCCAATTGCAAGTCCTGTTTTCCCTTTTGGAAAGGTGAAGCAGCACATCTGGAGATTGCATAGACATAGATGAGCAGGAAGACGAGTAAGGCAGTGTCAGGTGTGGGAGAACATGCACCTGAGTTACAAAATGTTTCAGAGTTGTCTTTTCATTGTTGTTTTTGAGGTGCTTTTAGAAGCCTGGAATAGGATTAATTTTATCAGATGCATATATAAGTAGTGTAATTCTGCATCTGAGCCTGCCATATGCTGCCTTTAATTGAATAATAGAGAAAAACAGGTCTTCTGAGATGCAGTTCATCTCCTTCTACAGTAATGTCTAAAATTTGTTAAAAGGGAAGATAAAAGCAATTAGTGTAGGTTTACACATATATGCTTTAAACTTCTAAAGCTAAGTGAGGTGAATCCCACTTTCCCACCTTACATTTTTGGAAACTTTATTTTCCTAAGTTTTTCAAGAAAAAAAAGAATTTTGAGAAATTATTTTGGTTTAGTCAAAACTCTAATTTCAGTAAAAAAAAAATTGATGGAGAACTGTGGACTAGCTCTAAATGGCACATGAAATCTATACTAAAACACTGTTTTATATAAATTTTAAAATTTTGATTAGTTGGTCTTGAATTTAAACTAATTTACTGTAAACCCATGGAATCGTATAATATTATGTATGACTTAAAGGTCATCTAGTTCCAACTCCTACTCCATGAGCTGGTACACCTTCCACTAGATCAGACTTCTCCAAGCCCCATCCAGCCTGGTCTTAAACATGTCCAGGCATGGGGCTTCCAGAACTTCTCTGGGAAACCTGTTCCAGTGCCTCACCACCCACAAGGTAAAGAATTTCTTCCAAATATCTAATCTAAAACTACCCTCTTCCAGTTTAAGGCCATCACTTCTCGTCCTGACACTACATGACCTTGGTTTTTTGTGTTTTACTGTGTAGATTTTCTGCAAATGCTCTTGAACACTGAAAGTTGTTTACTACATATTTTTTATAATATATAATATTTGTTATAATAATTTGTTATAATCTTCTTAATATATATATGTTTACTTGGATTTATAATACAGTTTTACTATTTGCCATTTTTGGTGAAGGTTTTCATGTTGATTTAAAATAAGATTCCAATTTTGTTCCTATTAAATTAAGTCTCCAAAACCTTACTGTTTTCCACAGTGCAGAAGCTGTACCCTAAGTACCTCACTTCGTCTAAAGCTTTAATAGTGCTGCCCTTGTAGCCTGGGCTAAAAAATTGCAATTCAGCTACTCTTTTTCAATATCTACTTTTACCTTAAATCATCTTAATTTGCTTTACAGCCAGTAGGAAGGTATAACCATTCATAGCTAAGAGCAGTGACCAATTTAGACCAGTGAGCAATTTAGACATTGCTTCAGAAGAATAAATTTCACTTAAGAAGTGTCAGGCTCTGTTCACTAGAGCAATCCATGAGATTAGGTGAGTTGTAAGTATCAATGTCATAGACCCTCACACTAAATTCAATTTTCTAAATAGGTATTTAGAATCAACTGGGATGTCCCAAGGTATTCACCTGGTCTCCAGCTGCCAGTCCAGAATGGTGAAAATCTCTTTTACTTTGTCATATGTCAGCACCTTACAAATGGCTCAACTACTCTGTAGATCCCTAGATGGATATTTTAGATAACTGAATTATACTCCTACTCTCATCTCTCTCAGATCTCTCCTACAGGGCTGGCTTCAGCTCCATGCTGAGATATCTACATGTCTACATGCAGATGTGTCCACGTGAAGTAGTCTAAACTGCAGCCATCAACTGGGGTCAAATTTATCTAACATGACAAATGTTGGAGGTAGATGTTCAGCTCATCTTGAAGTAGATATTAGGGCTTGAATCAATTGATTCAGCAGGTTCATCTGCTGCAAGTTGAGAGTCATTGGGGAATCTTGTTTGACCATTGCAAGCTGATCTGGAAATATCTGGTATCTTTCAGGTCCTGTGCCCCAACTCTCATGCAGGTGTACTGGATAGTCTAGCAAATGCACTCTGTCATCACTGGAAGACAATGTAGTGAAGCTATTCTTCTGTGAATTCTTTTTCTGGAAGAAAACATACAAATCCCACTCTAATTTATGCACTCAAAATTAATTGTGATTATAATTTTTTGCTCTGTCACCTAATAGTCTGGCCATTTATTTTTTTTTACTTCCTTTTAATATGCTTTTGTCTTTGTTTATATTAATCTGCTCAGTGCAGTCAGATTAAGGCAGGATTTTTGAGTGCTCTTAGTTTATTTTTGAGCTGAGGTATATTTCCTGCTCCAGGCTTACTCTTAGTTACCTTCTGAAATGAGCTCCCAAACTTGAGATAATGCTAGCCACAGCAACAATGATCTTTTATTTCTGGGACACATTTCCTAATCGTGCTTTGAGCATGAGGTGACTGAGATGTAGTCATCTCATTAAATAGCTCCACAATCACAGCCTAAATTTTGTCTGTGGGTATGTCCCTGTCACCTGCAGTTTTACATCATTACTGTGTTTTACTTAGCACTGAAATATAAACTACAAATGGGAGACATGACCTTACCACAATGAAAAAAAAATATGCCAGTATAGTAAGATTCCTGTTCTGAGTCATTTCTCGCACTGTTGAAAACCAGATTTCACATGAGAATCCCCCCATCATTAAATTAGATTAAACTTTGTAACTCCTGTAAAAAAAATGGCTGATCATTTGTGCCCTATGTGGTACCAGGTCATTGCCTCAGAATTTATCAGAAGACAGACATTTGCTGCCAGGCACAGCTATCCTCAGCTGAGCCTGAACCAACACATTGTCTCCATCATACTATATTTCTTGAAAATCATGGAATCATAGAATTATTTAGGTCAGAAGTGATCTTAAAAATCATCAAGTTCTATCCCTTCCAACATGGATAGGGGTACCTTCCACTAGGCCAGATTGCTCAGAGCCCCTTGCAGCCTAGCCTTGAACATACCTGGGAATAGGGCTTCCACAACTTCCCTGGGAAATCTGTGTCAGTTTCTCACTACCCTCACAGCAAGGAATTTCTTACAAATACATAATCTAAGTCTAGTCTCCTTCAGTTTAAAGCCATCAGCCTTTGTCCATGCCCTTGTAAAAAGTCCCTTGTTAGATGTTGGAGCATGCTGTAAGTTTCTTTGCTTCTCCAGGCTTAAAGAAAGAAAGAAATAGAAAAGACAGCGGGGGGAGAAAGAGGGAGAGGCAGATGGATAAAGCAGACTATACCCATGGATACAGTGGAAGGTCTCTGGTTCTTCTTCACCATGGGACTCAGGAGGAGAAGAGGAAGGGCAGACATGGATCCCTTCTCTGTGATGACCAGTGACAGGATGCAAGGAAATTGACCTGGAGATGTGTCAGAGGAGGTTTATGTTGGATATTAGGAAAAGGGTCTTCACCCAAAGGGTGGTTGGGCACTGCAACAGGCTCCCTGGGTAAGTGGTCACAGCACTAACCTCACAGAGCTCAAGAAGCATTTGGAGAATACTCTCAGGCATGGTGTGATCTTTGAGGATGGTGCTGTGCAGGGCCAGTAGCTGGAATTCATGGTCCTGGTGGGTGTCTTCCATCTCAGCTTGTTCTGTGCTTCTGTGATTCTTGTTGGAGAGGGTCCCAAGGTTGGTCAAGGCTTGTCAATATTTATAGATTTTAACAAACAAAGAAATTAATCCTACATATTTCTCTTATTCTGTTGGTTAAAGATTCCATCACTTCTAATGCTGATTAGTCCCATGCTGAGTTTTCCTCTTGTTTTGAGTCAGCGGATTTCTTCAGTCCATGCGTTGCGGTTGGTGGTTGCACTCTGCCCCTGCCAGAATTACCTTTTATTGAGAGGGAGTTGATTTCAACACAGTTTCTGAATTGGCTTTCCTTGTGGTCCATAAATTCTGCATTCTTTTTGTCCATTATCAGTAACGCATCCTTTGCTCCCCCAGCTTTATTAACATTTGGACAATAGTGCCACCTTTATCTTATCTCAAGCTCCTGTCACAGTGACTTAGAACAGTCCAAGTTCCATGGAGGCATATTTGAGGTTACTGCAGTGGCTGCAGATGCAATCTGTCTCATAACTTGGGCTGGTCTTTGTTTGACTCTGATATGTGTATGAGCCGTTGCTTCTTCACAGTGTTTGTCACAGTGGGAATTTTTGTCTGTATGCATTACCCAGGATGTGCCAGCCAGACATTGCCTCTGCCCAGCCCAGAGTTAGCACCATCCTGTCACTCCAGTCTATGCTTTTCTCATGACAAAGTGGCCTCAACAGTGTTTGAGAAAGGCAACAGTGCATTTTAAGTCCCTGGAGATGGGTCTTCAGTCTGCAGGGCATTGACATGGTTCTGCAAGGGTACCTCAGGCTTCAGGAAAAGTCTTTTCCTCTTGTAGGTCCTTGAATTCTCAAAACAGATTTGTAGGGGGAAAAATTTCTAAAGCTTGTTGAAAATCTACTAGGACAACTAAACAGAAAGCTTTGGATTGATGCACAGTTTATTTTCTGACTGAAGTTTCTCCAGAACTGTGTGTTCCCCACTGTGCAAATTTATTACTCGCAGCCTTTGGGATTTGTTTGTTTCCCTTGCAGTTTATGCTGCTGACTATACTTCAGCTATGCCATCTGTTGTTCTTCTTTCCTCTTTCTTAGTGTTTCTTTTTCCCTGTGTCCTCATTCCAGGCTACATTAACTGCTCTGTGTCTCAAAGGGTATTTAGGAACTTTCAGCTATACTCTGCTACTGTCAAGTGCCAGTGCTGGAGAACACTGAGTTCCTTTTCACATCCTCCAAAAAGCATGAAATTGCTTCAAAATATAAATTATTTTTAGTCTTGTGGTGGGTATCTTCATCTATACTTCGTTCTTTCACCTCTATTGCAAAATGTATGTAGGTTTCTTTTTTTCTACCCCAAGGACAGATTTTCCTATCTCAGTATTGACAGCTCTTGAAAAAGAAGGAATTTTTGTCAGAGTTAGGATTTTTTTTAGTCCTTATTCACTGAAATAATCGAATGCAAGAGAATTCTTAGCTTTTATTTTAAAACATATTTCCAGATCCTTTGTTTGAAAAGATATAGTGGAAATTTTGCCACAAATATGCCCAGTATGAACATTGGAAGATTGGAACACTGAATCAATAAATGACAAGGGAAAATTTCTTAACTTTCACAATTTCTAAAGAAATAATGCAACTGAATAATTTAAAAAAGTATTATATATGTTTATTATCCACGTTTTAAGGAATACAAATCTGTTCTCAGGTGTAAATTTTGAGGGACAGCTGGAATAAAACTGAATTATTTCAATTTTTAGAGATTGAACTGGCGTCACACCATGTATGCTCTATATTTAGTCTTAAATAGCTTGCTTTTTAAAGCAAGCCACAGTCACTTTAAACACTTGCGAGTGCATGGAGTGCTGGGACGCTGTGTTAGTGTGGTAATGTGCATTTACTCTATTGTTTGGATTCTTGTGTGTGCTTAGTATCTTATATCCTCTGTGCACAGCTTTATTTACCTCTATGCAGTAACTAGGGTGACTTCATGAATCATGGTTTAAGTATGAGGGAGAACACACTGAGCTGCTTTAATAAGGAGATACTGAATAAAGTACCTATTTTGTATATAGCTGCACAATAATAAATTTCTGTTACAAATAAATACTCTGCAATTTTGCAGAGTATCACATTTGCTTGCTTTCTTGCTTATAAACTATTATTTTATATTGAAACCCCAGTCTTTGGTGAGAGAACTGTTGGCAAAAAAAAGCCTGGCCCATTCATTCTTCTACTTCCTATAATGACACAAATAGCAACTGATAAATTGCAAAAGATTTGCCACCTGGGCAGAAAGAGAAATTATATGAAAGGATATAACATGTACTTGTGCTATTAAAAGGGTCTTGTACTGTCATGGGGACGTTTTTAATGATTATTTGATTGGTTTTTATTGTAGAGGTGGAGATCGCTGCCCTTTAAATAGCATTTTTCAGATGTTAAAGCATATATGTTGAAATGAGTTCCCTCAGCAGAAGAGGTCAGCAAGTGTATTAATGCAAGTATTAGAAAACTTGATCAGCTTAACACATCAAACTATTTACACTGACTATATAATGTAAGCTCTGCTACACTGTAAATTATTGTCTTCTACCTTTTGAATATGGCAAGCAGTTGATAAAGCCCTCTGAGGAATTTGCCACCCCTCTGCTCATCCATCTGTCCTACTATCTCTGGCTTTTGGAGAAACAGCTGTCTTTAAATATTATACAGTAATCTCTGCCAAAGGAATGCATGCATTACTGGAGCTAGTATTGTCTTGTGCACCCTAAAAGTGATTAATTTTTAACAGGTTTCAAGAGATGCATTCATTTATCCAATAGGCTGAACAATAAGCATGGACTGTGGAAGCTACATTACCTCCTGTTTTTTCAGTTGTTAAGTAGCTGATAAATCCCCATGGAAAAGTAAAATATTTATCCCACAGTTTCTGTCAGTGTCACACAAAATCACAAATGCCATTCATAATGAAGAAATAGTAGCAATGTCATACTGTTTTGAGCAAATGCACAGTGGATAAACTTCGAAGCTCAACAGTTTATTCCAATAGGAAAATTAGATTTTTTGAAAATTGAAACAATAATCCTGTTAGTATGCTACACCATACAATCCATAGTATTTACATACTGCTGTTATTGAATCAGTGGTTTTCAGTTTTGTGGTTTAACAAGTAACAGGAGCTATGAAATACTGAAGAGAGAAAATAATTGCTCAAAATATGACACATATACTCACTTGAATGGGATTCACTATGTCTAAAGGTGGAACTTGACTACCTAACTTAGGCATTTGGGGATTTTATACAAAGTCAAGGGTACTTCCACTACAGCCTTCATCCATCACTAGAGAATAACATGAATCTCCCACAGACCTTGAATCATGCTTTTGACGCTCGTGTAAATGCCTTAGGTGCACTAGGGCACCTTACATGCCATTACAGAACTATCAGTTTATGAATGTTGATCTAGACGACCACAGTATAGATATCTGCCCTTGACCTAGTCATCCTATTTTACTGTTCATGGAAGAAAGAAGACAAAAAAATATTAAGGCATGATTTGTATTACTGTGCTGTGAGCAGTGAACCGCCTGCTAAAATGCTTATTGCTCTTTGCTGTATGAGGAGTTTAGTGCTCAGCTCAGATGCAGATTTACACATGGTCAGATGAATCCCAGGCTTTCTTATGAATAAATGAAAAGTGCCAGTTGAAAATATTAAGGCATTGACAATCTAGATCCCCTTCTTGATTGAAAAGGTAATCCAGAGAAACTCTAATCTTAGAAAGCTTTAGCTTCCTGGTCACTTTTAGAAAGAAACAGATCAATCCAATTACTCGATTAGTATGAAAAGATGCGATAACATCCACTTATACTATTCACTGGGCCCTTATTTCATCCAAGTGGTTAGTGTGCTTGGATCCCTGAAGTGTGCTGCTATTCCTTTTGAAAGAAAATTAGTGGGCAGCAGACAAGAGAGTAGTAAATTACCTTAATCTCCTTTTAATTACAAATCTGCAATTCCTGCAGACTGGCATTGGTGAGTGGATTTTAATACTAGAGCAGCACAAACCTGGTGTGCACATTAGGAATTGAAAGGTAAAATTGCTCTTGCTTAGGCAAGACAGGCTGTTTTTTCTCAGCAAAAAACCCCATACTTTAGTACAGCTTTCTTATCTTGTTGTCAGTGGGATCCTTTCCTGGAAACTGTCAGTGTGATGGCTCTTCCTAATATGAATACTTAATATTTTACTCTTAAAGAACTTAGTGCTGTACTGCTTTTGACTGGGACAGAGTTAAATATATTCATGGGGCTATGATTTGTGCTGAATACAGTGTTGATAACACAGAGATGTTTTCATTACTGCTGAGCAGGGCTTACACTCAGTCAAAGCCTTTTCTGCTGCTCATCCTACCCCACCAGCGCAGAGGCTGAGGGTGCACAAGGGATTGGGAGGGACTCAGCTGGGACAGACAACTCCAACTGACCCAAGGAATGTCCCATAATGTATGACACCATGCTCAGCAATAAAACTGGGAGAGGAGGCTGTCAGGCTGGCATTGCTCTGGAACTAGCTGGGCATCTGTTGATTGGTGCAGAGCAATTATTTTCTTTTGCATCACCCATTTTCTTTGTAGTTTCCTTCCCTTCCCCTCTTTTTTATTTATTTATTCATTTTAATTATTAACTGTCTTTATGATCTTGACCCACAAATTTTCTCATTTTTACCCTTCCAAATCTACCCCATCTTGCTGTGGGGGAGCAAGCAAGTGGCTGTGCAGGGCTTAATTGCTGCCATGTTTTAACCCCAGCTAGGAACTAACTACCAGACAGCTGCTCACTCACTTCTTCCCTCCCCTGGTGACAGGTACAGCAGAATCAGGGGAAAACAAAAGCCATGGGTTGGGATACCAACAGTTTAATAATTAAAACAAAGTGAAATAGTATAATGTTAATACTACTAATAATAATATTTGCAAGGGAAAAGGAGAGAGAGAAAGGGGGGAAAAGTAAAGCACAAGAAGATTGAATGATGCACAACACAGTTCACCACCTGCCAACTGATGCCTTGTCCATCTCCAGCAGTGATCAGTGCCTTCTGGCCCACTGTCCCCAGTTTATAAGGTGAGCATAACATTCTGTAGTGTGCAATATGAGTTTGGCCTGTTTGGGTCAGCTGTCCTTCCCAGGCTCCTTCCCAGCTTCCTGTGCCTCATCTCACTGGCAGATTTCTGAAAAGTTCTTGATATATGGTAATCACCACTCAGCAACAACCAACACATCAGTGTGTTATCGTCATTATTCCCATACTCAATCCAAAACACAGCTCAGTATCAGTTACCAGGAAAAAAACAATCTAACTCTAGCCCATCCAGCCAAAATCTGGACAGCTGACTAGTAGAATTAAATCGTGACACTGATCGTAAGTTAGTGGTTGGTTTAAAAGAAGTAATATTCACAGAAGTCACTCCAATAAATTCTCTAATTTGAAACAGAGCATTAGATTTGATTGCCCTGTTAGTTTGTTAAGATTATGAGTATCTCTGGAGTAAAACCATGTTTTATACAGCACTGAATACACATAAAACAAATAATTAATGTGTTCTGATTTGTTCCGTGGCCATCAAGTTTACCTGTTTAGCTAGTAAACAACTGCCTTTTGATGATTATTTACTATGTTGGCCAGAAAGTTTAAATATGATATTTTCAGTACAATTAAACTGATTTACTGGGGTGGTCAAGCAATAATTAAAAAAAAAAAAACGTCAGGGGAATTTCAGGAACATTTCAATTGAAATTCCAGGTAGATTCCTGAAAAGGCCTAGTCTGATTGTCTGCTGCATATTCCCAGCAGACCTAGAGTTAAGAGCTTCAGGAGGCTTTGGGATAATATATCTGGTAGCTGTTTTAGCCTAATGTATACTATTACATGAACTTCACAGAACGTCAGCTGGCTGCTTTCTAGCTCAGTTGTGTCCTAATACACCAGCTCAGCAATTCATTCAAATTATCCTTTTAAGGAAAAAGGGCATGGATGAAATTGTACACTGTTAATTTAGCAATTTTTTTTTTCTCAAAAGCTACACAGAACTTAAAGGGATAAAATAATTAGATGTAAATTAACATTCATATTTACATATAGTTAATTAGAATACTTTGTTTTATGTTCCTAATTTATTTTTGACATCATAACCTTTTAAAAGCCTGTCTAAAAGTGCTGGAAACCTAATAAAAGCATTCATTATAATATAACAAATTTTTATTTTTTTATTTACTCATACTTTGATTATTAGGCTGACTGCTACATTTATATTATACATATCTTTGATAGCCATTCTATTTAAATATAGAAATATTAATTAACAAAGGTCCTTGCAAAACATAGAATAAAGGGAGTTTAGACAGGTCCTGTAAAATATCTGTAAAAATCAGTCTGTGACTCCAGATATTAAATAAATTTTAAAAAAGTTGTACATAAAACAAAAAAGAACTTCAAAATCTTGTAAATCTAAACAACGGAAAATTTCATGTCTGTCATTTTTATTGTGAGTCTGCCTTTTTTTTTCTGGAATTTTCATTCTGTCTAAGCTTCTTTTCACCATATTCAAGTGGCTGCTGAACTCATGCAAATCCATTTTATACTTCATGACCAAGAGAAGGGTGTGACCTAGTCATAGTCTCTGCAGTGGATTCCTACACGTACCACTATACTAATGTGATTTTCACTCAGACACAAAAAATCCCAGACAGAAATACTGGACACTACACCACAGAGGCAATATTATTTTTTATTTTTATGTCAGCAGGTATGGAAATGTTTTACTAATAAGTCAATGGAAGGATAGGCTGTCCCTTTTGTCCCCATGAATCAAGAGGTCATTCATTTCAGTCTTAGTAATCTAGAAATGAATTATGATCTCAAATAAACACTTATGAGTTTACTGTAACAATTTATTTTATATATTTTAGGCCCTTAAATCATCACTATTAATTGCATTTTACTTAATAAAAGCAATGTTGCTGCATGTTTTCAAAAAATAGAAAATGTTTTCTTCTTCATATGTTGCGTATCACACCCAATGAATGAAAAAATGAATGAATGGAAAAGAGACAAAAACATCAACCACACAAAAAAATATCACCATTATAGTTACAGGTTCATGAAGCCACTACATTTTAGGAGGTACAAAAAATGTTCATTTCATTCATCATTTAAAAATATCCATAGTATTAAAATAGTGCAAGAAAAGCCATGTTTATGACAATAATGTTTCAGTATTTACTTTGATAACTGTCTCTGTGAGATACTGAGGTGGGGATTCTTTTTTAAGTTTGTTACCTAGTCTAACAATATTCAGGGAGGGTAAATAATATGATTAAGATGGGGTTTTTTACAGTGGTGGCACTTTGACAAGGGATTTTGTCTTTAAAGATTAAAATAGTGATCAAAATGGCCTCATGGAATATGTACCTTGTCAAATAAATGTGGGTTCTTATTGCAAAATAAGTTTGGTTGATAATGGCAGCAGATAACTGCATTGACATAATGCAGTTATACTTCTATAAAGCAGTTTTCCTTGTCTTTCTTCCTTCTGGTGAAGATACTGCTAGGCAAAATCAATGAAGCTTAAATATCAGCTATGAAAGATGTTTTAGAAAGTAATTACAAATGAAGTATCAGTGTCAACAGGATGCATAATCAGATGACTCTGGAAAGTTAGTTCTTGCTTTTCAACCTCTTCATCAATTATCTGATTGAATTTGCTGATCATGGATAATTAGTGAGCAAGAAATAATGGGCAAAGACCAACTCAACTAAATTATATTGCTGAAGGAAATTACTTTGCTTTGGACAGCACATATTTAACAAAGCAAAATGAAAGGGCATGCAGCAAGGAACAAAGTGTGTAGCTCATACTTTCAGGATGAGAAATGGCATCCTGGTGTTCAGAAAACTGTCGGACTTAGAGGAAATAATATATAAGTGAACATGATCTCCCTGAGTAACACTCAAGCTAAGCAGGTGAGCATGTTTTTAAATGCATTACTGGAAAAATATTAAATAGAAGTGAGGATGTTGTATTTGTGTACAATACTTGAGAGACTTTTTATACCATGCCTACATGCATTTTTTGGTGATCACTTTTAAAAAGGATATTGATATATTAAAATAATTTAGAGAAAAATTACAAGAGAAGGTCAAGATTTGGGAAACTAGCAAAATATAACCAAGATAAGAGTTGTCTACAAGTTCATATGTGGGAAAAATCGATTCTGATAGGAAACAGAGCTTGAACACATTAAAAAGCTTATGACTGAAAAATAGATAATTCAGAAGACAAACAAGAATCACCTCTTAAAATCATAGATTCATGTAATCATTGAGATTGGAAGGGACCTCTAGAGGTTATCTAGACTGCTTTCCTGCTCAGAGCGGTACTAACTTTAAATTAAGATCACTTTGAGCAAGGCCTTGAACAATCAAATTTGAATGCCCCTGAGGGTGAAGGTTTCTCAGGCTTGTTAAGCATCCTCTTCCAGCCCCTACCCATTTACTCTGCAATTTTTTTCTTATATCCAACTGAAAATTTCCATGGCTTATAGCCATTCCTTCTCATCTATAGATTGTGTAGCATTGAGTGGAGTCTGGCTCCATAATATTTTTTTTTCCTCTACATACTAAAAAGAGAATTTAGCTACATATTAAACACTACCATAATTGAAAATTAAATGTGATTTGGTAAAAAGAAAATGCTTCGATTTTGCAAGTGATATGGATGGGATATCCAAGAGGGTAAGGGTTCATATAAATCATGGGCCTGTTGCAGGAGTTGCTGGATGAAATTCTGTGATTCCTACAACTTAATTTAACTAAATTAAGTTTTGATTTACTGTAAAAGTTCATGCTAGACATTGAAGTCATGATGCTATGAAGTCAATCAATTGCAAAAATAGTCTGGTTGAGTAATTAACAGAATTAAAATATTTCTAGATAGCAAGGGAATAAAGTCCTTCCCTGTCCTATTAGTGATGCTCTTCATTTTCCCAATGTTGCTGGGCTAGTAGATTCACTATTGATTTGGACTCTTATTTAGTAGCCTTGGTACTGGCATTTACAATCTTATGGAGATTAAATTATAGGCTTGGAGCATAATGTTGGGATGGTACTTACCTTCCCATATATGTCTATAGGACCGACATTCATACCTTTTCTAGACACGGAATACTCTTTAATCAGTGAAGAGAGAAAAAAGTATTTCTAATTAAAAAAAAAAAATCATGGACCAGAAGCTCAGGTTAATTTTGTGAGATTAATTTTGCCTCAAAGTGCCTTCTCCTATCCACTGATCAGGAAAAAAAATATAGGTGAATGATTCAGGAGCTGATATGGTACTCATCTAAGTAAGTAGCTTAAATTGTGTGAGATGGGTTCTGAGAAAGACTGTGTAAGAAAATAAATATTCATGAAGAAAAAATACACATAAACCCTGAATTCTCAATTCACAAACTTAATCTTTATATGATTGTTCTCTCCCAAAAAGAGCAACAATGATGATAAAAGGACTAAAGTGCATGACATATGAGGGGTGGCTTAGGATACAGGTTTGTTCAGCCCAGAGAGGAGACTGAGGGGTCGCCTCTTTGCTGACTATCACAAGATGATGAGTGGAGTGGGAGGTGCTGCTCTTTCTGGTGTTGGGTGATAGACCGCAAGGGGAAAGCTGAAAACTGTGTCAGGAAGAGTTCAAATAGGACAAAGGAAAAAGTTCTTCACTGAAAGTATGAACAACAATGAGAAGAAGATCCCCAGGTAAGTAGTCTAGCCTCTCACTGCTCAAGATGTTTTTCGACAACACTCTCAGACATATGGTTTAACTTTTAGATTTCCCTGTGTGGAGTTTTGAATTGGACTTTATAACCCTTGTGTCCTTTCCAGCTCAGGATTTTCCATGATCCCATTAATCTAATCTTTCGTGATCATGTATTTGGATAGATTGACATTTCAGCTGCTATTTATATTTCATGGCCCACAGTGACATTTTGAATAGAGACTCTGCTAGTGCATGTACAGAATTGTACTTCTTCAGGTTTTTGATCATTATTTTATGTATATGCTGGTAATTATCACTCTGAGTATTTCAGTATTTCTATTTAAAGACAGAATCAACCCTTTCATTCATTTGATATATTTTTGCAAATGTTGATTCAATTCTGCTGGGGTTTAGTGGGAGATCAACTTCTGCTTCAAATGCCTACCTTAACTAAAAATGTCCCTTATTTTCTAGAATCATATCTTTAATCTTATATGTTTCTGAGATTAAAGCTGAAGTCTTCACTGGTACTTAACATTTGTATAAGGTAGTGAATTTGGGACTTTGTTCTGGGTTTGATTAAAAATTTTTGAGGCTTTTCTTGTTTAAAAAATGCCTCATAAATATTCTGTTTCATGGACTTACAAACCAATATTTACATTTCTAATCTGCAATTAAATTCCTCCTTTCAAATATCTTGCATGTTGCAGATCAATAACTTACCCATGTATCTTTCCCAACATGAAGATAATAGAGTATTAAAGAAAGTTTTTGTAATGGTGTAGTTTAATCAACATACAAATTCATGGAAGTAAAAAGCCCATTTTTTGCATTTAAGGATTCATTTAATGTGATTTTTTTATTGTGTACTTGATTTCCAAGGATTATCCTTTAAAACTAATACAGTTCAAAAATAATACACTTATGGATCATGATTCATATATAATTAACTGTGAACATTCTTCAAAATTTAGTAAATAAGGTAATAACTTGAAATTATAATAAGCAACAGTTTAAAACATAAATTTTTTTCATAAATATTTAGACCACTGTGCAATTAAGTTTTCACTGTTTTCACTATAAGTGTATAGTTATATTGTATCTAGGTAGCACACACATATATATATAATAGCAGCATTGCTAAGATTCACCTCAAATATGCAAAACCAAAGGTTAAAAACCTAGCTTTAACCATCAACATGTATAAAAGATTACAATTGAACAACCAACTCTCTCTTCTCTGGACATGCCCAATGCACCTTTTCTTTAATTTTCTGTTTTCTTAGAAGCACTACGCTAAAAGTGGAGATGTTAACCATTGTATTTGAGGGGTGCCCTGATGAAGGAAGGAATAATGAATATGACTCCATGTTCTCAGAGGGCTAATTTATTATTTTATGATACAATATTATATTAAAGAATACTAAACTGTACTATACTAAAGAATATGGAAAGAATACTTACTGAATGTTAAAAAGATAATAATGAAAACTCGTGACTGTCTCCTGAGTCCCAACACAGCTTGGCACTGATTGGCCAATGAGTGAAAACAACTCACCTGAATCCAATGAAACAATCACCTGTTGGATAAACAATTTCCAAACACATTCCAGATGAGCAAAACTCAGGAGAAGCAAATGACACAATAGTTGTTTTCCTTTTTCTCTGAGGCTTCCCAGGAGAAAAATCCTGGGCGAAGAAATTTTTCAGAGAATGTGAATGCCACAGATAATTTTATTAGAAAGGGTATTACTGCTAAATTGCAACTCTTTCTTGCATTCCAATAGAAGACAATAATGAATTAAAAAATATTTTTGTGGAAAGTACCCTGCTGCTACTTCTGTATGCTTTCCTGTTTCCAGTGTATGATGATGACTGGTTCTTACCTTCTGTCTCCCTTTGCATATTAGAGGCCTCCTCTGTATTTCCACATAATCTGATTCTGGTGCACCCTTTCGTGATATTTACTGCATGTTCTCCCTTCTCTTATCCTCTGCCCTGAACTTCGAGACAGAGAATGGGACTTTGTTAACTGGGGAGTTGAAGGGCATCACTTGCCTCTCCAGGCAGAATAATCAAAACATTTGTGTACCCTTGGTATTTCAGAGCCTGTGCCAAAGTATTAGAGTTCTAACATACTGTCTACCACCTACCCATTGGACTGTGTCTGCAGGCGGCAGGTATAGTTTCAGAAGCTTTGCATACTACATAATTAAGTCCTGGGTAGACCATGGAAATGGTCTTTTGGGCCTGTGATTAATTATATTTCTGTTGCAGTTATTATTGGTTATACTTGTAAGATACAGCTCAAATGTTGAATTGGTATCTTTTTACTGAAATGAATTAAGAAAGCAGATGACTGAAACATCTGTCTGGTGTTGCGGTGTGATGTAATAGCCTGTCTCAGCTATCCCGGTTCTTTCCCCAGGTGTGCCAATAACCTCTCCTTTCCTCTCCCTTGCTGCCTGCTGAATGCCGTCCATCATCTTGGCATTCCAGAAAGGGCGTCATGTGATTGGTGAAGTTCAAAAGATGCCTTCAACCTTGGGGGACATTGGGCCATCCAAGTGTCATTTGTCCCCTGAGACTCCCCACCCCTTACCTGGTTGGTGGGATCCCTACCCCTGCCCTCCCCCTCTCCCCGGGGTTAAAAGACACAGCAACCACGGGGTTTGGTGTTCTGTTAGAGCTGTTTCTGGATTCAGAGGTCTGTGTGCCAGGAATAAAGCTTTGGATCAAAACCCTCCAGCAGAACCCGACTCTTTTTCCTTCACCTCACCTTGAAGCCTCTATGCCAGAGGTAAACCTGAGCTCCTGCATGCCTGGACTTGTCCCAAGTGCCCAGCTGCAACATCCAGCTGGCCAAAGGTGTCTCTGAGGTGAAACCACCACAGCTGCCACCTTTGGTCAAGCAGCAAGGACCAGATGAGCCCAGGCATATTCCATCCGGCTATATTGGTATTTAATTCCAATAGTCTGGCAATATTCACGTAAGTTCATCACTGGGCATTTAAATACACACTTTATCTTCAAAACTTTTCTTTGTTCTTCCTAAACTCTACCTGATTTAACAAAGAATTTGTTGTTAAAGCAAGCAGAAGTGTACTCAAACAAAGGTGCTTCTGCAAGTATATCAGCACACTGAGTTTTTTTCACTTTCATGGGTAACCTCACAATTAAACAGCTTTAGTGCATTCTATTACATGGACCAGAATGGTCACCAGTCTGTGCTCTATAAAATCTTGCATGCTGTATAGTCATGAATGTTTGTTACACTGCCAATTAATTTGTAATGATAATATTTAACAAAGGATGATTTTTCCAGCTGGAAGCAAAGTTATTCCCTATTCCCTATCCTCCCTAACACCACTACCATCATGTCCCTCAAGTCAGTATCATGAGATCTTTATCATCTCAAAGCAATGTTAAAATTAAGCAGATGGGATATCCTCCAGAAAAGGTATTTTAATATCTTGTCTGGAGGATAGCATCTCCCAGTAGTGCAACTGCCCTCCTAATATTGCACTTTGGCATCAAGACAACAGAAACCCACTCCCAATGTGTGATACTCTCTGTATGCCCTTGTTAGAGATCTTTTGTTTGCCTCCTTTATTCAGTGTTTCATCATGACAAGTGAAAGTGGGATTTCAAAAGCTAAGAGGATTTTACAGAACAGGACCCCTATTGTCATTCTTCATTTCCTGAAGCGGTCCAGCTGGAGAACGATTGTCCTTCTCGGACATCCCAGCTAGCTATCCAGCACTGCTAGCAGTACGGGGGCACTATCCCCATCTCCGTGGTTCGGGACAGCACCTAAGGCAAACGCTCTGTGCTATGACAGCAGTGCTACCTTGTGGTAGAACGTGGCTTGGCTTATGGCTATAGTCAACAGAAATAAGAGAGCGCTCTCCAGCTGTGGTGAATCCAGGTTTATTGGGTCCTAGGGGAAACCGACAACCAAAGAGAGCGAGGGAGGAGTTGCAACAGCTTATAAGGAGGGAGGGACACAAGGGAGGAGTCAGTCCTTGGAAAATAGGGTTCCAGAAAGGAGTGGGATACAAAAGATTGACTTAGGGAGAACACCAATGGGGATAACTTGAGGGTGGGGCCCGGCCCCTTAGCCAATCACTCGACGCTCTAGCTGGAAGTTTCTAGAGAGTTCTAGAGAGAAGGGTGGGAGCGCTGAGTGATGGACAGGGCACCGGGGAAGGATTTGAGAAAGGGTACATTGATCTCCAAGGCAACTGGGGAGGAGTTGGGATAACTGGCAGCACAAGGGAGGGAAGGGAGAACTAGGGCAGAACCATTGCATGATGGGAGGAACAGAACAGTCCAACTTATACAGACACAACACAACAATTTCGTTTCAATTTGAGCACATTTGCTGCATTTTCATTATGTAGGAGATCATGCAGCATGTCAGCACACAAAGTCTCTTCCTTCCTGCTGGCAAGGTACATGAGGAGTAAGTCTCAGGGCCAGAGAATTATTCTTGCACAGAATACAGAAATGCCTTTTATTAATGGAGCCAAAAGTCTGTGCCAAAAACTAGCTTGACGTGGACAAAGGACGAAACTAAACAAAAGCTTATGAATTTTGTCATATAAAATATTCATTGTGACAACAATGCGACAATGCAATGATATAGAGAAGATGCAAAAGAAAGGTAACTGACTACATTAACTGGCACAAAGGACCTACAACTATAGTAGAAGTTTGGGGCTCATGTCTCATCCATCACCTCTTAAACAGGTTGAAAAAAGGGCACTTAGATATGGTCAGAGAATGGAGAAAATTTTGAGGAAGTATTTCTGAGAAGAGGAAGATTATTAAACTTCTACATTTCTCTGCAGATTCTATCTTTATGATGTAAAGACCTCCATGACCACCAGTTTGATGCTCTAACAGGACTAAAAATGGGCAGCACATAGTAGTGCTAAATTAATTGAAGCTCTGCTGAGAGTCCTATGGGATCTACTTTGCCCTTGCTGCATTGTGAATTCCTTTCTATTCTTCTGCTTCTTCTTCACTAGGAAAAAAAATCTGACTGTTTAACCAGCAGCACAGGAGTAGGTGGATTCTGTCTCACTGTAAGAAGAAACAAGCCCAAAGAGAGTATCTCAGATTGAGGAAAATGGAGGAGGAACCAAAGTATAAAGGCAAAATCTGTTGTCAAGGCCTTGATAGTCTGAAAATATAAACATAAACACATATATCCTTCTATGTCTTCTGTATTTCATTTTGCCCCTCATTTTCTCTTTGAATTTGCCTTTGACTGTCTTGCCAAATAGGAAAGGTAAATCTGAGTAGCAGAATTATCATATTCTTACCTGATAAAATGATAGAAAGTATGACAGAAATCCTCACCCTCTAAAGAGAATTTTAATATGTTTTGATTTTATTGGTCTTTACAGCCATCTCAACATGCTCAATACTGCCTTCTGATCACTTTCTTTGTCTGATCTACCTAATGCATGTACACTTTGTAATTTTCCAAACTTTCATAAATGCACATATATGCTTGCCATCTCAACCAGAAATATGAATCATATTAAACATAAATATGTCTGTTTAATGTGGTAGTAAAATAGGATCACATTTTTGATAGTATGGTCTGCCAATACCTGTGATAGCCAGATTACCAAAAATTATATTCACACAAGAGAAGTCCCTAATAAAAAATAATTTGTGCCTACTTTCCTTGATGGCACCAAAGTACGGACCAAGGGGTGAATCACAAAATAATAGATTGGTTTGGGTTGGAAGGGACCTTGAAGGTCATCTGTTTCCAAGCACCCCTGCCACAGGCAGCAACACCTTCCACCAGACCAGGTTGCTCAGTTCTCCATCTGACCTGGCCTTGAACATTTCCAGGTATGGGGCAGTCACAGCTTCCCTGGGCAACCTGTGCCAGTGTCTCAACACCATCACAGTAAAAAATGTCTTCAGAATATGTAATCTAAAATTATCCTCTTTCAGTTTAAAGCCATTTCCTATTGTCCTGTCACAGACCTCATAAAAAGTCCCTCTTCAGCCTTCTTGAAGAGAAGCAGAAGAGTGAGGCATGTGCTTCTTCCTATCCATTAGATATATAGGAGCATTCCTTAGTAAGGCAAATTTCTTTGTATTGATACATGTACTGAGATTTTCCCAGGTTATTTATAAAAATGGTCAGGCAAGCACAACCTGGCCCGGAAACAGCGGATTAAAGATCTTATTGCTTAAGGATTTCAGATTACAAAATGAAATTTGGTGTATAAGTACAACTCTAAATATACACAATATAACCAAAACATTTTGTGGTCCCAAACTAAATATCCTGTAGTTCCCACAAAAGTCTCTACACACTGTTTCCAGATGATCTTCAGTATCTTTCAAAAAATAGGCAGAGGAAAGCAGTAGATAAATCTAGCTTGTCCCATTCCATTTTATATATTTTTGGGTTTTTAAAATTGTTTGTTTTTTTATTTTTCTTTATTTCTTTAGTAGTCAAGTCCAAGTCAGCCATTGACCTCAGATTAATGCTGGCTAACAAAACTGCAAATATCCAGGTAACACATCTTTATTTCCTTCTAATTAACTACAACACACTCACTAGTCCCACTTTTCATTCAGAGTTTTACAATACAAAGAGTTATTTTTCTATTTGAAATTTAAGCACGTACATGTGTATAATTAGTGGAAATACTTGGATTTCATTTAAAGAGAAGGGTTCAGGTGTTTCAATGGACTAGTACTGAACTATGTATTTTCAAGTTCATGCCAAAATCTCAAAAAGGAAAACAAGCAGCAAAGAAAGCTAGGAAGTATTTTTTTTATTTTTAATAGACATATATTATAATATTTATTTTATGTATATTATATATATTTTTAAGACTGATCATTGAAAAAAATTATCAATCCTTTCATGTAGCACGTGAAACAGAAATTAAGACCTTGTAAAACATGTCCTCCTCTCTTTAACTTCTTTTTTTTGTAAATCATGACATTTTTCTTAGATGCTGCTAATCTGTGTATCTCTTCTTTTATTTTCTTCACTGATTATCTGACTATGGAAATTATCTGGAATTGTTTATCTCTGTCTCACTCTAATTAAATCTTCTAACATCTCTTTTGAAAAATCTGATTTACGCTGGTATACATAAAAAACTGAAAAGTTTGGAAATAGCTGTTTGAAAAACAGTGTGTCATTATATATGCTCATACACAACTCTGCTTTTGCCTCTATTATTTGCCTCAACAGGGTTTTTTTGGTCCAACTGTGTTATCTTAGTTTAGATTCCTCCTCAGATTCTCTCTGAACCCAGTTTCATTTTTTTTCTCAACATTTTGGTGTTGCATGCTGCTTTTCCACTCAAGCTTTTTTTAACTGAATCAATATGGCAGCAATCTGCTTTACCCTTCAATAACCACTATGTTTATAAATACTGAACAACCAAGTGAGAATGAGGAGAAGAACTTTTCCCCATTTTATTAATTATGCTGCTTTCAGTGATGTATTATTTCTACAACAGTGATAAAATTTTCAAATGCAGGAGTACTGTCAACTTAAAAGTACTGCATTTTGTGAAGATATTTCATTTTATATATAAATTTCTAAGTCTGGGAAAAAACCTCTGGTGGATTTACAATTCATTCAAACTTATTTTTCAACCATCCTTGGTTGCTAATACATTCTTCCAAGCAATTTATATGCAAATATCTATTAATACAAAGGAGAGTGAATGAGGAAAACAGACAAGCTATACCACATACATTACAGTATATTTTCTTAAAAGTACTCCTTTCAGCAAAAACAGTAGAAAGAAATAGCAGCATCAGTGTCTTTGATGTAGGACCTGTTGCTCTGTTTCCACATCACTGCATTAGAGAAGAAACTAGGGGGCATGTAGAGTTTTTGGTCAGGTGAGCTGTGATATCTTTGTATGTTTGTACAAGTTCTCAAGCCACATTTGGTCAGTCTACACAGCAGCTGTGGTCACCTGCAAGAGCCACACTGTCCCTACAGGCTGCATAACCCCTAATGCAATTAGGTTACCGATGCAATCTCTACTTAGTGTCTGAGCTAGTTTTGATCTAGCTTACCACTGCTGCAATCAGACTTCTGATTGCTGCAGGCTCACGGCTCTTCATTCTCATTGCACAAGGTAAAATGCTGAAGAGATTACTTAAAGCAGTGGGATACAGGGGTAGAGAAACCTCTAAGGTTTGATTCTCAGGAGAAATATAAGAAAGAGATGAGAGTGAGCCTTTGGAATTTCACAGAATCACATAATATTATGAGTTAGAAGGGACTCACATATCTCAAGCGCAATGCTTCAGTGAATAGCCTACATGGGGATCAAACCCACAATCCTGGTGTCATTGGCACTGCGCACTAACCAACAGAGGTAATGCGTCAATACACACAAGTTACTTACACATCTGTATCATGTCTGTGCACATAAGATTGAAGAATGCAACTCTATATACTAAAATGAGCTGTGATTCATGAATGAAGCAGAAGAAACACTAATCAATTTCCTCAGAAAAAAAAAAAAACCAAAACAAATGTAATATTCCAAATTTTGTCAGCTTTGAGAACTACAGTATATAGTCAGCTTTGCATATACTGTTGTTGAATCTGCAATGAAAAAGACTTGTTTTTTGTTACTTTTTTTCTCCTTTGCCCAACTGGGGAGGGAAATGATGGAGCAGCTTTAGTGGGCACCTGGCATCTGGCCAGCTTCAACCCACAGGGCACTACACTTACGTAAGGTCACCCACTTCCCAAACTTTTCATAAAAGAAAAAACTTTTAAACATTCATCGTGCCTTTAATGTATACAAGGAATGTGAACTTTACGAACAGGATGAAAAAATTGGTTTGGGTTAGACAAATACAGACCAGCTTAGTTGCTCAGGCTTCCTTACGTGCCCGGCCTTCAGCTTCCATCCTGAAAGGCTTGAGCCAGGTGTCCCCAGTTTCCTAAGTCACAGCATCCACCCCCGTGCAGATGGAAGTCTGGAATACTGCCTGCTTCCTACCTTTAAAAACAGGAATTCAATCTGTACATGTGGTAAGCTGAATTAAGGTCTACTTCTTGTCTTACCTCCGTTGATTTTAACAGGAGATTGCACATGTGCACGTTGGCAGCTACTGCTTCAAGAATCAAAGCTTTGATCCCTATTGTACTGTTTTGTGTTAACCTCTGCCTTCTGAAATGTCTGCTGCCCCATGCAACTTCTTTTTCCTCAGAGTCCTACCATCTTCAATCATTTACATAAGTAGTTCCTCTTCCTCTATCTGTCCTTCTGGAACTAATGGTTTGCTAAAAAATTTTTTACTCCAAATCTTTGTGTGATTAGCAGCTCAGAAAAAAAGAATGCAGATTTTGCCATATTCATGACATTTTATCACATATCACTTTGATAAAGATTTTTACCACATCTGGCAGTTCAGAATATGCAGGAGTATTTCTGCTGAAATTGAGCAAATTCAGTTCCAATCACACTTAGGCATAGGAAAACAACAGGCATGAAACTCCTGTTCTGTTCTTTAGCTAAACATGAAAAGTGTGCATCTCAATTTCTCTGTAGTTAATACCAACTAAAATGATTCACATAATGTTAGTGGAACAAATTTTTTTTTTTCAATAATTATGTCTTTAAATATATGTTTTACCATTATCATCTCCTTTTTAAGTAAACCAAACATTTCAGGCAAAAAGAAAATAAAATTATCATGAAAAACTATTGGAAAGTTTCAAACAACTCAGGTTGCAGAACAGAACCTGTATATCTAAAACATTTTTAATTGCTAATGTAAATATCAGACTTGCTGTTTGCAAATAGATATATCCCAACATAAATGTTAAAAGATTTGCCACATTAATAGTTCTAAATGCATCAATAAGCTCATTAGATGGATAAGAAACTTTCATTTTGCCATCAGTCTTTATTAGTTGCAGTTGAGTTCTGGTATTGAATCACAGTAGATTAGTTCAGCTCAGGTCATAAGTATTTACATGCTATTTTGTCAGGTAGTTAGAATAATCCACTTGCAAAAATTCAAAAACACGCTTACAGGAGATGTTAAAAAAACCCAACTGTTTTACATCACACATGGTAAGCACAAATTACTTCATAAACTACTGCAGACTCCAGACTACTGTAATATTTTCTATTTATCCTTTTCTAATAAATATATATATGTGACACAGATAATTACAAGAAATGCAATCAGCAACCCTTCCCAAAATTATCCTGTTTAAGAATAGAAAAAAAGTATAGACTAACATTAAGAAAAGAAAGATTTTGGCTGAGAACTGTTTCAGGAAGGAAGCCCAAATACATGCACCTGTCATCCTGTTGCTGTATTGGAAAGTAGAGCCATTTAAGTGATTGTCTGACTGAAAGTTTTACATATTTATTTCCTGGAGTCATTGTTTCTGTTCAATAGCTATTCCCAGTACCTGAAAATAAATATCACCTTCATTAGACATGGAAACAAATGTCACCTTCATTAGTTTTTCCTCAGGGTTACTGTCTTCTTAACATTGTACAGGCTGCTTCTGTTCTGGTTTCAGGGTACTGAGATTTGCACATAACAATATTGCCTTAGAGCTTCCGCACCATTATGGATTAGTAGAAAAGACTGATCGCTATAAATTAAATATTGAAGGTGAATTTTTTTGATTGAACTAATATAAAATTATTTTTCAATGCATTATTAATTCAGTAAGAAAGTTTGGATGATGATATATTACTTTGGTTTTTAGGCTGTCAGTCCAGGGTACACAAAAGGCCTGTTTTTATTTCAAATTAGTAAAATATTTTATTGACACATGAATACCATAGATAAAGAAAAGATGACTTGCACAATTTTTCTGGTAGTATTAAACAATTAAGTATTTTTCTTTAATGAAGTGGACAGGCACAACTTACACTGGATCTCACCAGTGGAATAACAGGTTAGTTCATTAATGAAAGACCTCCAAGTAAAGGACACAACAGCTGAAATCCTGGCCCAGAAGAGGAACAGATACTAAGTGAAGTTAAGATTCCTTTTGGTCGGTTTTCTCCAAAGTTACTACTGTCTTTGTAATAAAAAACTAAGGAAAATACTTTCCAAAACAAATGATTAATTAACAAAGGAGTTTTTGCAAAAGCTGATGAATTCTAATGATGCCTGATCAAATTATTTTCTGAGTAATTGTAAGTTGTCCTCACACATTTGAATTGACCTTTTTTAATCATGCTCTCATTTTTCTCCTTTTTGTAAACAACTGTGTTACAGTATTTTCATGCATAGAGTTTGTCTTCTATCTGCATTTTGGGTGCAATGACTGCCTTCCTGTCTGTCATCTGTCTGTTCATTCCTTTTAGCATCTGTGCAAGTAAACATACAGTTTCCCATCAGATGATACAGTAAGAAGGTAAATCCAGCCATTTTTTTTTTGCTTCCAACAGCAATCAATACAAGCTCAAGAGAGAATTTATAGTAGGAATCTCCTGTATATAAATATCTCTCTTTGGGGATACATTTTCTGATAACGTATTTTTTCAAACTCTAATATCACCAGTCTAAATCTAAATTTGGAGCAGAGCAGCAACCAGATGATCAACTGTATAATACTGCAAGTGATGTGGCTTTAGTGTGTATCTCTTCATTCTGCTAACAAAATCCAACATTTTATAGGAGATCTTTGTACTTTCAAAGGCGTGAGAAAACTAAGCAACTGTTTCAGCCTCTGATGTAATCACTGAGGTCAGTGACATTGAGACAAGAAGTCCATTGAACACAGTGACTAAGTTTGCAAGAGCTCTCTTATCAATAGGAAAATGATAATGTTGGTAAGCATAAAATTGGAAAGTCAGGGATATAGGAAGGATATCACTCAGAAGCAAAGCCTGAGTAAAAGTGGATTAATGACAAATATAAACCAAAACCCCTCAGGTCCATGAAAAGCAGTAAACATGAAATACTCTTTTTTTAAACATAATATTTGCAACATTACTCCAGAAAATGGGAGCTGTCTTATGGGTCTTTGGTCCTGACTCCTCTTTTGAAATGCAAAGTGCTTCATAAGAATTGCTTCAGTGTGTTTGTGCAAAAAGCTGCTTTCTTGCAATTCTTACCAGCACAATTAAAGTCTGTTCAGAAAATTTGTTATTCAAAGTAGACAATATTATTGTCTACTTTGAATAAAACACAATCCATGTGTTTTGCTTTGTTTTGTTTCTCTGTTGTTTTGGAATGCTGGTTTTGATTTGTCGTTGGTTTAATTTTGAGAAAAAGCAAATTTTGTAACAACTATAAGGTATAACCAAAGATATATCCCATCTTTCCTTTGTACCTGAGAAGGTAGACTGAGAAGGCTAGAGAGTTCTAGCCTTCTTGCTCTGCAGATTCCATGACATGGTGTAGGTCTGTGTACCACAAACATGAGCTAGAAAAACAGCAAAAAGCCTTGTCTGTTGAAGCCAGTTGATATTTATTCATTTTCTGCAATATACTAATTGAGAAGTGATTGAGAAGAAGGTGCAATGATCAGTTGAGAATATTGAGAGTTGAGTTGAACATTGAGAAATATTAGTTGTTTAGCTTAAGTAAATTTTATATAGAATGAATTACACAATCAAAATACTGTTTATTTAGTATAGTGTTTGCCTTAGCATGAGTAACTTGGTTTGGTGAAGCCTTAGGCTGCAAGCTGTGAACTTACACCTAGATATGCTTTTGGCTGGAATAGATAATAGGAATAGATTTTCATAGTAACTTTCCTAGTACCAGTACAGTGATTTACTTTGTCTTTAGTATGAGAAAACATTGGAAACCCACTGATGGTTTGGTTGCTGACAAGTAGTGTTTAGCCCAGATCCAGAGCTTTTTTAGTTTCCCATGTTCTACCAAACAGCAGGTGCAGCAGCGGTGCAAACAAGACACTAAAACTGTCAGCAGAAGATGTAACTCCACAAGATGAGAACAGCAGACAACCTGCCTACACAGACAAATTGAAAGAATCCAATAAGTTGTTAAAAGACCCCAAAATCACCATTAGAACAAGAAAAGCACGCAAGGCATAGGAAGAGTCAGTGAGAGGTTGGTGCAGAATTCATAAGGGTAAAATTGCCTGGGGATGTTTTTGTGCTGTGTCACTCTCTGGAGGCACCCAGCTTGAGCTGACCTGCTGCTGTAGCTCTCTATTATTTATTTTTATAAATCCAATGCCTGAGACTCTGCTGTGGGAAACCTAAGGTCAAACCCAAAGGAGGAACCATGTCCATGAGTGAGTGTGTGTGTGAGCAAGGAGTTGGCTCACTGGAGCCTCCTGCTGCACAGGGACTCTGGTCTCAGCAGCTAAAGTTTCAAATGGTGTGTGTGTGTGACTTCTTGAATGGATGCTCAGGCAGCAGCTTCTCCTTTAAACAGTGAATCAGGTGCCAGGTGAATGTGTGTATCTATATATTTAATTGGAATGCTTCATCAAATTTTACTCCACCAGCCAAGCATACTAAGATAATTTTCTCTTAATCATGCATAATGTACTATTTCTATGCATTGTATTATTTACTATTAATGAATTCGATTTCATTTCAAAATGCAAACATATTTAAATTCATAGTGAAATATAATTATTGCAATTCCTGTGCAGTGACCTTCCACATAGTGATCATAGCATGTACTAAATAATGATTTTAACCTCAGAAGAACTTCTGTCAAGTACTAAGCAGAGAGAAGACAAGTGACTTGTTCAAGTTCATACAGAAATAGAAAGCTAAGAATAGATATCCAGGAATAGAATTCATGGGACAGAGTAACAGCTCTAATTGAGGCAGAAACTTGGCCTTTACTCTTCCAAACAGGTTTATTTCTGTGGTTGACAAGAATTATTGAATTCATCTGTTTATTCATGCTAGTAAGAAAATATGTCATATTTGAAAACCCTCCTCTATTTAAGTTAATGGAATAGTAAACTGAAGAGGGAAGTGTGACCGCATGTCAGTTTTATGAAGCAAGCTCTAGGTAGCCAGGGTGTGTGATAGGGTTGTAATATCAATGAGCCCAACAAAAAGTCAAAAATATCATATAATATACTGAATGCCATCTGAGAAGTAGCATGACATTACTCTAAATAATACTAACTCTTATTTTTTCTTATGCTGCTCTAAAATTATTTATTTTTCCTTCCATGTTGATGAGATCAGATTTATAAAAGTCGAGATAAACCTGGAAAGTGAAATGAAGGGGTGGTGTTTAGTTAGATGTGCTATTCACATCATGGGAAAAAGCACACAAGAATGCAATAGAACAGGGTGAGAAGCAATTTTTTCAGTGAGATGATTTCAACAGGTAACCAACAATCCTGAGGATAGATGGCTCACTCCAGATGCTTTTGAGATCATTAACTCTTCCCTGAATGTGCTAGGCACACAGCTTCTATTAAGTTTCATTTAAAAATTCACTCTTAAAATTATAAAAAAAGTAATACGGATTTTAGCATCTCATGTTAGGAACTTCACAGAAATGGAACACGATCAGTCTCTGTCCTGGGAGCCTACAAACCACATGCAGCTGGTGATGCTCAACCAATGCAGCAACCAATTTGCATATACATTAGAGACATGAGAACCAGTAGAGGATGATACAGACAAAGTGATAGTCTAGGAAGATTATCTATGAAGCGGATTTAATGAATAGAAGGAAAGCTGTAGCTGACAGAACCAGGGCGTGGTGCAGCAAAGAGATAGATTATAACAAACTGAAAATTTTCATTTCTATATGCAGTTATTATTTTACACACACACATAGCTAGGCTATAAGGACAAGCAAGGGGTCAAAGACATAGCTCAGACACTGATATTCTCCCTATTGACGAGAAATGAAATTGCTTACAAGAGCTTGCTTAAGCAGGACCCTCACTTTACTACCCTGTTTCACCAGACAGCAGATTTCTAGACCTTATAATCCAAATAAGTTTTAGAAAGGGAAACTGAAACTATTATGAGTCATCACACATCACTACTTACTCTACATATGGAAGAACAGCCATTATTTAGTCAGCATTTATCTAACTTCCTCTCTATGTTTCTGCAAGAAGTACATTTCCAAATGTCTACAGAAGGATTTTAGTGCGGTTTAGGGAATTTGTATAGTTTTAGTGCTGCTATTGATAAGAATTGCATAAATACTGCACTTTCCCTGCAAATAGCTGGCATGTAGATCAGAACCTTTTAAACTACACATGTGAATTAAAAGGACATTAGTACATCACAAATTATTTTGGTTTATATTCTGCAGAGACTTCCCAGATTTATGCAATTTTCAAACTGTAAACCTCTTCAGAACCTATCAAAATGGAAAAACTATTAAAACTAACTAAACTAAAAAAACTCAGTTTCCAAATGGAAAAGGCTTATGATAAATAAGTTTTCTGAAGAATGAAGATGATTTTTTTCTCAGAAAGTCACTTTATTTTAAAATAATCCAAGGCCTTCTAATGACTGACCATTCAGTTGAGAGATTAGAGAACAATTAGAGAGTTGTTTTCATGTTATGAATTCAGTGTCAAGAACAAAACTATCTCTTTAATGAATAAAATTAAAAGTTATGCAACCAAAGAAAAACTTTAATTTCACTTATTACACAGAAGGTACTTTAGCCAGCTCAAAAAAAAAGAAAAAGTAGAATAGTGTACCTTTTGCTTCAGGTATCTGCCTCATGACAGATTTCTTATTTATCTCTGAGTATTAAATACAAAACAGTAATGTAGCATTTGTGATCATTTCTTATTAATACTTTTTAAAAAATTCATCTATGAAGTTTAGAAATTATCTTAAAATCATCCTAAGGTAACAGATTCTTCCTTGCTGTACAAAAAAAGATTGTTGCATATCACGACCATTAGAAGATTTTAGATTGAAATAATAATATGAAAGTAACCATGAATAAATGAAAGAAACCTCATTGAAATGGGTCTTGAAAGTTTTAGGTAAGCTGTCTGTCTAAGGAAGTTGGCATCTTTTCTCAGGTTCATTTTCAGCAAAGACATTTCCTCAGATTTATTTTTTTAAAATGTCAGTTTTGAGATTTTGTCCCTCTGGTCAGTGACGTGAAAAATGACCTAGCCTAGGACAATCGGTTCCTTGTTACTCTAAAGTATCCAAGAATCATGGAATTATAACTCGTACTTATTGACCTTAACAATATCTATTTAAAACAATAAATAAAAGAAAATGAGTCACTATTGGTAGCAATGTTGAGAGAAGAGTGAAATGCAAGACCTCTTCTTAAACTCTTTGTCAGATTTCTGAAAAACAGATATTGGACTGAGCAATTCTGTGACACATTCAGGATACAGCAAACCCAGTCTTTACAAATAAATGATTAATGGGATGTAAGACATATGTACAGAACAGAACAGGGTGTTTTGATTATGTCAATTCAACTAGTGCAGGTAGGGGTAATTAGAAATAAATTTTAATAATTTTTAATTTTCTTGGAAGTGTTTTATAAGGTTATAGATCACCTATTTTTGGCCACTGAAAGAGTTTTCAGTTTGACTCAAAGAATTTCATGCTGCTTTTTTTTTCTGTTTAAAAGAATTTGTTGTTACATAGATGAATAAAATGGAAAATTTGACCGTTTGTTGAGTTGTCTCTCCAAACACTATTGCAGTGTGGCATAAAGGAAGAGCTCTGTAGCTGATCTCCATTTTACATTCCAGAATGTACAAGTCTTCCATAGGTCCAGTATCCTATTCTGCATTTACATACTAGCCCCATATAGATGTCCTGGATACCTTAGGAAAACAAAATAAATTCTCACCTGTGCATCTGTCCTTGAAGTTTATGTATCTTAGTCACATTTAAATACTTTTAAATGAACAATAAATCTAAGTATCTTAATCTTGAATGGAATACCAGTTCAATTTCAATTTCTAAAGTATCCACTGCAATTTTGTTTTATTATCTGCTGCTTTATGCTCAATTGTTCCTAATTATCTGAAAGAGATGACTTCATTTTAGCTAGAAAACTCTTAAGAAAGATTTTTTTAAATCCTGTTAGTTCATTATTTTTGGTTTTACTTCCTGCACAATTTTCAGTACTTCACATTCCATCTCTATCCTAATCATCATTTGTGAAAAAATGGTGTGTTTTACAATTGCTACTCTACATTTCTTGTTTTTTTTTTGTAAGAGTTTTCTCTCTCTTTGGGGGTGGAATGCATCTCTGCCATCTGAATGAAAGCTCCAAAGCTGCCTCCTCAGTTTGACTGGTCTCTGATTTGTTCTTCACCTTTATTGTCACTGTATTACATCTGCCTCCAAAGATTTGCTACTGTCTTCACTTATGTCTCTCTTTGGACTATCACTGTCTGCTCTTTCAAATACATTATTTTCCTTGATAAATATACCTTTCCAGTCATCATAGAAATATCTATGATTTATATACTTATGTACTGATAGAGTTTTCCTAGAGACTGTGACACAGCTTTCTAACAAATAAAGTGGATGATCTGACAATAGAGATCTGATCTCAAAAATTATCTCTGAAATAAAAGTTGGAGACTAGTTTTCACAGACTTGGATCCAAAGCACCTAACTTTATCAAACTGCCTTTATCAAGCCTTTATCAAACTGAGTAAAGATGGACAATCAACCTCTCTGTAGTGGGAACAGAAATAAGGCTGGGAGAATGGAACTGAGTGCTGTGGGAAGAGAGCCATTATTCTGCTCATCTGCAGTCAAGTGGTTTCCTTAAAATTTTCTCTTTATTCCTGGTGTTCCACCTCAACTGTGAAATACTTTGCAGTTTATTAGAGTCCTGTTTCTCCTGAGAGACACAGGATATCACAGGGCTTGTCTTTTTAATGCAATATCAACATTTCCTCTTGGGAGAAGATACCATTTTCCCTCCCTCAAGTAAACAGCACTTGAAATCAGTTCAGATTAGTGTTCTCCCTATTTCATCCAGAGTCAATTAGTGAAGGATATTGAACCTGTGAATTACCTGTCATCCAAAGCATCATGGTGTGTTTACAAAAACAAATGGACTATAAGAATATTGTATATGAAAATAGAGCTACTTATTAATGTTTTGTTTTTTTTTCTAGAGCATCCTAGTACAAGCATTATCCTAGAAATAAACTGTACAGTTATTTCTCCTTGAAGTTTATGCTTTGATTTCCATCCTATCATCACTATCACCCCTTCAAAAATGCCACTAGAATACAGAATATTTTCACTGCAGCTTCAAGAGTATTTTGCTGCAGAAAAATTACTTTGAGCTTACTGGAAAAGAAGAATTTTAAGATGTCTAGTCAGAAAACAGGAATTTTAAGATATCAGTTCTCTTTTCCAATCTGATTCTCCACGTAGTATCTATCCCTTCAGGGAAGAAGGGCAGTTGCATCAAGTTTTAAAAGATGTCTGTAATGCAGTGAAACAAACAACCAGTTTAAGGATAGACTTTTCTTATGGGGAAGGAGCAGGATACTGAGGCTACGTTTAAAACCTCATTTGCCTGTCTGCATGGAATTCTGTTTGAATGCTGTGCAGCCAAAATTTATGATAAGACAGGGCTGAAAAAAAAGGATAAATGGGTAGACTAAGTTTAACAGGAAGAAATTGAACACTTGGGGAGGGTATGTACTTTGATTTTCTGTTTATCTGTCTAAAAAGATTAAAAATTAATATTTTTGATTTCTTGAAACAATTTATGAGACAGGTTTGTTATTCATTTATGTTACATTTAATGCCTGAATCTGTTTTTCATGTTTGTGGAGCTGACTGCTGTTTGTTAACATACTCTGTAATCAATGCTCCCATTACTCAGTATTGCAATAAAAATCATTAACACAAATTACTACCCAGTGCTCATGTGTCTGTAGAGTGTAGAGGGGTTCATATGTACCTCTGTAACAAGCCAGCTCATTATTGACTGTGAGCAAAAAGTCACACATTGGTATTTTCCAGGATATAGCTACAACACCATATATGCCCAACTTAATTATTTTACAATAATTTTTCTGTGGGCCTATGGTCATAAAATAATACTACTCTTCTCTACTTCAAGAGGGATTGATAAACCATCAGATTTTAAAAAAACATTTAGGCACAAGAACATGTAAAATAATACCTACTGGTATTTCAAAACCATGCAGAATCCTAGGTGTCACTGACTCTTCTGTGGAATTGATGCTTAAATTCCTGAAAATTGTAGTAGAATCCTACCTACCTCAAATACCTAAATTCCTTTGAAAGTCTGGCCTAAATGTTTTTTTTAAATTATATCACATTATTGGTTAATGATTTATAGTGCTGCAAATAATCCGGATGCATACAAGTTTTTAATGACATGGATTTATTTTCTTTGCATCTGTGCATCACTAATTAAACTGAAGGATAAAGAGGTGCAGCAAGATACCATCAGCAGAAACCACAGATTTTCTTAGAATATTCTGTATGATTAATATATATACAGTATTTTATTACTTTCAGTATATTTAAGAAAATTAACCTGTAACATTCTAAATAAAATAAATTGATTACTAATTATTTGATTTTTTTAAAACTCACATTTAAGTGAAGGAAGAACTATAATTTAACAATGTAATATTAACTACAGTAATGACTTTTTTTCAGAGGGTTATTGTTACTGTGATTTATTGCAGCAATATTTTTTCTTTTATGTTGGAAAATGGACAATGGAGTCTCTAAATTGAAAATCAATTACTCCCCAATGATGAATGAAAATTCCCACCAATCAGAGTACAAATGCCTATCGGGAAAGTAATAATTGGAGTTTTCTACCTCATCCAGTACCTCTAAGCCTGTAGAGGATGTGGATATTTGGGTTTTTTTAGCCTTTTCTCCTTATTAGAGATAAAAGATTAAGCCTTAAATATTATTGCCAAAGAATTCCTCATTATCCTTTTCTGATTTTTGTGATATTAGCACACATAATAAGCTGCCGAAAAATTCTGTACTAATGTTCTAGGGAAGGCATACAGCATATTTGATCACTTTTCTACATCAGATTTAAGACTTTACAAGAAACAGACACCAGACATACAGACCACTGCTCTGTATTTTAATTTTAATACCTTGTTTTAGTTAAAATTTTTTGGGGGAAGAGGGCAGATATTAAAAATTGTTTTACAGCAAATTTGGCTAGGTAACTTTCAGATATATTTTTCCTTAAATTGTATTTAAGTTTTATGTACTCATCAAACACACTGTAAGCTTAGCAAGGTGGTTTTTTTAATCTTTTGCACACATTTTAATGAGAAAAGTAACACATATTTTCCTGTGAATTTATGTGCTTATGTGGACTCTGTAGTGATTAAATTAAATGTTAAAGAAAAAGAAAAGTATATGATACAGAGTATTTTCTTTCATGGCTTTAAAATCATGGGCCTACTCCCTGTTTAGGATACAGATCAAGTTTTATGTTCCTTACCTATCAGAAAGGCAAACAGGATGGTCAGCTTCTCTGGCACATATGAATCCTTCTGGTTGTTTAAACTGGTGTTTGCACCGTTGCAGTGCAAAATGGTATTGTTATGTAAGGTATATCAATACTTGCAGATGACATTGTTAGTTTTCAATATTTTTTTCATATTTTCTCTGTAAATGTGTTTCAATTCTCATCAAGATTCCTGCAGTGCACTAAACAGTCATATGCTTTTTGTAAGAAATATTTAATATGATGTGTACTTTGCTGCAAATGAAAAAAGCATCTAAAAAAACAGACATTTGAGTATTTTTTTCTCAGTTGAACACTTACCAGCAAAAAATATTTTTCTATTAAATAAAGAAGCATAACAGAAAAAAATGGAATTCAAGTTCTGTCAAACAGGACAAAAGAAAAACAAGTTGTTTAAAACTCCAATTAATTGTAAAGAAAGACTTTTAAAAAATAATTACTACTTTGAAGTTGCTAATTATTCTGCAGAGATGTCTCCCTTTCTCGTGAGTCTTCACTGATTTCTGAACTAATTCCTAGTTTTCTCTCATGGAAATTTTAGCCTGAGAAGGCTACTGCAGGGTAGTTTTTGTGTTGTGGGGGTTTGGTTTGGTTTGGTTTGGTTTTAGTTGGGGTTTTTTGCTGTTAGATATTTCACTGTTCATAGCAAATCACCTTCTGGATTTTTTGAAGCTCAAATGTAAACTTCAGCACTCTGCTATTCTTGCAAACTATGCCCAAGGTCTTGACTACAAAATCACATCAAGGACATCATACTTGAAATGGTTCCATTTTTCTCTTTGCTCTTAAAAACCTCCAAGTTTTTCTGGTAAATTATTCCATATACAATGGCAGTGGCTGGCAATAGGGACTATGTGCATCAGCTACTCTCGTTGACTGTGCCATTAGCATCTCATTTTATTTTGTGTTTGAGAAAGAACTCATCTCTTTTTTTCTGGGAATTCTTTATCTGGAGACATAGATACTACCATGCTATTCTAATAGTACTAGCGACACTAACCAGTGCTTAAAACAATGCCATTATATATTAACTTATTTGACATAAAGCAACTGATACCTCTTGGTTTGAGACTGATTTAACTAATAAATAATCTGCCTACATGTCTATGTTTAAGACTTGCAGTTACACACCTCTTCATTTTGGAGCTAGAACATTTCAAGCTGTGGTCTCAACATGCAGTGAACATTTCCTACATTAATAAGATCTTCAATAATAAAAGTTTATTTTAAAATGTGATCACAGTTGATGAGGCAGTGCTCCATGAGGAAAGAACACACATGTGAAAAACAGTTTTGTCTTAAAGCTGAAGCTGTTTTGTTTAATATGTGTAAAAGAACACATGGGCTTTCACTTGTGAGTAATATCCCAACTGCTAGCACAATCATTGAGATTAGTAACAGTATTATCTTATGCTTATCTATTTCTTATCTATCTCTTCTGGTGATGTGTCAGCTACCATCTCTAAGCCGAAAGAGCAGGACAAATTCACTGGATTCAGGCTATTCCAGGCCATTCATTCATGAAGTACACATAAACCTTTTAAAGCAATAACTACTTGTATGCTTACATTCTCCATGTTGGTGAATAACTGATATGAATCCTGCATCACACATTTACCAGATAAAGTGTGATTACAAAAAGACATCTTGCCATGCAATAATGACATAGGCCACTTTTTTTTTTCCTGAATTCCATGTGAAACCATATGTTGTCCTGTTGAAATATAAGGTTATTAAAAATTTGTTCGCAATGTCATTTACATCCTGGCTTCTATTCAAGCTCACTCTAATCACCTTCTGTTACAGATCCAGAGTATCCAGGTATTTAGTATTTCATTGACTTTTACTTCTAAATTGTACTGACACATACTCTTCTGTTGAGGGACTGCTAATTAAATCGCAGGAATGTAAATAACCTTTTCAAGAAAAACTGAGAAAAGAAAAAGTGAAAGAAAAAGCCCACTTGTATCAATATTTTGTATTTTAATAGATGGTCTGTGTTTATATTTGATAATAATCTTTATTTGGTAGAGTTATTGTGTATTTAATTTATGTTAGTATACTTTATGGATAAAAATATTTCTCAACAGGAAGAAGCAAGAAATTCCGTTTTCACAGGCTAAATGTCTTTCTGGGCTCATATTTATGCAACTCATATTTGTAGTAAGACTGAAAATCTTTCTTGGAAAATATATTTTAACATTAAATTTTCTTCTCTTTCCTCCCCAGGTGACAATGTGGCCTTTGGACCTACACCTTGAAGACTAAGTTTGTTCTTTATAATCTTAACAATGAGGGAGTTAGGCAAATATTACTTTAATTTTATCAGTGCTTCCAAATCTAATATGAGTGTCTTTCTGGATGCATGTAAAATACAAGAACCATTTGGCTTCCTTTCATTCTGTAGTCCAGCAGGAAGCTGTTGCAAGTTATGACAGTATATAACCCCAGAAAGTATAGGTTAATTGTGAGATCTGGCTTGAAGGCCCTAAAACATTGTTGTAGCTCTGCTCTTCTGAACTCCATTTTAGTGACGTATTTTTTAACATCCTTAGATTGGTTGCACATGAAATAGAAAACAAGTTAAAAAGTTAGGTGTTCCATTGTGATTTGAATAAATAAACAGCTACTTGTTATTTTCAAAGAAACAGAAATTTTTGTAGCACAATACAAAGAGAGTTATGGAACTTTTCCTCAGGAACATCTTGTACTTCAGGATAAGTCTAGGCAATAGGTTCTGCTAGAAAAATTCCAGAATGACATTACTTTTGGAAACTTAAAATCCAGGGCCTTCTTACACAATGAAAATCAAGATTTAATGCCAAATAATTTATGTAATTTATGTCAGGGTGTGGACCATGGACCACCTTTGCTTGGGAGCTGCATTAAGTTCAGGCCTTTGTCCTGATGCCACATGAAGCTGCACACGTGCATATATGTTAAGTGCCCCAGGAAAGAGTGGGCATGGTTCTGGGAACCAATTTATGTTCTGCAGATACACCAATTGCAAAGCTCAGAGCTTCCTGGGTCCGACAATTCTACATTTTGTTCCTGTATCATTTTTTTATCCTCTTTTACTCCTCCATTCCTTTCATTACCTGCTTCATACTGAGAGGTCAAAGTAATTAATATCCTTATTTTTAACAGAATGGATTAGCTTATTCTTGCTCTAAAAGAAACTGACTGTGGACTCAGCTCATTTCAATACCTTCAGCGATTACAGCAGAGGTTGACAGTAAGCTGCATTTCATTCAGCTTTGGCTGATCTATTTAAAAAGGGAGACCATATGAATAAACCTAATCTTTCTCATGCCAATAATCTACCATGTCTCTCTGCAACATACTACATTGTTAAAATTCATAAGCCCCATTTCACAAAGAAGTTCCCTAGTCTTTTTGTACCTCAGCACAGCAGGAATATGACTAGGAAAACATCTAATATGATTACCTGTAACAGCCAATTTTATGTTAAAGAGATATTTAAATTCCACCAAATATTTGTACTTTTGCTTAACTTTCTGCTAAATTATTGTATTAAATTCCAAGCCTACTAAAGATAAGAGGACACAGTTATTTAATTAACTAGGACTGTGAAGATTTGAAGACCAGACAACTGCAATTTCTGAACTACAATGTTGGCTTTTATCTTTATGATTATTAAATTCTAAAGTAAACAGATGCAAATTGCAACACGTTCATGTTGGTTCATTCTGACTGACTCAAATAGAACTTACCTATATGAAAAAACCTTACCTCTTATGAACTACACTCCTGTTCACAGGCAGGAATAGTAATTCTACCAAACATTGTGAATATTTTAATTTTGTACGCTGTGAAAAATACAATTTTTTAAAATATAATTTTAAAAAACCCACATTAATTGCATGTGTTATTTCTCAGGCTTTTTTCACCCCTCCTTCTAAAAATGATATCTCTTCTCTTGATGTTCTGTGGAAGAGGGCTAGATATTTTATATACCTTCTTCTGGAAATCCCAGTTATAGAATGAATGTGTAGATGTGTAGATTATTAAACATTTGATCAAAAATACATGAAACCAGCCTGTCAGGGGAAAAAAGGATATATGTAAATAAATAAGTTGTTCAAACTTTTAGCTTTGCTGTTAAATAATTTCCATTCAGTGTCTTTTTTAATGTGTAAGGATAAATTAAATAAAGGACATGAAAAATAAACTAAGAGAACACACAAAAATATTTTCCATAAAGCTTGCTTATATAATTCCAGGAAAAACTTGTTGAATATTTGGAGGGAATTGTAAATTTAAAGCTTGCAATATAGCAGAAATCTTCATGGGAAATAAGGAAATTATGTCTAATGGTATATGAAAACATGTTTAAACAAAAGAAGTATTGTGCTAAATTGGATAACAGTAATGTTTGCCAAGAAAAAGTTGACACAAAATTAGTTTTATAACACAGATATTCCCCTATTATTATATCTTTCAAGGTTATATACTCATAAGAAACAATTATCATATCATTACCCTTGTTCTATAAAACTAATTTTGTCTTTCAAAACTGATGTGAACATACTTAGTTGATTGAAAGGGATGGAGAAAATCCATGCATAATTCTCTTTAATGGGTTGAGTCTAGAGAGAGTTTACCTTTCACAAAAAAGTAATAACGGCTGAAATAAAGGCACAAAAATTTCAAGTTTTTAGTGCTGATTCATGCTGTGACTAACAACATGCAATCACGTTGAAGAGATCTGCCATAGTTTAATTGAAAGGTTTTCTTATATTTGAACTATTTCAGATAATTACATATGAAAAAAAACCCTAGTTTTGTTATATGCTATGTGCATACTGCTTTCTCATCCCTGTCCCAACTGACTGTCAAACTTAAATCCTTTTATATTTGTTTTAATAGATAAAAGATTCAGAAAAGAACCTGGTTTGAGAAGAGCCCTTTTTGAGCATCTATTTCAGTAGGAATTAGGTACATCTTAGTAATTTTGAGGAAATCACAATTAAATGAGGTGAATGCATAAAAGAACTGTGAAGTTCTGGAGCAGGCTGAACAAACAGAAGGAATATTTTCATGATCACCAGCACAGCTCAGAGCTGTTTCTTGGTGCCTGCCTACCTGGATCTAGATAAATATCATTCAGTTATTTGTTCAAAGAGTACCCAACAAATAGAATGACATGTTCTTGCAGTTTAAATAAATAAATTTAATGCAGATCAAGATTTTTTTCCTTGCCTCACCACCCTTACAAAAGTAATTCAGGAACATTTCAAAAGGGAACTATCAGAACACAATACTGTAAAAATTGCTCATTATTCAAATTCATTTTAGTATTTTTTAAGAGTCTCCTTTTTTAGATTAATTTAAGTAATTTCAGTTGACCTGAGACTATTGTTCAGAAAATAAACAACTCTTCAGAAACATCTTGCTCAGCTATCTGCCAGCTGCATCCTCTTGAGGTTTCAAGCAGATTCTTGCTTTCTGTCATTGTGAATAAGGCGGAAATAGAAGGAAAAGAGATGAAAGATTTACCATAATTTCTTGCATATAATCGACCATTGTCAAAAAAAGTCTTGCCTGAAAAAAAAAAATTAGGGTAATCCAGTGCCTGCTGAAATCTCTGCTTCATTTACTTTTGTCGTCTTTTCTCAGTCTCTCAAGTGGCATTGTTGCTTTACTCACCAACACCTATAATGCAGAAGTGGCAGAAGCATGGGCATGAAATGAGTCTGTAACAAGAGAAACTGCAGTGTCAAGAGGCCACAGTAGAAGGTGACTACATAAGTAGCACTTGTAAGTATCTTATGCACTGGCAAATAGGGTTCAATCCAAAATGATTCCTCTTAAATTATATTACACTTATCCTTCCATTAGCATGATTTAGAGTTTTAGTTGGGGTTTTCAGTTGTTTTTTAGCTTTGTTTTTATTCTTGTTTTGGTTTTTTGGATTTTTTTTGTATTTCTTTTCTTTGTTTTGGTTTGGATTTTTGTTTGTTTTGTTGGGGTTTTTTAATAGTAATTTTCAATATAAAATCTTTATCAACTGTAAATATTTAGTGGGAAAACACTAGGTTACACCTTTTATGTAATTGCAGTCTAGTTCACCTCTCTTCTTAATGTTTTAATTCCAAACAGCTGGTTGGTGTTATATAGTCTGAAAAATGAAACACTTCAGACAGTTTCTCAATTGTTGTAATTAGAAACAGGAAACAGCAAGATTAATAAAGGAATCGTGGAATCAATAAAGCATTATTATTTTAATGACAATCTTAGAAGCCCAGATCATAAAAGGTTAGTATATAAAGTGCAGGAAATCTGAACAAGTACACGGTGGTCTCTGATGGAACTCTTGAGTAATGATCTGAACAATCTGAACAAAAGTTAGGTGTTTCACTAAATCTGAGCTCTTTGTTTCTGAAAATAAGAAACCAGATTTCTGGGGAATTGTCAAAATTAAGATCATAGAACCATAGAAATCTTGGGTTGGAAAGGACCTTAAATATAATCTCTTTCAAACCCCACTACCATGGGTAGGTACCTTTCACTAGACCAGGTTGCTAATAATTCCTAAAGATGCCATGAAAATATGTAGGGGGTGGAAAATGATACCAGAATCAAAACTGAAAGAGAAGACAGGCAACAAAACCTGATATTTTTGTAGAAAGAGGTAGCTCCAGTGACAGTGGATATCAAATACCAACTCATTTTTTATGAGGTATGTGGAGTTAATGCTTGTGAAGGGAAATAGAAGGTTGCTGAAGCCACCTTGAGTCACATTGTGCTCTCCTTGAAAAAAAGGAGTCTACCAGATCAGAGAGGCTCCTCCTAGTGTTGAACACAACAAATATCTTATTAAGATGATTATGGACTGCGATAGAGAGCAGGACACAGACACAGAACACACCACACAATCCAGTGCAGTATTATGGCTGAGGGACTGTTTCTTGCAATTGGTTTCTCTTTATGGATCTTGTGGTGCATCCTCTAGCATCCACAAAGTTTTCTATCCAGTCATTACCTTTTTTTGCTTTATTCTTCCTACTCCTGTGCCTTGGCCAGAAGAACTGAAAGTGTTATGTCAGAATTGTCCTGTTAAAGAATATGATGGATAGTATGAATATTTGTGTATTTCTTGAGATAGGTTTGTATTTGTCTGTCCTCCATCAGAGTTCTGGCACAAACTGATTTATTGCATCGGCTCTATTCTTTGGGCATAATTTTTTAAGTCTTAAAGCTCCAATAATTATAAGAGATACCTATCTGGCAATATTTACAGGTTATGTCTGGAAATTGATTGCCAAAATGTTTGCCTTTTGAGGGTCAATAATTTTTCTGTGTATTGCAGAAGCACCTTGGCAATTTAGAGATTTATAAAAAGTGTGAAGCATTTGTATTACTGATACTAATGACCTTCAGAAGAACTAACAGTATACCTATATTTTTACAGAAAGAAGTGTAATGATAAATGCATTCTGCAGAATATGATACATACTTAATATTTTTCCCCAGGATTAGTACTTCCTTCCAATTTCTTTAAGAACAGTGAAATGAGGTCAAAACTAAATAACTCCAGCAGGATTTTTAGTGAGAACTTTAAACATTGTGAAGCATCTAGCATCTTAAAAAACGCTAGTAGAATTACTGTTGTAATCAATACAGTTCATAAGCTCTCAGTTTGTGGTTTAAAATACAAATACACTTAATATTGAAATTAGCTTTTACATAGCAGGCAGATCAAAGGCGGTCCACTGCCTTTGTGGGTGTGCTGGTGAGCAGAGAGCAATTCAGAAGAGAGAGCAGATGAGAAGCTAGGCAAAAAAAAGCTTGTAAACAAAAAAGGAATGCTGTGATAAGAGACTGAAGCTAAAAGGTAGGAGTGAAGGTAGACTAAGGTAGAAAATGGCAGGGAATAAGAGAATTAAGAGGAAGCATCAGTCTGCAGAAAGTGGAATCTTGAATGGGAGATTTGGGGTACATGATATGAGAAGGTCCAAAGCACAAATTATGAAGAATATACAAAGTAAAGCTGGCTGAGGAGGAGATGCTGATTTTGTACTGTGGGTTGTGTAGGTGTTCCAAAGCACATTCTCTAGATGAGAGAGAACTTCCTAAGGAACATACTTTCTGGCAAGCCTTGGCAAAATCAAAAGGCAAAATCTTGAGAATGCCCTTAATGATGTGTCAGAGGAGAGATTAATAAACATAAAATGCATATTAATTACTCATTTGCTGTCTGCATTATTCATACCTGCATCATTTCATGAAACTGCCAACTTGGAATAATTCCTTTGAATCAAGATGTGTCATACACTAGAGGCTCTGATCCACTTTGACAGTGCAAAGTTTGATCTTATGCAATTTTGTGGAAAAGGATTTTGCTCTTGCTGCTTTGACAATATCTTAAGCTCTTTCCCCTTCATCATTCACAGAAACTGTTTTCTTGCACTTCCTGTTGGAAGCTGTCATATAAATATTATTGAGTCACATCAAACATCTCCTAATACGTGTAAGAAAAGGTCTCTGAAGAACTTTTATTTCCTTGAGTGTATTGAGAGATTTATAAAGTTATAGATCAGGTGCATGGCTGAATGAAAGATTCATTTCAGCAATGCTTGAAACAATATTCTTGCCCATTTTTAAATGACTGCCATAAATATAAAGAAATAAATATACTAACCATTATCAAACATTTGTAAGAAAATACTCTAAAACTTTTAGAAGTGCAAAAAATTAGGTACACATTTGGACAAAATTCTTTCCTCTATTACATGGTGCAGACTCAATGGCTTCACTGCTGTGTTATTAAAGTAGACCAGGCCATTTTTTCTTGTCAAAAATGTTCTTTTAGGAGTAAAAATTTCACTGGTAATTTGGCAAATGTAAAAAAACAAAACAAAAAACTATGTACTTTCTTCATAAGAATTTGTTACTAATGCATTATCTGTGGCAGTAAACTAAGATTTCTTTGCTTTCTTATCCTGCAATTCATAGCACTCCATGAGTTTCTATTGAAGTGATAAGAACACTCATAAGTATGTATGTTTCTGCTTCTGATCATCTTTATATCATCAGAGTTTTATTGTTCCTTGGTATTTTATTTTTCCCTGTGGGTCCTCTATCATTTAATGGATTTATTTAACAATTGTTTTGTAGGTTTGCAATTTTAAAGAATTAATTCCATAGGCAGAAAGGTGCATCATTGCTGAGTGAGAAACAGGTAAACTTTACTACAGGGAGAAACACTAATCCTGCTGTTGCTAGGAGGGAAAATTAGCACCAAATATTGAGATGGGAAGAACTGATAAAAATCATTTTATCTGACAGATTGCTGATCTTTCTAATAATTTCTAATAATGTATTTTTTGATCTGAAAGATAATGTATTTTTTGATTTGACAATAATCTACGCATGATGTTTAAAAAGATCACTTAAATCTCTCTGTGGAGCAGCTTGTTGGAGCAGCTTGGAGCAGCTGTGCAATGTTATGTTATAAAGAAAAGTCCCTTGGCCTTTAAGTGCTGAACAGCTTTTCAGTTTGATTCATTTTCATTCCTAATCAATTCAGTTCACAAAGTTTTAAACATTTAATATTTAACCATATATTTTGATGATAGAAAAATGAATTACTCAAGAATTTAAGAGTAATTATAAAAAGTTTATTTAGTCAGTGTGCATGGGCGTGAGAGTTCTGTGTTGAATTGGAAGTACAAGCAAAAAAGCTCCACTCTAACAACTCTTACTTGGTGTAGGAATCTGCATTTTAAACATAAACATCCTCTTCCTGTCATGGAATTGTTCTCCACTCTTGACAGTCCAGAGAAGCAAGGAATGAATGATTTAATTTTGCAAGTGCAGTCAATGTATAAGTAAATTCCTCTGAGGATGAGACATAGAACTCAACGAACACAGCAAAAAAATCACTTTTATATCATAATTCCTCAGGTTTATCAATCTAATGCTGTGTGTATGTTTACACAATGTGCAAAATTTAAAAAAAAGGTGGTGCAGAGGAATTAGATTCTTTTTATCATAGAAAATACCAAATTGGCACTCACAGTTTCATATTCACATGCAAACATACAGGTATGTTCTAATATTTTGATCATTATTACACAGGATGGAATGGAAGACAGAAAATTATTCACTGTGATTCTTCTTGATATCTTCTAAGTTCATCTTGAGTGGCATTGCTCTCTGCAGCCTTTAAGGTTTTTGACAAAGGCACAGGGCCATGCTGAGCTTTATCACTCTGAGATTACCCCACAGCTCTGCTGTGGATTTAGCTCTTATGTAGCTTATCTTCAATACTCGGCCGATCCTTGCTGTTATCCATTGGTGGCCACTTTCAGTCTCTTGACAAATTGCACGTTCACCACTTGTCTAAACCCTGCTGCAACACTTCTTCTGCTATTTTTAAGCACACAAACACACCCCCTCCTTCATACTCCAGGCAAACTTGCATATAGACTATGCTGTGTATATCCATTACAGATCTTTTATGAAAGCGTCAACTTGGAGAATGGAAGGTAAGGAAGAAAAATGAACCACTGCCAATAGTTGTCCCTGTATTATTTATGCTTAATGTTGAGATCACAAGTTAATGGAAAGAAGTTAATCAGTACCTTTACAGATGCTAGAAGAACTACTCATTTGAAATATCACTTTTAGTTTTGTTTTGCAATTGCCAGACTGAAACACAGGGACTGCAACTTTCTCTTTATTGCAGTCTCCTTCCTCTCTTTACCACTAAGAAAGTGAAAGGACTTTTTAAAACAATAAAATTTGCAAACTTGGTCTTCTCAAACAGAGCACAAGAGGATGTCAGGTCAAAGTGTCCAAGGAAAAAAGGAATAAGTTAATGACATGGAATCTCTTTTTAAGGCATTAGATGATTTTACCCAGACTGTATGTTTCACTATTAAAAATGGTTACTACATCTAATACAAGAGTATATAATGTTTGACAATCTCCAGGTGCTTTAATAAGATTTGTTACTCATATTAAAACTAGAAATGGCCTTGTCTTCATCAGGATATTCCTAATTCAATTTAACTCCATACCTTTTTCTGAGGGGAAAAATTTAGGTATCAAAAATCAGTTGGTCCCTAAACAGAAAAGAGATGATCCCTCACTTTATTCCATACATGAGCTTAATAGATTCAAGTATGAAGAAATCCGCCAGTTAATATTTAAAATTTATTTTGGATTATATGAACAGCAAATCATGTTGTGTTTAGATGTCTATTGTGCGAACACCCATGACATAAAGAGGGCATAAATTTTAGGCTACAGAAATCTAAAGAATGTAAACTGAAATGCAAGAGATGTAAAATAGATATTAAAATAATAATTTTGGAGATCTCTATTTGCCTTTGGGCTTCTGAAACTTTCAATTATCATAATAAACTTATCATATACTGTAATATTTAGAGAGAAATCACATGAGAATCTTGATTTTATTTTTAAATTTAAATGCATGTTTTCACAAGGATTTTTAACAGAAAACACTCTTTTGTGAATGCCAGGTATCTCTAATGGGAATAAAATTACCTTAGAAAATGTACATAAAAAACCACTAGACCTGATTTTTAGTTGCTACAATGTTTGAATTGCATTAAAAAATACAACCCAACATGATTAAGTGTCATTTATGTTTCCCCAAAGCTCTTGTAGACAGGAAAATTAATTTTCTTCCTGATATTTAAAAGAATATGCTTTTCTTCAGCAGTGTATATCATGGCAGATGCTATTATCTACTTCAGATAGAGCTGTGCATGAAATCCCTTTGTTGGATTATAATGCTTGTAATGCAAAATTTTGCACACCTCATAAATTTCACAGTGCATTTAACACAAGAAAAAAAATTTCTTTGTTGAAGATCTCAATAGTTTTATGCAATTTTGACAGGTAGATTAGTACTACAATTTTGAATTGGCAGGTGTTCAATCCCTGAAATAATATCAAACCCTATCTGTGAAAACTTTAAAGTTGTGCAATTTTTTTACTACCACAAGTTTAAACTTCCTTCTCTTCCAATATTAAGAACCCAAAATCTGCTCTCAGTTAAAGGGTTGGTGCTTCAGAAAGGGGAACTTGGAATTTCTCATTTTAGGTCCTTGACAGTACAACATCTATTTTTCTCACCCCATTGCTGGCCTTTCTCCAACATCCAATTATTTTTTGTTAGGAAATAACACTAGGTGAAATACATGTAATGGTATAAAAATAATTAATATCATAATTTATTGTTTCACAAAATAAAATTAATTCCTTACTTATGCAAATAAGATCTACCTACTACCAGTAAAAGATCTGAGTTGTAATCTACAATATCTTGGAGTAATGTCAGGATGTGTAATTCCAAATATTTCAACACTTTGGACTTTTCCTAAACATATTGATTGTTACTGCAGATTTCTCTGAAGACTAGAATTTTAGTATTACTATTTTTTGTATTTATTAGCATAAAAAAACACCATTTATGTCAGAAGAGTCAAGAGACAAAAGCAGATCACACAGGTAATCATAATTTATCAGAACTGATCAGCAAAAGCACAATGCAATCAATACACAGCCCTAAAATCCTTCTCATGGCATGTCTGACAAATACTTTACAATAGCCAATATGTGGATGAAAAAGTCAAGTTTTGTTTATTCAGAGCTTCCTACCACCTATTCAAAATTGATTGAGACATTTACAGGGGGGAGGTGCCATGAAGCTCTGAAGAGGTTGGGCATCTGCTTTTACTCATTCCAGCACCCCTGTGAGGGAACAGGAGACAGGAATTCTGCTCCCACCTCCCTAATTTGACTTTATCACTATGAAAGCCTGAAATATAAGGAGAAGAATAGTGAGGAACTTTACTTATATATTCTTTCCAGTCACCAGTCAATTATCAAAACCTTTTTGATAGGTAGGAAAGGAGTATAGAAAGAAGATTTTCTGATGAGCAAAGTAGAAAAAGTGGACAATCCTCAAAGGTTGTTCTCAGCTGTTTAAAATGCTGTCTTGACTAAATTTGTAACTAACTTTGAAAGAGTGTGAACAGCTTGTATCCAACCCAACCCATCAAATTTTTTATTGGCCTGTAATGGGAAGGGTCAACTTTTATAACCATTTAAAGCAGCATAAAAAATATCTAATGTTTTGTACACTAAAGTATTTTGTTTCCAGCCAAATTGATTTTAAATTAACACATAATTAACTGAAGAATAATGAAACAAATTAATTCAAATAATAAAGCAATAACTGTCAATTAGCTGTATAAAAATTAATCTAAAAAGATGGCAGAGAGGCAGAGTCCTTTGGTGAATGGTTTAAGAATAACATTTTGTAGCTACTAAGATTTGGACAGCATGCCTGTAATTGCATGGTTTATCCTTACCCTGTATCATTTTCTTGCTGGGCATTCCCCCCTGAACCTGAGCATGTATAAGCCATTGAACTTTGTTTTGTTGTCTTCCCCCAAATCTGATGGGTCAAGATTGTGGTCATCACATCAGTGACCAACAGCCAATCGTGTCTTGTCCCTGGATCCATGGATGGTAGTATCTTTCCACCATGTGCTCTTTTCTCTTTCTTTTCTGTATGTATTTTCTTAAGCAATATTTTTGTATTTTTAGATTGCTATATCTCTTTAGATAATAACCAAAATGGCTACATACCTCCTTTCCATTGCAACCAAATTGTTCTGAAATAAACCTGCCATATATAAATCAACACCATTCATTCAGTGCTGTTTCACTCTATTCCACCCCAAGAGATCTATTAACAAGAACCTCAGTTACCCTCACCTTCAAAAGCAAGTCATAGCATCAGAATAATGTCCTTTCTTATAAATCACAGGGAATAAAAGGGTGTTCTAATCTAGCATTTACACTGTCTATATTTGATGTGGCCTTTTTATATTAGGTAGAGGGGAAGGAAGATACTGAGATAAGAAATGAATTCACTGTGTATTGAGTTGGACTCTGTAAACACAGTCATCCTTTAGATCAAAAGAGTGCAAAAGGTGAATTTTTTTAAAGGATTATATAAATTTAAACCCTCAGATTTAAAACCAAAGAATATTTTGTTACTCAATTAATTTAGATCTAATCTTTCCAAATCTCATCTTCAGCTACTAAAATTTTAAATTTCACTTCAAAAAACAGTTTTGTGGTTCAGTTCTTGAAGTTTTATGGAAAAGAGCAGGAGAGCCCAGAGACAGTCAGAGGGTGTTATTGCTTTTGGGGTCTAGATCTGCTTCACAAGGCTACCTACCCTTAATTTGTCTTCTGGATATGAATCCCTGTATGACTTTCTCAGCTAGTTTCACAGATACCATCCATTGCTTCTTAATATTCTAGTTCTAGATGTGTTGGGGAAGATGTAGATACATTTTCTTTCTTGTTCCTCTATTATTCATTGGTCACCAGAAGGTCATTGTCAGTTCATGAAAGGCTTTTTGCATCTGTATGCTTACCATAAACCAGCTTAAAGCTCCACAGTCCTTATGTGACTTTCTAGGATGGTATGTTTACTTGGGATTTTTAAAGGTTATTATATCCCCACTTTTAAAATAAGCAGTGACACATACAGGTAGTCAGCAATATAATCTTCCTATTGAGCAGTATCTTCATAACACATTTTAAATAGCATGAAGATTGTTGCCAAATAACAGTTCAGATTTGACTCCTTGGCTAATATAGAACCTTTTTTATAATTTAGTTACTTTTTTTTTCCTTCTCCACAACACAGTTGGATTATAGACAACCTGACACAAAGAAATCACTTTAAAATAACAGTCTTAAAATGCAATTAACCTTGTGATTTTTATAGTAGAACTCCTTATTATACTTGATACACAGAGCATTTATATAGTGTGACTATATATTTTTGGCTGCTGTATTCTCAATAAGCACACTTTTTGGAAAGTGAACTTAGTATCTCTGTCCAAGAGACACAAATAAATTAGTATGAACCTTGGATCATGTTTCACAGTTTTATTGAAAATATTATACAGGCAAATCATACAACATACTTTGCTGTATATTTTTACTGGTTTTTTGGAATATATTGTTCCATTATCTTCACAGCATTTATCTCATGCTACTAACTTATTGAGACAAAAATCTTCTAGAGTGGTATTACATCTTACATACAATAGCTTTCAACCAAAGTTACCTTGGCATTTATGAAAGAATCATATTCTTCAAAGTTTTAATTTTTATGGCATTCATATTAAAACATAATTTTGACAATACAAACTCCACAGGATGAATCCCGAGCAAGAAGTTGTCTTTAGATCAGTAGGACTGCTGACAAATGCAAATTAATAACTAGGGAAGATTTGTTTGTGAGGAGTCTGCCGTTCCAGCAAAACCCCAGTGTTGGTTGTAACTCCAACACTGGTTGCAATATAGCAAAGTAAAAGAAAGCCAAGTCTTGTTGAAGAGTATTCACTAGAAAAATGAATTTGTTCACTGTTTGGTAAAGTATTCAAGGATTGTTGTTTACTTGCTTCCAAAAGAAAAGATTGAGAGAAAATTGCAAATACTAGAGTGTCTTTATGAAAAAAAGCAAAACATCAACTCAGTACAATAAGTAGAATTGAAATGAAAAAAGAATCCTGACTGAACTTCTACTGTTTAACTAGCTTCCAAAGTGCTAGCTAAGAAGACCTGATTTTAGGATAGTCTCAGTAAATACAGTAAAAACATTGCTGAAGCACATTTTTGGAGACAAAAGTATCTTAGTTTAGAGATTTATCCAGAGCAAGAATAGAAACAGCAGGTTTTCAGCATTGCTGTCCACGTAGAGTCCTCCATATATAAGATCACTTTAGAGTCACACAAGAAAATGCAACATTGTTGTAACTGTGACTCTGCCACATTTGGTACATTATTCCTCTTGGACATACATTGATTGTATTAAGTGTTTCTGCCATGAGCATGATTTTTACTTGTCTGTCAGAAATCTAACAATAGCCAGAAAGAAAGAAAAAGCAGAAAGTTCCCAAAAGCCAATTTCCATGGAAGCAAAATACTATGTACTGAATAAAACATTTTTTGTTTTATTCTTTGTTATGCTGCCTTCAAGAAAGTAATTCACCATCTCTCATGTGTCTGCACCCTTTCTACTTTTCCTGAAGATAAAGGACAAAGAACCTTCCACAGCATAGGTAACAGTAAAGATGTACCACCTTTGGGCATGATCTTTAAATCACTGTATCCCTACAGCGACATAATTTCTTTATTTTTCTTAAATATTGCTCATTCTTAAATATTGCAGCTGGTTCTGCACATCTGCCTCAAAGTGAGAGCAGATGAGGCAGATTTTTGTGTGAAGTGGCAGTCCTCTTCCCTTTGCAATCACATGGAGCTGCATGACTTGGTAGATGTTGAGTAGGGACCTACTGAATGGATCAGATTTAAGTCACATATTCCCAAGCATGGGAAGACTGCCAGGCGTCTGTGTGAGTACTTTCATTATTAACAACAAAGCAGAAACTGCACTTTTACTCTGTATTTGCCTGGAGATGTAATGTTTTGCACATGAACCATAACAGATTACAAATTTAAAGTTTTAAATATAATTTTAACTAAATGTTTTCAGAGCTTTATTAAATCTCTGCCTTTTTTTTTAACATGAAAGAAAAAGAAATTGTTTCATTTCCCAGCCTGTTGTACCATATTTTTGATCTGACGCATTCAGTTGTACCAGTAATATTATGTTCTGCCATGTCAATAGAGTAATGAAACGTGACTGAATTAACCAGACACAGCAATGAAATAGGCCACAAAATGTAACAAAGTGGAGTTTTCTGAACAGAAGGAGGGAAAAAAAGGCTAAATACTTTTGTAAGTATAGTACAGTTTCTCACCTGAGCATCGTTTAAAATGAATTTTAAAAATTTCTTCACTTTAAAAACATTTTAGATACTGGAGTCATGGGAATTTTGAACACTTCACCTGGACTTGCAACTGTTATCACTATGCTACATCATGCTGAAGGCACTTTCTAATTTGATGATGTAGTTTTCAAAATCTTTTAGTACTTTGCAAGTACTAAACAATACAATATTGCTCCGAATAAAGCATCCACATGCAGGTATATGTGTGTATACACACAAATTCACCCACACAAAAAAACAGCAGGATACATAAAGCTAAAATGTATCCTAAGGTCAAGTCTACACTGCACAACAGAATTTTCTACAGAAATTTCATTCATATTCACAAAATGTATTTTCATATTCATAGCTTATTCTGCATCTGAGGAGTCATTTTATTTTACCAAAAGCAACATAAGTTTGCCATGAGTGTTCTCTCACACACTACAGTAATTTCCCATACAAGGAAGTGTTCCTAATTCTAATTAGAACTTCTGTGCCTGAAGTGTTGGCTTGTCTAGAACATAATACATGAAGATGGAAATCAGCCATGGTTGAACACTTTGGTTTAACCAGTATTGACTGTATAAATCATATGTATATATATATATATATATATATATATATATATATATATATATATATATATAATTTTAAAAAATACTCTGCCCTCAAACTGAGATACCCCAAATCCCTGTGACACCATTGTTGATATTTATTAGCTCAGACTTATCATTGTGCTGCCTTTTCTTCATCACCAGTTAAAGGTTCAGGATGCTTATTTATGCTTAGGATATGAATACAATATGAGTAACTGTCTTCCCATATCCCATGCAGTAAGCATTCTCATGAAAGGATAATTCTTCCATTTGATTGAGTATATCAACTAACTAAGGTCCTTGAACCCTGTCAATAAACGCCATATGGAACACTGAAACATCAAACTTCTGAAACAAGTGATTAAAAGTTGTTTGTAATTCCTTATTGGTGGAAGGATATGGAACAGTACTGAAAAAATCTGTATTTGACATAGCAGGGACAAATTAGAGACCAAAATGAATGACTCCTCTGAATGTATTCAATGATGTCTTATGAAAAAATATGCTTACAGTCTGTGTCTTTATTTTCATCTTGAAGAGGCACCACAACCACAGTATGTACTGATGTGTGGTATGGTAACATTCAGGTTGGGAAAAATAAATTAATCTTAGTCATTTTTAAGGGCTGATATTGAGACTGATGTTGTTTAATGCCTTCGTTGCTGGCCTGTAAAATGGGATGAAGTGCAATACCATATTCAGATGGTATCAAACTGAGAGAAGCTGGCAGACATTTTATGAAGTTTAACAAAGCTAAATGCAGCATCCTGCAAATGCTGGGGTCACACTGGCTAGCAACCTGTTTAACAAAAAGGGTTTGAGATGTCCCAGTAGCCAAGTGAAACCTTCTTCAGGAGGGTGTCCTTGCAGACATGAAGAATATAAGCTTTATGAGAAAGAGTGTAGCCAATAGGCCGGAGTTATTCTTCTTCACTTGGCTCTTAGAATGCAGCATCCAAAGTGTTATTCCTATTTTGGTCTCCCCAGTAGTCCAGGAATATTGGAATAAAGGAATTAGTGAAGGGCCACTGAGCTGTTTAAGGGTCTGGAACATGAGATATTCAAGAAAAAGGAAGGAAAGAGACTAAGGGACTTGGTTTTATCAATATGGAAAAGAGAAAATGAAAGGAAGCTTGTTTCAAATTTTCAGAAGCAAAGTGCAGAAAAGGTAGAGCCAGATTCTTCTCAGACGTGCGCCATAAAGATATTACAGCTATGTAAGTGAGCTACAACAAGGCAAATTATTAATAGATTTTAGGAAAAAAAAATTGACAATGTGAGTAATCAAAGACTGCAGCAAATTGGGATGACAGGTCAGAGATATTCTACACTTCACTGTGATTTAAATTTGAAACAAAATCTAGATTGGACACTGTCCATGCTCTGAGTAGGAGGTTGATTCCTAGAAGTTACATTGTCAGACTCCATTATAGGCTTTTGTCTTGTCTTAGATGTTCTGTTTCAAAAATGCTGATTTTTAAAACCAACAATTTTTTGCTATTACAGGGACTTAAACCATTGAACTCTTGATAAAATTTGCTTTGTATTTTTAATGTTTTGCACAATGAGACATAAAGAACCAAAGAAACCTTTCTAGCCTTTCCTTGCTAGGTTGATCTGTCTTTGTGGATATTCTACCACCAGTTACAATTCTCTGGCAATTATCCACTAAAATGAGCAGGAAACATTATGGAAGACATTTGCTCTAGAAACAGTTTTATTTTATTTTATTTTCTTATTTGTATTTTCATGGCAGGATAAAAGAATGAAGAGAGATGCAGTCTCATTGTCTCTTTTCCCAATTCAAACATTATTTTTCCAGGGGTCCTCTAATCTTATTACAACACCTTCATGCTTGACAGAATTTAAACCCAGCCACATTGAATAAATCTTCCCCATGTTCTTTCTCTAACCTCTGAATTTTTTTTCTGCCAGTGAAAAACTGTGAAAGTGAAAAATACACATGGAAATTTTATTCTTTAAAGTGGATTTTATCTCATGGGGAAAAAATGCTAAGGACTCCACTTCTCTAAGTGCATATAAATAGTAAAAAAATTTTTACTCCCTTTCTCTTAATTTATCATTAGTCTAGAAAATGGATCAGTGTATTGAAATCAGAAAAAGTGACATCCAAAAGTAGAATCAAACATCAATAGTTTTTTGCTTGTATATCCATTTGCATTTGGAGTGTACTTCCATATATTCTCTTTTCACAAGACGTCCATTTTCTTATCAAAGCTTGAAATATGAATCCTAAATCCAGAGTCTTTAGTGTTATGAAATGGTTATTCCATTGTTCTGTGGGTTTTTGATTTGGTTGTTTATTGTTTCCTGTTTGCTTGGTTTTGGATTTGCGTAAGGGTGTTTTTTTGAATCATAGAATGGGTTGGGCTGGAAGGGACACTGGGGATCATCCAGTTCCAACCACCCTGCAATGGGCAGGGACACCTTTCCATAGGCCAGGTTGCTCAAAGCCCCAGCCAGCCTTGCCAAAATTTCATCCAGGATACAGGGGTGGTGTAGATATATATCAGAAATTTATACTTAAGATGGTGAAGACCAGATCACTCTCCTGTGTTTTGAGGAAAAGAGGAATGCATGCTGTGAACTTAAGTGGGAAATCAAGACCCAAGTGAAAGCACAGGGTTGTGGCCTCTGATATGCTCTGGCCTTAATAATGTTGGTTATAAGCTGTTATGAATCACAGTCAGTACACAGATGGGCCACCTGCAAGTTCCTCTTTAATCATGGAATTCTGGGTGCTCTGTGATCTGTTTGTGTAGTTTCACAGACTATCAGCATTGCACGAACTGACCGCACTCTGGGAATAAATCTTTTATTTTCTATTTCTCCTGCTGGGATTATCTGTCTTACTGCCTGATGAAAATGTGAATTTCTGCAACTGTATAAAAGCAACAGGAGGCTAACCACCCTTCCTATCTTTTAACAAAAAAAGTGGGAGAATATCGTTTACTTCATAATTCACACAACTTTTCAAAGCCTTTTCAGACTTTAAGCAGGGCTTAACAGTAAAGTTCCTTCCTCTTGTAAAATTCTCACATTGATCATTACTTTCTGCCTACACAAATTTCCTATTCACTTTCAAATGTATGAGTCACTGTTGAGCTGAGTATGTATTTTATTTTGAGTGCTGGTATTCCATCAAAATGTTATCAACAGAGCTGCATCCTTCACTTTCTGCCTTATATTTTCTGTGCACTGTAGTTGTGCCCTGGTGAGTAATGTGTAGAATGGTGCAGGATGGAGCATAGGTTATGCTTTATTGAACAGTTGCCTGTGTTTCACGCCAGAAATGTAAGTTTTTGATCAATGAAGACAAGAAGTTCTGAAACCTGAAAGCATCTAAAATTAGCTAATTTTTTTAGAGGGACAGGAACATAACGTTTAAATTTGGTATACCTCAAAAAGCATAAGTATACAGAGTACAGAAAGGTATAAGAGGAGTATGTATGGTGGATTTGTCACTGAACTTTAATTAAAAACTGTTCTGGTAACTCATATGAAAGTATTTATGACACAAATGGCTGAGTAGATACAAAATCTACAGAGACTTATTAGGCCTTTCATCTTTATAGATATTGGGAATTCAAAAATACTCCTTTTAGAATAAACAGTGCTTAGCACTTTGTATTTTGTTGCAATTCTTTGCAACAGAAAACAGAAAGTGTTGCATATGATATGACTCAGAATATTTGTATGAAAAGAAAATCTACAAAGTGAATATGAAACAGTGTTTTAATTTTAAATAAAGAGCTGATTCTGACCTTCATAGACTTTTTTTTCATCTTTTATGATGGACACATAACTGTGTCAAAACCAACCAACCAAAAAAACCCCTCAAAATCCAAACAAAAAACCATAACAATGAAAAACAATACTAATTTTAAAGTTTAAGGGGTTTTAAGCTGCATACAGAGATTCCTTTCTGAGCCCTCATATCAATATCTTAGTAAGCCACAAAGTAATAGAGAATCAAAAGCCTACAGACTCCTAAGCTGCTGCCATCTCTATCAGTGCATCCTACACTTCATTCTCTTGATGTCTCGTAGACACTAATGCAATCATCTGTCATCTGTGATGCATCAAGCACCAGAAATTAAGTGCAGAGCTGCTGACACAGGGTAGCAGTAGGAAGAATGTAGCATTCAGTGACCTCCCTTTGAGGCTTAGGTTGAATCATGCAAAAGTCCAATTGCCTGACCTACCAAACCCTTAGTGGCTGAGGGATCATCAGCTGGGAAACTGCAGCTCATGCTCCTGCTTACCTCTTGCAGGCAGTGTTGATGACTGTGGAACTCATGGGCTGCAGCAGGTCCAGTGTAAATAGGAAAGGGAGCAAGAGGATGTGAAAGCACATGGGACTTCACCCCCACTGAGGTGGGGATGTGACCAACAACCAGGCTGTACTCCTGACACCGTTATGATGCATTTTTTTAATAAAACAAGACTTCAGAAATTTGATACCTTAAGTTTTCATTATGTCTGCTTTTGGTTTTGACTTTTCTGTTCCTTTCCAGCTGATAATAGATAAGCAACCAGCTTTTCTGTATATGTTTTTGTCTTGTAGAAGCTTATGAAAAGAAGCAGCTACATTACTTTTTTACTTAAGGATTTGATTAAAAAGGATGGTATCTGTAGTTTTGTACATTCTCTATTTCTAGTGACCATGTGTTCTTAACATACTTGAATGCTTCTTTTCACAATGACCCATATTGATTTTGTGGGTTAGTGGGTGATATGAATTCTATTAATATACAATAGACACTTTTTAAATCTCTTTAAAGGAGATATGCAAACTTTATTTTTGTCTTGACAGGCTTGTTTTATTTTTTTCATAGAAGTACAAAATAAGTCATTCAACCAGAAAAGATGAATCTGCCCTTTTGTGTCTGATAAAGAAGCAAAAGGTAATTAAGATGAGCATTTAAAGTATGTATACTTTCAGGATTCTATTTATTTATTTTTATATATATTTATTATCTGTTCTAAACAGTTTTGGAACTTGTTTGTCTCTGTTTTCCACTGTTTTCTTTGTCATGAAATAGGTAATACAGAGAACTGTTTAATGCACCCTTCCTCTCTGCCACCCTACCTTCTATGTTATTGAGATTTTGTACACAAGATAGTAAAAAAACAAGTAGTCAGGCAGTGATTTTGATGAAAGACAGTGACTTAAGACCTGGTTCCACCTCCTCACACATTTTAACAGAGCATTTATTCACATAAGCAATGACTTCAGTATCAGGAGAATGTGGACTCTGGCAGAGTCTTCACTGCTTTCAAAATACAAAGTCCACTCTTTCTGAAAAGCAAAATCTCACTAGTCAACTTAATTAGCATTGCAAAAACAGCTTCATTTAAATCATTCATTGAGAAAAATCTGAAAGGTAGAGGACAAGAAAGGGTTGTCTTATACTTATGAGTGACATTAATGTTAGAATTCTTGTTTGGAGTCTTTCTATTTAACACTCCCTGGGAACCACATATGACATTCCCTGATGATCTCCTATGTTAAAAAAAAAATGTAAATACCCAAATTGCCATGGTAGTCATGGGAAGAAAAGGGTAAAATTAACTAGAGTAGATAATATACAAGATAAATAATTAAAAAAATTTTACTCTCTCTTTTAAGATATTGACAAGTACTTGACTTCTCTTATCCTCAGTCCTCATGAACATTTAGGAGTAAAATAACATGGAGGTGATAAGCTGTGATGGCATACATAAGAAAGTGCACAATTTCATTTTACTCCATTTTACTCCATGTGTCACAATGGGTCAAAATCATCCCCTATCTGACATTAACTATGTAGCCAGGGGATTAAAAACAGAGAACATGCTCTTGTGAAGATACTCATTCCTTTCTTAGTAGTTACTGAGTTTTAAAAATGTGGTACCATGTCGAGAATCTACATTTATCCTAGGTATTCAGGAGCTCAGAATGGACAGCTTGTTCTAAATCAAAAACTCTGTAGGTCACTCCAAAGATTATTCTTCTCTTTTCTTCACTTTGACCACCCTAAATTACATCAACATGTATTCAAAAAAGTTTGGATGCTTAGATTATTTAAAAGTGGTAGATAGATGTTACTACCAAGTTGACAAATTGATTCATTCAGATGACACAACAGTAATACTATTTTCCCACTAGCACAAAAAAAAAAAAGTGGCAATATTTTAATGCCTGACCCACCTACCTGAATTAAGAATCAGTCACCACTAACAATCAGCACTGTGAAATGGACACATCTGATAGGATGAAATCACCTTTTGGAGCTGACTGTATCTACCTTAGCCATATAGGACAATACTCAACATCTAGGTGTGTTTAGTCTGATATATAAATTCAGATAAAACTTTCAATTCGCTGCAAACAACACAAGGAGCATAGATATTGAGTTACATTATTTAAAATTACCTGTTATGCCCAGAATCTTTCACTACCTCTTCTTCCACTGTCCCCAGATTAACTGCATACTGATAATAAAAAACACGACTTACACAGAATAAGGGCGTTCAGTGCTTCCATTCAAAATATGGGTTTTTTTCTTTTTTCATACTTAGCCATTAAATGTCTTTTGTTTTGGTTTGATTTTTGTTGTGGTTTTGGGGTTTTTTTGGGTTTTTTTGGTGTTTTTGTTGGGGTTGTTTTTTTTTTTTTGGTGTTTTTGTGGTATTTTTTGTGTAGGTCTAAATTCCTCTAAAAGCTGTGGCAATTAATCTTTTTTTTTTTTTTCCCTTTGGCTGTTTTTCTCAATTTCATGTTGTTTTCCTTCTTGTAGCATCCTTGCTTTCTTTTCCCTGGCACCCTTCCCTTCCCTCCTCTAGGGTTACCATAGAAATATACAACCACAAATTTGAGCAAGGAAATTCAGGCTGAAGTAATAAACTGAAATGTCAGGAAGAACTACTTTGCATAAGCCACAAACCAAATTGTATATTTAGATAATTATTAATTATGTGATATTTTTACAGAATTTGGGTATGTCTATGAAGATTGCTTTTAATGTTTTGCTTTTAGCTTGTACTCCACTATTTGCATTAATAGCGTTGGCAATAAATACACTGGTTTGAAGTGTATCAGCTTGGCAAGCCCTTTATCTTCTGCCTATGGTATTCATTTAAACAGCTATGAAAATAAAATTTGGCACTTTCCAAAACAAGACTACAATCAAAGCTAAACATACTATGCGCAGTATGTATGTATATATATGCATATATACATATATTTATATGTACAGTGTGTGTATATATATATATGTATATGCACACACACACACATATGTGTGACAAACATCAAACAAAAAAGCCCAAATGAAATGACCAAAAAAAGCCAACAACCAGTAATATATTTCTTTTAAAAATTAGTGTTTACTGCTAGATGTGAGGTCATTACAAAGATTATTATATCATTAGATATATAGATAGTTAAACTGGTACTAGCAAAGCCATTTACAAATCTGACCTGATTCTTCATATCACTGCATAGTGAACCAACCTCAGTTTATGGAAAATGTATTTCACACACAACAGTACTACAATGACAGTCTGAAGTGGCAATTTTCACCCCTGTAGTTATTGATTGTTCAATTTGAGAGTTTATTCTTCACTTGTTATGGTGTCTCACTGGTCACCAATTGTTTTACTTCTAGATTAGCTGTTTGGAACCACTGAAATAATGACATTATTTATATGGCCCTTCAAATAACACTGAATAAAATATAATTATTTTATCAATAAGACATATGTATATATTAATTCTAGACAGAAAAATCAGAAAAAAATTTTTCTGTCTTTTTTTTCTCTCTGATTCAAAATTTTTAATGGAAAAATTAATGTAATTATTTATACAGGAAAGAAAATACAATCCTAGAAAAAGCTTAACTAAAAATTAATTTTGAATGCTTTTACTTCAAAGTTCTGGATGTTGAAAATTTTATTAGAAAAGGTTAGATGCGCTAGAAACAACATCTTGTCTTTTTGGAGTTCAATAAAAATATAAAATCATACTCTTACAATAATTTTGGTAAAAAATTTTTGAGTTAGTATTTTCATACTTTAATATAAAGAATCTTGGAAGGAGAAGAAAAAATGGAAGGTGTAGTTCTTCACAACTGAAACTGGAACAAAATTTGGATAAATTTTGCCCTTCCAAGCTGATAAGAAAATAACTACATATGGAATTGGAATAAAGAAAAAACTCTTCAAATTTTAAATACAAAGAAAAATTTCAATTACTTTTGTATCATTTCTTTAACTTCTTAACATTAATTCCTCAAAACTTTGTAAAATTCAAAACAAAATGCTGTTTTCTCACAAAGAGGTCCAAAAATTCCAGTAAGAATTTGAAATTTAGTTCTTTAAATGTTTCAACATTTAAAAAGATACCTTGACTTAAGAGATTGATGATCTCTAACACCACTTTTTCAAAAAAAAATCGGTATGAACCAGTTGGAGTATTTCAATGAAACATCAAAAACCAGAGATTTTTTAATGTCATCCGATAATTTTGAATGCTTCATTTCAGTTTTCAGTGTGGTTCAAACTGAATGTCTCAAAATAAGAAGTCGAAGTGCAAAAAGGGCTACAGATCTTTCATGGCTCAGATGATATATTTTAATTTGCCAGAATTATATTATTTGCTCACAAAATCACTGGGAGAAGTATGAAAGGGTGTCTATGAGTTCAGTGAGTAAAACCCTGTCTTCCTCTGCCAGTATCACATGAAGGATCAGTCTTTTAAGTGGCTAAGCTGTTTCTTACGGAGGTTTAATACATATTTTATGCAAATATCTTTTAGAAATTATTCCAAAGTTTGGCTGTACTTGATGTTACATCCTACTTTAATGGTTAAACTAAGGGTTGTGGTGGATTTGTCTTAGCAGACAAAATCAGGCAGATGAAGCTGTTATGGCACTAAAGTGTCTGTCTCTTCTGCTGTCCCTTTAATGCAGGGATGCCTGATACCACAAGTCATCACTTGCTGACTTATCACAGCATTCAGTCCTGTATATTAAGCTAAATGAAAACTAGATGTCTGATTTTAATCTTCTGCCACAAGCCTGTTGGAGTCCTAAGTATCTTTTGCGGCATTATAAGCCCATTGGTTTTTTTGCCCTATCTTCAGTGAGCACAGGGAGCAATTTATTTATTTCTGTTATGCCACTTCTTCTGATGTATTTATAGGCTAAGAAGGATGCAGAGTTTTAAACAGTAAATTTGTCTGACTGCTCTCAAGGAACTGTGTGTCAATACATAACAATAAGCTGGGAAGAGGAAAATGTAAGATTAAGTCAAGCCATAGGGCCAGCGAGCCTTCCAGGAAGGCTGGGTGTGGAGTCCTCTGTCAGTGATGAAGGGGAGGTTTCATGTCTCATGTTCTTTGTGGAGTTGACTGTAAGGCAGATGAGACAGGTAGATGACTTTATATTTTCTGTGAAAATCTGTGGGTTAGGCAATTTTGGTGTTTTCCTCACACAATTATCATGAGCCATTTTAATTGAATCATGCAATCACAGAATATGCTGAGTTGTAAGGCACCCATCACGATCATGAACTCAGTTCCTGATCCTGCACAGGACACACCAAGAGTCACACCATGGGCCTGAGAGCATTGTCCAAATGCTTCTTGAACTCTGTCAGGCTGGTGCTGTGGCCACTCCCCTGGGGACCCTGTTCCAGTGCCCAACCACCCTCTGGGTGAAGAACCTTTTCCTGACATCCAACCTGAACCTCCCCTGACTCAACTTCATGCTGTTTCTTTGAGTCCTGTCACTGATCTGAGTGAAGAGATCTTTAACTGCCCTTCTGCTTCACCTGTTAAGGACATTGAAGACCACAATGAGGTCTCCCCTCAGTCTCCTTTTCTCAGGCTGAACACACCAAGTGACCTCAGTCATTCCTTATACAGCTTTCCCTCCAGACCCTTCGGTATCCTCATGGCCCTCCTTTGAACACTCTCTAATTGCTTAATGTCAAAAATGACAGATTGTGTGATTTGATTTAGGGATACAGCTCTCCTTGAATGAGTCATCCTGGTGCCAGATGTTTGAATGCTCTGGAGATTCAGAGATCTCTTTACTGAGTGCTTACGTTTTATTCATCAAGGATACAAGAGATGCCGGAATATTTCTCTAAAGCACAGAAGAGTGCACTAAAAGAAGCTAGAAAGAAACAAGACAGAATAAGTGATGCAGCAGTGTTTATTTAGCCATCATTCCTTAAAAATTAAACTGCTGAGACAAAAAAAGAAAAAAGAAAACAAAATTACAAAACAACAAACTATGTCAATATATCAGACAGCTGAGTTAGTAAAGGTAAATCAGTATGATTTAGCATGTCATACACCTGCCCTACAGCTTCTCACCAGCACTGCTCCAGTACAAGACCGTACCATGGAAGGATCTCTTTCACCATTAAATATAGCTTTTGTCACCTCATTTTAATTTCACTATATAGCCCATGCAGTTCACTCAGCTATCTCAATTTTCTACAGTATTAAGGAAAAGTTTGTTTCAAGAGCATGCAAGGTATTGAAAGGTCTTCACCTGAGAATATTGGCCTGAGTGATGTGTTGTTTACTTATATTTCACAGGAGGCCTGTGCAAGCAGAAGAAATGAGTGGGCAGTGTCTGGGGATTCTCAAATTCAGAAAAATCTGTCCTGTTTTGGAAACTGCACTGATATCAGTCATAAATAGATACTTTCTGCCTTTTTACTTATTGCTATAAAGTAGGGATAGAACTAAACTTACTGTATTTTACTCACCTTCTCTTTCATTCAAAATGCAGCCTGAGAGTATGGTTCTCAGTGATACAAAGTCTCATCATAAATATGTTGAAGATATTTTTTGTGGCTTTTCTGTCTCTAGGACATGTATGACTGCAGGGAATAGCAGAAATTCAGAGCCTCAGTCACAGGCAGATAAGTGGAAGATGAGGGAGTCCAGCCTTCCAGAGATGAGGGTTACAAACCCATCACAACCAATCTGCAAAGTCAAGTACTAAGATCATTGATATTAAAAGTTGTCTTACAATTGCTTCCCTAAACTAAGGAGGTGATGACATGGCTTTCCCACCAGCAATCCTTTTGAAAGGATGTATGTTTAACCAGGGGGCTGAAGTGGAAGAAATGTTCTGAGGATTTCAGAAAGACACCGTTCCAGCTCATCATAACTATGTGCCTTCTTTCGCTGATGGGAGATGGACTGGACCAGGACAGCCCACATCAGTCACTGTGGACATGTTGTCAAGACTGTAAGTGAACTCTCAGGATGATGAGGAGCACCTGGCTCAGAATAAGTGATGGAGCAGGAAGTGAAAATCTGCTGGACAAGACACTAGAAGCTGCTGAACTTAACAAGTACCTGTGTAGGAAGCAAGCAAAAGTTAGAGTTGTGACAGGTGCCTGAATCTCACAGGTGGTTAAGTGGGAGGATGTGAAAAAATGCCAAACTTTGCAGATAATTGGAGGGGAGTATCGGGAACATTTGTGGGAGTACAGAATTGTAAGGCAAACAGCTCTCAGGTAACTGTCAGCAATACCATATAATGCCAAGTTTGCTGAGCAAGTGGGATGAGAAATGATGTATTTGTTATCACAACTTGTACTAAATAAGGAAAAAAAATATGGGTTCAGGTGTTTACCTGAGGGAAAACAGAAGGTGGAAGGTAGATAGAAGAATGTTTGAAAGAAAGGTCAAGAAGGGAAAATGGACCCTTAGGAGTGGAAATACTGTGAAGATGGTGTATGGGGGACCAACCATGAGACCTGTTCCAGCTGGAGCAGGATGCAAAACCAAACCCTCTAGTCTGACCCTGAAGCAGGTTCACCCTGTGTCTGAGTCAGTGGGTTTGGGATGAGTGTAGGGCACGTTATCTACCTCTCCAGTAAGGGAACACAAAGATAGGTGGATTAAGCATCCCAGTATTGCTGTGTCAGTGTGTTCCAGGCCTCACAGCTTCAACAGCCACCCACCTTTTCATAATGGGAGTGGGGTTTTTTGCTCATGTGACTTCTAACCTGTCATCCCTTCATTTCAAAGCACCAGCATCATGCATCTTTTGTAAGCATCTGCTATTGGATCTCAGATTGCTCTTTGGTCTCTGCCTTTCATTAACCTGCATCATTCATTGGGATAGCAATGAGATGCTATGGGAACCCTCTCTAAATGACAGTTTTTGTCCCCAGAGTTCTCTTAAGTGAAGCTCTTCAATTTGCTTTCATGTCCTGTATTCTCAGCCCACTTGTAAGGTACCAGCTTATCAGCTCTTGTAAGGTACCAGCTTAAGCTCTTGTAAGGTACCTTGTAAGGTACCAGCTTATCAGCTCTGTCTCTGCTCTAGCATGAACCCAGTTTGTCATCACTTGGAGCAGCCTTTTCAGGAGTCTGCAAAAAGCCTGTGAAAGAGAATAACTTATTCAAATGAGTCCCTATAAAAAACCCCAAACACCAGCCAACTAGATCACAAAAAAAACCCCAAAAAACAATAACAACAACAACAATAACAAAAATAAAAATCTCCCCCCCCAAAAAACCCAACAAAAAAAAAAAAACCCACAAAAAACCTCACAGAGAGGAAGAGGGAAAAAAACACAAATAGTCAATATACATAATATTATTTCTTTGGGCTTCAAGGTGTACATGCAAATTTATTAAAAAACAGTAAATCTGGAATTCTATTTTTCAAGGAAATAGGATGGAAAAGCAAGCTATGTTTGAATTTGTCTCATTGTAATGATCACTGAAAATTCCCTGGTGAATTTCACAGATTGTCATTTCACCAGCTTCAGAGGCACCCTAGACTACCACAAACCCTAAACTGATCACCTCTATCCATTTTTTCAGCAGATATGTCAGTATCAGTCTTCCAACAGGGTTTTTGCTATATAGTCCATTAAGATTCAGTAGCAGAATTACAATTATTACCTGTTTCTGTATAAGCAAGTCAGACTCCAGAGCAATTAAAATTGTAATATTCATATAAAAAAACTATAGCACACTCTTCAAGATAACAGATTATATATACTGTTCATAAAAATAGTATGTTCTTGGTAAACTCCACACTGAAATTTAACCAAGGAAATCCAATCTTATTTCCTCAGAAAAAGACAGCTCACTTCAGATCAGATGGATTTTATCTGTTAAGAAAGATGAAAGATTCACATAGCAAAGAAAATTATACTGTGATAAGGGAAGGAATGAGTTAAGCAATTATCCACGCAGACACTGAAAGAGACCTTTCAGAACTACTGCAGTTTTAGTACAGTCCTGTTAGTCCACCCTGCTGCTCACTCATCTGGACACTCTGTTGGCTGCTGTATTTGCCTCTTACTACTCTGCACAGGTGTTCCTGTGATTCCTTTGGTCTGGGAGTTTCTCTG